>NC_136463.1:65269277-65941777 GCF_902686455.1 Sciurus vulgaris
AAAATAGCTCAAATAGGGGTTGGCAAACTTTCTGCATACATTCAGATAGTAAATATGTAGGGCTTTGGGGTCATATGGTCTTGTTACCTGCTCAGCTCTGCCCTTATAGTTTGAAAGCAGCTATAGACAATATGGGCATGGCTATTCCAATAGAACTTCATTTACCGTAACAGGCACACCACATTTGGTCCATGAGCTATTTACTAACACCTGAACTAAAAGAATTAGAAGCAAAGAAGATAGGGATGAGGTGGGACTAGGAAGTGCTCTGGTCTCAACATATCTTTGTATAATAGGATGACTCTAAACTGTGGTCATATGTTACATTGCTTAAAATAAAAAGAATCAAAGAATAAAAAATAAAGCCCCTGCCAGGGCTGTCTGCCTCTTGCTTGAAAAGACTGGGGAATTGATTATACAGAATTACCCATTAGGGAGCCCAGTATCCTGAATAAATATGAATTTATTTAAATTTATTTTTATTGTAAACAAATGGGATACATGTTGTTTCTGTTTGTACATGGAGTAAAGGCATACCATTTGTGTAATCATACATTTACATAGGGAAATGGTGTTTGATTCAGTCTGTTATTTTTTCCTTCCCCCCACCCCTTCTACCCCTCTTTTCCCTCTATACAGTCCTTCCTTCCTCCATTCTTGCCCCCCTCCCACCCCCCATTATGTGTCATCATCCACTAATCAACGAGATCATTCATCCTTTGGTTTTTTGAGATTGGCTTATCTCACTTAGCATGATATTCATTCTCCAATTTCATCCATTTGCCTGCAAATGCCATGATTTTATTATTCTTCATGGCTGAGTAATATTCCATTGCATATATTTACCACAGTTGGATTGCATAGAACCTCATATATGAGAAAAATGAAAATCCCCTAAATTAGCTGCAAATGGTTTTCCAAGTTAGTGGATTGAAAATATCTATGGAAGTTCAGGAAAACTGATTGCTTGATCATATTAAGATTAAGAGGGAATAAGAAACCAGTCACAAAAGACCACAAACATATTATACAATTCCATTTCTATGAAATGTCTAGAAAGGCAAATTTGTAGAGAAAAGAAGTAGATTGATGGTTGCCTAGGGCAGGGGGTGGGGAAAGTGAAGAGTAGCTACTAATGGGTGTGAGGTTTCTTACTCGGGTGGTAAAAATGTTCTAAAATTGTTAAACAATAATTGCACAACTCTGTAAACATACTAATAGCCATTGAAGTGTACAGTTAAATGGGTGAATTGTATGGTATGTGAATTATATTTCAAAAAAGCCATTAACAGAGGCAATAAGAATATTTATTTGTTTTTCCAGTGCTGAGGATCAAAACCAGGATCTCGTTCATGCTAGGCAACCCCCCACCACTGAACCACATCCCCAGTCCTTGGAGCTTTTTTGAGATCATTGTCTTGAAAGGTCTTTTTGTACCAGGTGCGGTGGCACACACCTGTAATCCCAGCTACTCAGGAACCTCAGCAATTTAGTGAGATCCTGTCTCCAAATAATTAAAGGCTGGGTATATAGTTCTGTGGTAAAGTGCTCCCTGAATTCAACCCCTAGTACTGTGGGGGAAAAAAAAAAAAAGAAGTTAGGTGGTTGTTCTTCCTTGGCTAGGGAAAGCCATGATTATCAAAGAAAGTGGTCTGGAGAGCTCACACCACATGGTGTCATTTTACTGATGCACTCTGGGGAAAGGGCCAGTACAAAATCCAAGCAACCCAGTGAAAACTTCTGAAGTATATGTAAATATAAGTAAACTGATAAAGCTATGAACAATGTAATAAATGGATTTAGATATACTCCATGTCGAATTTTTTTTTTTTTTTTTTTTTTTTTTTTTTTTTTTGTGGTGCTGGGGATTGAATCCAGGGCCTTGGCTTGCAAGACAAGCACTCTACCAACTGAACTATCTCCCCAGCCCACAAATTTTTTGTTAAGTAACATTCTTCTCAATAAAAGAAAAAATCAGCTCTTGGTGTTAAAGGATAGTATTTTACTTGAATGATAGTTAAATAAATTCAAACAGTCTGGCCGATTTGTTACTTACTTTTTAAAGTAGTTTTCAAAAGACTGATAAGCCCAAAGCCATTTGGAAAGTGTTAATAAAATGTCTGGGGTGCTGGCAAAGACAATGAACTAGAAATTAGGATACATGGGTCCTTCGTTTTTTGGGGGGTGGTGGGTAACTAGGGATTGAACTAAGAGGTACTCAACCACTGAGCCACATTCCCAACCCTATTTTGTATTTTATTTAGAGACAGAGTCTCACTGAGTTGCTCAGTGCCACACTTTTGCTGAGGCTGGCTTTGAAGTTGTGATTCTCTTGCCTCAGCCTTCTGAGCTGCTGGGATTATAGGCATGGGCCACCTCACCCAGCGCATGGGTACTTCTTATTAACTTTTTGTTGTTGTATCAGGGATTGAACCCAGAGGCACTTAACCACTGAGTCACATCCCCAACCCATTTTACTTTTTAAAAATTTCAAGACAGGGCCTTGCTAAGTTGTTGAGGCTGGCCTTGAATTTGTGATCCTCCTGTTTCCAGAGTTGCTGGAATTATAGGCGTGCACCAATGCCCCAGCTCTTCTTAGCTTCTTAACCTGCTTCTAAGAATACTTGTTGTTGAGAACTGGGCAACTCACTCATTCTTTGAGCCTATTACTCATTTATAAATTGGAGATAATAGCAGGACTACCTACTTTACAGATTATTGAGAGGATCAATTGAGCTAATATGTGAAAATACTTCAAAAAGTTTAATGCGACAAAAATTTTATGATATTTGTTATCATTAAGCTAGAGGTCATTTAGTTAATTACCATGATAATGGTTAAAAACAGTATTCTGCAAAATCTTCCCTTCTTTACTGCCTAAAATGCCATTTGTATTCACAGTGAACTCTTAATAAGCTTGTTCTGAAACCATTAGGATATGTGCTATCAGTTTAATATCTTCAAGAACAACTGTTCCTAGAAATGTTGCTGCAAATCTCCCCAAATGCCCTCCTCCAAATATGAAATAGGCTGATGGGTTAAAACAGGGCCTGAGATCATCCAAGAGATGAGAACTGGTAATAAACACTGCCATCTTATCAGAAAAGGTTAAAAAGGGACCTCCAATCTCCAATTATAAAATGTTTAGAACATATCACATTTTGTCAACCTAATAAAGAAAATAAAGTTTAATTTCCCCAAATTTTATTAAAAATGGAATCTTTCATCAGATAGCTTATTGCAAAGATGAAATCTTGCAGCATAGCAGTAAAGTTTGCTGTAATAACAAGCTTAAAGCAAATATAAATTCTTTTTGTAGTTCTCAAACTTGAGAGGTTTATGTCATTTAAAAAGAAATGCTGTTTTCTTTTTTCCATGAGTCAGGGACAAACATTTTCCACAAGAACATCTGCTCATTAAAATGATTCTAAGTTGTTAAGAAAAGGGGAAGGGAAAGAGGTAGCATTCAGTTAAGTCTTTGAAAAATTAGAAAAACAATTTCAAGTCTGTTTTTTAAAGTCTTTATTTGATTCCCTTTTGATGTAAAACAGCCATTTTTTCCCTAAGTCCTAAGTCATCTTACTTTGTCCCTTAAAACATATTAAAAATAACCACCCAATCAACCATAATAGTTTCATGGTAGACACAAAGTTCAAATGAAAAGGAAACTTTCCAAATATATTTTATAATGTACTTATATACATTCAATTATGGTTATATTAACTGGATATTTTTTAGATAAAATTTCTCCTTAGGTAGCACTTCTGGATTTAAAAAAATGCTGAAGTAAATATCTAGGAGCACATGGCACTCTTTCCTAGTTGAAAATATTTTATAGTTACATTGAACATGGTCAACATGTTCTAAATCCAGTACCATTTCCATTAACATTATTTCTCTGGCAAAGGTTCCCCAGGCATTTTTGCATACATACTACTGTCAGACTTGGAGGGCAATGGAGGTGTAATAGCATTATTAAGTTTTTTGCTTAGCTGCATAAGAGCTAAACAGATGTGTATCCAGTGATATAGAAGTTCAATGACAGTATTACCAAATTTCCATACTTCAATTCGGGAATGATCTGCATCAAGGAAAAAAAAAGTTAGTGTGGATAGTTTTATAATTTTATTATTAAAATGGTTAAATTCCAATACTATGATTAAAGTTCATTAGATATATTTGGAGTCAAAACCATAGCAGAATCTTACTTAAATATGTAATTACAAGAATATGGATAGAGGGGCTGGGGTTGTGGCTCAGTGGTAGAGGATTTGCCTGGCATGTGTGAAGCTCTGAGTTTGATCCTCAGTGCCACATATAAATAATAAAACCTTATTTATAAAAAAGAATACGGACAGATAAAATTTTGATATTTACAGACAAGGGAGTACTGCATAGCAGTTAGCAATTAAAGAAACATTGATAGCTCAATCTCAAAAACATAGTGAGCCCCAAAAGTCATAGAATATTATGTACATTTGCATATAATTTAAACTTGTTAAACAGTATTATATTGTTTATAAATTCACAAGGATGTAGTTAAAAAAAGAAGAAATCATACATGAAACTGATAAAAACCAAATTTATAATAGTGTAATGGGAAAAGAGAAGGAGAACATGGAGAGGTAGAGAGCATCAACTGCTACTATGTTTTATATCTTTAAAAATGTCTTACTCAAACATGGCATAAATGTTAAAGTTGGGTATAGAATCTACCTTTATAATGATTACACTAATTAAAAATTATTTAAAAATATGCAATTACTCTCCATTTTTAAAGATGTTAAATTGAAAATTATTAAACCGCCATTCATAAAACTATTTTTTCCCAGGAGTCAAAAACTAATATTTAGACAGAATGGTCCAGTAGAAAGAGCAGACCTGGATTCCAATTTTGGTTCTACTCCAACTAATTCTGTGACGGCAAGCAGGTCATTTAATTGTTCTAAACCTAAGTTTCTTTTTCTGCAACATGAGTAATACCTCAGGATTTTTATGAGGATTAATAAGAAAACATATGCAAAGATCTGTCACTGAGGTATCGCCCACTCCCAGGTCTATGGTTTTTTTTTGTTATTCATAGTATCTATTGTCTAAAACAATATTTGCTGATTTAAATTGAATAAACCATTAAATGTACTTATAATTGAGTAAGGGCTTTAAAGTCTTCTACCCCATGACTTGTTATAATAATGATGGTTACCTATTAGAATTTAAAAACAGAACACTTTATTTCCCTGTCTTCTACCAATGCAAAGAACCAGGTTCCCGGAATTAGGTTTATCCTGTAGTTTTGAAGGTACTATTACAATAAAAGTTACAATATATGAAAAGAAAGGGACATAAAATGTGGAAAATATTCACAAGTCTCCATTTTTATCTGAAGCTGACTTTAAAACATGTGGGTTCAATTAATTTTCTAAGATTCTTTTTTCACACACATGCAGGCACTGTCTTTTCTCATTCAATTCTAAGTGTTCAATAACTGTTGAGCTGAAATAACATTAAAAAATAATTTAATTTGTTTTTTTCAAATACTAAAAGCTTTTCCAGATTATAGCTTAATAACATTAGTGACAATTAAGAATAAAAACAAAACCAGATGCTAGTCATGAGAACACATTAAAAATATCTGATACATTTCATTTTATGGGCAATACTAGATCAATCAAAATACATTGAGGGTGCATTTGTAATAATTGATCTTCTTTGTACTAATTTGCTTCCTGGAAACTTAATGCTACAGGTTTCCAAAGATTACTTTGGTCACCTTAATGTTTGAGCATTATGATTAAATTAAAGTTCACCCTACGACAATGCTAAAACCAATCCTGATTTTCTAGATAAAACAGCTGTTGCTTCCCACAGCTTTATTCTTCTGTCCTTCCCGAATCCGCATTAAGAGCTTTGTTTCATCCATGCCTGTCTCGGTGTTCTCAGTTGAACATCCAAATGAACAGACCCCCGTCTACAGTCGTTATTAAGCTTGTTACTATCTCCATGGTGATTTAAGGACACGAGGGTGGGGAGAGAGGTCGCTCCTTTTCACAAGCCCGAGTTGCTGATTTCCTGTCTTATTGTTACCAGAGACAAAAGCCCCAAACCTATTGGGTGGTGGTTTCTGTTTCCCTGTCCTTTCCAGAGACTAATGCCTTAACAACCGGCTCTAATGATTGGTCTAAGGATGCCTTCTGCCAGCTGAGTTCTTCGCTGTCGGTTGAGCGCTACTGCCCTCTTGTGGTGAATAGGTGGCAGCTCTTTGAATGTTGGCAGAGACAGCCTGTTCGCATAAACTTAGCAATTCTTTCACGCAGACATACTATTTTTTATTTCTTTAATAACCATAAGAGATTAAGGGGGGGGTTTGCTTTGCCATGGCAAAGATTATAGTAAATATTTTAATACATCCAAGCTATAAATATTTCTGGGTCAGTCTTTGAATCTGTTCAGGGATTCATTCAGAAACCTTTTATTATAGTATTTTTGCAGGTTTCAGTTTAATCAAACTTTTAATTGCATAGGGAATTCATTATGGTAGAAACACTAGGCTATAAAAAGGATATTTTAAAATTAAAACTCCATTTATGAATTCCTGCCTTAACACTGAATTAATTAAATTAAATCCTTTGGGGTAATTATAGACAATTACTAAAAATGGGTAAAGCAAAAAGCATGAAGTGTGTTAAGTGTCAAGTTCAAAAGCTAGTTTGTAACTGCTCCTTTCAACTACCAACTAACTCAAGATCTGCAGCTTTTCTCCAATGCTCCTCTCCTTCATCGTTAGTTTTAGTTCTTTTTTTTCCCCATTGCTTTACATGCCCTAAATCACTCAACATTACTGTCACATAATGAGGGGAAGGTCCATGCAATAATGTAAACATAAAAGGATATGTGTATGCAAATTTCAATTAGTTTTTATGGAGGCAGGGCACTTACGTTTGCCATGGCAGATGGCTACTTAATATGTCTCTGTTAATTTAATGTGGTCCCAAAGGCACTGTATTGTGCTGCCTTGCAGGCTTATCAGGAAAGAATAAATGTTAAATGGGGAGGTAAAAATACATTTTTCTTTTTCTGGGGGGTGGGAGGTACTCGGGATTGAATTCAAGGGCACTTAACTACTGAGCCACATCCCCAATCCTTGTTTGTATTTTCTTCAGAGACAGGATCTCATTGACTTGCTTAGTGCCTTGGTGTTGCTGAGGCTGGCTTTGAACTCGAGATCCTCCTGCCTCAGCCCCCCAAGCTGCTGGGATTACAGGTGTGCGCCACCACGCTCGGTCACATTTTTCTTGAGATTATCAAAGTTTGTGTGGAAGTTTATTACAAGATAAAACACCTAGTTCTTGTGGGTACATTATTTTCATTCCTATTGCAAGCATAATTTCTGCAATACCACATGGCCTCATTTTTTTCCCCAATGTAGTTATAAATCAGAAGTGTCAATTGAAATCAATGTAATTTATCTTTACAAAAATTCATAGTTTAGCCAGGTACAGTGGTACATACCTGTGTAATCCCAGCAACTTGGGAGGTTGAGGCATGAGGATCATAGGTTCAAGATCAACCTGGGCAATTTAGCAAGACCCTCTCTCAAAACAAAGAATAGAAAGGGCTGGGTATCTCAGTGGTAGAGTGCCCCTAGGTTCAATCCCCAGTACTACAATGCACACACCCAAAATTCATAATTTAATGCAGTGATCTCCAAACTTTTGATGATGTACCTCTTAAAGAAACAAATGTTGACCACATACCCCAATATATGTTTTTTTTTTTTTTTTATTTGAATTTGGGAGGGTACCAGGAATTGAACCCAAGGGTGCTTAACCATTGAGCCATATCCCCAGCCCTTTATAAAAATTTGTATTTTGAGACGGGATCTCAGTAAGTTGCTGAGGCTGGCCTTGAACTTGTTATACTCCTGCCTCAGCCCCGAGTTCCTGGGATTACAGGCATGCACCACTCTGTGTGTGTGTGTGTGTGTGTGTGTGTGTGTGTGTGTGTGTGTGTGTATTTTGTTTGTTTGTTTATTTTTTTGTTATTTTTTTGTTTTTTGTTTTTTGGTTTTTTTTTTTTGGAAGGGGGTAGCACTGGGGATTGATTCCAGGGCCTTGTAACATGCTAGGAAAATACTCTACTGTTGAGCTACCTCCCCAGCTCTATTTAAAGAATTTTTTAAAAAAATAGAAGTTAGACTCTGATGAGATAAAACCTTTATGAACAAAAGTTCTATGGTATTATTCTTGCATTTTAAAGATAACATTTTTCAAAAATTTCAGACACTGGCAGTTTACTTTGGAAACCACCAAATCAAAATATGAAAGAAATGAAACAGATAATTCTTTTCTAGACAATTAATGTGAGTTCAGTTTTGCTCCCTTCTAAAATCCTAAGGCTGATATTAAAAATATCACAAGGATGAGGAGATCAGGAAAAGAGAAACACCAATATTTTGCTCCTGCCCCTGTCTTCTCAGAGCCACAACAACCTCCTCTCCCATTCTCATGCTTACAGACAACCCTGCTTCCAACTTCACTGTAAAAGCTGAAGCAAGGGAAGGGAAGTTCCCTCCCTGGGACCTATTTCCATATTGTTCACTCTCTACTGGAGTTTATCGATCAACTGGGATCCAGGAGCCATCTTAGGACTGCAGCGTGGCTGAGCCTACAAAAACTGAAACCCAATTTGTGAGGTACTGGAAACCTTCAGGGACACTATAAGTCTACAGGGTAGAAACTGTACTGCCTCAGATCCCCACAGCTAGATGGGAAGACACACAAACAAAATGAAAAAAAAAAAAAAAGAATTAAAAAAAAAAAAAAGACGGGAATAAAGCACTCCAAACAAACCATGATGCTCCAATTATAGACTCCATTGACAAAACAGTAGAAGAAATGTCAGAAAAGGAGTTAGTTCAGAATTTATGTAGTAAAACTTCTTCACAACTTTAAGGAGGATATAAAGAGTGAAATCAGAGCTATGTTTCAGGAGAAGGAAGATAACTTAAATAAAGAGATGAAGATCCTGAAAAGAAAACTAGAAGTCTTTGAAATGAAGGAATCAATAAACCAAAATAAAAATTCAGTGGAAAGTAGCACCTACAGAGGAGACCACTTGGAAGACAGAACCTCAGGCAATGAAGACAAAATATATAACTTTGAAAATAAAGGTACCACACACAGAAGATGATAAATTGCGTGCCGTTCCATCACCCAGACATAATGCCTGAACAGCAGCTGCTGAAGCCAATGGAGTGGAGCTACTGTGACTACTTCTGGGCCGATAAGAAAGACCCCCAAGGCAATGGCACCGTGGCGGGTTCAAACTGCTGCTCCAAAAGCAACTGAAGGGCAAACAAATGCAAAAGAAATGTCTGAATTCGTCTGAAAGAGGATAAAGATTGAAGAAGAATATGCAAAGGACTTGGCTAAGCTCTCAGAACTCCTTGGCTGCACAGGAGGAAGAAGCTTGGACCAAGGTGAAGAAGAGCCTGGCAGATGAAGCAGTAGTTTATCTCAAGTTCCCGCCAAGCTTCACAGTGAGATAGAGAAGCCCCTAATGAACTTTCGTGAGAACTTCAAGAAAGACATGAAAAAGCGTGACCACCATATCATTGATCTCCACAAGCAACTCGCCAGCCGCTACGCATGGGTGGAGAAGGATGGGAAAGCCCTCACAGAGCGGCAGAGAGACCTGGAGATGAAGACCCAGCAGCTAGAGATCAAGCTCAGCAACAAGACAGAGGAGGACATCAAGAAGGCACAGAGGAAGTCCACACAGGCTGGTGGTGACCTCATGTGCTGTGTGGACCTCTACAACCAGGCCCAGTCCAAGTGGCTTGAAGAGATGGTGACCACCGCTTTGGAACTGGAGTGACTGGAAGTGGAGAGGGTGGAGATGATCCCGCAACATTTGTGCTAGTACACACAGCTGCAGCACAAGATGGACATGTTCAACCAAAGCACAGTTGAGCCTGTGGACCAACTGCTTCTAAAAGTGGACCCGGCCAAAGATAGAGAGCTGTAGGTCAGAGAGCACAAAACGGGCAACGGACATGGAGATCTAGACATGCCTGTGTGGCCCCAGGGGTCCTGCCCAGGAGAGGGGCTGGGTGTCCCACGGAGAGGAGATGGTGGCTCCTGCTGGCTGAAGCTGCCCTCCCACCCACTCTCCTGTCCACTGAGGAGAGAGGAGAGAGCTGGCAATTCCAGAAGGGTGATCTGGATGGCCCAGCTGGGGGGGGGTCCCAAATATCCACAGGCCAAGAAGATAGACCTTCAGTCCTGCTCTTATCTCCAAGACTGAAGCCCCCCAAACCCCATGCCATGCTTGTTGCTCTGAGAACAAACTGAGATTGGAACTTTGTGGTCCCTGCTAAATTCCATAAGGGTGGTTGTCACACACTTGTGCCCTTGGATGCCCCAAGGCCTATCCTCCAACTGGTCCCTTTATCTCCTTAGGGACTTTGGAAGATTAGGGGAGGGCCACCTCTGCCTCCAAGCCAATGTGAGGATCAGAATCACGGATAGAAGGCTCCATCAGCTCAGCCTGCACCTAGAATCCTTCACAGCCCTCTATTTTTCTCATTGTATTCTGGGAGCCCAAATCTAGCTTTTCTTGGCCACTTTTCATCCCCATGAGTCTTGGGAAGGCTTGTTTTCTGTCTTCCCAGACCAACCCTGCCTAGAGAGGTCAGGATGGAACTACCTCATTCGGCAAATTAGCCCCAAGTCAGAGCATTGAAACATGGTTCCTGTCAGACCAGGCATCGTCTCTGAAGTCTCTGGAAATCCCAATCCATCCATTCCTCAGCTGTTCTCTCAAGGCAGTCCCATCCTGCCACCCCTGCCCAGTCTCAGTAGAGGGAGCTTTCCAAAGTTTCAGCCAGCAAGACCTCCTTCAGCTCTGTGCATGTCCAAAGGCTTTGAGGGATGGAGACAGTAGCTCACCTCAGAAACCAGCTGGGATCTGTCTGCCATGGTGTCCTGTCCAACACTGGGCTACCCTGACCTCTACTCTCCCAGACTGCCCACCATAGGCTTAATGGGGCTGGGACAGTCCCACATGGGAGACAGGTTAGGGCAAGTCCCTTTGTCATTCCCCATATGGCTCCATCTGCTTATGCATGATGGGGTTTGGACTGCTGTCCGTTGTATGGGTATTGCAGACTCTCATGGCCATAGGAGTTCGTGGCTATCCAGGCGTGTCCAGCCACCTGGGCCTCAAGCTCCTCTGAACTTTCCAGATATATTTTGGCTAAACTTCCCATATACACTGTTTAAAATATGACACTTTCACTATCTCCACTGGCACCACCGTCATCTGAATTCCTGCAGCAACTTCTCTAATTGTTCTCTCTGCATCTCCTCCTGACCCTCAAAGTCCCTTTTCATCACAGCAGCAGAGTGATCCTTTTAAAACAGGTCAGGTCATGACCTCATGACCATTTTCCTCTCCTTAAAGACCTGCAATGATTTTTCTCACTTAAAAGTAAAAGATAAGACATTATGGTAGTTTTTGAGGCCCTAATTGATTCAGCCCCCAATTACCTCCTGACCCCATCTCCTATTTACCTCCTCCTTTTTCATTCTGCTTCTGATGCAGTGACATCCTTCCTACTATTTGAACGTACTCCTTATTCCGACCTAAGGGTCTTTGCATGGGCTGTGTTCTCTGTCTGGAGTATTCTCTATCTGGCTGATTCCCTTTCCTTTAATCTCTGCTTAAATCTCACCTTCCCCCCAACACCCAGTACCAGGGATAGAACACAGGGATGCTCTACTTATAGGTGTGTGCATGGCACCTGGTTAAATCTTACCTTCTTGATGAGGTCTTTGTGACTACTCAAGTTTGCGCTGCCTAGTACATGCAAAGCTGTGGGTCTGGTCACCAGTATCGCAAAAAAAAATTTTTTTAAATATTTCCTGCTCATGCCTCTTTCTGCATTCCACACTTGCTGCTCCACTGCCTTGCCCTGCTTTGCTTTTTTCATTAGCACTTATTTTCTACCTGAGTATATAACTTATTTATGTATTATGTTCATTTTTAATTCTCTGCCCTCCTTTTTCAGAATGTAAGTTTCTTGTGAGCAGGGATGTTGGTTTGTTTTGTTTATTACTATACCTCAAGAGCCTAAAATACAACTTTTAGGCACATCGTTAGCATTAAAAATTTTTGGTTGAGTAAAGGATGCAGCAACAAAATTTTGGAAGTGAAAAATAGATGAAGGAGTGATAACTGATAGCAGACAAGAGAAAAACAGGATTTTAAAACTTTATTTATTTAGGTACTGGGGATTGAACCCAGGGGTGCTCTATCACTGAGCTAGATCCCCAGCCCTTCTTAAAATTTTTTATTTTGACACCAGGTCTCACTAAGTTTCTTAGGCCTCAATAAGTTGCTGAGTCTGGCCTTCAACTTGCAATCCTCTTGCCTTAGCCTCCCAAGGCCTGGGATTTCAGGCATGTGCCACCATGCTCAGCAAAACAGGATTTTAAAATCAGCAATAAAAAGTCTAGTAGTAGTCAATCTACTACTGTATATTCCAGAATTCTCAAAAGGTCAGGAGGGTTTTTTGAGATTGTCTAGGAAACAGTTAAATCCTCTGAAAATCTTCCCCACATCACCCCTTCCCAACTCCAGAAATTTGTTTCTCAGAGAGGATAATATAGAAAGCCTATGAACTGGGGGACACCAGACTGAAAACAGGGAGAGTGTGGATATATGTACACTGAATACTAAGACCCTATAGTCTTCTGCATTGTGACAGATTATTTCCTTTCCAGGCAGGGTACTGGAAGAATTTTCTTAGGAGGCTGACCACCCAAGATGAAGAACCTAGAGATAAAGATGCTGGAGGATCCCCACAAGGTCCCCTGGATAATCCCGGTGAAGCTTGGTTAACAACCCTCCACCCCCATCATCAGAGCTCTCAGCTTTTTTCTTTAGTCTCTTCATTCTAAAATATAAACAACCACAGGTTACCAACACCTCTAGCATGAGACACACAGACCCAGACACTAAAACGGAAAGAAAGAGGAGAAACAACAGAGAGAAGACAACTTCAAGAAAAAATTTTCATTCATATTCTAAGATAAAATGATGCATAAACAAGATGCTGTAGAAACCAATTATTTAGAGAACAACAGCCAGAGATAGGATGTAGCTCAGTGGTAGAGCACTGGCCAAGCACACTTCAAGTACTAGGTTTGATCCCCACACCACTTAAAAAAAAAAAAAAAAAAGTCATTTGCTAGAGAATACCATCATCTTGGAGCCTGGGGAGGCCACTAGGAACAAGCAAATATGTCCAGAAGACTGGTAGAAGACCGTTTTTGCTGGCTATCAGCAGGGTCTTCAGAACCAAAGAGAGTGCACAACTCTTCTTAAAATGAAAGGTGGCTGGGCACGGTGGCCCAGCAGCTTGGGAGGCTGAGGCAGGAGGAAGTTTTCAGTCAGCCTCAGCAATGGTGAGGTGCTAAGCAATTAGACCCTGTCTCTACATAAAATACAAAATAGGGCTAGGGATGTGGTTCAGTGGTCAAGTGCCCCTGAGTTCAATCCCTGGTACAAAATAAACAAATAAAATAAATAAAATTGAAGGTGTTTATCCCTGAGATGAAACTAAATTCTACTTGGGCACAGATATGCTAATGTGTACAAAACAAACAAACAAACACTGTGATTCTTGGCAGCAAACCAAACCAAACCAGAGTAATCTGGGGAAAGGGAACTTGTACCATTGGAAATAGTGGCATGGTTAGTGCCAAATTCTGAAGTAACCTTCCTGCTAAAGTCATTGGACACAGGATCTGTGTAATTCTGTACCCTTCAAGGATTTAAACTAATGAAAAGTAAACAAATAGATGTAAATTTGTGCTCTTATAAAAATGCAGAAATAAAAAAATCAATAGAATTAGAAAATAAGAATTTCTCAGGAATTGAAGCAAAAAGAGAAAAAGATGGGAAATGTGTGTGTTTGTGTGTGTGTGTGTGTGTGTGTGTGTGCATTTATTTTGCAGTGTGAGGGATGGGACTCAGGGCCTCACACATGCTAAGTTAGTGCTCTACCATTGAACTGCATCCCAGCCAAGAAAGCAGGATTTAAAGACTGAATCTAGGAAATGTAATGACTGAATAATAAGAATTGCAAAGAAGGCAGGTGAGGGACACCATCATCCCTTAGGTTGCCTTTGTGTAAATGAGAAAAAGACACCTACCCTCAGTGAATGCAGTATGGGTACAGCTTGGTGAGTAGAAAAAGATGTGTAAAGGAAAGGATGCTCTTTCTCCAAGCAGACATAGCTTCAAGCAATGGCACATCATTTAGTGTGAAGGGTCTCATCCAGGACTTCAGAACCTGAATCTCACAATTGAAAAGACCCAGCAGCAAGTACCCAGATCAATGGATGAAAACAGACCCAAATTGAATCATATCATTATGAAATTTCACGACCTTGGGGATTAAGAGGTGATTGGACAGTTTGGGAAAGACACAAAACAAAAACAAAAAGACCACACTCACAGAATCAGAAATCAGAAAGCCTTCAGATTTCTTTTCATATTTTATATATATATATATACATATATATATATATATTTAGTTGTAGATGGACACAAACTATTTTTTTATTTTTTTATGTGGTGCTGAGGTTTGAACTCAGTGCCTCACACATGCTCTACCACTGAGCTACAACTCCAGCCCAAAGCTTCAGATTTATTAACAATAATCTTGAAAGTCAGAAGATAATAGAGCCATTTCCACAAAAAATTAAGCAGAGTTACTGTGTGGCCCAGCAATTCCACTCCTCAGGTATATGCCAAAGAGAACTGATATGCCCACATCCTTACACAAAACTTGTAAACAAATATTCATAGCAGCATAATCATATTAGCCAAAAAATAAAAACAACCCAAGGTCTATCAATAAATGGATAAACAGTAGATTGTATATCCATATAAAGCCATAAGTAAGGAATGAAGTACTGATATGAGCTAGACTATAAATGGACTTTGAAAGCATACTAAGTGAAAGAAGCCAGACATAAAAGTTCACCTATTGTGATTCCATTTATACAAAATGTTCAGAATAGGCAAATCCATAGACACAGAAAGCAGATTAGTGGTTACCAGGGAATAAGGGGAGAGGAGAAGGGAATGAGCACTACTGGGTATAGAGTTTCTTTTTGGGGTGATGAAAATGTCACAGAGTTAGATAGTGGGAATGATTATGCAACCTTGGGTCTATATTCAAAATAACAGAATTGCATCCTTCAAAATGGTGAAATTTATGATTAAAAATGAAAATGTAGTAATGACTTCAAAATTACATTCCTCAGCAAAATGTGAATCATGTATAAGGGTTGAATGAAAATATTTTCAGACATGAATGTTTAAAAAATTTACGATGCATGTACGCTTTCTCAGGAAACAACTGTTGGAGATGAACTACTTCAAAACAAAGGAATAGATCAAGAATTATCTAAGCGAATGATGAAGTAAATTCCTCTGATAGTTTCACAATGAATCTCAGGAAGGTAGCTAAAGCAGATCTAAGGTTAGGGGGAAGACTTCAGATAGAAAAGAAGTGAGTTCTCTGGAAGAGATGACTTTGGGAAAAATTACCTGGTTAGATTATCCTTATGGAAAATTATATAAAGAAAATAATAAAAGCAGTGGAAATTATCAAGAAGTACAGGTCAGGAGATCCAAGATGGCGGACTAGAGGGAGGCTGCGTTCCTTGTTGCTCCATAACAATGGATCCAAGCAGAGGATATCTGTTTCTCGGTGAGGCAGTTTTTGCTGCTTATCGATCCCCTGGTGTTTACCCATTTGTCTGCTGTGATGACCTGCAGTCTGCCAGCATATCGACGCCTTTTTTGAGAGCAGATTGCTCACTGTCAGGCATCTATCATCCGCCATTTGCCTGCCTCTCGCCTGTCCATCGCCTGCCTTACTCCTATCCATCACCCAAGGCTCGAGGTTCACCTCCCGATAGTCCGACAACAGTCATCAAACTGATCGCCAACCGCAAGTGGAGAACCAGCTGCCTGCTGCTGCCTGGAAGTTCACTGTTACAGTACCTGCAGGTTTGATTACACGTGGCTGCCGCCATTTTGAGACAACAGACAGGCCCCGTAGGACCCCTGGCCGGACTGACTGAGCCCCATCTCCAGGATCCCTCAGCCTGACCAATCACACCCTGCCTCTGGGGCCCTCACATCGACTGACTGCTCCCTGCCGCCAGGACCCCCAGACCAACTGACTGCGCCCTATCACCGGGACCCCAGACGGACTGATTGCACCCGGCCTCCAGGATCCCACAACCACACCAAACACACGGGACCTCCAGGACCCCTGTTGGACCAACTGCATCCTGTCTCCAGGACCTCCAGCTGACCACATCCACCCCTGAGCTGCAGCTCCCCATTTGCCAACACATTTCGAAGCCAGAGCAGCCATCTTGGATAATCCTGGAAGCCAGAGCTCCGATCTTTGGGTGGGGCAAATCCCATCCTGAGACGCCTGCTGGAGGCTTGAAGCTCATTGTCAGGTACCTCTCATGCATCAGGCTTGAACACTGGGAGGTTTCATTACTATATGACTGCTATACAGTAGATTTTCTTTTTTCTCCTTTTTAAAAAAATTTGTTTTTATTTCTTTACTTTTCTCACTCTCTTTTCCTTCTGTTTACCTGTTCCCTCAGAGTCTCTTTCTCCCTTTTTTGCATGCTAAAATCTGATTTCTTTTGATTACACTCTCACACTTTCTATTTTCTAGAACTTCTGTATATTCTTTTCTTATCCCATTAACAGCCACATTCTACATCTTTCTGCATCCTCTTTGTCCTCCATTAGAAACTGCAGACCTTATTGCAAACCTATTTGTTTTACCGAAGATAATATTTGAACTCACTTTGTTTATTATGACAATTTTGTTATTGTCCCCATAGGGGCTATTTGGTCTAGGATTGTATAGTGTCTGATATGGGCACTGCTAATATTGATCTCCCCTTAAAGAAAGGGTTTTGGAAACCTATAGGGCCACTATAAGCCTATAGGGGGAAATCTGCAATACCCCAGATGTACACTGCTAGAGGGGAAGATACATGAACAACATGAAAAAACAAGGGAAGAAAATGATCCAAACAAATCTAGATTCTATAGTAATAGAATCCAATGACAGTATGTTAGAGGAAATGTCAGAAAAGGACTTCAGATTATACATGATTAAGATGATTCGCGAAGCAAAGGATGAGATAAGAGAGCAAATGCAGGCAATGAATGATAATACCAATAAGCTGAAAGAGCACCTGCAGGAAGCAAAAGATCCTTTCAACAAAGAGATAGAGATCCTCAAAAATACCAAATGGAAATCCTTGAAATGAAGGAGACAATAAACCAAATAAAAAACTCAATGGAAAGCATCACCAACAGACTAGACCACTTGGAAGACAGAACCTCAGACAATGAAGACAAAATATTTAATCTTGAAAATAAAGTCACCCAAACAGAGAAGATGGTAAGAAATCATGAACAGAATCTCCAAGAATTATGGGACATCATGAAGAGAACAAATTTAAGAATTATTGGGATTGAGGAAAGCACAGAGATACAAACCAAAGGAATGAACAACCTATTCAATGAAATCATAGCACAAAATTTCCCAAACCTGAAGAAGGAAATGGAAAATCAAATACAAGAGGCTTACAGAACACGAAACGCACAGAATCACAACAGATCCACACCAAGGCACATTATGATGAAAATGCCTAACATTCAAAATAAAGATAGGATTTTGAAGGCCGTGAGAGAAAAGCATCAGATTACATATAAGGAGAGACCAATATAGATAGCAGCTGACTTCTCAACCCAGACTCTAAAAGCTAGAAGGGCCTGGACCAACATATTTCAAGCTCTGAAAGAACATGGTTGCCAACCAAGAATCCTATACCCAGCAAAACTAACCTTCAGATTTGAAGATAAAATAAAATCCTTCCATGATAAACAAAAGTTAAAAGAATTTACAAATAGAAAGCCTGCACTACAGAATGTTCTCAACAAAATATTCCATGAGAAGGAAATGAAAAACAACAATGGAGGTCAGCAAAGGGAAGAACTACCTTAGAGAAAAACCACTCAAAGGAGAAACCAAGCCAACTTAAAAACCAAAAATAAGCCAAATGACTGGGAATACAAATCATGTCTCGATAATAACCCTGAACATTAATGGCCTAAACTCATCAATCAAAAGACATAGACTGGCAGAATGGATTAAAAAGAAAGACCCAACAATATGCTGCCTGCAAGAGACTCATCTCATAGAAAAAGACATCCACACACTAAAAGTGAAAGGATGGGAAAAAAAACATACCACACACATGGACTCAGTAAAAAAGCAGGGGTTTCCATCCTTATATCAGATAAAGTGGACTTCAAGCCAAAGTTAGTCAGAAGAGATAAAGAAGGACATTTCATACTGCTTAAGGGAACCATAAATCAGGAAGACATAACGATAGTAAATATTTATGCCCCAAACAATGGTGCATCCCTGTACGTCAAACAAATCCTTCTCAATTTCAAGAATCACATAGACCACAACACAATAATTCTGGGTGACTTTAATGCACCACTGTCACCACTAGATAGATCTTCCAAACAAAAACCAACCAAAGAAACCATAGAACTCAATAACACAATCAATAACCTAGACTTAATAGACATATATAGAATATTACATCCATCAACGAGCGGATACACTTTCTTCTCAGCAGCACATGGAACCTTCTCGAAAAGAGACCATATGTTATGCCAAAGCAGCCCTTAGGAAATGCAAAAAAATAGAGCTACTGCCTTGTGTTCTATCAGATCATAATGGACTGAGAGTAGAAATCAATGACAAAGTAAAAAAGGGAAATTACTCCAACACTTGGAGAATAAATAATATGCTATTGAATGAAACATGGATAACAAAAAACATCAGGGAGGAGATTAAAAACTTCTTAGAGGTCAATGAGAATGATGATACAACATATCAAAATCTCTGGGACACTATGAAAGTGGTACTAAGAGGAAAATTCATTGCATGGAGCACATTCCAGAAAAGAATGAAAAGTCAACAACTAAATGACCTAACATTACAGCTCAAAGTCCTAGAAAAAGAAGAAGAGAATAACAGCAAAAGTAGTAGAAGACAGGAAATAATTAAAATCAGAGCTGAAATCAATGAAATTGAGACAAAAGAAACAATTCAAAAAATTGACAAAACAAAAAGTTGGTTCTTTGAGAAAGTAAACAAAATAGACAAACCCTTAGCCACACTAACAAAGAGAAGGAGAGAGAAGACTCAAATTACTAAAATACATGATGCAAAAGGAAATATCACAACAGACACCACTGAGACACAGAATATAATGAGAAGCTACTTTGAAAATCTGTATTCCAACAAAATAGAAAGTACCGAAGATATTGACAAATTTCTAGAGACATATGCTCCTCCCAAACTGAACCAGGAGGACATACACAGTTTAAACAGATCAATATCAAGCAATGAAATAGAAGAAGCCATTAAAAATCTACCATCCAAGAAAAGCCCAGGACCAGACGGATTCTCAGCCGAGTTCTACAAGACCTTCAAAGAAGAACTCATTCCAATACTTCTCAAAGCATTCCAGGAAATAGAAAAGGAGGGTACCCTACCAAACTCATTCTATGAAGCTAATATCACCCTCATACCCAAACCAGGAAAAGACACATCAAGGAAAGAAAATTTTAGACCAATATCCTTGATGAATATAGATGCAAAGATCCTTAACAAAATATTGGCAAACTGTGTCCAAAAACATATTAAGAAAATTGTGCACCACGATCAAGTGGGGTTCATTCCTGGAATGCAAGGATGGTTCAACATTCGTAAATCAATAAACGTAATCCATCATGTCAATACACTTAAGGATAAGAATCATATGGTCATTTCAATTGATGCAGAAAAAGCGTTCGACAAAATACAACACCCTTTCATGCTCAGAACACTAGAAAAAATAGGGATAGGAACATACTTGAACATTGTAAAAGCTATTTATGCTAAGCCCATGGCCAACATCATTCTTAATGGAGAAAAACTGAAACCATTCCCTTTAAAAACGGGAACAAGACAGGGATGTCCTCTTTCACCACTTCTATTCAACATTGTCCTCGAAACTCTAGCCAGAGCAATTAGGCAGACTAAAGAAATTAAAGGGATACGAATAGGAAAAGAGAAACTTAAGCTGTCACTATTTGTGGATGACATGATTCTATATTTAGAGGATCCAAAAACCTCCTCCAGAAAACTTCTAGACCTCATCAATGAATTCAGCAAAATGGCAGGCTATAAAATCAACACGCATAAATCTATAGCATTTTTATATGCAAGCGACGAAACAGTTCAAAGGGAAATGAAAAAAACAACTCCATTTGCAATAGCCTCAAAAAAAAATGAAATACTTGGGCATCCATCTAACCAAAGAGGTAAAAGGTCTCTACAATGAAAACTACAAAACATTGAAGAAAGAAATTAAGGAAGACCTTAGAAGATGGAAAGATCTCCCATGTTCTTGGATAGGCAGAATTAATATTGTCAAAATGGCCATACTACCAAAAGTGCTATACAGATTCAATGCAATTCCAATTAAAATCCCAATGATGTACCTTACAGAAATAGAGCAAGCAGTCATGAAATTCATCTGGAAGAATAAGAAACCCAGAATAGCTAAAGCAATCCTTAGCAGGAAGAATGAAACAGAGGGTATTGCAATACCAGAACTTCAACTATACTACAAAGCAATAGTAACAAAAACAGCATGGTATTGGCACCAAAATAGACAGGTAGATCAATGGTACAGAATAGAGGACATGGACACAAACCCAAATAAATTTGATTTTCCCATACAAGACAGAGGTGCCAAAAATATCCAGTGGAGAAAAGATAGCCTCTTCAACAAATGGTGCTGGGAAAACTGGAAATCCATATGCAACAGAATGAAACTAAACCCATATCTCTCACCCTGCACAAAACTCAACTCACAATGGATCAAGGACCTTGGAATCAGACCAGAGACCCTGCATCTTATAGAAGAAAAAGTAGGTCCAAATCTTCAACTTGTTGGCTTAGGATCAGACTTCCTTAACAGGACTCCCATAGCACAAGAAATAAAAGCCAGAATCAATAACTGGGATAGATTCAAACTAAATAGCTTTCTCTCAGCAAAGAAAACTATCAGCAATGTGAAGAAAGAGCCTACAGAGTGGGAGAATATCTTTGCCACTCATACTTCAGATAGAGCAGTAATTTCCAGAATATATAAAGAACTCAAAAAACTCTACACCAAGAATACAAATAACCCAATCAACAAATGGGCTAAGGAAATGAACAGACACTCCACTGAAGAAGATCTACAAGCAATCAACAAACATATGAAAAAATGTTCACCATCTTTAGTAATAAGAGAAATGCAAATCAAAACTACCCTAAGATTCCATCTCACTCCAATTAGAATGGCGATTATCAAGAATACAAGCAACAATAGGTGTTGGAGAGGATGTGGGGAAAAAGGTACACTCATACATTGCTGGTGGGGCTGCAAATTAGTGCAGCTACTCTGGAAAGCAGTGTGGAGATTCCTTAGAAAACTTGGAATGGACCTACCATTTGACCCAGCTATCCCACTCCTCAGCCTATACCCAAAGGACTTAAAATCAGCATACTACAGAGATACAGCCACATCAATGTTCACAGCTGCACAATTCACAATAGCCAGATTGTGGAACCAACCTAGATGCCCTTCAATTGATGAATGGAAAAAGAAACCGTGGTATATATAGATAATAGAATATTACTCAGACATAAAGAATAATAAAATTATGGCATTTGTAGGCAAATGGATGAAATTGGAGAATATCATGCTAAGTGAGATAAGCCAATCTCAAAAATCCAAAAGACGAATGATCTCACTGATAAGCAGATGATGACAAGTAAAGGGGGGTGGGACGGGGGCAAGAATGGAGGAAGGAGGGATTGTATAGAGGGAAAAGAGAGATGGAAGGGGTGGGGGGTAAAAAAAAAATGGAATGAATCAAACATCATTATGTAGTTGTATGAATATGCAAATGGTATGCTGTTACTCCATGTACAAACAGAAACAACATGTATCCCATTTGTTTACAATAAAAAATTAATTAATTAATTAAAAAAAAGAAAACAAAAAAAAAAAAAAAAAGAAGAAGTACAGGTCAGGTTCAGTAATCACTGCTATAATTCCAGTGACTTGGGAGGCTGAGGTAGGAGGACCACAAGTTTGAGGCTAGCCTGGGCAATTTTTCAAGATCCTGCCTCAAAAAAATAAAAAGGGGCTGGGGTATAGTTCAGTGGTAGAGCACCCTTGAGTTCAATCCCTAGTAGTGTAAAAACAAAATTAAACACAGAAATATAAAGAAATCTAAGACATTTAAAAATAGAAGGATATTATTCAGGAAAAACTAAAAGTAAAAAATGATCAAAACATAGTACAGCTGGGCTCTATGGCACATGCCTGTAATCCCACAGTCTCAGGAGACTAAGGCAGGAGGACTGCAAGTTCAAGGCCAGCTTCAGCAATTTCGTGAGGCCCTAGGCAACTTAGTGAGATTCTGTCTCAAAATAAAAAATAACATAAAATAAAGGGTTGGGGATATGACACAGTGGTAGAGCACCCCTGGGTTTAACCCCTGTACAAACAAAACATAACAAAATATAGCACAATGCTCAGCTGTAGATAACACTTGCACAAGGAAAATCATACAAACATTGTATTTTAATTTAATCCCAATTTATAAGGTAATTATACTGGTAGGATGGGGTAAGAGAATAGTGGTATAGAAGTAAACCTTCATGTAGAACAACAGAAAATGAATTAGTAAGGTTTAAAACTGGTGACTCAAAAGTTAGCAATGTGTGCATAATATTAGAAAAAGACTTGCAAATACCAGAAGAAGTAGTAAGAGGCAAAAAAGATTACCTCTCAGGAGGGGACTGAGGAGAGTGAGAAGTGATGGGCTAGTGACTTTTAAAATGGTTTTAGTTCTATTTGACCTTTTGAAGTATTTAATAAAAATGCACAATTTAAAAATCCTTTTGCTATAAAAAGAATGTTTTAACATCCACTAAAATGAAAAAAAGGGTCATGTTAAGTAGAAAAATGTTCTCCTTAAACTTATTTAAAAGCCTTTAATCAGATATCCAAGCAGCAGTGATATTACCTAGACAAGTTAAAACCATTTTTAGTTGTTCTTCTTAACATAAAAACTACTGTTGGAAAACTTAGAAATTTAAAATCAAAAGGAGTGATAAGGGAATAGAGAGGTATTAGCTGCTTTGATTTTCTTTTTTCCTCTGAATAACTTTGAACTGAAAATGGAAGGGATCTGTATCCATGGGAAATGAGTCAGACATCTGGGCCCCAGCTCTTTTCCAAACCCCAAAATAGCCTGTTACACTCTTTCTGAACAGTGTGTGAGTACTTGTGTAATATTCCCTATAAGAGGTTCTGCCCAAGAAAAGGGAATCTTTTCTTTTCTTTCCTTTCATCCTTCTTTTCTTGCAAAGAACCAAGCTATATTCCCATACCTTTTTTAAAATTTTTAAAAATTTTAAGATAGAGTCTTGCTAAGTTGCTGAGAGGCTGGTTTCAAATTTATAATCCTCCTAACTCAGCCTCCCAAGTCATTGGGATTATAGGAGTGCACCACTGTGCCCAGCAAAGGGATTATTTTCTAAAACTGAACTGATATTTCCTCTTCCACAGCCTGAAACCCATAAGCAACCCATAAATGGCACACTCTGGGTTCTCTGTTAAACCCAGGTCTAGCTGTGATGGCAGCTCTTTTCCAACAAGGAAGAACCAACAATTCCCAAAAGATATCACCACCCATGACGGTTAGGTTCCAAGAGATGATAGAGAACTGTGATTGAACGTAAGTCAGCATTAGTATATCTTCAAGTTAATAGTAAAGAGCAGTGTTGGTATCTTGACCATTTCACCCTGACCCACTTAAAATAATCAGGCACATCTGAGTTGCAGACTGGGTTCAGTGCTGTATTTCCTCAATTATTGGTCGGCTCTTATAAGAAGCTCCTGTCTAATCCTCAACAGGGGAGTGAGAATGAAGGAAAGAGTTGTGTCTAACTTCTGAAATGGAGGGAGAGGGAGTGAGAACCACCTAATTGCAGTAGCAATTAGGGAAAGATCTCCTGGGGAAGGGAATCTTGGACAAGAGTTAACTAGGACTGGGAGTCCAGCAGTCCTTTGCCTCATGGCAAAGCATCTCCCTCCATTGTCTGCTTGGGAGGATCATGGTAGTGTTTTGTTGAGGAAGCTAGCAGGTTTCTTCATAGATGGTGGTACATTGAGACTTTGACTGCCTTGGCAGAGGAGGATCCTTGGGACTCCTGTACAAGAAGCAGAGAATTTGGGAAAGTTCTGGCAGGATCAGTGTAGACATCAGAGTGATTCCAGGCATACGTGCAATGAGGAATAGTTCTAGGGATAGCCTCTGGGTCTGAGAACATTTCCTGTCAGGCAATATTACTCCAAACCTCATGGAATGGGGATATGGGACAGTTCTAGGGCACCCTACAGAAAGACCAGGTGAGGCTGGCCTCAGAGGTCCAAAGTGATGTGATCTCTGAGAAGGTGGTCAGGTCATGGGACTCCAGGTAAAAGAAAATAACTATTAGAAGTACCCAAGGCAGGGGGCTGGGGAGATAGATAGCTCAGTCGGTAGAGTGCTTGCCTTGTAAGCATAAGGTCCTGGGTTCGATCCCCAGCACCCCTCCACAAAAAAAAAAAAAAAAAAAAAAAAAAAAAAAAAAAAAAAAAAGAAGTACCCGAGGCAGAGTGACAGAGGATAGCAGGTTATTGATGTGCTCCTGAATGCACAGATGCCCTGAAGTGGCCACTGGAGTCACAGGGTACCCCTCAGGGAAGTATGTCAGCAGCATTCATATCCAAGGATACAACCTTGGGAAATCAGACCTGTTGAGCAAAGCTGCCCTTTGCTCCTTCATGGATGACTGCCTCAATCTAAAGTCAGGGCACGACTGCCTGGAGTTTCACAAGAATACCAAATATTTGCTTTTCTGATTAGGGTGAAGTGGTTGAGAGTTGGCAACAGAAACCCTAAGACAGTAGGAGCATATCACCAGCCTTAATTCTATGCTTTTGATAGAAATCATTAATTTAGAAGGTTTGGTGGGTGGGTTAGGAACTCTGCTATATAGTCTAACAGTCCCTTCCCTGCCAGGCAGAACCTACAGATCCTGTCGGTGGCATTTCACACTGGGTGGGGTCACTGAGTAAGGACCTTACTTAAAGCTTCTAGAAGGTCATGTAAATGTTGTGCAATAAGATTGCCCTGCCAGAGGACTCCACTTCTTCTGGCACAAACAGAAAGACACTCCAGAGCTCCTCTCCCTTCCCCCAGACAGGAAGTTCAGAATTTTCTGATATAATTGCATCTGAAGGAGAGAGGGCTGGTGTCTGGGTGGCCTATGAACTTTCTCATTGCTTCTGGACTGGGCAATAACACTAAAGGCTGGCTGGTGGTGGAGTCTACAGCTATTTGCTTCTGGCTGAGTCCTGCTCTGTTAGCTGCAATTGTAATTCCTACCACATGAGGACACTGTTGGAAAGCAGAAAATGGGGCAAGTTGGTAATCAAGGCTGCTCAGAATCAGCTGGGATAGTTCAAAGTGGGGGCAAGCAGAGAAATAGAAATTTGCGTGTGTTCTGAGGACACAAGGAACTTTGGCAGCAGGGGCTGGCTCTAGGTCAAGGGGCTGGCAGGTTGATGGGAACCAAAGTGGAGTAGAGACTCAGGGAGAATATAAACTAGAGAAGCTGGTCACACCTTGGGGGAGGTGCTAGGGCTCATCACAGGGTCTAAATGCACTCCAAAAGGAAGCGCTCAACTAGGTGGGGCTGAGACTGGGAGTTAGGCAGGATGGGATCACTGACATAGAAAACATTTCTTCTAGACTTGCCTCTCTGAATAGTGAACAAGTACAGAATGAATACATAGAAGTATACAATGAATGAGCATTCATTTTTGTTGTTGGTGTTGTTATGGATTCCCTTGAATAACACCTTAGAAGTTATACATGTAACACCTATGAATCCAGAAGCTCCCATGAATGAACTGAGCCATGAGGCTATAGTGGAAGCACCATTTCGAATAGGAATTCTAAACTTGACTCACATCACTCATGGTCACATTAACTCGTGCTAACTTTTATGTGAATCTCAAGTTCTCTCCTATTCTCTAGCACTCCTGAACTGCGGGAAGCATCTCACCTTCCCCTGCCAGATGATCTCTCTCACATCCATCTTCTTGGCTCACTGCTTCACCACTCCTGTGCTGCATGTGCCCACTGCCTGAGGAGTGTGGCCATCCTTCCCTGGATTGCCTTTTCCTAGGAATCTTAATGGTTTGAGCCTTTTGGCCTAATAAATATATCACAGAAACACAGAAACCTCTGATATGGTCTGGAGTCCACACAGAGGAGGAGAAGGGGAGATATTGGAGAAGGACAGAGTTAGGGAGTGATTTCTACAGAACCATTTTCCCAATTAATGATTAACTTTTCATAAATAACAAAGAAGCGAACTTTATTTTTGTGACTGGTTCCCTCACATCCACAGCCTGAGGTGTCTGGTAGGGGAATACATATCAGTGGGGGAACAGCATGCATTTATACATTTACTCTTAGATGTGGCCTACAACTGTGGCCAAAGAGCTTGTCATCTTGTCTAACCTGAGTTTTGCTGCTGTGCAGTCCTGCTGATTCTCCTCAATATAGACTAGTGATCTTTTATTTTATTCAATTCTTTATTAAAGTAAAAGATAATAGTTTTTTTGCTTAATATTCCTATCCTCTCTGAAGCCCCTATTCACTTTCTTTCTTTCTTTTTTTTAGACAGGGTCTCATCATGTTGCCTGGGCTGGTCTTAACTCCTGGATTCAAGTGATCCTCCTACCTTCTCAGCTTCCTAAGTAGTTGGGACACAATGCCACTGTGCCTGGTTTTGCTGCTTCTTCTTCTTCTTTTTTTTTTTTTTTTTTTTTTTTAATGAACAATGTACATGTATTCAATAAGTGAGAGACAGAGGCACTTTCAAATTCTCATATGTGTGGAATAGTCTTTGGGGAAAATATAGTAGATCATAAACTATATCCCTCCTTTTAGAAAACTTAGTCATAACTTTTCTCCTAAAATTCAATTTATGAACCACTTGCTTTTAAAATTACAATTATGTTTTATGGTTCTTGGTATAGATTTAAACTATGATTAAATGGAAATTTACCTTTGATGTATTTATTAATGAGCTGTAAGTTGACTTTCACATGGCTAGCAGTTGGATCAAAGGAACAAATACTCTCCACTAAATATTTGTTAACATACTGTGAACAAAGAACAAAAGAAAAGGTATGGGATCAACAGCAAGTAGAAATACAGTGTCCTGTTCACCAGTTTACATGATTCTATTTACATAAAATTTAAAATGGGTACAACTAATCTATGGTGTTAGAAGTCAAGATCATGGTTACCCTCCCTGGGGTGTATGGATTAGCGGGCAGAGATTATGGGAAAGGATACAAAGGAGAGCTAACAGGATGTCACTAAAGTTCTGTTTCTTTCTTCCTTTTGGTATCAGGGATTGAATCCAGGTTTGCTTAACCACTGAATCACACTCCCAACCCTTTTTATTTTTTTATTTTGAGACAGGGTCTCACTGAGTTGCTTAGGGCCTTGCTAAGTTTCTGAGGCTGGATTTGAACTTGCAGTCCTCCTGCCTTAGCCTCCCAAGCTGATGGGATTACAGGCGTGTGTCACAGCACCTAACATGTTCTGTTTCTTGATGCATCCGTTATATGGATGTGTTCATTATATGAAGAATCTTGTATTTGTGTACTTATAAGTTGTGCTATTATGATTTGTACACCTAAATTTGTGTAGTTATTATTCAATAAAAAGAGTGATTTTAAGAAACGTACAAGTTTATCCTTATCCCAATCTTCCAAGTCACTTGAAGATTCCAATTCTGGATGAAAGAATAAGATAACTCCCTTCAGGATGTCATGCACTAGGTTTATGTTGGCTTTCAACTCCATGGATTTGCTGTCCTCAGAAGATGTTGACTCTATCTGAGTATTATGATCGTAGAGCAACAGTGTCACAAAGTCCATGGAACTAAGTAGCTGGAGACATGCCTGCAGTTCCTGCAGCATGATTCGGAAGAAGATGATTCCTGCTCGCTGGACTTCCCCCAGTTTTTCCATCTCTGGAATAACAGAATGTCATTAATGACATCACACATTGCTGGTGAGTCACATACATTGCTTTTCCCTAGGATTGTAAGCCTATTTCAGTAACTTTTTTTTTTTCTGGGAAAAAGACCATGTCCTCCTATGTTTTGTTTTATTTTATTTTATTTTATTTTATTTTATTTTATTTTATTTTTTGCAGTACTGGAGATTAAACCCAAGGCCTCATGCATGCTAGCATGCTAGGTAAATCCTCTGTCACTGAGCTACATCCCCAGATTTTTATTTTTTATTTTGAGACAGGGTCTCACTAAGTTGCAGAGGCTGGCCTTGAACTTGTGATCTTTCTGCCTCAACCTCCAGAGTCGCTGGGATTACAGGTGTGCATCACCACTCTTGGCTCATGTCCTATAATTTTAAACTTTCTTTGTTTCTCTATCCAAGAAATCAAAATAAATATGGCATTATGTGTGGTGTAACTCATAGGAAGGAGACTTTGAGAAAAGATTAAAAACTTGGGTTTCAGAGTTAGACCTTTAGTTTTAATGCATACTTTCTCCCTATTAGTACTATTGTCTCTTTGAGTACCCTTTTTCTCTTTTGTGAGAATGAAGCTAATCCCTATTTCCCTGGTAAACTGTGGGAATTAAATAAAATAATATACAGAAAAGTGCTCCATCTCAGTCTTTACACAGAGAGAACACTCCTCCTCCTTTATGATGGGGCCTCACTATGTTTTTCAGTTTGGCCTTGAATCTAGTCCAAGTGAGCCTCCCAAGTGACTGGGATTACAGGTTTGTGCCACTGCACTTGATTTTCTTCTCTCTTATCATACTATGTAATGGCTAGCAATCTTTCCACTTAATCCTACATAGTATTATACTAATTCTATGTACTTTATTCTTGCCAAGGGTTTCCATGCCTCCTTTTTGCTCTCCTTTCTAACCTGGTATCATACTTAGATAGCCTAGTAGATGTGGAGTCACAAGAATTGGGTCTAGTCTTGGCTCTGCCACTAGTTTACTATTGGACCTCAGGCAATGGATTTTTGTGAGCTTTAGCTCCTTTATCTGTTAAATGAGATGTTCTGATTGGTTAATGCTGTGCAATATCTTGGAAAGAGCACCCAAACCTGGGTTCCAATCCAACCTTCTCCATTTAGTGTTTACTTTCTTTGCACTTCATTTTCCTCACCTGTAAAATGGGGTCTCACCATTTACCTCTTAAGGCCATAGTAGGGATTAAATGAAAGAACACATGACAGGGTATTTGATAATGCTAGTTCCATCTTTCCTTTACAAGTCCTTCCAGTTCTAAAATTGTATACTTCTAACCAAAGATAATGTGATTCATGCCCTTTGCTTTAATTTATGGACCATACTCTTCAGGCTAAGACTGCATAAGGGAATTCATTTCACCTGGAAAGACCTACATATTGAAATGAATAATTTTAGATACTGCATCCTTCATCACACTGCCTGTGATTTCCCCCAAACCTATTAATCCCATGAATCCAGACATTCACAATACCTAAGATAATGTTTTTCTTTATCTCTCCAGAGCATTCGCCTAGTATTTCATAGCAGGCAGCTTGGATCACCTTCATCATTTTCTGTAGATCTTTATATTCTTGATACAACAACATCCTGGTCCGGCCAATGTTAACATCAAGGGCTCCCAGAGCCTCTCCTGTTCTCTCACGAAGTGGAATTACTATGTGGGTTTCTCCATAGATAGAAGCCAAAACAACTTCTGAACTGTCTGTACACTTAAAAAGGAAATCTCTGAAATGAAACCCAAATAAGCACAAGGATATTAAACATCAGCCTGTTCACATCCTTCCACCCAAACACACCGAATTACTTTCTTGTGCCCACCTCACTGCCACCATGCCAGCCCTGGTTGCTGTTTTGCCTGCATAGAATGCTGCATCCCTTGATTTTTACATGGTTCTCTCCCTCAGTTCAACTCAGTTGAATGTTTCTCTGCTCAAACATCGCCTCTGCATGGGAGACTTCCCTGGCCACCTGATCTAACTAAAGTAGCAACACTCAAATCACTCAGCATCAGGATGCTCTGCTTCATTATCTTTATTATACAGGTACTTAGACTTATCTGTGGGTGTTCAGTTCTTTATTTACTTTTCTTGACCAGTATGTGTTAAATTCAGGAAGGAAACACGAGTGTGTTAAGTCAGGTTCCCTAGAAGCAGAGCCTGTGACAAGGATGCTTATGCAAGTAATTTACTGAGGGAGTACTCTTGTGTAAAACACTCAAGGGACTGAGGAAAGTAGGATAAGGAAGTGGCAGAAACTGAGTACCATATGATTTCAGGTGAAGTCTAATCTCATCCTGATCCCAAGGGGGAAGATCTGGGAGGTCAATGTAGAGAAGACACTGTCCCACCTTGAGGCAAGGAAAGGGTCTTTTGCATCTTAGTGCTGGTCAGTCACTGGTTCTAAGTTGCTCTGGGTGCGAGGTGGTGGTTTGTGGTTGGAGAGTGTTCACAGAGCTCTTGATTACCTCTCCAGAAGGGGCTCTAATCACTGGAAGGCACTCCTCCAGGGAAAGTTACAATGTAAGGTGTCGCTTCATGCAGCAGTACCTGCAGAAGCTGGCAAAAGGCATATTGGGGAATCTGGGCAGGGCATTCTTTAGCATTTATTTCAGTGAGAGACTGAGATTTTCATGGAAATACAGTGGCTGCTTCTTCTCTAGTGAATGATAGGCACATCTCTTTGCCCCCATCTACATTGATGTTGGGCTGCCATTCCTTTCAATAATTTGGAAAATGTTGGTGCTTTGTCTAGCCTCAAAAAGCACATATATATTAACCCAATAATGACAGGTAAGATTGAGTCCTTCTGCTATTCCCATTCCTTCCTGCTGTTAAGTCACCACTTTGTATATTTATGAAGACCACAGTAATGATGCATAGTATTAAACTTTCCAGGCATCTTAATAAAGCCTGTGGGCCAATAGCATTCCTTCAAAGGCATCTGCTCTTGAGTTCTACACAGGAATCCAGATTATGAATCTAGGTGTTAGAAGGACCCCAGCGAAATGCCTGACTAGCATAGGAATAACCATGTGGAAAAGCTAAATGGGGGCTGGGGAGGTAGCTCAGTTGGCAGAGTGCTTGCCTTGTAAGCACAAGGTCCTGGGTTAGATCCCAGCACCTCCCCCCCCACAAAAACAAACAAACAAACAAACAAACAAAAAAAAACAAAAAAAAACAAAGGCATGAGGCCAAATTAAAATTTAATTAACATATGTACTTAAATTTCAAATTAGCCTACTAGTCTGAAACGGGGTTAATGCAATCAGTTCATTTTGTAATACACGTGTTCTCAGTTAAGATCTGTTTTGTATCTGTTCAGATTAAAAATGTTCCTTGCCTTCCATAGGTGATGGTCATTCTCAGTGATCTAGAACTGGGGACCCATTGAAAACAACATTATCTACTTTTCCTTCTCCTCCCTTTTCCTCTGCCTATCTTCTTTAAAAAAAAATGCACATTCACAATATAGCCAACATTAACAGATGAGCTCCAATAAGTGCTATGGAGGGATTATTCACATTTATGGGGGAAAATGAATAAAATTATTATTCATAATCATTTTTGCCAAGTTCAATACTTATAAGAAAATCATAGAAAATAAAATACTGTCATGCTTTAAAATACACAATTTTGCAATTTTTATTTGGAATACCAATGAAATCTGTTTTAAAAAGCAGTTGATAGAAAATGAGTTAATATGTTCCAGGGAGACAATGTTCTAAAGGAATTTTTGTTTAAAAGGCAATTGATGCAGAACAGATCAGTGGTTTTCAGGTTTAGGAATGGGTTGAAAGACTGATTTAGGAGTGTTAGAGTTGTTCTGTATCCTATTTGTCTAATGATCACAAGAATATATGCATTATTAAAACTCACAGGACTGTAAACAACAAAATAAGTAATTTTTGGTATATGTAAATTTTAAAATAATAAATAATGAGTAATAATATTAAATTATGAGTAATAATTATGAGTAATAATAAATAATGAGTAATAATGAGTAATAATCAAGAATAACAATTTTATAATAATGAAGAATGAGTCAGTATGCACTAATAAAGGGTAGAAGCTATGTCTTTCAGATCCACTATCACACCACTGGATTGTGTTCTGGCAATTGAAGAAAAGAGACACATTTCATACCTGAAGACACATGATTTCCTAAAGGTAGTAGGGGGATTTGTGTGGATTTCTGTTAGACCCAGCTGCCCTGTAACCATCATATTGCGTAAAACATAGTCTGAATCCTTGAAAAGAGGAAGAGATTTCATTAAAGAGTGGTAATTAGATCTCATATTCTCTTTAAAGCTTTTGGGGACAGATAAATGGAGAAAAATTAGGACAGTAGGACCTCTAGCTTTATGGACAGTGACATTTTATTTATTCAGTACCATTAAAGAACAAAGTGTTCCATAAAAGAAAAATTTCAAAAATCAATATTTTTCTTAAATGCACAAACTTATTTTTTATAATTATGACAAAACTGTGTTTTTATTATTTTTCTGATGTTAAAAATGCATTGTAGCCAGATGCAGTGGCATGCACCTGTAATCCCAGAGGCTGGGGAGTCTGAGGTAGGAGGATCACAAATTCCAGGCCAGCCTGGGCAATTTAGGAAGACTTTCTCAAAATATAAAAATTTTTTAAAAGTCTGGGGATGTAGTTCAGTAGTAGAACCTTGCTAGAATGCATAAATCTCTGGGTTCAATCCCCAGAACTGCAAAAAAAAAAAAAAACAAAAAAAAAAAACCATTGTAGAATATTTGGGAAACATAGAAAAGCCCAAACAAATACAATGTTTTGAACTTTTTTTAAAATATTTTTTTAGTTGTCAATGGATCTTTTATTTTATTTATTTATATGTGGTGCTGAGTATCAAACCCAGGGCCTCACATGTGCTAGGCAAGTGCTCTACCACTGAGCTACAACTCCAGCTCCAATAAATACAATTAAAAAAAAAAAATCTCCAGTGAGGTCTTTGTCCCCACCAGTTCACTGAAACTGTAAAACTGTTCTTGTCAAGGGGCTACAAGAAACTCTTTCATTTTCAAATCCATTGATTAATCCCCAGTCTTCATCTTCATCTACCTCTTGACAGCATTTGATTCAGTGAACAACTCCTCTCTCCCCGGCCCCTTTTTTTTGGTACTGGGGATTGAACCAGGGGTGCTTACCCACTGAGCCACATCCCCAGCCCTTTTTTACATTTTATTTAGAGTCAGGGTCTCACTGTCTTTATCAAGGCTTAGGGCCTCAATAAATTGCTGAGGCTGGCTTTGAACTTGTGATCCTCCTGCCTCAGCCTCCCAAGCTGCTGGGATTACAGGTGTGCACTTCTCTTCTATTCTTTTCTTCACTAGGCTTTTGAGACACCACCTTCTCCTACCAACCTAAACATTCCTTCTATTCTCTTTGCTTCTTCTTTATCGCCTTTACATCTAAGAGATTTTCAAACTGTAGGTCAAAACCTATGAAAATATTTTTTGAGTCTTTTTTTTTTTTTTTTTTTTTTTTTTTTGCGGTGCTGGGGATTGAACCCAGGGCCTTGTGCATTTGAGGCAAGCACTCTACCAACTGAGCTACATCCCCAGCCCTATTATTTGAGTCTTAATGAACATTTTTTTTTTTAGAAACTAGTTTATTTATAAGAAAGCAATATTAATATACTCTGCAAAATACACTAAACCATAGGAAAGAAAAATTCAATTAGGGGAAATAAAATGGAGTTCTTACATGCCCCCTTTAAAAAAAATAATTCTTGGGAAAGAGAGAAGTCCTAATAAGAGGATCCATAGTGACGGTATGCTGAATTGTTCTAGGAAGATAAACAACTGCTTTGTGAAGTGAAACCTCCCTTGCTTCTACACTCTGACCTCAAATGTTCTACTAACCTTTTTAGATGAAAAAATGTTTTCTACATTATACTTGGTGTCTTAGTTTCACTTTCATTGGCAAAACAGAATACCCCAAACTGGGTAATTTATAAAGAAAAGAAATTTATTTTTTATAGTTTTGGATGCTGAAGTCCAATATTAAAGTGTCAGCATCTGGTTAAGGCCTTCTTACTCTATCTTCTGATGGAAGGCCCAAGGGTGATAGAGGGTTAGAGATCAGACTTGCAGCCTCCAGTCCTTTTATAATCGGCATTATAAAATCGGCATTATAGAATCATGACCTACACATCTACCATTAAGCCCCATCTCCCTGCACAATAGGAACTTGTTATCCTCCTGCTTCAGCCTCCTGAGAAGCTGGGATTACAGGTATGCACCAACACACCCAGCATTCTCTTTTAAATTAAAAAAAACAAACAACTCTCATTAAAGGGGCTGGAGTTGGGGTAGAGCACTTGCTTAGAACATGCAAGGCCCTAGGTTTGATCCCCAGCACTGCAAAACAAACAAACAAATTAAAAAACCCTCATGGATTCACATGTAACTGTTAATCCTTTGCCAAAAAGATGGCAGTTTCCCCCCAGTTTAACAGCTTAATTTTATTTACTTATTTTGCAGCTCTGGGGGATTGAACCCAGGGCTTCAAGCACGCCAGGCAAGTGCTTTACCATGAGATACATCCTCAGCCCTCTTTATTTATTTATTTTTTCTTTGAAGACTGGATTTCTCTTAAGTTTCCCAGTTTGGCCTCAATTTCATGATCCCTCTCTCTCAGTCTCCCCAGTAGCTGGGATTATAGGTGTGTACTGCCCTGCCTGGCAATGTTCAGTATTTTTTTTTTTTTTTGTACTGGGGATTAAATCCAGGGGCACTTTATCACTGAACCATTTTTATATTTTTATTTATCTAGCTTAAGTTGCTAAAAGCCTTGGTAAATTGTTGAAGATGGCCTGGAATTTTTAACCCTCCTGCCTTAGTCTCCCATGTTTCTGGGTTTACAGGTATGCATGCCATAATACCTGGAAATTCTCAGCTATTTTTAACATCAAAACTTAACCACAGTATCTTGCACCTAAGATAAAATCCTAACTATAGCTTTGGATAGGCTGTTCTGGTCTCTGCCCCGCTGTAACCTCACTCAGACCCTGATTGCTGGGTGGATCTCCTCTCACCTCACCTTTCAACATGCTTCTTTGTCACCATGAGATAGCCCTAGGAATAGACCATGACCTTTGAGACTTTGTCCATGTTGTCATGATCTGAGATTATACACCATGGAAGCCAAGTTTCTTGGTGATTGCTCTGGGTCATTTTGGCCTTTTCCATGGTGCCCTATATACTGTTTTCCTTAAGGCCCTGGAAAGGCACTTCTGAATCCTCCCCAGACTCCCACACACTTTTACTGGAGAAGGGGCCTGTCAGATGGGGTGGACTGCTGCAGATCCAAGGACACTTCAAGGCTTCCACTTCCACTCCTGATCCTTCCCCTTCCAAGAGCAGTGTCAATGATGAGGTGATCTCCACCTCCATGGAATGGCCACCCTACCAAGAGCTATGTGATTCTACTTTCTATGACCTAGGCTTCATCAGTTTGCCCCAGCCACTGAGGGGAAAAGCCCAGAGCTGGTAGGAGGGAAAGAAAAAAAGAAGCCAGGAGATGTCTGTGGTGGGCCAGGCAAGGGACTGGGAGATGACCAAGGTGAGGCCACCAACTGATCTGGCACATTGCAGAATCATTGAGCGTTTTTGAAAGGAATATGCCTTGCCATTCATTCTCATCATATAAAAAAATCCTAATGGTAAGTGTAAAAAAGCAAAGCAAACATCAAGAATTCACCATATTATAGCTTGGGGATATAGCTCAGTGTAAAGCACATCTGGGTTCAATCTCTAGTTAAAAAAAATATATATATATATTTGTACATATATAATTGGTATGACATAACTATGTCCTTTCAAATAGCAGCCCCTCGTCCCTTCCCACTTCACTCATATGATTCTGGTGGATTTTGCCTCTTGGGCTACTAGGATGTATCTTAGGATGAGTCAAAAAGTTTTCTTTCTTGGGTTTTCCAAATTGGAGTTTTTTACTGGATGCTTTCCTAGGCATCTGACTTGACTTATGGAGAAAGCTCATCTTTTTCCAGAATGACAAAGCTAACATGCAGAGGGAAGCAAACATGAGAAGTGGAAACATAAAGAACATGATTGAGCCCTGATGGTATGGAAACCCTGGATCTGGTCATGCTGGAAGCCAGCTTGATGCCTGCCTTTTCTTCATTTTGGTCACAATTTTCCCTTTTGTCCAAGGCAGTTTGAGATGGATTCCTAACCAGGGGTCTTGAATTGGAGTCATGAGAAGCAACTCTAGTTAGTCTTAATGACTGACTAATATGGTTTTTAGACATTAGTAAGACATCAATATCTAGTAACTATAACCTGGTTACATGGAAGGGGTCTAACACTGCCAAGGCTTGCCTACCTGGTCTGGGCTAGGCTCAACAAAGTATGTAGTGATGGAGATGATATTCGATGTGACATTGTAGAGCCAGCCAAGGCCAGTGATCACAATATGCAGGATGTGCTCCCGGCTGTGAACATAGTGATAGGCAGTGCTAAAGACATTGGCAACACCCTGGAAGAGAGAAAATTCAAATGACCTTTTATTTTTAAAAAAACAAAATAAATAATTATTAATGCATTGATTGATCATCTTTTAAATGAATAATAATCTACTTTCTACAATTATTCATCATTTCTCAAAAGGTAGTGCTCCTGATCTTACTATGATAAAAGGACCACCAAGAAAGCAAAGATGTGTGAGCTGGAGACATTAGTTGAGATCCTTAGTGTGATTACCAGCAACACACACACACACACACACACACACAGTGTAAAGAGAGACCTCGTAACTTTTTATGATTTGCTTTCTGATAATTACCCAGTGAAATTTATGATATATACTATTGGAGAATAGAGTCAGAAGAACAAGATAAATGCCTGTCTTGCGTGTGTGTGTGTGTGTGTGTGTGTGTGGTCTAACTTGAATATTTAAGAAACATTTTCTTTATTCTTTGTTCTTAAAAATGATAACACTGAAATCAAGAGCTATGGGGATGCATATCATATTTATCATATTTTGTAGAAAGAACAAAGGATTTGTAGGTAGCATGATTAATAAAACACAAATATATTCCTTCTAAAGTTTTATTCCTATTTTATAGGGTCCTAGTAATTTAATTGTTGGATTCTGTTCCACAGCATCAAACTCTAGTCTATGGTTAATCCTATGAGACACATATTAACACATTCCTAAAAAGGCTGAAGCATAGATGTGCAACTGAAACTGAGTGTCCTTTCATAAGTAATGGGGAACCTCTCCAAAGTTTGACAAGTATAGAGAACAGGAGCAAGCATGATAATATTGTTTATACACATAACTTTACTCTCATCTGGTTTCAGGTTTCACTTTTTAAGAAGTATAAAACAAGAGGCCTTTTTAAGTATAGAAGGAGAGGCAATTCTACCATTGTTCCTGAAGACTTCTATGACTTACCTGATAGAATCTGATCTCATGAGGTACGAAGATATTTATTTTGTGGGGATCTCTAAGTGTGTCAACAGCCAGGACCCCAAAGATCCTCATATATGCATCATGCAGAGGCAGAGCCAGTAATGACCCATTACGATCATTCTTACTGCGAGAATTGTTCCAGAAGACGATGTTCCCATGGTACTGTACTTGGGGGACGTGGATTGGTTTCCCTTCATCCACTACTGTAAAGCTTAAGAAAAGGAATAACAGGATAGGAATAAGACAAATGGGGAGGATTTAGATTAAACCACGGAGGAAACTAGATCAATTCTTTATGCAAAATCATGGGCATTTATAAGTAAGAGAAGTGAACTCAAGTAAAATTACCAGATTTGAGGGAAGGATTTAAAAGACAGGTCTTACCAGAGAAAATACATATAAACTGAATAAAGAAGACATAATTTATTGAGCTAATACTGTGAAACAGAGTCCCTAGGTGATGAATCATTGCCAAAGAGTAAGTTCTAGAATTGATCAACTGAAACCATTCAAGACTCAAGATTGGAAACACATCAGTTCCCACTCTAGAAGCCTGGTGACTTGAGACATTTCTCTCTGGAGCAGCTCACTAGGATTTGGAGGTGCTAGAATATTTTTTATTTTTAAGGAAGATGAAACTAATCACTTCAAGGAGTTCTCACCTGATTCCCTCCATGTCCCGGTAAAGCACTCTGTTCAGTACAAATGGAGCATCATCTAGGGTACAAGCCACATTCCTCAGCAGAACAGACCCTCGATCAGGAAGTAGTTCATTTTCTTCTAAGAGGGAAATGTGAGCACTGATCTTCTTATTTCCATGAGTTTCAGCATCCTGTGGCATGACATTTCTGGATATGTATTTGCCGATAGCCAAAGAAATCTCCCGATCCCTTCACCACTCAGTTTGTGAACATGGCACCAATAATTTCATTTTATTGAGTAAATGATGCAGATACTACCGTTCATGGGCAGTGGGAAAAAGGCTGACACCACAGTTGTCCTCCAAACCTGAGTTTTCATGAGTGGAATGGATTTCCTCTAATGCCAACTAGATTGCTTTATTGAAAACAAGAACAAAGCAAAATCAAACCTCTCAAGTCTAATCAAATTAAAGGTTTAAAACTTAAATCCTGGGCTGGGGTTGTGGCTCAGTGATAGAGTACTTGTCTAGCATGTGTGAGGCACTGGGTTCGATCCTCAGCACCACATAAAAATAAATAAATAAAATAAAGGTATAGTGTCTGTCTACAACTAAAAAATTGTTCTAAAAAACCTTAAATCCAGGGGCTGGGGATATAACTCAGTTGGTAGTGTGCATGCCTCGCATGCACAAGGCCCTGGGTTCAGTCCTCACCCCCCAAAAAAAGAACCCCAAAACACACACACACACACTCACACAAAAACAAAACAAAACAAAACAAAAAACCCTTAAATCCTTTTGAACTATAGTCGTATTTTCTGGGCTTCAGTTAAAAGTATTGATTTTAGAGAGCTGAAGCAAGAAGATGCCTTCATTTCACTCATATCTCTTGGCCATCTAAATATGTGAATATGAAACAAAATGTTCTCAAGGAATTATTAACACAGTTTGCATTATTAACACATATATTTGATCTATGCCACTTCAGGAAAGGGTTTCTTGGAGCCCAAGACTTCTAACTTTCTGCAGTTTCTATTTCTAATTAAAATAATGAAAATCTCTATATCAAAAAATAAATTATTAACAGTATTATGTGATAACATATATATTGAACATATTCACAAACTGGGGACATGAGAGACACATTCCTTGCTATTTGTCTTTACTTTCTATTTATTTAGGTTTGTTTTCCATACTTTCTTTTTCTTCTGCTTTTATTCCTCCTTTCCACATATAAGACATATGGAGTAATTAACAAATATAAAATAAGATTTTTCTTAGGGTACCAAAGATCTCTAAAGCAAGTGGGACAATGTCTCCTTTCCTTGAATGGATTCCTGATCCTGACTGCATCATTGCCAACAACATTGGAAAATTCAGCCATTCAGGAGATGATTCCAATTGAGTGTGTGTGTATGTGTGTGTGTGTAAAATGTATAAAATGATGATGATCACTGGCACAGGACTCCTGGATCAGAGGAATCAGAGGAATATGTAGAAAACAGTTGTGCTATTTCTGCTTAAGAGAAGTAGCAATCTGGGAGTTTCTGAAAAGGTGCAAGGCTTTGGGCAGTGGCTCCACAGGACCATGTCTTTTAAGTGACAGGATTCTAATAGTTTCAGCTTGCTTCTAGGCAGTACTGTGACATATTGTGTAATGTTGGAGCTTACTTTATGATGAGTTTATGATTTAAATAGTTCATTTTTATAGTTTGATGTTACCTGAACATAATGTCAGGGAAATATAGCTTGAACTGTTTGCATATCTCTTTTCTGGTATTAGATATGAACTATTAGTTCATTGTCTATTCTTGGTTTAGTTGACTCTCAGCACAAATGAAATTAGAAATCCTAAGAGTTCTTTTTCACATCTTTACACCTTTCCTCTCTGCTTCTATCTTACCCACTGGCCATAATCCCAGTGGCATCTCATCTAGGCTTTGGGCCATTTGTAATGTATTAGAATCAAGTGCCACTTCTATGCAACCATTGGATATCACCCACTGTGAGGAAATTCTTTTTTTTTTTTTTTTTTTGTATTGGGCATGGAACCCAAGGGCACTGTTATGGTTTGGATGTGAGGTGTCACCCAAAAAGGGGTAGGGTGTGGCTGGAGGAGATTGGAATTGGGGCATGGCTTTGTGGTACATATTTTATATCTGGAGTCTCTCTCTCTCTCTCTCTCTGCTTCCTGATGATTCAAGCTGCTTCCCTCTGCCATGCTCTTCCACTGTGATATTCTGCCTCACCTCAAGCCCAGAGGAATGGAACCTCTGAAACCATGAGCCCTCAAATAAACCTTTCCTTCTCTATAATTATGCTGGTCAGATCATTTAGTCACAGCAGCAGAGAAAAGCTGACTAAAACAGGCATCCTACCACTCAGCACACCCCCCAACAAACACTTTTTTTTTTTTTTTTTTTTTAATTTTGAGACAGGGTCTCCCTTCATTGCCCAGGCTGGCCTTGAACTTGCAGTCTTCCTGCCTCAGCCTCGCAAATCACTGGGATTGCAGGCATGCACCACTGTGCCCAGCTCAGAAATTTTTTCTCTTATAGCTCACTTAGAAAACATACCTAGGGGGCTGGGGATATAGCTCAGTTGGTAGAATGCTTGCCTCGAAAGCACAAGGCCCTGGGTTCAATTTCCAGCACCGCAAACAAACAAACAAAAACATACCTGGGATTAGATGGGGGGGTGGGCGCGGATAGTAGAATGAATAGGACATTATTACACTACATGCATATCTGATTACATGACCTGTGTAACTCTACATCACATACAACCAGAAGAATGAGAAGTTATATTCCCTTTATATATGATGTATCAAAATGCATTCCACTGTCATGTATGACTAATTAGAATAAAAATAAATATTTTAAAAAAGAAAAGAAAACATACCTGGGTGAGGGCCTTAAATGTTTCAGTGTATACTGGCTCCACAGACACTCCACTTGTCTCTGCAGCATGTTGGATTTGATGTAGCCATTTTCGTCTTGCACAATTCCTCAGACCCTCAATATGACTCCTCTTTAAACTATTCATCAGAAATTCCACAACACTTTCCAGAACTTGATCTTCATTGCCCCTGAGTTCAGATACTACCAATTCTATGTATTTCTGAAATTGTTTTGAAGACAACTTTACTTCATGACCATGGTGTGACTTTGGAAACTGGATGTGTAGTTTAGCTAAAAGACACAAATGCAAAGCCAAGAACTAACCAAAAGTTCATTCATCTATTGGGAAAATTTTCATTCTCTTCAAGCTCAAGCCTTTAACAACTGCTGTGGAAAATCAAGTATATCAAAGGCATCTTTGAGACCCACAGGTCTTTTACAGGAACTACCTATACTAAATTTGATAAGACACCTATGTCATCTTCTCTTGGTTTTGTTTTGTTTTAATTCTACCCCTTAGCTGGAAAACTCCCAGAGTCTACTTTGACTCCTCCCTACATTTGCCGTTCCATATCCAATAAACAATTATCTGGTTATTCTTTGGCAATGTATCTTGTGGTCACTCCTTTCATTTCTATTTTCATTACCCCACACCAGCTTTTATCACTTCATAATTGACTTGCCAATAGTAAAATGCTCAGTACACATGTGTAAAATTAAATTAGAATGCAGTTCGCATTATGCAATTCTCTTGTTCAAAGTCCTGCCATATTTGAATTTAATCTATTTCCAAACAAATCTGCTCCTAATATCATATAGGAGTCATTTGCTTCAGTATCCCCATTCTATTCATGGTTCCTAACCACGCTTTTTTCTGTTGAATCTACTGTAAAACCTGAAGGTGATCGGTAACTTATATCTTCTACTCTTTACTGCCCTATTCCATCCTCTCTCTCCACCCCGACCAATATCCTGAAATCTGATTTTATCTTTCCCTTCCTTTTTCTTTTCTCAATAGTGTGAGAGTTATACAACAATATATGTTACATGCATATCTCTAAACCATATGTAGTTTAGTTTTGCCTTTTTAAACTTTAGAAAAAGGTTATCAAGTCATATGCAGTTTTGCTTTTTTTCAACATCATGCAATCATATCCATCTATGTTATTCCTGTAGCTGGGATTCATTCATTTTCATCACTGTAAGTCATTACAGGAGTGTACAATAATTGATTATTTTTTCTCCTGGCAATGGATATTTAGGTTGTTTTCAATATTTTGTTCTTGGGATCAGCCCTTTGAGCATTTTTATACATGTCTCCTGGTTTGTATGTGCAAGTTTTTTGACATTTCCTATAAGGTAACATCATAGAGTAACCACCCTTTCCTTTTAAAGTATGGTCCTAAGTCCCTCTTTCCTTGTGAAGTCTTCTACTGTGATTTCTCCTTCCCCTGAAAGATACTAGCATTTATTCTATGCCATTTATTTGATAATTAACAAATACTACTAGGAACTTGTAGTCATCACATGCAGTGAGCTTCTTATTTCTGTAGTTGGACATTCAATGATTTTTGTTTTTTGGCATCTACTCATCTTTGTCTTGGTGGCTTTATCTCCAGTGTTACCACCGCTCGACTCCCATCTCAGTTTATGTGTTTGAGTTGGGTTCCACTCATAGTTCTAGAGATGGAACATGCATCTTAGGCTTATATCAGACAGGACATTCTATTCTTCTAGCCTGAATGGTTGGTTTAGCACAAGATTTATGCTTGAATCGTTAGGAAGAGGACACTTTCTATTTTATTTATATGCAGTTTGAATGAATCTGTGATGATGGACCTGGTTGCCACAAATGGAGAGGTTTTATGACCATGGAGATAAAACAGAAGACAGCAGGGCTGGGTTGAAAATGAGAGAAAGAGAAAGAACCAGATGCCTATCCTAAAGTCATTATTTGAACTCCCAAACCTAGTTGTGTCATGAAGTAGCACTGGACTTTATCATTGCATGAATGAATTTCTTTTTTTCATTGGTACATTATAATTACACTATTTTGAGATTTTTTGTGCCATGTTCATACAAGCAAATAACATAGCTTGATTAAATTTCTTTTTTGGTTAATCATTTTGGATTTTGTTTTCTATTATTTAAACCAAAAGGATCCTAAGTAATAGTCTCCTATTAAAGGGCTTTGTGGGTTCCTCCTCTTCTCTCCCTTTCTTTTTCTTTTTCTTCTCCTTCTTCTATTCCTTTCTTTTCTTGAGCAATTTGGTCCTCCAGCCATTAGGTGGGGCACAGCAGGGTAAGTATCTGCTCCTGGTCAAGGAGCAGGGCAGGATATCGGAGTCCAAATGTGTCGAGGAGGGCATATATGCAGAGGTGGCTTGGCATGGGTTATCAGAGTGTGAGCAGCATGCAGAAGGCATCCATGTGGAAGGGCAACATACAAACCATATGGGTGAAGAGGGTAGTTTAACAGAGAGGTGATTTAGATTGGGGTACCAAAGCCCCATGTGGATGTTTAACCCTGACCAAAGTGAAAAGGACATCCAAATAGAAGGGACAGCCTGTCCTGGGGAGTCATAATCTAAAAAGGATGAAGGGGACACGTGGCTGCCGCCATTTTGAGACAACAGCCAGGCCCCGTAGGACCCCTGGCCGGACTGACTGAGCCCCATCTCCAGGATCCCTCAGCCTGACCGATCACTCCCTGTCTCTGGGGCCCTCACATCGACTGACTGCTCCCTGCCGCCAGGACCCCCAGACCAACCGATTGCACCCTATCACTGGGACCCCAGACTGACTGATTGCAACCGGCCTTCAGGATCACACAACTACACCAAACACACCGGACCTCCAGGACCCCTGTCGGACCAACTGCATCCTGTCTCCAGGACCTCCAGCTGACCATGTCCACCCCTGAGCTGCAACTCCCCATTTGACAACACATTTCGAAGCCAGAGCGGCCATCTTGGATAATCCCGGAAGCCAGAGCTCCGATCTTTGGGTGGGGCAAAGCCCATCCTGAGACGCCTGCTGGAGGCTTGAAGCTCATTGTCAGGTACCTCTCATGCATCAGGCTACTGAACACTGGGAGATTTCATTAGTATATGACTGCTATACAGTAGATTTTCTTTTTTCTCCTTTTTAAAAAAATTTAAGTTTTTATTTCTTTACTTTTCTTGCTTTCTTTTCCTTTTGTTTACCTGTTCCCTCAGAGTCTCTCTTTCTCCCTTTTTTGCATGCTAAAATCTGATTTCTTTTGATTACACTCTCACACTTTCTATTTTCTAGAACTTCTGTATATTCTTTTCTTATCCCATTAACAGCCACATTCTACATCCCTCTGCATCCTCTTTGTCCTCCATTAGAAACTGCAGACCTTATTGCAAATCTGTTTGTTTTACCGAAGATAATATTTGAACTCATTTTGTTTATTATGACAATTTTGTTATTGTCACCATAGGAGCTATTTGGTCTAGGATTGCTTAGTGTCTGATTTGCGCACTGCTAATATTGATCTCCCCTTAAAGAAAGGGTTTTGGAAACCTATAGGGCCACTATAAGCCTATAGGGGGAAATCTGCAATACCCCAGATGTACACTGCTAGAGGGGAAGATACATGAACAACATGAAAAAACAAGGGAAGAAAATGATCCAAACAAATCTAGATTCTATAGTAATAGAATCCAATGACAGTATGTTAGAGGAAATGTCAGAAAAGGACTTCAGATTATACATGATTAAGATGATTCGCGAAGCAAAGGATGAGATAAGAGAGCAAATGCAGGCAATGAATGATAATACCAATAAGCTGAAAGAGCACCTGCAGGAAGCAAAAGATCATTTCAACAAAGAGATAGAGATCCTCAAAAATACCAAATGGAAATCCTTGAAATGAAGGAGACAATAAACCAAATAAAAAACTCAATGGAAAGCATCACCAACAGACTAGACCACATGGAAGACAGAACCTCAGACAATGAAGACAAAATATTTAATCTTGAAAATAAAGTCGCCCAAACAGAGAAGATGGTAAGAAATCATGAACAGAATCTCCAAGAATTATGGGACATCATGAAGAGAACAAATTTAAGAATTATTGGGATTGAGGAAAGCACAGAGATACAAACCAAAGGAATGAACAACCTATTCAATGAAATCATAGCACAAAATTTCCCAAACCTGAAGAAGGAAATGGAAAATCAAATACAAGAGGCTTACAGAACACCAAATGCACAGAATCACAACAGATCCACACCAAGGCACATTATGATGAAAATGCCTAACATTCAAAATAAAGATAGGATTTTGAAGGCTGTGAGAGAAAAGCATCAGATTACATATAAGGAGAGACCAATATAGATAGCAGCTGACTTCTCAACCCAGACTCTAAAAGCTAGAAGGGCCTGGACCAACATATTTCAAGCTCTGAAAGAACATGGTTGCCAACCAAGAATCCTATACCCAGCAAAACTAACCTTCAGATTTGAAGATAAAATAAAATCCTTCCATGATAAACAAAAGTTAAAAGAATTTACAAATAGAAAGCCTGCACTACAGAATGTTCTCAACAAAATATTCCATGAGGAGGAAATGAAAAACAACAATGGAGGTCAGCAAAGGGAAGAACTACCTTAGAGAAAAACCACTCAAAGGAGAAACCAAGCCAACTTAAAAACCAAAAATAAGCCAAATGACTGGGAATACAAATCATGTCTCAATAATAACCCTGAACATTAATGGCCTAAATTCATCAATCAAAAGACATAGACTGGCAGAATGGATTAAAAAGAAAGACCCAACAATATGCTGCCTGCAAGAGACTCATCTCATAGAAAAAGACATCCACACACTAAAAGTGAAAGGATGGGAAAAAAAACATACCACACACATGGACTCAGTAAAAAAGCAGGGGTTTCCATCCTTATATCAGATAAAGTGGACTTCAAGCCAAAGTTAGTCAGAAGGGATAAAGAAGGACATTTCATACTGCTTAAGGGAACCATAAATCAGGAAGACATAACGATAGTAAATATTTATGCCCCAAACAATGGTGCATCCCTGTACATCAAACAAATCCTTCTCAATTTCAAGAATCACATAGACCACAACACAATAATTCTGGGTGACTTTAATGCACCACTGTCACCACTAGATAGATCTTCCAAACAAAAACCAACCAAAGAAACCATAGAACTCAATAACACAATCAATAACCTAGACTTAATAGACATATATAGAATATTACATCCATCAACGAGCGGATACACTTTCTTCTCAGCAGCACATGGAACCTTCTCGAAAAGAGACCATATGTTATGCCAAAGCAGCCCTTAGGAAATGCAAAAAATAGAGATACTGCCTTGTGTTCTATCAGATCATAATGGACTGAGAGTAGAAATCAATGACAAAGTAAAAAAGGGAAATTACTCCAACACTTGGAGAATAAATAATATGCTATTGAATGAAACATGGATAACAAAAAACATCAGGGAGGAGATTAAAAACTTCTTAGAGGTCAATGAGAATGATGATACAACATATCAAAATCTCTGGGACACTATGAAAGTGGTACTAAGAGGAAAATTCATTGCATGGAGCACATTCCAGAAAAGAATGAAAAGTCAACAACTAAATGACCTAACATTACAGCTCAAAGTCCTAGAAAAAGAAGAAGAGAATAACAGCAAAAGTAGTAGAAGACAGGAAATAATTAAAATCAGAGCTGAAATCAATGAAATTGAGACAAAAGAAACAATTCAAAAAATTGACAAAACAAAAAGTTGGTTCTTTGAGAAAGTAAACAAAATAGACAAACCCTTAGCCACACTAACAAAGAGAAGGAGAGAGAAGACTCAAATTACTAAAATACATGATGCAAAAGGAAATATCACAACAGACACCACTGAGATACAGAACATAATGAGAAGCTACTTTGAAAATCTGTATTCCAACAAAATAGAAAGTACCGAAGACATTGACAAATTTCTAGAGACATATGCTCCTCCCAAACTGAACTGGGAGGACATACACGATTTAAACAGATCAATATCAAGCAATGAAATAGAAGAAGCCATTAAAAATCTACCATCCAAGAAAAGCCCAGGACCAGACAGATTCTCAGCCGAGTTCTACAAGACCCTCAGAGAAGAACTCATTCCAATACTTCTCAAAGTATTCCAGGAAATAGAAAAGGAGGGTACCTTACCAAACTCTTTCTATGAAGCTAATAACACCCTCATACCCAAACCAGGAAAAGACACATCAAAGAAAGAAAATTTTAGACTGATTTCCCTGATGAATATAGATGCAAAGATTCTTAACAAAATATTGGCAAACCGTATCCAAAAACATTCTAAGAAGATTGTGCACCACAATCAAGTGGGGTTCATTCCTGGAATGCAAGGATGGTTCAACATTCGTAAATCAATAAACGTAATCCATCATGTCAATACACTTAAGGATAAGAATCATATGGTCATTTCAATTGACACAGAAAAAGCGTTCAACAAAATACAACACCCTTTCATGCTCAAAACACTAGAAAAAAACGGGATAGTAGGAACATACTTGAACATTGTAAAAGCTATTTATGCTAAGCCCATGGCCAACATCATTCTTAATGGAGAAAAACTGAAACCATTCCCTTTAAAAATGGGAACAAGACAGGGATGTCCTCTTTCACCACTTCTATTCAACATTGTCCTCGAAACTCTAGCCAGAGCAATTAGGCAGACTAAAGAAATTAAAGGGATACGAATAGGAAAAGAGGAACTTAAGCTGTCACTATTTGTGGATGACATGATTCTATATTTAGAGGATCCAAAAACCTCCTCCAGAAAACTTCTAGACCTCATCAATGAATTCAGCAAAATAGCAGGCTATAAAATCAACACGCATAAATCTATAGCATTTTTATATGCAAGCGACGAAACAGCTCAAAGGGAAATGAGGAAAACTTCATTTGCAATAGCCTAAAAAAAAATAAAATACTTGGGAATCAATCTAACCAAAGAGGTAAAAGGTCTCTACAATGAAAACTACAAAACATTGAAGAAAGAAATTAAGGAAGACCTTAGAAGATGGAAAGATCTCCCATGTTCTTGGATAGGCAGAATTAATATTGTCAAAATGGCCATACTACCAAAAGTGCTATACAGATTCAATGCAATTCCAATTAAAATCCTAATGACGTACCTCACAGAAATAGAGCAAGCAATCATGAAATTCATCTGGACGAATAAGAAACCCAGAATAGCTAAAGCAATCCTTAGCAGGAAGAATGAAATAGGGGGTATCGCAATACCAGAACTTCAACTATACTACAAAGCAATAGTAACAAAAACGGCATGGTATTGGCACCAAAATAGACAGGTAGATCAATGGTACAGAATAGAGGACACGGACACAAACCCAAATAAATATGATTTTCCCATACTAGACAAAGGTGCCAAAAATATCCAATGGAGAAAAGATAGCCTCTTCAACAAATGGTGCTGGGAAAACTGGAAATCCATATGCAACAGAATGAAACTAAACCCATATCTCTCACCCTGCACAAAACTCAACTCACAATGGATGAAGGACCTTGGAATCAGACCAGAGACCCTGCATCTTATAGAAGAAAAAGTAGGTCCAAATCTTCAACTTGTTGGCTTAGGACCAGACTTCCTTAACAGGACTCCCATAGCACAAGAAATAAAAGCCAGAATCAATAACTGGGATAGATTCAAACTAAATAGCTTTCTCTCAGAAAAGGAAACTATCAGCAATGTGAAGAGAAAGCCTACAGAGTGGGAGACTATCTTTGCCACTCATACTTCAGATAGAGCACTAATTTCCAGAATATATAAAGAACTCAAAAAACTCTACACCAAGAATACAAATAACCTAATCATCAAATGGGCTAAGGATATGAACAGACACTTCACAGAAGATCTACAAGCAATCAACAAACATATCAAAAAATGTTCACCATCTTTAGTAATAAGAGAAATGCAAATCAAAACTACCCTAAGATTCCATCTCACCCCAATTAGAATGGTGATTATCAAGAATGCAAACAACAATAGGTGTTGGCGAGGATGTGGGGAAAAAGGTACACTCATACATTGCTGGTGGGGCTGCAAATTAGTGCAGCCACTCTGGAAAGCAGTGTGGAGATTCCTTAGAAAACTTGGAATGGACCTACCATTTGACCCAGCTATCCCACTCCTCGACTTATACCCAAAGGACTTAAAATCAGCATACTACAGAGATACAGCCACATCAGTGTTCAGAGCTGCACAATTCACAATAGCCAGACTATGGAACCAACCTAGATGCCCTTAAATTGATGAATGGATAAAGAAACTGTGGTATATATACAATGGAATATTACTCAGCTATAAAGAATAATAAAATTATGGCATTTGCAGGCAAATGGATGAAATTGGAGAATATCATGTTAATTGAGATAAGCCAATCTCAAAAATCCAAAAAACGAATGATCTCACTGATAAGCGGATGATGACACGTAATAGGGGGGTAGGCGGGCAAGAATGGAGGAAGGAGGGACTGTATAGAGGGAAAAGAGAGATGGGAGGGGTGGGGGGAAGGAAAAAAATAACGGAATGAATCAAACATCATTACTCTATGTAAATGTATGAATATGCAAATGGTATGCTGTTTCTCCATGTACAAACAGAAACAACATGTATCCCATTTATTTACAATAAAAATAAATTAAAAAATAAAAAAATAAATAAATAAAAAGGATGAAGGAGACGTCAGTGTGGAAGAAAAGTCCAACATGGGGAACTGGACCAAGCCAAGCATGGGGAGCCAGAATATGAATGGACTGAGGAAAGTATCTATCTGAGTGAAAATCTGCCTTGTCACAGAGCATCAGAGCCTAAGAAATATCACCACTTCAAGATTACCACTTGGAGGGAGATCTCATGTGGGATGTCAAGAGCCTGAATGAAGCACATGGGAAGGGTAGTGTAGTATAGTGTCCTTAAGTGATATAAGAAAGACATAAAGGGCTGGAGTTTGTAGCTCTGTGGTAGAGCACCTTGCTAGCACATGTGAGGTACTGGGTTCAGTCCTCAGCACCACATAAAGGTATTTTGTCCATCTGTAATTAAAAAATATTTTAAAAAATGATTTCAAAAATAAAAAAAGGACATAGGGTGGGAAAGAGGACAGCAGCAGTAATGGGAGATTAGTTCCATACAGAACTAATGGACTGATTGATCAAATAAATAAACATACCCAGGATAACATGAGCCATAGTAGGGAGCTTCAAAAATGGAAAGGGAGAAAACTAGAATAAATCCTGTTGTGTTGGATTAGACTTGGAGGTATTGATATGAACTCATGATTTTTAAAATTAAAAGACAAAAACATATGTACAGGTATAAATGTTTTTGTACACACATGTGTGTGCAAACACATATACAAACAAATGCCCTACCTCTGTTCACTAAGAAACCTGGGAGCAGAGACTTGTGAACAATGAGCATATGTAGAATTCAGATCTTGGTTTTTAAATATTACTTCCCATTAAAAGAAACCAAGTTTTCCTGAGGAAATAAATTATTCTGGGGTATAAGATGGATCTGGAAGATGCCATTGTAGTAGAAATCAAGGCAGTGTGCTAAGAATGATGGAAACAATATTGGCTAAATTATACTGTTACATTGTGTGCATATATGAATATGTATCAACAAATCCCACAATTATGTACAACTATAATGCATCAATAAAAATATGGAAAAAAGGAATGATGGAAACACATTAAAAGAACAGAGGAGCCAGGAGCCATGGCACACACCTGTAATCTCAACAGCTCAGGAAGCTGAGGCAGGAAGATCTCAAGTTCAAAGCCAGCCTCAGCAACTTAGTGACGCCCTAAGTAACTCAACAAGACTCTGTCTCTAAACAAAAATATAAAAAAGGGCTGAGGATGTGGCTCAGAGGTTAAGTGCCCCTGGGTTCCATCCCCAATACCAAAAACAAACAAACAAACAAAAACCCGCAAACAAACAAACACACAACAAAAACAACAGAGAAAAATATATGACTTCATCTACTTCATCTACTCTGTGGTTCAGAAATTCTACTCCTAGATATTTATTAATAAGAAATAAAAAAATATATATATGCACATAAAGATTTGTATAAAATTGTTCAGCGCAACTTTACTCATGATAGTCATGATCTAGGAACAACCTAAATGTTCGTCAATTGGAGACTGGATAAACAAACTGTGGTATATTCATATAGTGTAATACTATTCAGCAATAAAAAGAAGCCAAATGCTGACACATGCAACAACATGTAAGCATCTCAAGGAAAATTATGCTGAGTGAAAGTAACCTTACAAAAAAGAATATATATTATATGATTTCATTTATATGAGTTCTAGAAGAGTTAAAACTAATCTGTGGTGGAAAAAACAGAAGAGGGGTTGCCTTGGGGAATGAATGGTGGGGATCAAATGGGAAATTTTTTTTGTTCTTATCTTGATGCAAGCATGGAGTACTCAGGTCATGTATTTGCCAAAACTCAGTAATTGTGCACTTGAAATTTGTGCATGTAATTTTATGAAAATTTTTACCTCAAAAGAAAAAAGCTTTTAAACAAACATTGGATTTTAATGAGAAGTGTATAATGTTCTTTGAAAGGCACAAAAATAAAAGAGATAAATAGATGAAGGCAGATAGATAATAAGAAAGTATAGTAAAATGGTAATGGTAGAATCCAGGTAGTAGGTATACAGATGCCTCACCATAAAATTCCTTCAGTTTTGCTTTATGTTTGAAATTTTTTAGTATACAATGTTGGGAATGGGAAAGGGAGAACACCGGAGTCAGATAAAAGGACTCCCCTTTGTTTAAATTTGGTACAATATGAGCATCAAAACAAATAATGATAGTACTGGATTATAACCCATTGAATAAAATAGGAAGTCAGTACATACTGCTATAAACAGATAAATGAAAAGTTTGACAAGAAATAGAAGGACTAGTTACATAGTTTCAAAGCACGTTCATAAAATATTTATTAGTTTCAAAGGGAAAAAGTGACTTTGAAGTGGAGGGATCTGTTATCATCTTAATAAACTGTTCAAAGTTATTATCATGGGACTTCTGATAGGATTCAACAAAAGCACAGCATTGATTACACAATATAGTCTGTTGAAGATCAATAACCTGAATTTAATCATGAGGAAACATTAGCAACTCTAAATGAAGGACTAATAGAAACAAGTCTACAATCTCTCAAAGTGTCAAGGTCACGAAAATCAAGGAACAACTGAGGAGTTTCCTATTGATTCCTTATTCCAGAGTTCCAAAGCAAAGAAATAGTAGTCATTTTATACTACCTACTTGCCCAGTTTTCAGTTATTTAAAAAACACTTTGTGTGCTTTTCAATGAGACTTTAAAAAAAAATATTCAAGATTTCAGAGTAGAGTTGAGGAAAGGGACTATGAGGAGGGAGGAAAAGAGGGGAAAGGGGAAATACTGGGGAATGATACTGGTCAAATTATATTGTTAATTTGTGTGCCTGTAAGAATATATAACAATGAATCCCAAATAGTATAAATTAATGCACCCATAAAGAATGGGAAAAAAGATTTCTAGAATTTGGTAACAATGTATTATCAAAATGTTGTAGTTTAATCAGTCATTATGGCATATGTGTCTGAAGTTCCAATTACACAGCACATTGAGGTGGGCACAGTGGCACATGCCTGTAATCCCAGTCAGTGACTAAGGAGGCTGAGGCTGGAGGACTGTAAGTTCAAAGCCAGCCTTGGCGATTTAGCAAGACCCTGTCTCAAAATAAAAATTAAAAAGTGCTGGGATGTGGCTCAGTAGTAAAGTCTTTGGGTTCAATCCTTAGTATCAAAAAAAAAAAAAAAAGAAAGAAAAAAAAAAGAAAGAAAGAAAGAAAGAAAGAAAGAAAGAAAGAAGAAAGAAAGAAAGAAAGAAAGAAAGAAAGAAAGAAAAAAATTTATGTCTTTGGAATGTTGTAAACCTGATACTAAGCACTTCTACATATGTCATCTTTAATTCCTGTAGTTTACCAGGGAAGTAGGGACTAGCTTCATTCTCTAAAAAGAGGACAAGGATACTCAAGGAGATAATAGCACTAATTAGGGAGAGAGTATGTATTCAAACTAAAGGTCTAACTCTTAAGTCCAGGAGTTTTTATTGTTATTATGTTTTTGTACTTGGCATTAAATCCAAGAGTGCTTTACCCCTGAGCAACACCCCCAGTACTTTTAAATTTTTTTATTTTGAGACAGGGTCTGGTTTCACTGAATTGCTGAGGCTGGCCATAAATTTGTTATCTTTTAACTCAGCCTCCTCAGTCACTGCCACTGTTTTAATGTTTTTTCAAAACTTTCTTTCTCTGAGCTGCACCAGGTATAATTCTGTTTCTCTCTTTTGAGTCCATGGCTACAGAGACTAAGATTGTTCAAATTCATAGGATGTGGTCATATTTTTTCCTGAAAAAGTTTACCATAATATGCTGAGAATCCTAAGAAAAATAAATGTATGTGACTGAATACATATCATTATACTGTCATAGCAAGACCTTGTCTCAAAAAAAGTTTTAGTTTTAAAAGAGTTAAATGTCCTGTTTAAATAGAAATTTAAATATTAAAGCAAATCTTATAATTTAAATAAAAAATGAAAGGGCATAGCCAACAGCCCATGGAAAATAATTAGGTAAGAGTGACCTATTCCATTAAATTCTATGATAAAGAAAGGTCACACGTTCTACAGATTTTTATTTGTGATATTTCTGCTCAAAAGATTAGGTGGTATTAGCAGAAATAAAAAGGGGAGTGCTTGCTTCACCAGCACATAAACTAAAATTGAAACGAAACAGAGAAGATTAGCATGGCCCCAGGGCAAGGATGACATGCAAATGTTCCATATTTTCATTTCATTTACATCTATACTAAAATCTATTTATTTATTTATTTTATTGCTTCTTTTTAGTTAGACATGATAATAGAATATATTATGACATAATTATACAAAGCATGAGGTATAATTTGTTCTAATTCAGTCCCCACCTTCCTTCTCCCATTCTTCCCTTCTCCCCCTTCCCTCCACTCCCTACATTAAAATCTTTTTGAAAAAATAGTTTTAGTTGTAGATGGACACAATACCTTTATTTTTTATTTATTTATTTTATGTGGTGCTGAGGATTGAACCCAGTGTGAGGCGAGCGCTCTACCACTGAGCCACAACCCCAGACCTACATTAAAATCTTAATGAGAAAAAGAACTTTTAAAATTTATTTTGATTCATTGTACACAAATGGGGTACAACTGTTGTTTTTCTGGTTGTACATGAAGTAAAGTTGCACCATTTGTGTAATCATACCTGTACAAAGGGTAATGATGTTTGTCTCATTCTGTTATTTTTCCTTCCCCCACCCCCACCCCACCCCTCTTTTTCCTCTATACAATCCTTCCTTCCTCCATTCTTGCCTCACTTCCACCCCCATTTTGTATCATCATCCGCTTATCAGAGAGATCACTTAGCATGATATTCTCCAACTGCATCCATTTACCTGCAAATGCCATAATTTTATTCTTCATTATGGCTGAGTAATATCTCATTGTGTATATATACCACAGTTTCTTTATCCATTCATCAACTGAAGGGCATCTAGGTTGGTTCTGAGAAAAATAATTTTTTAAAAAATGGGGGCACCGGTGCCTGAAATCCCAGTGACTCAGGAGGCTGAGGCAGGAAGATCCAAGTTCAAAGACAGCTTCAGCAAAAGCAATTAACCTATGGAAGTTAAGTTCCTAAGCAATTCAGTGAGACCCTGTCTCTAAATAAAGTACAAAATAGGGTTGGGGATGGGCTTGGTTGTCAAGTGCCCCTGAGTTCAATCCCTAGTATTCAAAAAAAAAAAAAAAAAAAAAAGTCTGGGAATGACAGCTTTCAAGTTTTCCCTTCAATATAGCAAACTTTCATTTTGAGAATACCAACAGAAACATTTCTAGAAACTTCTAACCCTGTGACTTTATGTATTTAAATTCCAATTTTTAGAGGTTGATACAGGAGAATCCCAAGTTTGAGGCCAACCTTAGCACTTTAGTGAGACCTTCAGCAACTTAGCAAGGCTCTTGTCTCAAAAATAAAAAAGGAGTGAGGATGTAGCTCAGTGCCCCTAGGTTCAATCCTTAGTACCAAAAATAAAAATAAAAATAAAAAATTCTTTTTTGTACTGAGAATTGAACCCAGGGTCTCTTAACCACTGAGCCACATCCCTAGACCATATATGTATGTATGTATGTATGTATGTATGTATATATATATATAGTTTAGAGACAGAATCTCCTAAGTTGCTGAGGCTGGTTTTGAATTTGAAATCCTCTTGCCTAAAACTCTGGAGCCTCTAGGATTATAGGTGTGCACCACAACACCCAACAACTCAGTTTTTAATCTTGGACAGAGAACAGTGGAACAAAAGAAGAGTGGAACAAAAAATAAAAGAAAAATAAAAACAAAAGAAGTGTTTTAAAAATAAAACAAAAGAACTGTTAATACTCAAATTTAGAATTTTCTTTCTTTTTAGAGAGTAGAAGCTAACTCTTCTATACTGTCATCAGCTCAACAGTTATCTGGAACCAGGTGACTATCATACATGTTTATTGAGAGTCATTTTGTGTAAGGTCTGCTCTTGGAGAGAATTAATAGTTATTTTTTTGTACTTTCAGACATTTCATTCTGCCTCCTCATTACTTTCTCATTTGCTGGGCTTTTTTTTTTTTTTTTTTTTTTTTCAGACTGCCCCATTTTTTTTTTTTTTTTTTTTTTTTTAATATTTTTATTTTTACAGACACATTTTGATTCATTGTACAGAAACGGGGTACAACTTTTCATTTCTATGGTTGTACACAATGTAGATTCATACCATTCATGTTATCATACATATATATGAGGTAATACTGTTTCATTCTACAGTTTTTCCATCCCCACCCCCTCCCACACCTTTTTCCTCTACATCATCCAAAGTTCCTTCATTCTTCTCTTCCCCCCATCACCTCCCCTCATTATATATTGTCAGGCACTTATCAAAGAAAATATTTGGCCTTTGGTTTTTTGGGCTTGGCCTATTTCACTTAGCATGATATTTTCTAACTTCATCCATTTACCAGCAAATGCCATAATTTTATTCTTTTTAATGGCTGAGTAATATTCCATTGTGTATATATACCACAGTTTCTTTATCCATTCATCCATTGAAGGGCATCTAGGTTGGTTCCACAATCTAAGCTATTGTGAATTGAGCTGCTTGTACATTGATGTGGCTGCATCACTGTAGTCCTTTGATTTTAAGTCCTTTGGATATAAACTGAGGAGTGGGATAGCTGGGTCAAATGGTGGATCCATTCCAAGCTTTCTGAGGAATCTCCACACTGCTTTCCAGAGTGGCTGTACTAATTTGCAACTCCACCAGCAATGTATGAGTGTGCCTTTTCCCCCACATCCACGCCAACACTTATTATTGCTTGTGTTCTTGATAATAGCCATTCTAATTGGAGTTAGATGAAATCTTAGGGTGATTTTAATTTGCATTTCTCTAATTACTAGGGATGATGAGCACTTTTTCATATATTTGTTGATCACCTGTATATCTTCTTCTGTGAAGTATCTGCCCATTTCCTTAGCTCATTTATTGATTGGGTTCTTTGTACTTTGGGTGTAAAGTTTTTTAAGTTCTTTATAAACTTTGGAGATGAGGGCTCTGTCTGAAGTGTGTGTGGAAAAGATTTTTCTCCCACTCTGTAGGCTCTCTTTTCACATTATTGATTGTTTCCTGTGCTGAGAAAAAAACTTTTTAGTTTGAATCTATTCCATTTATTGATTCTTGCTTTTATTTCTTGCATTATGGGGGCCTTGTTAAGGAAGTCTGGTCCTAAGCCAACGTGATGGAGATTCGGGCCTACTTTTTCTTCTGTTTGATGAAGGATCTAATTCCTAGATCCTTGATCCATTTTGAGTTCATTTTTTGTACAGTGTGAGATAGGGATTTAATTTCATTTTACTGCATATGGATTTCCAGTTTTCCCAGCACCATTCGTTGAACAGACTATCTTTTCTCCGTCGTATGTTTTTGGCACCTTTGTCTAGTATGAGGTTACTGTACTTATGTGGGAGGAGTTTTTGGATCCTCTAAATAGAGAATTCATGTCATCAACGAAATAGTGACAGCTTGAGTTCCTCTTTTCCTATTCGTATCCCTTTAATTTCTTTAGTCTATCTAATTGCTCCTGCTAGTATTTCAAGGACGATGTTGAATAGAAGTGGAGAAAGAGGATATCCCTGTCTTCTTCCAGTTTTTAAATGGAATGCTTTTAGTTTTTCTCCCCATGAGCTTAGCATAAATAGCCTTTACAATGTTCAAGTATGTTCCTACTATCCCTATTTTTTCTAGTGTTTTGAGCATAAAGGGGTGTTGTATTTTGTTGAATGCTTTTTCTGTGTCATTTGAAATAACCATGATTCTTATCCTTAAGTCTATTGACATGATGGATTACATTTATTGATTTACAGATGTTGAACCAACCTTGCATTTCTGGGATGAACCCCACTTGATGGTGGTGCACTATCTTCTTAAGTTTTTGGATACGGTTTGCCAGTATTTTGTTAAGGATCTTTGCATCTATATTCATCAAGGAAATCAGTCTAAAATTTTCTTCCTTTGACATGTCTTTGCCTGGTTTGGGTATGAGGGTGATATAGCTTCATAGAAAGAGTTTGGGTAGGGTTCCCCTCCTTTTCTATTCCTGAATACTTTGAGAGTATTGGAATGAGTTCTTCTTTGAAGGTCTTGTAGACCTCGGCTAAGAATCCGTCTGGTCCTGGTCTTTTCTTGGTTGGTAGGCTTTTTGGCTTCTTCTATTTCATTGCTTGATATTGATCTGTGTAAATTGTGTATGTCCTCCTGGTTCAGTTTGGGAGGATCATATGTCTCTAGAAATTTGTCAGTGTCTTTGGTAGTTTCTATTTTGTTGCAATATAGATTTTCAAAGTAGCTTATTATTATGTTATGTATTTTAGTGGTGTCTGTCATGATACTTCCTTTTTCATCACAAATTTTAGTAATTTGAGTTTTCTCTCTCCTCTTTGTTAGTGTGGCTAAGGGTTTGTCTATTTTGTTTATTTTTTCAAAGAATCAACTTTTTGTTTTGTCAATTTTTTGAATTGTTTCTTTTGTTTCAATTTCTTGATTTCAGCTCTGATTCTAATTATTTCCTTTCTTCTACTACTTTTGGTGTTGTTCTGTTCTTCTTTTTCTAGGGCTTTGAGCTGTGATGTTAGGTCATTTAGTAGTTGACTTTTTGTTCTTTTCTTGAATACACTCCATGCAATGAATTTTCCTCTTAGTACCGCTTTCATAGTGTCACAGAGATTTTGATATGTTGTATCATTGTACTCACTTACCTCTAAGAATATTTTTTATCTCCTCCCTGATGTTTTTTGTTTTCCATGTTTCATTTGATAGCATTTTATTTAGTCTCCAGGTGTTGAAGTAATTTCTGTTTTTTATTTTGTCATTGATTTCTAATTTCATTCCATTATGATCTGATAGAACACAAGGCAGTATCTCTATTTTTTGCATTTACTAAGGGCTGCTTTGTGGCATAACATATGGTCTATTTTCAATTAGATTCCATGTGCTGCTGAGAAGAAAGTGAATTTGCTCATTGATGGATGGAATATTCTATATATGTCTGTTAAGTCTAAGTTATTGATTGTGCTATTGAGTTCTATGTTTTCTTTGGTTGGTTTTTGTTTGGAAGATCTATCCAGTGGTGACAGCGGTGTGTTAAAGTCACCCAGAATTATTGTGTTGTGGTCTGTTTGATTCCTGGAATTGAGAAGAATTTGTTTGATGTACATGGATGCACCATTGTTTGGGGCATAAATATTTATGATCATTATTTCTTCTTGATTTATGGTTCCCTTAAGCAGTATGAAATGTCCTTCTTTATCCCTTCTGTCTAACTTTGGCTTGAAGTCCACTTTATCTGATATAAGGATGGAAACCCCTGCTTTTTTACTGAGTCCATGTGTGTGGTATGTTTTTTTCCCATCCTTTCACCTTTAGTCTGTGGATGTCTTTTTCTATGAGATGAGTCTCTTGCAGGCAGCATATTGTTGGGTCTTTCTTTTTAATCCATTCTGCCAGTCTATGTCTTTTGATTGATGAGTTTAGGCCATTAATGTTCAGGGTTATTATTGAGACATGATTTGTATTCCCAGTCATTGGGCTTATTTTGGTTTTTAAGTTGGCTTGGTTTCTCCTTTGAGTGGTTTTCTCTAAGGTAGTTCTTCCCTTTGCTGACCTCCATTGTTGTTTTTCATTTCCTCCTCATGGAATATTTTGTTGAGAACATTCTGTAGTGCAGGCTTTCTATTTGTAAATTCTTTTAACTTTGTTTATCATGGAAGGATTTTATTTATCTTTCAAATCTGAAGGTTAGTTTTGCTGGTTATAGGATTCCTGGATGGCAACCATGTTCTTTCAGAGCTTGAAATATGTTGTTCTAGGCCCTTCTAGCTTTTAGAGTCTGGGTTGAGAAATCTGCTGATATCTGTATTGGTTTCCCCGTATGTAATCTGATGCTTTTCTCTCGCAGCCTTCAAAATCACATCTTTATTTGTATGTTAGGGGGCATTTTCATTATATGTGCTTTGGTGTGGATCTGTTGTGATTTTGTGCATTTGGTGTTCTGTAAGCCTCTTGTATTTGATTTTCCATTTCATTCTTCAGGCTTGGGAAATTTTCTGATATTATTTCATTGAATAGGTTGTTCATTTCTTTGGTTTGTATCTCTGTGCCTTTCTCAATCCCGATAATTCTTAAATTTGGTCTTTTCATGATGTCCCATAGTTCTTGGAGATTCTGTTCATGATTTCTTACCATCTTCTCTGTTTGGGCAACTTTATTTTCAAGATAAATATTTTGTCTTCAAGATTAAATATCTTGTCTGAGGTTCTGTCTTCCATGTGGTCTAGATTGTTGGTAATGCTTTCCATTGAGTTTTTTATTTGTTTATTGTCTCCTTCATTTCAAGGATTTCCGTATTTTGTTTTGAGAATCTCTCTTTGTTGAAATGTTCTTTTGCTTCCTTCAGTTGCTCTTTCAACTGCTTATTAATATGATCATTCATTGCCTGCATTTGCTCTCTTATCTCATCCTTTGCTTCATGAATCATTTTAATTATGTATAATCTGAAGTCCTTTTCTGACATTTCTTCTACCATGCTGTCACTGGATTCTATTACTATAGAATCTAGATTTGTTTGGATCATTTTTCTTCCCTTGTTTTTTCATGTTGTTTATTGTATCTTCCCCTCACAGCAGTGCAGATCTGGGGTATTGCACTTTCCCGCCCTATAGGCTTATAGTGACTCTATATGGTTTCCAAAACCTTTTCTTTAAGGGGGAGATCAATATTAGCAGTGCCCAGTTCAGACAGTATGCAAACCCAAAACCAAATAGCCCCCTATGAGGATGTTAACAATATTGTCATAATAAACAGAATGAGTTCAATCATTATCTTCAGTAAAACAAACAGATTTGCAATAAGGTCTGCAGTTTCTAATGGAGGACAAAGAAGATGCTAGAGGGGTGTAGCATGTAGCTGTTAATGGGATAATTAAAGAATATATAGAAGTTCTAGATCATAGAAGGAGTAGAGTGTAACCAAAAGAAGTCGATTGTTAGCATGGGAAAAGGGAGAAAGAGACTCTGAGGGAATAGGTAAACAGAAGGAAAAGAGAGTGAGAAAAGTAAAGAAATAAAAAGTTAAAATTTTTCAATAAGGAGAAAAAAGAAAATTTACACTATAACAAGTCATATAGTATTCAAAAACTGCCAGTCTTCAGTAACCTGACAATGAGCTTCAAGTCTCCAGTAGGTGTCTCAGGATTGAGATTTGCCCCATATAAAGATGGGAGATACAGTTTTCCAGGATTATCCAAGATAGCCGCTCTGGCTTTCAAATGTGTGGCAAATGGGGAGCTGCAGGTTGGGGTGTGGACGTGGTTGGCTGGAGGTCCTGGAGGCGGGGTGCGGTTGGTCTGGTTGTGGGATCCTGGAGGCGGGGTGCAATCAGTTGGTCTGGGGGTCCTGGTGGTGGGGAGCAGTCAGTTGATGTGAGGTCCCTGGAGGCAGGGAGTGATCGGTCAGGCTGAGGGATCCTAGAGATAGGGCTCAGTCAGTCCGGTCAGGGGGTCCTACAAGTCCTGGCCGTTGTCTCAAAATGGCGGTAGTCACATGTAACCAAACCTGCAGGTACTGTGACAGTGAACTTCCAGGAAACAGCAGGCAGCTGGTACTCCACTGGTGGCTTGTGGTCAGTCTGTTGGGCTTTACATTTTGTGCTTTTACCTATCCCTAGAGTTGCGCTTCAATTATATGTAACTCCGTATAATCCAATATATGGAATTCACTTATAACATTATTTTTAGATTTCTTAATTCTTAAATTCACCATGTCTTATGAAGTCACAAATTCACGTATTTTTTATTTTGACCTAAATTTGTACAGTTCCAGTTTAAGTGTTATTCTAATTACAGATGTAAAATGAAATTTCATTTGTAATTGGGAAAAATCCAGTAAAAGGATATTCATTTAAAAAATGACTAAGATCTTTAATAAAAATTTGATAGGAAAAGCAAAAAAAAAAAAAAACCATCATGTCTTACTCTTTCACTTTACAACAGGAAATCTAAGTCTGTGGAGGTTAAGTAACAGGCCCAGGGTCACATGTCCAGTTAGTGAAGACCCAGTATTGGAACCTTGCCATCCCAACCATTGTCTAAGGTTCTCTGTAGATTATGGTTCTATGCTATGAAATCTGCCCAGCTTATAAGCAGGAACCACCTCTTTATTCCTTTAAAATTTCATTAAGTATACTATGTAGTAGAAATTTAAACATTAAGGCAAATCTTGTCATTTAAATAGAAATTAAAGGGAATAGTTAAGTGGTAGCGCATGCCTAGTATGTGTGAGGCCCTGGGTTTGATCCTCAGCACCACATAAAAAATTAAATAATAATATAAATGTATTGTGTCTATCCACAACAAGAAAATATTTTAAAAATAAGTAAATAAAGGGAATAGCTAACTCTTTGGGTACACTCTTAGACAAGCAGTGCACTGTAATTTAAAGTTTACAGATGACACAGTTACTGAAGAGAACATCACAATTGATAAACTTAGGCACATTTGAAGATCAACAATATGATTTTTTTGGAAAAGGTTGAAGAACTTAATGAGCCCAAGCACTACACACTTTAAAAATTGGAAATCTGGTATATAAAAGTCACCAGATAGATCTTTAAACCCAGTGAAAAGCAAAATCATTTAAACTGGGATCTAATGAAGAAAGAAATTTATTTTACTGGAATGAGAATTTTAGTAGCTTTTGCTTGGGAAGTAATGATTAGAAGGGGAAAATATAATAAAGGAGGAAAAAAGTCATTAAGGAGAATAATTTAATAAACTGAAGAGAAATTTGCAAACCAGTCAGATTTGAGAGAGTAGTTCAGACCTTGTGAAGACAAAGAGAGAAAATAAGAGAAATCAGGCAGAATTGTAGCATGGTTTGGATTCTCTCAACCTCCAGTGAGGGAATTCAGGTCCACAGAAGGAATCTATGTAGAGTTAAGGCTTTGGACACAGTACTCTGATCCACTCCTGATCATGCTGACAAATGCACCAGGGTTCCTATTTCTCTACATCCTTGCCAACACTTATTTTCCATTTTAAAAATGATAGTCATACTAGTAAGTAGGAAGCAGTATCTGATGGTTTTGACTAAATCAATGTTTGGTTTTTAATGTTTGGTTTTAATGTTTTTTTTTTTTTTTCTGGAAAACTTGAAACCAAGTTGTAACCACAACTTAAACAAGAACATTCTTATATTTTACCTTTCTTCATAGATTCTTTTTCCATTCCATCCTTGTATGTGTATAAGAGTTCATCAACTTCATTCAGATCCAGGAAGCCTGAGCCATCACTGTCCCACTTTTGAAAGAGAGCTTCTAGAAGAAGTCCCCGACGAATTTGGAAAGCATTTTGTCTAACCTGGGATACAAAAAGGATAACAAGGCACAGAAGATATGATGTTCATTGTGCTAGCTAGCATTCTGGGTTTATACCAAAAAACTGTAGCATCTTTTATAGAACCATCTTTACTTGGGGGTTAACCATGATAAGAATGGAAAATGCAGTTATTAATTTTAACCCCTTTAATGTCATTCCTTGTTTCACCTTTAGACCAAAAACACTCAGGCATTCTTTGCACTGGGCTAAAGCTCATTGCCTTAGGAAGGATACTGTACTCCTTAAGAAACTTGGATTTTTCTTCCCACATCCTCCCTGGTTATTAAAAATATGATAAACACATGGGGTGCTCTCATTGAATTCCTAGGGATGTGTTTTGCAGGGAAAGGGAGTGTTCATATATTTAAAAATTACTGTGTTTTAAAAATTCTTTCTTTCTTTTTTTTTTTTTTTTTTTTTGGTATTTGGGATTGAACCCAGTGTCACTTCATCACTGAGCCACATCCCCAGCTCTTTTATTTTATATTTTGAGACAGGATCTTACTAAGTTACCTAGGGCATCTCTAAGTTGATGAGGTTGGCTTTGAACTTGCAATCCTGCCTCAGTCTCCCAAGTTGCTGGGTTTACAGGTGTGTACTACTGCACTCAGCCCAAAATTCTTTTCTATATTAACTTTGATGGCATATATTTTATTTAGCTTTGTGCTTTTTCACTATTTTAATTCTACTAATTAGATAATAATTGAGTTAAGATCTAGATATATTTAATTGCAAAAAGAAAGTGAATATATACCTTTTGTTTAAGTGGTGGGGAACTGCAATTGAGGAGGCAAAAAGAAAGTCAACTCTAGAATTAGGTTGAGAAAACTCATAAGGCTGAAGAGATTACTTAATAAGTTTGGTGAAACTGATTCACGTTTCACATATGAGAACATAAATTATACTGGGTGATGAGTATACATTTATCTAGCACCCAAGAAAGTAGTAAGTTCCTAGGAAATATGTGCTACTTGAGTGCCCAAGAATAAAAACACGTATTCAAGCCATAAACATACCCCTAGGTATGTGCATTTATAAATACACTCACAGAGCAGAAAGATGGTACACTCATACATCTTCACACATATACACATCTGCTCCTCATGCTTCAGAGAACGAAAAACAAAGCTATATTATAAACCTCTCCTGCCAGGAGCAGTCATGTTATTTTTAAGGGAATGAGTTCTCTGGAGGGTGATCTTAGAGCCAATAAAACCAGATATTTAACAGCTATGCTTGCTGAAATAAAGTAATAAATTTGGAGATAATTTTTTTAAGGAGAGTGACATGAGGAGCAACTGAAGTTGAGAGATTTGCTTATAATAGTGACCTCACTTGTTCATTGATTAGTAATATTACCCACCTGTTCTAAGGCACTCATTTTTTCTTCTTTTGTTTCAACATAGCTTCTCTTAAAAAAGGAGGTGAGGCTCTCACTGACACTCAAGGGGGCATCTTCACCAACAAATGTCTCTAGGACCTGCACAAACTGGAACAGATTGAAGGAAACTCCATTGAAGGCACTCCTATCTTTTATTTCCTTGTAAAACTGAATATTTCTGATAATTGAATGTAGGTCTGTGAAGCAGAAAACAGATATCAAGCAGTTAAGTGAAGAATTCTCTCAAATCTTAGGGAAAATAAATGAGTATCTATTGTAACAGACATCTACTATTGTTTTGATTTGTTTTGTTTTGGTGCTGGGAATTGGACCTAGGGCCTAATGCATGCTAAGCCTGTGTTTTCCCACTGAGCTAAATCCCCAGCTGTAATATCTACTATTTTTGCCTGTCAGGAGTCTATGCTCCCTTCATGAGGACAACATCTATCTTTTTTCCTTAGAAAAATATTTCTCCTTCACTGTCAGTTCCAAGGAATCAGGTGGTACTAAGCCTCCCCACCCTTGTTCCATGGATGTGTACTAGAGGTCTGGCCAATGATTTAGACATGACAGCAATGTAACCCACTATAGGCTAATGAGAATTAGCCTCAGGACTTTCAGGAGAACTATTAGGCAAGAATCATTCTTTTTGTATTCTGATTGTTGAACCAATAGGATATAAGTTTAGAGATGCTCTTGTGGTCAATTTTCCATAATATGGAGGAAGCTGCCTAAAATTGAAAGTGACACAAACAACAACCAAGAGGCAGAATATCTGGTATTGTCGAATCCAGTTGTGACTGAAGCCAGTTACATGCTGAAATCCCAGATTAAATAAATTAGTAAATACCACCACTAAAACTCCTCCCCCTAAGAAGGATAACTAAGGTATTCATCTTGAAGTTTAATGTTACAATATGAAGTATATGCCACAAAATGTCAGCCCTGAGACTTATGTTTGGTTTATTTGTGTTATTCATGTCTTAAACCTTCTAAATGAGATTTGATTTAACCTAAAAAGGATCACCCGTGTGATTTTTTTTTTTGCAGGGGGCTTATTGGGGATTGAACTCAGGGGCATTCGACCACTGGGCCACATCTCCAACCCTATTTTGTATTTTATTTATAGACGGGTTCACTGAGTTGCTTGGGGCCTTGCTAAGTTGCTGAGGCTAGCTTTGAACTCGGGATCCTCCTGCCTCAACCTCCTGAGCTGCTGGCATTACAAGCATATGCCGCCACACCTGGCCACCCATGCAATTAAAACTTTTTTTTTTTTAGTTGTAGATAGACACAATATCTTTATTTTATTTTATATTTATTTTTATGTGGTGCTGAGGATCAAACCCAGTGCCTTACACATGCTAGGCAAGCATTCTACCACTGAACCACAACCATAGCCCCACCCACACAATTTTTAAAAAATAGTAAAGTAAATGAAAATAAGGACGAGGAGGAAAAATATGAACTTTGGGCCATAAGAACTGACCAATGCTTGACTTTCTATCTGGTGAAAGTATTATTCCATCAAAATTTTTTAGCATAGGAAGTTCGTTATTTAATCCAGATTTAAATGAGGAAATGATTTGCACATAGAAAATAACCTTGATATAATTAGTTCTACTACTTGTTGATATGAAAGGGAAAATATAAAACAGAAGTTTAATGAAATATGACTAGAGTCCTATTTGAAACGATTATAATTAAACATGTGGTTTTGGTGAACATGGTGGTGCACACCTGTAATCCCAGAGATTTGGGAGGTTGAGGTATGAAGATTCCCAGTTCAAAGTCAGTTGCCGCAATTTCAGGAGGCCTTAAGTAACTTAATGAGATCCTATCTCAAGATAAAAAAAAATTTAAAAATAAAATAAAGGGGCTGGGAATGTGGCTCAGTAGCTAAGCACCCCTGGATCCAATCCACAATACCAATACTACCTTTCTTAGCAAACCTTGAAAAAAAATAGATTCTCATTTGTCTCATATGTTTGGATGTGAACCTACTAGGAAAAGAAATAGTTGGCATGATTTCTATTGAGTTCTAACATCTGATTCCTTTTATATGGTTGTACCATATCTTTAAAGCAGTTTTAGGGTCATATAATGATAAAAAAGTCTATTAATATGAGTTTGAAAGCCAAAGGATTTTCATTGATAGTAGATGTCATTACCAATAGCATGTCACCACCAGAAACACCCATCTTGTATACATTCATACCCATCAGTTTCTAGGGACAAAACAATGTAAGAATTCTATTGTGTCTTAGTTAAATCCACTCTTTCTCATGGGATACCATAGTAAATTAAAGTCATCTATGCTTTCTACTTTCATTGTTAACACATACCTGTAAACTTGGAGTTATCATAGATTAAGTTTGCTTGATCCTCATCTTCAAATTTGGCATACTTCTTCCTCCAATCACAAGCGAAAAATTCACCTATAAAAACACATTTCATAACATAGCCAATTTAACTCTCTTTCACAAAGTTTCTGTCCTAGGTAATAAATGAAAGTAGGATTAAATGAAAAGTTACCTGACCATGATTTTCCTTCTATTTTTTGGGACTTGGGTTCACAGGATTTGTCTTTCTGAATGTCCTTTCTTATATCAGCTAAAAGGTTCAAAAGAGAATTCCTATGAATTGGGCATGACATCTTTTGTTACATATCATAAGGTTAATGAATGGGAAAAATATGTTCCATATAAAACACCAAAAACCCTAAGTACTTCCCCACATATATTGTGTCATAATCAACCACAATTAAATCACTTAATAACTTTAATTGTTGAGAGAAACTCTGTGGCAAAACCTGTTTGTTGTATCCCAATTTGTACATGCAAAATAAGAGATACATTTCCCAGCTTCTCTTATAGTGAAGTATTACTATTCTGACCAAAGAGATATATCTAAATATTTGACATGCAGGGTGTTTTCTATCTGAAATATGACTTTCAGAAACTCTTCTAGAATATACATCTTTTATCTGAAAAAAAGACCCATTTTTATAGTTAACAAATTTTTAAAAGAGGTTTCTAATATCAGACAGCCCATTTAAAATAAAGGGGCTTCTACCTTTTCAAATAAAAAAAAAAAACAGTCAAAACATTTCTACATGTAACACTGCTAGATCTTCCTTGTTAATGAATTTCTAGTGAAAATGAAATTCTAGGTAAACTGACAATAGAGACATTCAGGTTTGCATTTAATTGATTATTCAAGGTCTAGACTCACGTTGAGTAGCAAAATATGTCTGAGGTTTGCACATTCTGACATGCTAAAAAGGATACTAATTTAAATTATTATTATTCTGAAAAGACTTTAAAAACTACTCCACAAAAAAAGGAGCTAAATCACTACCTGAAATATCTGTTTTACTTGACGTAGGAATGGGCTCTTGCAGTTCTTTTGATAATTCCTCTTCATGTATTAGCTCCCAAGACTTCTTTTCTTGTGAAGGGATTTCGATGTATTCAGATTCTGCACTTGTTTTAGAGATCCTAACTTCCCTTGATTGTGAAGTTGAATCTACATCCTCTTGTTCTGGAATTGTCTCTCCATATGGACCTTGCTCTTCTGTGTGTGGTTCTTCTATTATTGACTCTCTGTGTGATCCATATTCTGAATCTGATGCTTTGCGTGGTCCTTGCCCTGTTGTTGATCCTTTGCGCTGACTTTGTCCTGTTGTTGACCCTCTGCGTGATCCAGGTTCTGAAGATGACATTTTACGTGGTCCTTGTCCTGCTATGGATGCTTTGCGCTGCCCTTGTTCTACAACTCTGCGTGTCCCTTGTTCTTTGGCTGACTCTCTGCGTGTCCCTTGTTGTGTGACTGACTCTCTACGTGTCCCTTGTTCTGCATCGGACCCTCTTTGTGGTTCTTGTCCTATCTCTGACTCTGTGTATGCCCCATGTTCTGCAATTGACTCTCTTTGTGGTTCTTGTTCTATCATTGAGCTTCTGCGTGACCCTTGTTCTGCCCCTGACTTTCTGCGTGCTCCTTGTCCTATTGCTGACCCTTTGCGTTGTCCTTGTCCTTTAATTGACCCTCTGTGTGGTCTCTTTTCTGTTATTAACTCTTGTTCTATAATTGACTCTGGGACATTTTCTTGTTTTATTTCTGGTTCTTCATAGAGTTCTTGTTCTGCAGTTGAAATTCTCTGTGGTCCTTGCTCTGCAGTTGTCTCTTTCTGCTCTTCTGGTGGACTTGGTGGTGGTGTTGATTTCTTCTGCTCATCATGTTTTTGTTGATTTTCTGATAATTGATTTTGGTTTTTACTCTCATGTTTTTCAGAAAGTAATGCATTCATCCCTAAAAGCACCTTATCAAAGTCTTCATAAATGTGTTTCTGATTATCCATGTCTCCCCAGAACTCAAGCAAGTCTATCTCTTCAAATTCAACAAATGGCCCTAATGCAGAAAACAAAACATTTATCTAAAAAATTGATCTTTAGTGCAGAACCAGAGGTATTAAACTAATGTTTTAAAAGCATGAGCATAGTGATTACAATATAGACTTATTACTTTATTATTTTTATTTTTCAATTTTTTTTTTTGGTACCAGGGATTGAACCCAGGGTGTTTAACCACTAAGCCACATCCCCAGCCCTTTTAATTTTTATTTTGAGACAGGGTCTCGCTAAGTTCCTCGGGCTGGCCTTGAACCTTCCATCCTCCTGCCTCACCCTCCAGAATCACTGGACTACAGGCATGTGCTACCACACCTGGCTAGGCCTATTACTTTAAATAAACATCAGTTATCTTTTGCTTCAATCCCATAAAAAACAAAAAAATATTCAAAGGAACATTAAAAAAATGCTCACTACTGTGAATTAGATATCATCCCTTCCTAAAAGGTATGATTTGAGAAGTGAATATAATTTTTCTTTTGCTATTTGAGGTGTTGCTTAGACTGTTAAACCAAATAAAATTTGTCCTCTATATTTGTGATACTCCCATAATCAGTGTAGCTTAGAGAAGGGGAGGGGGACATGTCTTTTCATCTTTTTAAAAAAATATTTTTATTTTATATGGACATAATACCTTTATTTTATTTATTTATTTTTATGTGGTGCTGAGGATCAAACCCTGTGCCTCATGCATGCTAGGCAAGCACTCTACCACAGAGCTACAACCCCAGCCCTGTCTTTCCATCTTGATATCTTTTTAGTTTATGTGATATAAAAATAAAAAGCAAGTCTTTATTTATGGCAATCTTTCAGTGGGGCTGTTTTTCCAATATTTACTTTCCTTCTCTCTTCATTCCTCATTTCTTTTCTTCCACAACTTACGTGGACACCTGGTTCAGAATTCCCGACAGAGGGACTGGTGAGTAGCTCAGTGGGAGAGCATTTGCTTAGCATATACAAGGCCCTCGGTTCAATCTCCAAAACAAACCCAAACAAATCAAAACAAAACAAAATGAACACAATACTCTAGGGAAAGAATAGACAACATTCACCAAAATCCCACTGTTAATAAACACAACAACAAAAATTTGGTTTTCAGGACTGCAGGGAATAAGACTCAAAGCACAAGATAATAGTTAAGCTATAAAATTGTGATTCCTACAATTTTTAGAAATATGTGTATCACCCATAGATTTTTTTTTTAAGCATTCAAAGAGTAAACTTTCGTACAAAAATAAAATATTGATATCATTTGGAAAACCCAGTCATGAAAAGATTTTTCTCTTTAAAATACAAATAAATCTCATAATTTATTTTTATAGAAATATAAAAAGAATATGTTACCATAAATGTATAATGAAGGTATACAAGTAAAATGCTTGGGAGAAGAAACTATTTTTCTAGAAAAGTTAGTACTTTAAATTGCACATTAAAATGGAATAACCATTATCAAGTTAATTTCTAAAACATTCAAATTGTCACTAAAGCCTCTCTTTATTTAAATGAATTGAAAATTGAGTTCTAGCTGAGTTCTGACAACTTTGAATATTGTACCATGCTGAAAAATACATCTAGATGTAATGAAGAGTGAATTTTCTGGGAGAATGAACAAATAGATACAGCTGTCAGGACTTAAGGCAGATGTTATGTGAAGGCATTCCATAGAAGTAGAATGATCCTGTGCTATCCTATCAGTGGACTGTGACACTTCAGCTTGAGTGTGCTCCTCTTTCTGAATGGCACTTACATTGTCTTGGGTTTCGGAGTAAATGCTTATGCTTTTGTGTAATTCTATCATAGAACGTTTCCAGCAAGGCCAATGTCCTCTGCCGATCCAAAATCCCTACCTAAATAGAAAAATTGTAAGTTAGTAGTCACAGGAGATTTAAGATTTTTCTGTAGACAGAACAATGACTATTTTTTCGATTGAAAAAACTGAGGATTGAACTTAGGGGCTCTCTATACTGGTCTACATCCTCACCACTCCCCCCCACTTTTTAAAAAATATTTTTAGTTGTGATGGACATAATACCTTTTTTTTTTTGTTTGTTTATTGTTTTATGTGGTGCTGGGAATAGAACCCAGTGCCTCACATGTGCTAGTCAAATGTTCTACCACTGAGCTACAATCCCAGCCTCCCTCATCCCCTTTTTAAATTTTATTTTTTTGTCAGGGTCTCACTAAGTTAACTGGTCTCAAACTTGTGATCCTCCTGCCTCAGCCTCCTGAGTCCTTAGCCTGTGTGCCTGTAAGAACTGGCTTTTGGAAGCTTTTGCCACCTCTACTATCAGCACCACCACCATTATCAAATAAATAAAAGCAGCAGTAGCAAAATCAGGAAAGCTGTATCTTGTCTAGGCTAGGCTTATACTTAACTTCCCCATTCTGTGACATATAAAATACCTTGCACTTAGTAAATGTTAAACAAATATTTGTTTGACTTGTTAATTGCCGAATTCAGCACATGATGTTCTGTTCTTGTCTAACCTTATTTGAGCGTGTCATAATTAACTGTTCCCTACTTGTTCTCTATTGTGTTGTTCTATTTTCAGAAAAATTTAATTACAGAAAAATATAGAAAATGACAAAGCTGGGGCTGGGGAGATAGCTTAGTTGGTAGAGTGCTTGCCTCTCAAGCACAAAGCCCTGGATTCAATCCCCAGCACCACAAAAAAAAAAAAAAAGAAAGAAAGAAAAAGAAAAAAAGAAAATGATAAAGCTAACATTTGTGTTTCAACATCCAGAAATCATGACTAAAGTACACACAGAAATGTACATATACAAAACAGATATATGTATCCTTCTTCAAATTGCTTTTATTTACTCAACATTGAGATCTGATTTTTGTATATACAGAAATATACTTTATTCCCTTTAACTACTATAGAGTATCATAATGTGAAAGCACCATAATTTCCTTAAAATTCTTTTATTGATGAATATTTAGATTATTTTCAGTATTTTGATATCAAAATAATGCTGCAACAGATATCCTTATACACATCTTGCACACATTTATAAACATTTCTCTAAAGTAAATAAAGTGGAATTACTGTATTATGTACTGCATACATTCTCAATTTTAGTAGTTATTGCCAAATTGTTCCATAAGTTTCCCATACCAATTAACATTCTCACTAGAAATGAGAGTATCTATCATTTCTCCATATCTATACTGAGATTGTTAGTTTATGATTTCTCCAATCTGATCTATAAAAATGGTAACATCAATTTGCATTTCCCTGATTATTAGTGAGATTAAATATATCTTCATAAATTTACCATGTATTTATCTTTTAATCTTCTGTGAATAGCTTCTTCATGTACTTATTCCATTCTTCAATAGGGAAGAGTTGTCTGTTTCTTATTAATTTGCAAAATTTTGTTAATGCGGCAAATATATTTCCCTAATCTGTTTCTTATCTTGTAATTTAACTTTTGGTGAGATTAGACATATCAATGCTTTTAACTTTGAGGCAGTCAAATAAAGGAATAATTTATGGTTTGTGCTTACTTGGCATATCTTTTAGAAAAAAATCAAAAGATATGCTCAATATTTGCTTCTAAAATTTTCAAAATTTTGTTTTCTGTATCTGTTTCTGATCATATAAAACTCGATTTTCCTCATGAATGATGTTGAAATCTAATTTTACATTTTTCCCAGTATGAAAGGCAATTTTCTCAATATCATTTATTAATTAGTTATTTTCTCACTAATTTATATTGCTATCCTAAATCTCTACATGCTTATGGATTGGATGTCAGGTATAATATTCTGTTTCATTGATTTGTCTATTCTAGCACCAAACCAAGCTGTTTTAATTAATATAACTTTATTTTAAAAATCAGGGAAATTCTCCTTAACTTGTTCTTCATGTATATTTGACCTTTTGATGTATTTGGACCTCTGTTTTTCCCATCTCAATCTTTTTAACTAAACATTCAAAAAATGTAACATATAAACAGATAAGCACACAAATCTTAAGTGTATAGTTTCATTAAAAAGAAGGTAAACATACAAGGTGCAATGGTGTACACCTACAATCCCAGCTACTGAGGAGGCTGAGTCAGGAGGATCACAAGACCAGCCAGAGCAACTCTGTGAGACTCTGTCTCAAATAAAAAATAGAAAGGGCTGGGGATGGAGCTCAGTAGTCAGGCACCCCTGAGTCCTATCCCCAGCACTGCTAAATAAATAAATAAATACACACAGGAACTGTTTCTCAAAGAATAACAAACTTTAATAGAGAGCAGGGTTTTGTTCCAAAACTCAAGGGATCTATACTGTTATTCTACTATTATGACTTGCCACAGCATTCCCATTTGTCATATACACTTAAAATACTGTAGGATCTTTGGATAATAAGGCACAAAGCAAAAAAAGGATTGTGCACTGCAGCATAGAAAAGCCTACAAAGCCTTTTCTTTTTCTGGAATTCATTCTGGCAGGTGATGGCTCAATTAATGCCTCAGAGCAACATACACAAATTAATTTATAAGACAAGCACATACAAATGTAGTAAAGATTGTTTTGAAAATGTAAAAAAAAAAAAAGGTCTAATAAGCATGGTGCCTCTTACTTAGTGGTATGTGATAAAGGTTATAGCAATTTACTAATTAGTTACAGAATTCATCTAATTCTTTAGAACCACTGGACTGCTAAAAATTTACCAGGCTATGTAAACCCTGGATTGTTATGTCCTATACTCTGACACAGATGTGTCTTACCATGGCTTCTAATACTACTTCTGGTTAATCAAGTCCAATTACCATGATGGACATAATCAAGGTAGTGCATATGTGTGGTGTTCTGTGATATGTCAATACAATCAACAGCTCTGCATACTAGATTATAATAGAGAAAGGACAGCTCCTTTAGCTTTAAGGCAAGGTGGTGAAAGTGTACTGCTACTCCTGATAGGTAAAATCAAAACTTCTGTTGGTCCTTGTAAACTGCTCCAGAAAAAAAAATAACACATGACAGATCAATAGCCAAGAAAAAGAGGACTATGTCAATCTAGTCCAATAAGGATTCCACACCTGGAGTAGCTGCTGCAAACAAAGTCACAGTAATCTTGTTGAGATGTACTCCCCCTTCTTTGCAGATAAAACAGGAGAATTAGGTTAGAATGTGATAGAATTACTTTCTCTGTATTCTTTATTTTTCATATCTAATTTCTATGGAATTGTTCTGTTTCATTTTTTTATCTGATTTTTTGATTTTTATCCATTTTGTCAAATGAGAAACTCAGGAGTTCTACTTGGTCCTGTCTTTCATAATAATTGTCAGTCTCCAATTTGGAGAACAAATGTGAGGATTCTGTTAGTTGTTGGATGTTGTCTATTCCAAGTAAACATTCAGGATCAGAAATAACCACAGCGAAGTCCTGTGATATAATTGGGCCAAAATAGTATTTATCAACTGACATGAATCAGTCCTAGCTTTAATCAGTAGACTAGAATTAGAAGCCATGGTAAGACACAGCTGTGTCAGAGTAGCCTAATTCTCCTGTTTTATCTGCAAAGAAGGGGGAGTACATCTCAACAAGATTACTGTGACTTTGTTTGCAGCAGCTACTCCAGGTGTGGAATCCTTATTGGACTAGATTGACATAGTCCTCTTTTTCTTGGCTATTGATCTGTCATGTGTTATTTTTTTTTTCTGGAGCAGTTTACAAGGACCAACAGAAGTTTTGATTTTACCATCGGGGTGTTTTGGGATCCTAAGGCTTAGTGTTAACTTGGAGTCAGTGTCTGGTAATTCTGTAAGGTCTGTAATATTTCCCTTTTCTCAATTTATATTCAGCCTAGTAAATAGGTGTAGGTCCTTTAAGGAAGGCCTGGAGGAAGATCTATCACACATGCTTGTAGAAGTCTTGTAGAATTTTTCCTCAGGAGATCCAACCTCCCTTTCAGACAAAGAGTTCTGGGTACATGAACTGACTTCAGTCTGGGATCTAGGTAAGAGGCCAAGACTCTCTATTGTGGTATCATACTTCATTTTTCTGGTTCCATAATTAGTGCTTTTCTGTAAATAGAGCCAACAATAATATAGTAAGACATTCTAATTCTTAAGGAAACCATGATCACCCAGAAAATCCATGCATGTCAAAACACTCAGATGGCCAGTTTAATTCCCACTTTTCTTTATGGTAATTCTGGTTATATATTCAGATCTAGAGAAATAACCACAATGTGAATCCTAGACAAACTGGATCCCATTAAAAGATGGGTTTTGGGATTAAGTCAAAACGCCACTTATCAATAATATTTATGAGCACTAATTTGACTAGTATACTTTGTCTCTGGCATTTAAGTATCATGAATCTTCTGTCATTCTGGACTCAAATCATTTTTCTTGAAATCAGAAGTTCACCTAAGTGGCAGTATCTCTCACCATGAGATATCACAAAAATTTTTATCAATGCTGTCATTCCCTTCATTAATTTCTTGATTTCTTCTCAAGGGAGTGTCACCTGGGCTCTCTTGGGCAATCTGGTGGAGGTGCATGTGTTCAGGCAACACACAAGAAATCAACTTTAGCAATCTTTAAATTAAAATTTTTTTCTTTCCCTATTATATAAGAAGGTTCTGGCATCTCAATCTCATTGAACCTAGGCCATCTTTGAGTTACCTACCAAACAAGCTGCTCATAGATACTCAAAATATTACTGCTAAGTAAACCTTCTAAGTAAAACCACATTGATAAATTTGAGACAATCCAATATTATATCTATCCTCCTATTCTGAAAGTACTGTAATCAATTCCCACATCATTCCCCAGGTGTCTGCTGCTTTGAATTAGCAAAACCTTGCTGTTCTCTTAGAATAGCAGCAATCATTTCCCAAGACAAACTTTGCACTAGTACTCCTGGGGCATACTGAGATCTGACTCCAGTATTTTTTCAAAAAAATTTTTTTGGTATAGTAGTTATATATTTAGATTTTTAAATTATTTGTTCTCTTTAGATATACATGACAGTAGAGTATATTTTGCCATATTACAAATACATGGAGTATAACTTATTCTAAATAGGATCCCATTCTTGTGGCTATACATGATGTGGAGTTTCACTGGTGGTATATTCATATATGCACATAGGAAAGTTTTATCCAGTCTACTGTCTTTCCTATTTTCATCTTCCCTTCCTTCCCTTTGTCTAATCCACTGAACTTCTATTCCCCCCCCCACACACACTTATTGTGTGTTAGTATCTGCATAACAGAAAGAACATTGCCTTTGGATTTTCTGGAGATTGGGTTATATCACTTGGCATAATAGTCTCCAGATCCATCTATTTACTGGCAAAAGTCATTTTTTTTATGACTGAGTATTATTCCACTGTGTATACATACCACATTTTCTTTATCCATTCATCTATTGAAGGGCATGTAAGTTGGTTCCATAGTTTAGTTATTGTGAATTGAGCTGTTATAAACATTGATGTGACCTGGGCCCTATAGTAAGCTGATTTTAAATCCTTTGGATATTTACTTGGAGTGGGATAACTGGGTCAAATGGTGGTTCCACTCTTTTTTAAAATTTTATTTAGAGACAGGGTCTCACGGAGTTGCTTAGTGCCTTGCAGTTGCTGGGGCTGGCTTTGAACTTTTGATCCTCCTGTCTCAGCCTCCCAAGCCTCTGGCATGTGCCACCATGCCTGGCTGGGGTCTTTAATTTTATTGCTTGAAATTGATCTGTTTCAATCTTCCATGTCCTCTTGATTCAATTTGGGTAAATCATATGTCTCCAGAAATTTATCTATATCTTCAACATTTTCTATTTTATCAGATATAAATTTTCAAAATAGTTTCTGATTATCATCTGTATTTCAGTAGTGTCTGGTGATATTTCCTTTTTCATCATGAATTTTGGTGGTTTGAGTTTTTTCCCTCTTTCTCTTGGTGAACTTGGCTAAGAGTTTATCAATTTTATTTATTTTTTTCCAAGAACCAACTTTTTGTTTCATTGATTTTTTGAACTTTTTTTTGTTTGTTTGTTTGTTTTAATTTCGTTGATTTTATTTCCTGTCTTCTTCAGCTTTTGGTGTTGATTTGTTCTTCTTTTTCTAAGACTTTGAAGTGTAATGCGAGGTTATTTGATGTTTTATTCAGCTTTTTCACTGCTATGACTTAAAGATCTGACCAGAACAATTTTAGGGAAGTGTTTGAAGGCTCACGGTTTCAGAGGTCTTAGTCTATAGAAAGCCAGCTCCATTCCTCAGGGCTCAAAGTGAGGCAGAACATCACGGTGGAAGAGGGTGGCAAAGGGAATCAGTTCACATGATGATCAGAAAGCAGAGAGTGAGACTCCACTGGTCACATACAAATATATACACCAAAGCCACACCACAATTCCCACTTCCTCCAGTCATACCCTACTATGTGAGCTTTTTGGGGACACCTCACATCCAAACCATAACATTTGATGACTTTCTATTCTTTTAATAAATGAGCCCAATGCAATGAACTTTCCTTTGAGAACTACTTTCATAGTGTCCCAGAGATTTTGATATCTTGTGTTGCTATTCTCATTTACCTCTAATTATTTCTTTTATTTCATACCCGTTTTCTTCTGCTATCTATTGGTCAACCAATAGCATATTATTTAGTCTCCACATGTTAGCTAACTCCAATTTTTAGTCTAAAAGCAATAAATATTGTATAGTGGGTCTTGAGGAAAATAGGCATCCCCTTGCAAGTCAGTTGCCCCAAGTGAAGTTATTATAAAGCCCACAGGAAAGAAAAACTAATACTCTCATATTGGAGGGAAAGGATTGTTTCTGATATTAGAGGAGGCTGGTTTAGGGAGATTTGTGACTCAGTTCCCTGAGTCCATCAAATGTAGCTATTCCAATTCTCAGGATCCCGCTATTTTCCAAGCAATTTTCTAGTTTTAATATAGAAAACTCAGCAAGTCTATGAACTCAATTTACATTTTAATTGTCATGTCAAATTTTGGGGTTGATTTTTCATCTACATCTGCCCCAAAGCTACAAGAAATAGAGATTTTCTTTATAATAATCATGGACACTTTCTGGTTTTCCGACTTCAATTTGAGCTAAGAATTCAAAGCCCTGAGCATGTCTTCTGTGTGTGTGTGCGTGCGCATGCATGTTGGGGAATCAAACCCAGGGCATTGCATATGCTGAGCACATGCTCTACCGCTGAGCTATGCTCCCAGACCTGAGTTTGCCTCACCTGCTGCCCCCACCCCCCACACTACTGAAGAGGTGTTTTACCATTGAGCTACATTCCCTGCCCTTTTTATTTTTTATTTTGAGACAGGATCTCACTAAATTGCAGAGACTGGTCTCCAACTTGTGATCCTCCTACCTTAGTCTCCAGAGTTACTGGGGTTATAGGCATGTGCCACTGCACCCAACTCCTGAGCTAAGCTTGTATTTTACTTTCTATAACCTTTCTTTTCTTCTTTTCTTCCTTTCATTCCTTTTAAAAATTGTTTTATTAGTACTGGGGATTGAACCCTGGGGCACTTTCCCAGTTGTTCTTATTTTTTATTTTGAGACAAGGCCTCACTTAGTTGCTGATAGTGGTCTTGAACTTAGGATCTTCCTGCATCAGCCTCTCAAGTAGCTGGAATTATAGGTATACACCACCATGCCTGGCTTCTATAACCTTTCTAATGCAATGAAAGGAAGCTCACCCATTGGTAATGCAAAGGATCATCACTATTATAATTATGGTCAAACAAAGCAGCCTATCTGTCTTTTAATCCTTTTCCTTCAATAGGTACTTCAGCTCAAGAAACCATCAATGATAATTTTAAGACCTTTTCACTGAGGAGTAATGTATATGTGATAAAGTATGCAAATCCTGAGTATTTAGCTCAATGAATGTTTGCCTGTCTGTGTAAACTGTACCAGATAAAGGTATAGTACATTTTCATCACTGCCAGAAGGCATGGTTTCTCTTAGTAAATAACTTTCCTAAAGATAGCTATTATTTTTATATTTATCACTATAGATTGTTCTTAAATGTCATTAAATGGAATTATATGGTATATTCTTCTTGTGTTTTTTCTTTTTCCCTTGGTACCAGGGGAAAAAAAACACTGATTCACATCCCCCAGCCTTTTTATTTTGAGACAGGGGCTGCTCAGTTGCTTAGACCTTACTAAATTGCCAAGGCTGATCTTGAGCTTGTGATTCTCCTGCCTCAGCCTCCCAAATTGCTGGGATTACAGGTGTGTGCCACCATACCTGGTTTCTTTTGTTCAACATTACATCTATGGATGCCATTCATATTTCACTTGACTGTAATTTATTTTTCATTGCTATATGACAGTCTACTATATGAATTTATAACAATTTATTAAAAAAATAACAAAATGAATCAAACAACATTGCCCTATGTAAATTTATGATTTTTAATTAAAATAAAAAAAAAAAACAGAAAAAAAAACCAATTTATTTATTCATTCTGTTATTGGTAGGCATCTGTATTGCTTTAGTTTTGGCTGTTATAAATAATGCCACTATGAACATTCTTATCTTTTTAATCAGCTTTAAATGAAGTATAACTTACATTCAACACAATGCACCAATTTCAAGTTTAATGAATTTTGACAACACATACCACCTATACAGCAACTGCAAAGTGAGGATCAGAACATTTTTATAATCTTAAAGAGTTCCCTTTTGCCTCTTTGCAAAATGTTTCCCATTGCCAGGCACAGTAACCCCAGCAATTTGGGAGATTGAGGCAGGAGGATCACAAGTTCAAGGTCAGTCTCAGCAACTTGGCGAAACTCAGTCTCCAAAAATAAAAAGTGCTGAGGATGTAGCTTAGTGGTAGAGCATCCCTGAGTTCAATTCACAGTACCAAAAAAAAGTGCCCCAGGAAATCACTGATCTGCTTTTTATTGCTATGGATTATTTCTCCTTTTTCTATAAATGAAATTATAGAATATTCTTCTGCCTTCTTTAACTGAGTATATTTTTGGGATCATCAATATCACTGACTGTATCAGTATTTCATTCCCTAATTCATTCCCTTTTATTACTGAGTAATAATATGGGTACATGGATATGCTACAATTTATCTTTCCACAAGTCAATGGATATGTTGTTTCCATTTTGGAGCTATTATGAATAGAGCTGCTAAGAATATTCATGTATAAGTCTTTTAGTGTATATATATATTTTAAGTTCTCTCATTTCACTTTATTTCTTCTAGGTATATCTAGGAATGAAATTGCTGTTGCTGTGGCACATGATAAGGGTATGCTTAACTTTTTAAGAGACTACCTTGGGCTGGGGATGTAACTCAGTAGTAGAACACGTGCTTAGCACACTTGGGGGCCTGGGTTCAATCACCAGGTAAGAAAGAATGAAGGTAAGAGGGATAGAAAGGAAAAGAAAAAAAACTACCAAACTGTTTTCAGAACAGTTGTACCATTCCTACCAGTAATCTAAAAGAACTACTCTACATCTTTGCCAACACTTGGGTTGTCAGTCTTTTTTAGTGATTCTAGTAGTTTAGTTTTTATCGAATTGTGGTTTTAATTTACATTTCTCTGATGAATAATTTTACTGAACATATTCTCTTGTATTTATTAGTTATAAAATATCTTCTTTTCTAATATGTTCTTGATATTTTTAATTAGTTTACTTCATTATGTTGTAGAAGTTATTTTTATTCATTGAATTACTTTTTATGTATTGCAAGTATTGGTATGTGACATACAAGAACATGTGTGTTCTAGGACTATGTTTAATTATTCTTCTCTCAGTAAGAGAAAAACTGTTTTGATATCATGTTTTCCATTCTTCTTTACTCCGTGATTTTTTCTTTTTTAAGAGCTCAGCATTTGCCATTTAAAGTTCAGGCTTTCCAAACTCTTGTTTCAGTCATGGAACATCCATTCAGAAACTCAATTAACAGCTTTATTCTGGACTCTATGTACCTTCCCTCTAAGATCATCACATAACTAGTGTTTGAATGATGGACAGAAAGACAAAGAGCACAGTAAACAAAGGTTTACTTCATTAATTCTCTATGTTTGTTATTAATTCATTATGTTTTTTATGCATGTAAGTTGGTGTTAAATCGGACAACAGAAAGCAGTTGTCCTCTAGGCATTTTACCATGGAATAAAATCTTGACATCCATGTTACACAATATTTATTACAAGCTTTGTTAAAAGAAGCAATGTTCAAGGAAATTACCTAAAAGGCAAATTAACATTTCAGATTTTATGGAATATATTACTGACTTAAGCAGGGACCTACATTGCAATATATTGGTTCTTTTAAGAATTGCTTTTTCAAGTGTTGTATCACTTGCCTGTACTTAAGGTGGTTATAAGGAACTGTCATAAGATGTCATTGATTCATTTATTGTAAATCCATCAGCAAAGATGTTCACTTTATCACATAGGGCCCTTTAATTACCACCCTCAGGAGAAACTCCTGGTTAAACTTTGACCCTTAAATTTCTGTACTACTTCTTAGCACCAGTTTGTATTCACATTACAAACATTGTTGATAATGTGTTGTGTTTCCTTTTTCACACTTACTGCCCAGAAACCTTAGATTCAAACTTATAGATAACCCACAACAAAATTTAAGTCTTCATGGCTGACTTACAGTTTCATTTAGTATCCTTTCTCTTCCCCTAACTCCTGCATTTTTTCTATTATTGTGTGCTTTCTGAAATCCTTTCTGGAATATGGGGATATGAATACTTCAAAATACATTCCAGCAAAGTTTATATCTAATTTTGCAAGTCCATTTGGTATTCTGTCACAGAGATGTCCTCCCAAGCTAGTTCTTAGAAAAACTTTTTGATCGAAATTCCTTCTGTTTTTAAGAACCAGTATAGTAAAGTGGTAGATTTTCTAGCAGCCCTTTTATATAGGACGCTACCAACAAAGAGAAAAAGCAAAACCAATTTTAATCATCTACTGATTTAGGAATGGGAAAGAGATACATTTAGAAACAAATGCTAAATCCTGTAGTGCCACTCAAGCTGTGGTTTGTAGGTTGGTACATGCCTATAATAAGAAAGATACAAAAATTGAGAATAACATCTAGAAACTTTTATAGCAAATTGACAAAGTGATAATAAACCAGATTTGAATCTGATAATAAAAATGAGGATTGTATTTTGTGTGTCCCTCCCCCAAGTTATCCATTTTCATTGATTACACATTGATCCATAATGTATTGAAATTTAAAATATCATCAACAACTACAATGACGTAAAAACTGGTCCTTCATAACAAATAGTGTGAGAAGGAATGCTTTAAGGGCCTTAACCTACCTTCCCGTGGTCACAATATAGAAAGAGATCAGCAAACATCTGTCTCTTTATATCACTTTTTATGACCTCCCGGAATTCGTCTGCACAGTGGCAAAGGTGCTTGAGGAGTTCCTCAAAAATATCACTTTTAAGGTCTGCAATGTGTGAAGAGATGAACTGCAGGGAAAGAGAGAGAGAGAGATGACTTAAAACTATGTCCTTTATTTGGATTTTCCAAGGGGTTTGGTCCAAATATATGAACTGCACTGGCTACAAAAATGTTTCCATATCATTTTTTTTCTTTTTGTTTTTTTCCCATATTATTTCTTATCACTTAAAGGTATTTTTTGTTTGTCCATTTGTTTGTTTTGTTTTGGTTTGGTTAAACTGGGTCAGGGGCACTCTATCACCATGCGACCTCCCCAGCCATTTTTTTTTAATTTTAATTTTTTAAAATTTGAGACAAGGTCTTGCTAAGTTGCCAAGGCTGGTCTCAAACCTGCAGGCTTGAACTTGTGATCCTCCTGCCTCAGTCTCCTGAGTCCCTGGGATTACAGGTGAACACTATAACACCCAGTACTTTTTTTCATGTGAGTGCCACTGTATATGCTGTGCTGCAGAGGTGGACATTGTACACCATACGCCAGTGGGACTAGATATTTTTGGAGCAATTTCTCTTGAGGTCACATTGGCATTATATAAGGTAGACTTTCCTCACAGTAGGAAATAGAAGCAATCCTAAAATGTTTCCTGTGGATGAAAAGTTCCAAAATTGAATGAAGCTTTTCTATTGGCTTGTGGCAGATGAAAAGCATGTGAGTTCCAAGGCTGACTATGTTTAATTTTTTTTTTAATATTTTTTTCAATTGTTGATTACCTTTATTTTATTCATTAATTTATATGTGGTGCTGAGAATCGAACCCAGTGCCTCACACATGCTAGGCAAGCGCTCTACCACTGAGCCACAACCCCAGCCCCGACTATGTTTAATTATTGTAAAGAATGGGGATTCTGAGTAGTTTTTATCTTTTGATATTACAATGAGGTATTCTTTGTCTATTTTTTTTTTTTAAGTGTAGGAACTGAAAATATCTATGTTCTTGGGCCATTTCTCTTCCCTTGTTGAATAGCAATTCCCCAAGAAGTGAGATTTCTAGCTTAGAAGTTAAAAGATGTCTGTATTTTTTGAGAAGCTTGTGCCCTTTTGCAGTCCCACATCAGCCTCGCCATCTGTGTTGCTGCCTGAATTTTTGCCAGTTTGGTAGGTCAGGAACATTACATTCTTGATCCACTTTTCATGAGAGCTAGAAAGTATCTTGGATATAAAGAAATGATCAAGCACTAGCAGAGTTTCTGAGCCGATACTTCTTGAAGTGTTAGCTCAGTCAGTGAGTTTCTTCATTGCTCCAAGGACAGATTTACACTGCACAACCCTACAAATGATTGGACCAGGAAAGGACACTTAACCTAAGCAATGCCATTCAGATCCTCTCTACTGAAAACTGGGGACTAGGATTTAGGAACAGTCACTTGCTCTCTGAGTGGGGCTGGATTTATGAGTGTGTAAGTATATGGGAGGAGGTAAAATCTTTTGACCCTTTTAAGGTCTTTGGCAGGGCCTGAGAACTAAATCAACATAAGACAAAAGGCGAAAAGCACAAATGTATAACACAAGTTTTACAGAGCCCTCATAAAGAAATAATGATCCAAAAAAGTGGCAAAATCCTTGTGTTTTCATATTTGGTGGAACAAAGAGAGGCAAACATGGAAAAGTATTAATGTAGGGAACAGCATCAGTATTACGTGAAAACTTGTTAGAAATGCAAAATTTTGAGCCCCATTTCAGACTTACTGCATCAGAAATTCTGGGGTTAGGGTCCAGCAATCTGTGTTTTAACAAGTCCCATAGGTGATTCTGATGGTTGCTAAAGTTGGAGAACCAATGAGGTGCTCTGGGGTAATTGGTCCTGTTGTTTGATCTTCATGACCTTTTGCTTGAATAGTAGGTATTTTTCTAAATTACTCATATAGTATAATTGTTGAATAATTGGCATTTTTCTGTCAATATTATGGCTCAATTCTTTAATGCTGAAAAAAATACTAGTTCTTGAGAACAATAACTCTGTTTTATATTTAGCTTTTGAGAATAGACGTCAAAGTCATTTCAGTTTCCTGGCCCTGGGAATGCTACTGAATCAAGAATTAGTTAAAAATTTTCTCTGGATTTTATGAGTTTTTTGAGTAAGCATATTCTAATTGTTCTATAATTGTGGGCTGTATGACATAAAGACTACCAATTGCCAACATCAAGCACAAATCAAATTTCAAATAGAATCATTACACAAATTTGTCAGTGTCTGGTCAGAACAGGAAAAAAAGTGAAAATATGTGGTAGCCTTTGTGTTTTTACACTCTCCCAAGTAATGAATCAAAATAGTTGCTCAGCTTAACTTAAGAATATAACTAACTACTGCTGGGTGTGGTGGCACTCAACTGTAATCCTAGCAACTTGGGAGGCTGAGACAGGAGGATCACAAGTTCAAGGCCAGCCTCAGCAACTTAGTGAAACCCTGTCTCAATATAAAAAATAAAAAAGCCTAGAGATGTAGCTCACAGAACTCTTAAACATTTGAAATATACTGAGACAACTTATGGTTATGTACTAGGTCCCAATGTAATGAATACTGTTTTTTTCCTTTCTGACTTAATCTTGAGACCATGGTAAATGTCACATTTAATAGATTGGTAGCTACAATTAAAAGTACACAGTCTGGGCTATTGAGATTCAAGCTTATTTACTTGTAGATATACTTAAGAGTTGATGAAGTAGGTGATAAAAGAGTAATAGAAAGTTGTGCATTGTGGTGAATGCCTGTAATCCCAGCAACTCAGGAGGCTGAGGCAGGAAGATTGCAAGTTCAAGGCCCACCTCAACATCTTAGAAACCTGTCTCAAAATAAAAAGTAAAAAGGACTGGGGATGTACTCTGTGGTAAAGTGCCCCTGGGTTCAACCCCCAGCTAACCCCCCATCTCCTGTAAAGAGTAATAGGAAAAAAACTATGTTTGAAAACTATCTTAGGTATTAATGTCCAAACTTCTTGAAAGCCATGGTAGTTTACAAGAAGCCTGCAAGCAATGAGTACAGAATATTTAAGTAGACAGAATATATCTCTTATCTATCACTGAAGAAATGGTGTGTTCACATAGACTTTGGGGAGAAATTAGCTTCCTGGTTTCAGAGAGGTAACTTTTAAGAAACAATTATTAGATGAATGAGCTCACTGATAAGTGGATGATGACACATAATGGGGGGTGGGAGGGGGGCAAGAATGGAGGAAGGAGGGACTGTGTAGAGGGAAAAGAGAGGTGGGAGGGGTGGGGGAGAGGAAAAAATAACGGAATGAATCAAACATCATTACCCTATGTAAATGTATGAATATGCAAATGGTATGCTGTTACTCCATGTACAAACAGAAACAACATGTATCCCATTTGTTTACAATAAAAATAAATTAAAAAAAAAAGAAATAATTATTGAGGGCTGGCAGTGTAGCTCAGTGGTAGACTACTTGCTCAGCATGCTCAAGGCCCTGGTTTTGACCTTTAATATTGCCAAAAATAGATAAATAAATAAATAAACAAAAAACACAATTACTACTAATTATATATTTAAACAAGCAGTAATGTACTTCTAATTTTTCAAAAATTTGCTTAACAGATGAATTAAACAAAGGCCTCATTTAATATCCGCTGAAATAAAAATACCAGATACAAAATTTTACAAACAATTTTGTTCCTACTGGTAAAGTATAATGTTAGTAATGTTATGGGCTAAGTCGTATTCTCCCAAAATTCATATATTGAAGGCCCAACCCTTGATACCTCAGAATGTGACTGTTGGAGACAGGGTCTTAAAGAAGTGATTAAGTTAAAATGTTACGGTCAATAGGGGTAGGCCTTAACCTAATATGATTAGTGTCTTATAAGAAGAGGAAATCTGAACACATACAGAAGGAAGACGGTGAAGACAGAATACCGTCATTTACAAACCAAGCAGAAAGACCCTCAGTAGAAACCAACTCTGCTGACACCTTGTCTCACCCTACAAAACTATGGGAAATTAAATTTTTGTTATTCAAACAACCCAGTTTGTGATACTTTGTTATTACAATTCTATCAACGAAATGCAGGCAATAAGGAATTGCTGAATAGTCAGTTCTTTGATTTACATGATTTTTTACAGTTGAAGATCACCTATGAAGTAGTTAACTTGGAGGATCATTTACCCATTCCTTCCCATTTCTTTGGCATAGAATTCTCTCATTTCTCCTCAAAGTGTTCTCATATATTTTTTCAATATATCATTCCCTCTAACTCCCCCAAACCCATCGTTCCCCTTTCTTCTGTCTTTCTTCTTTCTTCTGTCTTTCCTGCTACAGCTCAAAGCACATGGGAAACAAAAGGAGCAAAACAAAGCAAAATTACAAGAGCTGGATGAATTACAGACAGAATAGAAAACCAGTCAGATAAATACCATTGTGGGGAAAATGCACAGCCTGGATTCAGCAGAGCATGTTAAAGAAAGACACAATCTTTGGGTACAGTTATGATGACTTTCTCTTTAAAATTTAAATGTGGAAGCTGGGCATGAAGGCATGTACCTGTAATCCCAGCAACTGGGGAGGCTGAGACAGGAGGATTGCAAGTTTGAGGCCAGCCTCAGTAAATTAGGGAGGCCCTGAGCGATTCAGTAAGACCCTGACTAAAAATTAAAAAATAAAAATAAAAATAACTGGGAATGTAGCTCAGTAGGAAAGCACCTCTGAGTCACTCTCTAGTACCAAAAAATAAAATAAATGAAAAGTAGAGCCATTTCAGTTTGAAAGTCTCAGGCTGTATGATTGCTATAAAACAATTCTATCAGTGATCATCTCAGAGTGAACCACCACTCAGCAAGAGCAGAATGGCCATGAAGAAGAGAATCAAAGAATGGCCCTCATTACTACTGGCCAAGGGATACAATACTCAGTGTGGCAGAATCAAAAGTTAATATCTGAATCTTACTAAACAGGATCTATAGTTTTTGTATATAATTATTCTTAAGCTGATTAATTCAGGGGTGGATCTCAGATGGCCTGAAGCCCAGGCCTACTGAAGGATGCATCTGAGAAAAGTGCAAAGTACACTTCTCAGGTTAGCCAACTGCCTCACTTTGCCTGGGATTTTCCTGGTCATAACACTAAAAATTCCTGAGAAAACTTCTTGGTCCCAGGCAAATCAGGATGGTTTGAAACTCTATACCTTGATCCACGCTGATGGTATAATTCCAATAAAGAACTTTGGGGGGACCTTGTTTGGAAGTATGTTGTTTGTATCCTGCTTCACATAACAAACAATCTCTTTAAGTATCTGTATCCTTTGCCACAAAAGAAACTTGACAGCCTTTAGCTGTGTCCACAGTATCAATACCCATTCCATTGGGGTAACTACACATAGTAAATTACATAGAGAGTTTTTCCCCCAGGGTATGCATTTAAAGGTATTCAGAAAATACCACCCACAAGCTTGCCACTTTGACACAAGAATTAACTTGAGTTAAGGCACTTAGAAAAATAAACAGCAGGTGCAAGAAGATCACTTTGACCTTCCTTCTGTTTCTTAAAAGCAGAAGATGAAATTCCTGTAATTAGTCCAAGGGAAGCAACATTCTTATATTCAAGGATAGGAAGTTGTGACAGAGAGAATTCTGTAAAGGTCTTGTTAAAATAACTCTTTATCTTCTAGCCCTCCTCACATAATTTAGTTGCTTTGTCGCACTAACTTTTTTTTTTTTTTTTTGTATGAGGGATTAAACCCGGGGCACTTAACCACCAAGCCACATCTCCAGCCCTTTTTTGTATTTTGTTTAGAGACAGGGTCTCACTGAATTGCTTAGGGCCTTGCTAAATTGCTGAGATTGGCTTTGAACTTTTAATTCTCCTGCCTCAGCCTCACTAAACCCTTGGATTACAGGTATGAGCCACTGCGCCCAGCCACACTTAACTATTCGATCAGTTTAGTACACATTATTCTTTGGAGCTTCATTTCCTTATGAAGGCTCCCATGCCACATAAAACTTTTTTTTTTTTTTTTCCTATTGATCTGTGTTAGGTTAATTAATTCTCAGGCCCAGCATGGGAAAAAACCCTGAAAGGATAGAGGTAAAATTTTGTCTCCCCTACACACTCACCCAGTCTCAATTCTTTTGTTACATATAGTAGTCACATGATAAAGAATGTGTGTGTGTTAAAGATAATTGGAAATGGAGAACACAAATGACAATTTGAGTCCAGAGTCTCATAACAAGAGTGAGCAGACCTGATAAGCAGACCACACATGCACAGATAATCCTTTATTTAATAGCCCTCGCCTGAAAAAGCCCAACTTCGTACTACTTTGGAGGCAAGAGGTTATAGACTAACAGTGGAATAAACAAACAGTGAAACGGTATCAGTGCAAGAATATGACCCAGGTCACATCCAACTGATTTGATAATTGGCAGTGGAAATAGAAGTGTACCAACCTCTGGAGCCCTCAGAGAGGGGAAGGAGGCTCTGCTTTCCTTAGCTCCTCATTCTGGAGTGTTGGGAGGGTCTTCTTTACCTCTGGCCATCCACACCCCTCACTGCATGAACCCTTGTCACAATAAAGGTCTTATATGTGACTGATTTAGAGATTTTAAATAAAATTCCTTTTCCTGCTAGTGCATGGTGATGCCTTATTCTTCAGGTAGCATTTTTATTTCATCACAAAAATAACAACTCTGATTAAGAACTCCATAATACACAGCACCTAGATATCAAGGACCCTAGCCACCATATTAAACAATTGCATCCGTTTGTAAAATGGGTTCCAAGTTCCAAATAACCAACTAGCAGAAAATTTTGGGGCTGTGGGGTACACAGTTATTCATGAGACTGGCATTTGAAAAATCCTGAGTACTTTAACAACTCAATATTACCTTTGTCTTAAAATGTACCAAGAAAAATTCAGACAGGATTTTCTTTCTTTTAGCCTCCCTCCCTCCCCTGGTACTGGGGATTTACCAATGAGACACCCCAGTCTTTTAAAATTTTTTTCCTTTGAGACAGTCTCACTAAATTTCTAAGGCTGAACTCAAACTTGCAATCCTCCTGCCTCAGCCTCCCAAGTTGCTGGGATTAAAGGTGTGAATCACAGTGTCCAGTACCTTTTAGCCTTCTCTTGAAGCAGATTACTAAGAAATTCTTTGTCAAACAGGGGAATTCATAAAGTCTGGGGGCGGTGGGGTGAAAAGAGTCCTCCTATCTAAAATGTTAACTACACACTTTTTTTTTTTTTTTTTTTTTTTTGCAGTACTGGGGATTGAACTCAGGGCCTTGTGCTTGCGAGGCAAACACTCTACCAGCTGAGCTATCTCCATCTCTCACCATGCACGAAACTAAACTCAAAATGGATTAAGGACCTCGGAATCAGACCAGAGACCCTGCAGATTATAGAAGAAAAAGTAGGTCCAAATCTTCACCTTGTTGGTCTAGGATCAGACTTCCTTAACAGGACTCCCATAGCACAAGAAATAAAAGCTAGAATCAACCACTGGGATAGATTCAAACTAAAAAGCTTTCTCTCAGCAAAGGAAACTATCAGCAATGTGAAGAAAGAGCCTACAGAGTGGGAGAATATCTTTGCCAATCATACTTCAGATAGAGCACTAATCTCCAGAATCTATAAAGAACTCAAAAAACTTTACTCCAAGAATTCAAATAATCCAGTCGATAAATGGGCTAAGGAAATGAATAGACACTTCACAGAAGAAGATCTACAAGCAATCAACAAACATATGGAAAAATGTTCAACATCTCTAGTAATAAGAGAAATGCAAATCAAAACCACCCTAAGATTCCATCTCACCCCAATTAGAATGGCGATTATCAAGAATACGAGCAACAATAGGTGCTGGCGAGGATGTGGGGAGAAAGGTACACTCATACATTGCTGGTGGGGTTGTAAATTAGTGCAGCCACTCTGGAAAGCAGTGTGGAGATTCCTTAGAAAATGGACCCTCCATTTGACCCAGCTATCCCACTCCTTGGCCTATACCCAAAGGACTTAAAATCAGCATACTACAGAGATACAGCCACATCAATGTTCATAGCTGCTCAATTCACAATAGCCAGACTGTGGAACCAACCTAGATGCCCTTCAATTGATGAGTGGATAAAGAAACTGTGGTATATATATACAATGGAATATTACTCAGCCATAAAGAATGATAAAATTATGGCATTTGCAGGCAAATGGATGAAATTGGAGAATATCATGCTAAGTGAGATAAGCCAATCTCAAAAAGCCAAAGGACGAATGATATCGCTAATAAGTGGAGGATGACACATAATGGGGGGGAGGGAAGGGTTAGTGTTAGGGTTAGAGTTAGGGTTAGGGAGGGGGGCAAGTATGGAGGAAGGAAGTACTGTATAGAGGGTAAAGAGGGGTGGGAGGGGTGGGGGGAAGGGAAAAAATAACAGAATGAATCAAACAACATTATGTAAATTTATGATTACACAAATGGTATGCCTTTATGCCATGTACAAACAGAGAAACAACATGTATCCCATTTGTTTACAATAAAAAAAAATAAAAAAAAATAAAATGTTAACTAATTTTTCAGTAATTGCATTAATAATGTTTGGATAAAATAAATATATTTGAAATGGTTTTTATTCATTGATAAACAAATTAACCATCCAAACAATGAAATGAAAAGGGTAGAATCTCTGTAAGATTAACAGGAATTTCAGGAGGGCTCCATCTGTTCACACCTGTTTATTCTGGCCTGAATACAAGACAATACAGTTCTCTAATGAGAGTCCACTGAAATCTAAGAATTAAGACTTCTGTTGTTGTTTTTTTCAAATGTGGATGGGAGTACAATATCCATTTCCACAAGTTTGCATTAAGAGTGACATATGGTTAAGTTTCATCTCCTGGAATGAGTTGTCTTTTGGGGATTGAAGTGCTCTGAAATTCAAAATAAACCTGATATGCTACTAAAACATAATTCTTATGTTTCTAAATACTTGACTTATAATACAAAACAGAACAAAAATCCCAAATAGACATATATATTCTATATTGTAAATAGTTTCTGTCAATATATGAAGGTTGTAAATAATATTCTCAAAGTTCCTTTTAAAGTAAGAAAGAATGGCAGGTAGAATACCAAGTGAGTTTTGAGTTTCTTACATGAAACCTGTTCTATTAAAAGTCTCTCTCTCTCTCTCTCTCTCTCTCTCTCTCTCTTTCTCCCTTTCTCTGCTATGCATCCCTTAGCAAGATATATAATACTTTATAATGGTTGTATCTTTTCATTGTTTTGTAATAATGTGCGTGTGTGTGTATTCTTAATTTTCTTGTATTTTGATTTTCCCCTTTTCTGATCCTACCCTGGTCTCATGAAACAGGTGTGCACACCCATATGCACTCTCTCTGTCTCAAATACACACACACACACACACACACACACACACACACATTCTTAGACACATTCCTATCTAATAATACACTATTCACTATTGTATTGTTGAATGCATTATCAAAGAGTAATTAAAACTAAGACAATAGAAAAAATATTCTAAAATAGTTACTTTGAATCTTCATATACTAGAATAAAACATGAAAAAAGAGGTATGTCATCATCAACAAAGAGATCATCACCTGTTCATTTATCCATTTGAAAAAAGATATACTAGGAAAATGGTAGACATTTAGAAGTATCTGTGAGCATGCCTTCTCTCCATTTCTCTTCTTCTTTGTATTATTACTCAATAATTTCAATAATTCCATGTTTTCAAATGCTAATTACATTGCTTATTATAAATGATCACGGACAATTGTATCTCACAGTACTTCCACCGGGTGGCACTTATGTGTAACATCTCGACTTTAAACTTGATTTATCATTACATTTTTCTGCCAGTTTCATTAAATGATTGCTGGTGAAATAGCCTTAAAGCAATTCTCTTTAAAAGCAAGTGCTCCAAGTTGGGTACAGTGGGATGTGCTTCTAGTCCCAGCTACTCAGGAGGTCAAAGAACTTTAAGTTTGAAGCCAGCCTGGGCAATTTACCAAGACCCCTGACTGGGGTGGGATAGGGGTGGTATGTGGAGGGAAGTGAGTGTTCCAAATACTTTTACATCATGTCATATAGGATGGCTCAATGATTTGTTGATTGGGCAATTAAATATGTTCAATAAATATTTCTGTGCAAGTTTTGTTTGTTTTTTTGTTTGAAACAGTTCAATCAATATTGCTTAGGCTGGCCTTGAGTTCAAGCAGTTCTCCTGAGTCTAGCTGTATTTATAGGCAATCACTCAATTTAAGAAATGCTCTCCTGTTTTGTTTGTTTGTTGGGACTAGGGATTGAACCCAGGCATGCTCTACATCCCCAGTCCTTTTTATTTTTTTATTTTGAAACAGGGTCTCAGTAAGTTGCTCAGGTTGGCCTCAAATCTGGGATGCTCCTGACCCAACCTCCTGAGTAGTTGGGATTACAGTGTGCATCACCATACCTGTCTTCTTTTAGAATTTTTTGTTTATCTTTACATGTTGTTGCTCTGACTTCCCAAAAAGCAATCCCCCTTTTTTAAACATCTGTTCAACTCCTTAATCAAGATTCAGCTATTTTATATTATCTAAAACATCTGGCCTACCTACTCTATTGGTGCTCCTCCTCTGACACACTGGTTTCTTCTGGTATATCCTTCATTACAATAGCTTGCAATTGTTTGCTTATCTGTCTCCATACCCTCTGTAACCTCAACACTTGTCATACATATTAAAAAGAGGAGTATATAAAGTTTTAACTGCATTGGTTCAGAGTCATATGATTGCAAAGTCAGGCTTGAGTATGTTGTGGAGGATAGAATTAGTTGCAATTACATGAAAGATGAATTCATATTATCTTGTGATGTCTCCTCATAGGACCTCAAAATAGGATCCCATCTCCTACTACAGACTCTTAAGAATATAAGTAAAACACAACTTTAAACTGAAAGAATAAAAGCATTCTTAGAAACAATAATCATAATACACAAAATTTTAAACTAAATACAGGAATACACCAAAGAGATATTTGTACTATCATGTTCATTGAAGCATTATTCACAATAGCCAAGATATGGAATAATCCTATGCATCCACCAACAGATGAATGGGTAAAGAAAATATGACATATATACACAATGGAATACTATTAATTCAGCATTATAAGAAGGAAACTCTAGCCAGGCACGGTAGCACACACCTGTAATCCCAGGGACTCAGGAGGCTGAGACAGGAGGATCACAAATGTAAGCCCAACCTAGGAAATTTAGTGAGACCCTGTCTCAAAAGAAAAAAATAAAAAGGGTTAAGGATATAGCGCAGTGGTAGAGCACTCCTGGATTCAATTCTCAGTAAGAAAAAAAGAAAAAAAAAAAGGAAAGAAATCCTGTCATTTGCACAACATGGATGAACCTAGAATATATTACACTAAGTGAAATAAGCCAGGCACAGAAAGACAAATATGAACTGATCTTGTTTATGTGCGAAATCTAAAAAGTTGAACCCACAGAAGTAGAGAGTAGGATGGTGGTTACGGAAATTGATGGAATGGGAAGATGGTGAAAGGGTACAAAGTTTTAGAGAGGTGGAGAAATAAGTTTTTGAGATACACTGCACAGCAGGGTGACTGTAGTTAATAATACTGTATTGTATATTTCAAAACTGCTAAGAGTAAATTTCAAATTTCTTACTAAAAATAATGGAGGTGATGAATATGTTAATTGGCTTGATTTAATCATCCTACATTGTATACCTATACCCAAATATCACATTATATTCCAAAAATATATAGTTATAATTTCTCAATCAAAATAATATTAATAAAAGTAAGTAAATAAACTTAATAGAGGAGTTAAGCAATATAGGAGGAACAAAAATTAAAACTGAGAATTAAAGCACTGATTTTAGGAATTCTCCAAGAACACCCATGAGTCAGGATTATTCCAGAAACAGGTATGGGTCAATACAGGGAATTTGCTAACATAATCCATTATATTCTATCTTAAATTACTATAATCATGATTATCTTAATTCATAAAATATGGCATTTGGAAATATTTGAAATCAATTTTTGGTTTTAAAAAACAAATTAGGCAGAGGGAAACACTCAAACTTGGTATTTATCAGAATATTCATAATAAACCAAGAGCCAAACAAGTATTTGTTGAATAAAATAATGAATAAATGGATGAAATAAAAGCAAGCAGAAAGTCCAGGCATTCTTGCAAAGATTGCACTAATCTTAGAAGTACTTTCCTCTTCTCTCCTCTCTTATTCTAACACCAGGAGCAAAAAGAGTGACTGGAAAAGGAAATGTCAACCCTCTAAACTGGAGATTCACAATGAAAACAAATGGTCTCCAGTGGCCTAGGAAGAAAGCGTCCATACCACAACAGAATAAATAGAAATTAGGGCAGAACCATCCAAACACAAGGAATAGGAAAAGAAATAGTATAGAAGGATGGCAACTGTCCAAACAACACAGGAAGAAAAGAAAAAGTCGATCTAGTAGAAAATAACTCAAGAAAAAGAAAAGAGTTTGTCACAAGTTCTTTTAGCTATAGTATGACTTAATAAGAACATAAATTCAACATAACAAGAACTCAAAGACAAGTGGATAAAACAGCAGAATGAAATGAAATGGTACAGTTTAAGTGCAAGGAACCAAAGAACAAGCAACACAAAGTGGAAGAAAAGGTTCAGACCATCATAGTGAATGCAGGTAAGAAAGTCAAGGAAATTACTAAAATCAGAAAGAATTACTAGATATGAAAGACAAATCTAGTTCCAAATACATATAATTGATTTCCCTTTGTAGACAGCCCCAAAACAGAAGATGTATTCCAAAGCATAATAAAGAAGAAAATTCCTGAAATGAAAAAAAAATCAAAAGAGAACACTATATTCAAGGCATTTTTTTCATTTTTTATTTACTTATTTATGTTATTATTTATTTTTTGTGTGCAGTACTGGGGATTGAACCCAGGCATACTCCACCACTGAGCTACATGCCCAGCCCTTTTTATTTTTTCAAACAGAATCTTTGCTAAATTGTTAAAGCTGGCCTTGAATTTATAATCCTCCTGCCTCAGCCTCCTAAGTAACTAGGATTATAGGCATGTACCACCATCCTCTACAACTGCAACTTTTATCATCTTTAAGTATATGGTCATTTCCTTGAATTGTTTTAGAATTAATTTGTGAATATATGTTTAATTTCAACAATTCCTTTATTTTCACTTTAGTTTCCTTTTCTTTCTTTGGGATGAAATTATATATTAGTTTTTAACTAATCAAATATTTATAATTCTGGTCACCCACATTGCTATATACACCCCTATCTATAGCAATATAGTACAAAAAGCAGTTTTGAATAATGGTTGACAATGGTTATTTCTGGGTATAAACCTTGCAGTGATTTTCAAATTATCATCCTTGTACTTTTTTTTTTCCAGAGGCAGTTTTTTTAACTTTATTTTATTTAGTTTTATCCGTGGTGCTGAGGTTTGAACTCAGTGCCCTCACATGTGCTAGGCAAGCGCTCTATCACTACACCACAATTCCAGTCCCTCATCTTTGTACTTTCATGTGTTGTTTAAAATTCTTAATAGTCATATTTAATTTTTATAAAATGGAATGATTCCTTCATAGGAAAATATGCCAAGGTGTTAAGAATTAATTCTGGGTGATGGCAATGTGCAAATATGTTGCTTATTTTTTGTATTTGTCTATTTTAAGAATTTGTTACCCTATCCCATTTTTAAAAGTTAAAAAAGCAATTTCTCATCTGAATACACATTTCCTAGCATCCTATAAAACTAGATGTCAGCTATTCACCCAGTAGTTTTTTTTTTTTAATTTTTTTTTAGTTGTGGATGGACCTTTATTTTATTTATTGATACGCAGTGCTGAGGCATGTGCCAGGTAAGCACAATACCTCTGAGCCACAACTCCAGCCCCCAAGTTGTTATTAAAAAGAGTATTTTTTTAAATTTCCAATTGGTTAAACTTAATTTTTAAGTTTGTTTATTATTTTCCAGTTTTGTTACATAATGATAAGAGAATATAACAGGTTTCTACTGTTTGGAACCTATAATGATTATAATGTTTTCTTGGTGACCATTTTGATAAATTTTGACCATTAAAACTAGAATAGGATCACTTCAGATGGAAATGTATAATGGTACAACTGCTGTAAAAAATGCTCCAGCAGTTTCTCAAAAGATTAAGCATAAAGTTACCATATAATACTGGAATTCTACTCAAGAATATACCCAAGAGAAATGAAAACATATATTCATGTACAAACTTATATACACATGTTCATAGAAATATTAATCACAATAACCAAAAAGTGAAAAGTATACAATGTTCATCAACTGTTGAAAGGATAAATAGTGGTACATCCATACAAGGGAATGTTATTATCAACATTTTATTTGTAAACAGAAAGAAATTAAAACACTACACATGAATCTACAAAACACTATGATGATAATACATACTGTATGATTCCATTTATATGAAATGTCTAAAATAGGCAAAGTCGTAGTGTCAGAAAGTACACTAGTGGTTGCTGAGGACTGGAAATGGGAGGGAAATGGGAAGTGACTAATTATGGGAAAGAAATTTCTTTAGGGGGTGATGGGAATGTTCTAAAACTGATTTAGATGGTTGCATGGTTTTGTAAATATACTAAAACCCATTTACCTGTACACTCTTAATGGGTATAAGGCATGTAATGGCCCTCAAAGATATCAGGTCCTAATTCCTGAATCTATAAATGTTACCTTGTATTGGAAAATAGTTTTTGTAGGTGTGATTGAATTACCAGTTTTGAGATGGGGACGTTATCCTGAATTATCCACATGGGCCCAAAATGCACTCACATATATCCTTATAAGAACGAGATTTCTCAGAAAGAAGAGGAGGAGGCAACCTGGATACAGCAACAAAACTTTCTTAAGCTTCATGAACTTATAGCACATTGTAAAAGAACATAGAAAAGAAAATCATATTAAAAATGAAAAGTTAAATAAACGAAAACTGTTCAATAATTATGGAGGTATTAAAGCTTTTGGTAACAGTTTTATTAAGAAAGTCCTATTATTTTTACTATTCTATAATTTTAAATTTTATAAATATAACTTTTTTCTTTTGGTACTGGGGGTTGAACCCAGGAATGCTTTACCACTGAGTTATAGCCCCATCTTTTTATTTTTTTCTTTATTAGAGAGAGAGTCCCACTAAATTGCTCAGGCTGGCCTCAAACTTGTGATCTTCCTGCCTTAGCCTCCTGAGTCACGGGTTATAGGCACGTGCCACTGTGCCCAGTTAAACATAACATTTTAACATTTAAAAATATAAAAAATAGTGTTGGTTCCAGTAAATTATTTTTAATCTTCAAACCTGTTCAATTTTGTTTGCTTATTTCATTTATCTGCTATTCCTTTAACAATTTTCTTAATTTTTCCTTGGGTTGCAGATGGCTGCCTTGGTGTGTCCTCACATGGCCTTTCCTTTGTGCAGAGAAAGAGAGAAAAACAACAACAACAAAACCAAGAAAAGTTTGCTCTAGCCAGAGTAGTAAGAAAAGAGTAATCTAGAAAGACCAGAAAAATTTAGACCTACTTTAAGTAGAATTTTTCATCTGAAGACCTACTCTAAGAGAATTGCTAAAAGAAGTTCTCTAATCAGAATTCATAAAAAAGGAATCTTGTAGCTGGGCATGTAGCTCAGTGATAGAGCACTTGCCAGACATGCCCAAGGCCCTGAGTTCAAAACCCATTACCAGAATTTGGGGGACAGGGAAAGAATCTTGAAGAACAATGAAAAGAGCAAAAGAATACAGATAAATACAACAGACTTTCCTTCTTCTCTTGAGTTTTCTAAATTATTTTTAACTATTAAAACAAAAAAGGATAGCATTACCTGATGGGATGTATGCATAGGAAATATTTTGGACAATGATACAATAAAAGGGAAAGTACAAAATAACTTAAAAGGAGATAAGGCTTCTACATTTCACTCAAACTGGTAAAATGTCACTACCAGTAGATCTCTGCAGCACTGAAATAGTTCTATATCTTAATTTTGGTGATGGTTAGAGAAATCTATACAAGTGATAAAATAACATAGTACTATACATAACCATTGTATCAATATTAATTTCCTGGTTTTGATATTATACTAAAGTCATGCAAGATGTGACTTTTGAAAAAACTGGTGAAAGGGTATGTGGGATCCCTATGTACTACTTTTGTAACTTCTTGTAAATCTATAATTTTTTCATAATAAAAAGTTTAAGATCATGCTTTAAAGAATATTTATTAATATAGATAAATGATAAAAAGACAATGTCAAGTGAAAAAGTAGGACATACAATTATATATTAGACAAAACCCAAACTCTATTATGAAAAAATAAAACTAAACTAAAACCTCATATGTCTCACTATGAATATAATAGACACTAGGGTCAAGAACATCATGAGATTCTGCACGCGTCTGGACAATATGTCGGTTGCATTATCCTTCTCTCAGTCGCCGACCTCTCGCCCTCTCCTTATTGCCAAAATGTTGCTGTCTAACAAACTGACTCTGGACAAGCTGGACGTGAAGGGAAAGAGGGTCGTTATGAGGGTGGACTTCAATGTTCCTATGAAGAATAACCAGATAACGAACAACCAGAGGATCAAGGCTGCTGTCCCAAGCATCAAATTCTGTTTGGACAATGGAGCCAAGTCAGTTGTCCTTATGAGCCACCTGGGCAGGCTTGATGGTGTTCCCATGCCTGACAAGTACTCCTTAGAACCAGTTGCTGTAGAACTAAAATCTTTACTGGGCAAGGATGTTCAGTTCATGAAGGACTGTGTGGGTCCAGAAGTAGAGAAAGTTTGTGCCAATCCTGCAGCTGGGTCTGTTATCCTGTTGGAGAACCTTCGCTTTCACGTGGCGGAAGAAGGGAAGGGAAAAGATGCTTCTGGGAACAAGGTGAAAGCCGAGCCAGCCAAAGTAGAAGCTTTCCGAGCTTCACTTTCCAAACTAGGGGATGTCTATGTGAATGATGCTTTTGGCACTGCACACCGAGCCCACAGCTCCATGGTGGGAGTCAATCTTCCACAGAAGGCTGGTGGTTTTTTGATGAAGAAGGAGCTGAACTATTTTGCCAAGGCCTTGGAGAGCCCAGAGCGACCTTTCCTGGCCATCCTAGGCGGAGCTAAAATTGCAGATAAGATCCAGCTGATCAATAATATGCTGGACAAAGTCAATGAGACGATTATTGGTGGTGGAATGGCTTTTACCTTCCTTAAGGTCCTCAACAACATGGAGATTGGCACTTCTCTGTTTGATGAAGAGGGATCCAAGATTGTCAAAGACCTTATGTCCAAAGCTGAGAAGAATGGTGTGAAGATTACTTTGCCTGTTGATTTTGTCACTGCTGACAAGTTTGATGAGAATGCCAAGACTGGCCAAGCCACTGTGGCCTCTGGCATTCCTGCTGGCTGGATGGGCTTGGACTGCGGTCCTGAGAGCAGCAAGAAGTATGCTGAGGCTGTCAGTCGGGCTAAGCAAATTGTATGGAATGGACCTGTGGGTGTTTTTGAATGGGAAGCTTTTGCCCGGGGAACCAAAGCACTCATGGACGAGGTGGTGAAAGCTATTTCCAGGGGCTGCATCACCATCATAGGTGGTGGAGACACGGCCACTTGCTGTGCCAAATGGAACACAGAGGATAAAGTCAGCCATGTAAGCACTGGTGGTGGTGCTAGTTTGGAGCTCCTGGAAGGTAAAGTCCTTCCCGGGGTGGATGCTCTCAGCAATGTTTAGTACTTTCCTGCCTTTTGGTTCCTGTGCACGGCCCCTAAGTCATCTTAGCATTGGCATTAGCTAAAACCTCCCCCCACATCAAGATTCAGCTAGTGGCCAAGAGATGTAGCACCAGGAACCCTTAAACAGTTGCACAGCATCTCAGCTCATCTTTACTGCACCCTGGATTTGCCTATATTCTTCAAGATACCATCTAAATTTCTTAGTGACTAAACCATCGTGCATTCTAGAGTGCATCTATTTATATTTTGCCTGTTAAAACAAAGCCAACTGTGTTAGCTTAGTTTTCTTTTTGACGTAGCTTATTTTGATTAGCTTGTCACTGTTCACTACTTGGCATGGAAACAAGATGAAATTCCAGTTTTAGGGAGAAGCAATTGATGATCTATTAAATAATCAATAAAAGTGTCCATTGAAACTGGAAAAAAAAAAAAAAAAGAACATCATGAGCTTTGGAATCAGTTCAGTGACTTATGTCATATGTGACATTGAGGAAATTGTTCCATCTTCCTGCCATATTTGCAAAATGAGGAATAATTTTGGTAAGAAAGTATATGTAATATCCTTAAGTCAACAGCACATAAAAAAGAAGTGGTTAAAAAAAAAATCCAAAGCATCATTATTATCCAAAGAAAAATATTGTAGTGTTAACACTATTAGTAGAATTATGAATTTAAATTTTTTTCTTCTTTGTATTTTTCCACCTTTAATTTTCTATAATGAACCTATATTATTTTCTTATTGAGATATAATTCATATATGGTAAAAGTCATATATTACTCTTATAATTAAAAAATAAGAAGGAGTTGTTTAGAGGTTGGCGGTGCGGTGGTGGAGGCCCGCAGACCGAGCGATCATGTCACACAAACAAATTTACTATTCGGACAAATACAACGATGAGGAGTTCGAGTACCGGCATGTCATGTTGCCCAAGGACATAGCCAAATTGGTTCCTAAAACTCATTTGATGTCTGAGTCTGAATGGAGGAACCTCAGCGTTCAGCAAGAGTCAGGGATGGGTTCATTATATGATCCATGAACCAGAACCTCACATCTTGCTGTTCCTGCTGCCACTACCCAAGAAGCCAAAGAAATGAAGCTGGCAAGCCACTTTTCATCCTCAAGCTTTACACAGCTGTCCTTATTTTCTGACATCTTTCTGATAACATGATTATGTTGCCTTCTTGTTTTCCACTTTGATATTTAAAGGATGTTCAATACAATGTTTGAATGTGCTTGTAACTGCTTTATTTGTGGAATAGAGCCACCACCACCCTGCCAAATAAGTGCTCTGTGGGACCACAGCCTCAGCTGGGTGTGACCCCAGAAGCCACAGTGTGCTCTGTATCCAGCAGATCACACTTGGCAGATGGAGGGAGCATCTGAGAATCAGACCATAGCTGTTACAGGGATTGTGTGAACTTGCTGCTTTGTTTTTTTCCTGCTGAGTGTTGTATGTATGGAGACTTATGGATTTATGTTTCAAAGTATTGGAAATTTTCCATTTTATTTGAGAAATCTATTCTGTTCCATGTTAAAAGCCTTGATTAAAGAGGAAGTTTTTATAATCCAAAAAAAAAAAAAGAAAAAAGAAAATTTTCTAAATTGTTCCCTTTAGGAAAACAACTATAAGACAATTAGGAAAGTAGCACTGAGAACCAGTGCTTTGCAAAGAAATTTAAACTATGGTTATAATTGTATTAAAGTGATAAAGCCTTGACTTTTCCTGAACTATTTTAATACTACCATTTGTTCTACATATTTTTTTCTTTGAGTCATTTATCTCAATTTTATTTGTGGGATTTCAATTTAAGGAGGTGACTGAATGATGATGTGGAGAGGCTAATTCCATTAGAAGAAAATTTTTATTATTTACAGTTTCCAAGAGAAGGGATCGTGTCATGCCATACAATACCAGAGGGAAAGCATCAGGTTTTATTTAGGAGGCAAAAACAGGATGGAGCAAAGGGAAAGCCTAAATGAGAGTCCTTATGGGGGTTTCTACAGGAAATGTAAGGCAAAGCGGGGCAAAGAGTCTGGAATTAACTAGTCTAAATAATTCTGGCAAACTTTATGGCACAGGAGCTATCCATTAGCTGTCTGGGTTGATTTAGGGCCAGGTAACACTCAACCAGCAGGTAGCTCCTGGTAGCTGACTTGGTGTGTGAGAATTAGTAAAAGATGTGGCTCTGGGCTGGAGGTGTAGGTTAGTGGTAGAAGTGCTTGCCTAGCAGGCACAGGGTCCTGGGTTCAATCACCAGCTCCCCCAACTACCCTGCCCCTTGTACAAAAAAAAATTTAAAAGAAATTATGATGTGGTTCATCATATGGGTTCTGCATCACAGTGGAGATAAAGATACTGGTCATTAGTTTGAGCCTGTGACTGATGAATGGCAAAGAGAGAACCTAAGAAACACAATGAGAACATAACTGAGATGAAATTTGCCAAATTCATATTTACACAAAAATGAAGGAGTCCAGAAATCCTTCATACAGAACTTTGAAACTGTATATGGTACTTAGTCTTCACCTTTAATGGAGCAAGGATGAATGAGAGAAAAAGGAGAAAGTTATCTTGACTTTAACACTAATGTTATTAGAGGGGAAAAACAAGATGAAATAGGAAAACATGAAAAAAATATAAAAGCAGACTATAGAAGATCCAGGATTGTGGTAGCATTAAATTGCTTCTTTCACTTATCCCATGAAAACAGAATCCTACTTTCTTAGATATAATATTAAATAGACTTTGAAACCAGACAACCTAAATACACAATTTCCCAATTCGATTGATTGTGAGACCATGAACTTCAGTGTTTTCATCAAAAACAGTAGAAGATTACAAAAAAGAGTAGAGGATGTAAGAATTACTGAGAAGATTGCCCAAGTTCATCTATGAATATTTTAGGACAGTGCCTGGTCCATAGGAAATGCTTTGTAAGTTTTAGATCTCATTATTATTTGTATAATGAGATTTCATTAAATATAAGAGGCAGATTTTTCTTGATCTTACCAGAAGGTGTCAGTGAAAGTTTTTCACATTTTCATATCATGAGTGCCACTGAAAGAAATGATAAAATGACTTTGCATGTAAGATGTAGCCTAATTTCAGAGGGTTAAAACTTTTTTTTTTTTTTTTTTTAATAGTATGAGGGATTGAACTCAGGGTCATTCTACCACTGAGCTACATCCACAGCCCTTTTAATCTTTTGAGATAGAGTCTCAACAAGTTGTAGAGACTGGCCTTAAGCTTCTGCCTTAGCTTCCTGAGTTGCTGGGATTATAGGCATGCACCATGTGCCTGGATAGAGGGGTTAAAATATTTTAAAGTGTGTCCCTTAAAAAATGATAAAATAAGTTTTTATGATCTTATTTAATTCTAAATTAATGTATGTGTGGCATCTACCAAAAGATAGTTGAAACTGACAGAATAATTCATATATTAAATAATGCAATTTCTTACTTCTGAAAATTCCATTTTGTTCAATCCTGATTCCATGGAGTCAGTAATATTCAATTGTTTGCAATGTGATTCTAATTTTGGAATAAAAAATATTTGCTAGTTAGTTTGGTTGTAATATATTCATATTTTGTATTTACATTCTAGTACTTAAAAAAAGAATGTAAAATTATTTCTTAGCTAATGTCTACTCACAGTTAAAATAAATAATATATAGTTGGGTAACTTTTCAATTACTACAGAATTATTATTTTTCCTGGCTTTTATTTAACCAAGTAACCAAATACTAAAAAGAATAAACCTAAATTTTTAATACCTGAATTGGGATAAAGCAGAAACATATGCACAATAGTATAAAAGACTATAAAAAACATTTGTATTAATTTATGCTAGCATTTATAATAGGAGATACTAAATCAAAACACCTCTATAAACTTTCATTTAAAAATCTTTTTTGGGCTCTAATATTTCTTAAATTAACTAGAGCTATATAAACATGGTTAGTAAAAGTCAAATAATACAAAAATATGAGCAGCAAAATGTGAATATCCTCCTTTCCCTCTATTCCTCCATCTGTATGCACATTCCCTTCTGCCATAGAAGTAACCACCATCACCAGCTTGTCACATCCTTCCAGCAACCTTCCTATGCATTTCCATATGTATATGTGTATAAGGTCATATATATTTTGTTTTCCTCCATATGAATATGATCATTTTGATTTGCAACTTGCTTTTTCACTTACTACTCATTGTAGATCTTTTAAAAGTAGCTGGAGCTCAGGGTAAAGTTTGAAATCTATAACTGCAGTTATAGATTTGAATAAGGAAACCCAGGGAGTGGGTAGTATATAAAGTGAGTGAAAAAGGAAACTCTGGAAAACAACATTTAAGGTTTAAGCAAAAGAAGAATCAAGGGACAAAAATGCAAGAGGTGATCAAAGATAGAAGAAAAATATAAGGAGAAAATGATGTCACAAAAGTCAAGCAAAAAGTTTTGAATAACAGAGTGATCAACAATGGTGAATGTGGCAGTTAGTTCAAGTAAACATTTTAAAATTTCCATTTGATATGACACTTATATAATCTTTATTGATCTTAACAGAGAGGAAAACAATTGTATGAAAACTCATCAAACTGTCTTCCTCTCCTACTTCTAGCAGTAACTCTTCCTGTCTGTCCTGGGCTGACCCAAAAGGGCACAGCAAAGATTTTTCAGTTATTCTTGGATTTTGTGACTACTATTTGAATGTTACTGTGGCCATGAGGACTCATATAAGCTTATGCATTAGATGCTGATATCCCCAACCCAGACCTTTCTCTAAGCTCCGGAAATTGTGCTAACTAAACTGGCTTCTATTAGCAAGAGCTGCTATGAAATGTACATGTTTGTCCTCTGATCGGGTTTTGAGCAATTTAAGGAAAGGAAGCATGTCTTTGCTTTCTTTACCCCCTTACCATAACTGGAACTAAGGATGGACTCAACAAATATTGAATGAATGAATGATATAGAAAATAAATACTACAAGAAAGGAGATGAGAGGAGAAACAATTACTATCAACTGGAGTAGCCTGGAATTTCTCTAATGTTCATCGGGATCCCAATAGTGTTGCCTTTACTCACTCCTTCTGTACCCCCATCCAAAGTAAATGAACACAGGAAGTTGTGTCAAAGATTTTCTGAAATAGGAGTAGAGGTTGACTCACAGGAAAATTACATTTTTTGGATAGGTTGAGAACAGGGAAGGGAGAAAAAGCTGTCACTAATACAAGGCCCAAATCACATTGGGGACCAGTGATCAAAAAGAATAGAACCATATTTATTTCATTTTAAAAAGTGAGAACAGACTTCAAAGATTGTCACAATCTATTGTTATCATTGTAACAAGTAGTTAAAAAATACATTGAAATTGAAAAAATCCCACCTGGATATAAGTACATATCAGGACTCAAAGTCTAGTTCTTTATGTACCAAGTCAGATTTGTGTGTGTGTATGTGTGTGTGTGTACACCTAATCTTACATAAAAAAAATCTTTCTGAAAACCAATGCATCGAAATCTATGGTTCTCCATAGGGTATTATCTCCCCCCCACACTGTGCATGGGGGGAATTTGTGGAAGAGTTTTTATCATTACAATAATGGAGAGTAGGTGTAGAGGAAGAACTCCTGCAATTTCTGAAAAACAAAGGCTTTCCCCCTCCCATCAGACATTGAAGTAAGTGAAAAATTTGCTCATAGTAATTTCAAATCTAGAACTCAATCCTATTTTATGTATAAACAGAGTAGAATTTTGCTGTTGTTTTTATTTTTTGGTGCTGGGGATTAAACCCAGGGTCTCATTCAGGGTATGTACAAGCTTTACCACTGAGCTACACCCCCAGTCCCTGATTTTGCTGTTTAATTTTCCAAATGTAACTACTGTGAAAATTTGAGGGAGGTTTAAAAGTAAAATTCATCCTGGAACTTAACTAGGAGTTGTTTACCATTTCAAAGAATTGTATTACAGGAGCTAACATCTAAATTATATTTGAACTCTAATACCACACATGTATGTCAGTTTGCATTTGTAGCTATCCTTGTCATGGGAATTTCCCTCTCTCTCTCTCTCTCTCTCTCTCTCTCTCTCTCTCTCTCTCTCTCTCTCTCTCTCTCCCCCATTCATTTTGCCCCTATTAAAAATATCAAATGCAAAGAAAATGGTTAATTAGATATAATTTTACTTTTCATATATCTAAACATTCATGCTGCATTATGTCTTCTAGTGAAGTTGTAACCAAACATTCATATATTGAAATCTAGTACATGTATTTCTTATTTTTATCATAGTTATGACATTATATCTTTCTTTTTAAATTCTCTAAGTATGGCATGGGTTAATAAAGAGGTACAATACAATGAGGCATTGGGCTAAAAGAATTGAGAATAATTGATAGCCTTTCTACATTGTCTGGAAAGAGCAGAAGAGCCTAATTCATCAATAAGAGCTTTCAATAACATCTGTTTCATTATCAACTCTTCATCTGAATTCAATGCCTCCCCCCCTAGAAAAATAAAAATACCATAGTTCTAATAGGCATACTTACCAAGCTCAAATTCTGGCTTTTGGAAAAATTCATGAAGAACATTTTGAATCTGCAAATCAGGAAGGAAGGAAGGAAGGAAGGAAGGAAGGAAGGAAGGAAGGAAGGAAGGAAGGAAGGAAGGAAGGAAGGAAGGAAGGGAGGGAGGGAGGGAGGGAGGGAGGGAGGGAGGGAAGGAAGGGGAAGGTAGGAAGAAAGGAAGAAAAGAGAGAAGAAAGAAGGAAGGAAGAAAAGAGACAAAAAAAACAAGTAAGGAAAGGAACCATGTATTAATCCTCAATTATCAAACATATAGTATTTCAGACTAAAAGTCATCTATAGTCTTTCTAAGTGCTATATGATCTTTCTAACTCAAGGACAGAAATAGCAATAATTCACATTAATTTAGAGAATACTTCAAGGTATATAAAGTGCTTTCATAAGTACATCTTCAGTGATTCCTAACTTTTTATGTGAGAACTGGGATGCTGAGAGGGACACCGTTTTGCTCCCCTCCAGGGAACATTTCTAGCAACACTCTTAACACAGGGCATGATGGAGTTAAGACACATTTAGCAACCAGTTTGGCCATCCTGAGAATTCTCTATTCTTCCTTATTCTTTGATTACTGAAAATAAAATTTGAGAGTTGGCCCATTTTTAAAAATAGATTTTATTTCTTTAGAGAAGTTTTAGGTTCACAGCAAAATTGAAAGGATAGTACAGAGTACCCATATACTCCCTACCCACCCCCCACCCCAGCCTTTTCCACTGTCAACATCCTGTGCTAAGATTGTACATTTGTTAGAGTTGATGAACTGAATCTACATTGATGCATCATTATCAAAGACCACAGTTTATTTAGTTATTTTTAAATTTTTTTATAGTTGTAGATGGACAGAATTCCTTTATTTTGTTTACTTTATGTGGTGCTAAGGGTTGAACCCAGTACTACTTCACACATGCTAGGCAAGTGCTCTGTCACTGAGGTACAGCCCCACCCCAAGACTATGGTTTATATTAGGAGTCACTCTTGGTATTCTACATTCTATGGATTTTGACAAATGTATGACAAGTATCTGCTATAATAGTACAGAATTGTTTCACTATCCTAAATGTCCTCTGTGTTCCACCTATTTATCCCTCCTGCCCCCTCTTACTCCTGGCAACCACTAATATTTTTATTGTCTCCATGTTTTTTTTCCCTTTTCTAGAATGTCATGCAATTAGAATCATACAATAAGTAGCCTTTTCAGATTGGCTTCTTCCACTTAGTATGGTGCACTTTTCTCCATGTCATTTTTGTTTGTTTGTTTGTTTCAGTACTGGGTATTAATCCAGGGCCTTGGAAAGGCTAGGCAAGGGCTCTACCACTGAGCTGCATTCCCAGTCCTTTCAATTTTTTATTTTGAGACAGGATTTTGCTAAGTTGCTCAGGCTGGTCTCAAACTTGCAATCCTCCTGCCTCAGCCTTCCAAGTTGCTAGAATTACAGACATATGCCACTATGCCTGATTCAGATTTCCTGAACTTTTCACTTTGCAAACCTGAAACTCTATACCCATCAAACAAAAATTCACTCCCCTTCAACTTTTCCCAGTCTTTGGTGAGTATCCATTCATTCTACTTCTTATTTTCTGAATTTTACTACTTCAGATATCTCATGTAAGTAGATTAATTCAGTATTTTTATTTTAAGAATATGTTTAGTTTTATAGGAAACTGTCAAACCATCTTTCAGAGTGGCTGTACCATTTTGCATTCCCACCAACAATAAATGACAGTTCTTGCCACTCTGTATTCTTGCCAGCATGATTGTCAGTGTTTTGTGTTTTGGATTTTGGCCATTCTAACAGGTGTGTGCTAGTATCTCATTGCTGTTTTATTTTGTAATTCCTTAATAACATATGATGTTGGGCACTGTCTCATAGGTTTATTTGACAACTGCATTTTTTTGGTGAAGTATCTGTTCGGGACTTTGGCCCATCTTTTAATAGGGGTATTTATTTTTGTATTTTTGAATTTTAAGAATTCTTTGTATATTTTAAATAATGCTCCTTCATTAGCAATGTCTTTTGCCAATATTTCCTCTTGGTTTGTGACTTGTCTTCTTTGGTCCATTTTCAATCATTCACCTGAAACTGAAATATACCTGGCATTGGATTTAACAATTAAATATTTTCAAATCTACATACCTAAAAGAAAATAATTATTATACTATAATTATTCTCTAAAATTAAGAGATATGGTCTTATAGGTCTTACAAAAGTAGTTACATACAAACAAATGAAATCTGTCTTTGTTTGTAATGATTAGTCTGGAAACCATTGCCAGAATCAAGATTTTAGAAATCTAGTTAGATTTTTTTTTTAAATGTTTAAGAGAAAATTACAGGAAACAACTCTCATTGACCAGATAGGTCAAGATTAATTTAGTACAACAGTATTGAAAAATTTGAGGGAGGTTTATAGTATTCCACTCAGTATTCTAGTAATTGCCCTCTTACCACTCACCCCAATACCCCTTATATATATCCTGCTGCCTTACCACTACTGTAGGAATCATTCCTCTAGGGTCTAGAATCCATTCATCAAATTGCTCCTGCAGAGCCCGTTTCCGCATGATGGCCACCTTGACTTTGATTGTGTTTATGTAGTCTCTTTGTTCTCTTTTCTGTTTAACATTCTCCTTCATCTTAGATACTCTGAAGAATGTAGAGATAGAAAACATGTTAAGACTTTTAGATTTAGTTCAGATTGTTCAAATAACAAAAAACAAGAGTTAAGAGTTGCATTTAAACTTTGTACCTGTCTTTTTTCCATGAAATCTTTCATGATATAAGCCTGCAGTGAACCCTTCTTCCCCAGCACTTTTACTGAATTTGGCAAAAGATCTGAAATCAGTTTGTCAAAAAGGCATCTGCACTTATATGTTCACTACTTACACTAGCCAAGTTATGGAATCAACCTCAGTGTCCAACAAAAGATGAATGGATAAAGAAAATGTGATAAATGAGCACAACAGAATACTATCTAGCCTCTAAAAAAGAGAAAATTCTTGTGACGACATAATAGAATTGGAGAATTATGCAAAGTGAAATAAGCCAGGCAGAGAAAACAAATACCTTATGTTCTCACCTACATGTGGAATATAAAACAACTGAAGGAGGGGCTAAGTGTATATGAGGTGAGTGAAGGGATGATGGTCAAAGGATGCAAAATTTCAGATAGGAGGAGTAAGTTTTCAAAAGATCCACTGCATGCCAATATATTCAATAATAATACAATGTGCATTTCAAAATTGCTAAGACTATAAGTTTCAAATGTTCTCATCACACACAAAAAAAATCTAGTTAAGCAGGGCGACACGGTGCATGCCTGTAATCTCAGTGGCTCAGGAATCAGAGGCAGGAACATGGTGAGTTCAAAGCCAGTCTCAGCAACAGTGAGGCACTAAGCAACTCAGAGAAATCCAGTCTCTAAATAAAATACAAAATAGGGCTGGGGATGTGGCTCAGTGGTTGAGTGATCCTGAGCCCAGAGCCCACCCCCCCAAAAAAACTAGTTAAGGTAATAGATGTTAATTATCTTGATTTAATTATTCCACATGCATTTATAAATCATAACATCACATTGTACAACAGAAATAAATACAATTATAAATCATCAATTTACAATGTTTTGAAAATATATTTTTTAGTTTTCAATGGCATTTATTTATTTATTTACTTATATATATAAAACTAAATATATATATATATATATATATATATAGTATTGAGAATCGAACCCAGGGCCTCACACATGCCAGGCAAGCACTCTACCACTGAGCCACAACCCCAGCCCCTCAATTTACAATTTAAAACAAAAGAAATATAGCCTAGGAGCTGCCCTACATACTATTAAGGCAAGGCTGAAGCTGAACAGGCCTTACCGTCATGAGTCTCTTTCTTTCCTGGACACAGAAATCATCTGGAGGGATTCTGATGCAGGGCTAAGGTAGAAACCTGGAAGATGCATTTATGAAAGCATCTCAGGTCATTCTGATGTCTTGGACAAAAATTTGGAGAAGTCTCTCTAGGAGTATATTGGCCTATTGCCTCTAGCCTGAGTCAAATCTTTGACAGTTCCTGCTCATGTCCTAAGCATGATAGTTACCCTTGTCCTCAGCCAGAGATGCATCATTCAGGTTGAGAACAGGGGAAAAACTGTGATTTTAATTGTTGCTATGTTAATCATACCTATTAGGACTTAAAAAAACACTTTTTGATTGAAACAAAATCAAATGACTAAGAGTAATAAAATCAACTGCTAGTTTTAAGTGCAATTTTTTGTCCAACAATGTTTGAAGCAGGTCTTTATCTTTCAAACAAGAAAGACTAAGATAATCTGACAGATTTTGAAACACAAGGGAATTTTCAGTAAGAACTGGTAAATTGTATGCTTCTAATAATCCAAAAGAAATTATTGAAATTAAAGTTATTACTTTTACCCACAGAAGGACTTCAGAATTCTCTAGGAAAATAAGCATTCAAAAATAACCTTTGAAGTTTGAAAACAAAAGCAGGCAAGCAGCTTAATAGTACAGAAGATCCTGTGTCTGAGCTGCTGAAAGATTAATTAGTATTTTAAAGGACGTGCTAAGTTCCTCTGATGCCACTTCTAAGCAGCCAAACCTCCCAGTCCCTTCTGCTTGTCTCTCGTTCTGCCCTTTCTCTACTCCTTCTCCCTCTGCTGTTTTCTCTTTCTTCCTCTCTCTGCATAGCATTGTCTTCAATTTTCATCTTCATCCTGCATGGCTTTCTATTCTGTACCTATCCCTTACACCCAGCTTTTGCTCATTGTGCATTCACTTATTCAATAAGTTATTTGCTCATTACACAAACATTTATTGGGCACTATGGATTCTACCATTTTAACCTATGGATTCTGCCATTATTAAGCTTAAGGTCCAATGGCAGAACACATTAGTAAACAGTATAGTGTAATAAGCACTGGGTGTTCCTGGATTCTCATGTGACACAAAAGTGAATTCACAAATTGGTCTTCTATAATATTTTCATCTGCTTGAAATATTTTTCTCCCTTTATTTGCCTGACTAGATCTTCCACATGCTGTGGGTCTCAGCTCAGATAGCATTTCCTCCTATTTACTGATGCCCCCATTTAGAAACAAAGTCTTGTTTTGTGCCTCAGAGTCATTGTACATACCCTTCCAAATATAATCTAAATGGATTTCAAATTGATTGTGTTACTCGTTCAGGAAATGAATAACACTTCTCTTCTGTAGCCTGCATTATTGCATGAGAATGTTTATATCAAATCAACAGAATTCTATAGCATCCAAAACTTTTAACTTTGGGCAGTATAGAATAGATATAACTTACAGGCAAATTCTAAATATAAGTCCCCATTTAAGGGAACTGGAAGGGAGGAGAATCTTCAGTGTGGTAGTTAAAAAAATGTAACAGATTTCTTCACATTCTTGGATGTAAAACTCTTTGGGTGCAATGCAACTCTGCAGCTACTCCTATGAAGAAGTGGAGTCTATTTTTGCATTCCTTATGCCTGTTGTCATGTGACATATAATAAGACATTGGAAAACAGGATGCAAGCAGAAAGCTGAAAAGTACTTAACCATTGGGGTTTGTCTTCTTTTATTAAATTTGGGAGCCCTTCCACACCTTGGAAATAAGCCTAGCTTAGCCTTCTAGATGATGATCCAGTTACCTCCATTACTCTTGCAAATAGCCAACCACTAGAAAAATGATCAAGGCCATCAATTTCCATCTTACTGCAATGCATAAGAAGTCTAATCAATAACATGTGAGGTAGATATGAGTCATGAACTTAACCCTGAGTTACCAATCCACAAAATCATGGACAAATAAATGGTATTGCTTTAAGCCATTCACTTTGGGGTAGTTTTTTTATGCAGAAAAACTAACTAATAAAAGTTTACTCAAAATAACATGTGTTTTTAAAAGAAAAGCACAGCATAAATATGCCTGATTAAAGAGTAGAAGCAAAAATTCTTCCCCATCCTGGTTGTGACAATCCAAATTCTGTCTATCCATTCAAGTTGTACAAGGAAAATCTTTCACTTAAAGCAACATTTGCCTAGATTATATTAAAATTGAATGTTGAATTTCATTAAAACTGGTTCTAACCAGGTTAAGTGGATAACTTACCATGAACTTTGAGTGACCTCAGTATACTAGAAAATTATTGGACCTATCTAAAAACTCCTCTTTGCTAAAAAATGGCACTTGTTTTAATCAATCATATACAGACCTATGAATGGACTCACTCTGCCCACCTGTGATAGTTTTTAATTCTTATACCATGATGTAATTCCCTTCCTAACAATTAAAAAACCCTGAATTTCCCCCCTCTGAAAACTATTCAGTGAATGATTCACTTGTATGTATTCCCTTGCTTGGCAAGTTAATAAACTCAAGCCTGTGTTGTGTGTGTGTGTGTTTTTTTTTTTTTTTCCATAAAATTAAACTAGACTTCTTGCCATTCTGGGAGTATGACTATATTGTTCCCATGCTAAGTATTCCATAAAAAATCCATATATTACATGTGTCTACTTTACCATTATACTTAGTTAATTCTTAGTTTCTTTTTGCTTATTCAACATATATCTTACTATAAAATGAGGATTCCTACAATGTCTTAGGAAAAATCTAAATAATTGGTTAGTCAATGACAACTTGGATTTTTAAATAAATTTTTTAATTGACAATGGACCTTCCTTTCTTCCTTCCTTCCTTCCTTCCTTCCTTCCTTCCCCCCCTCCCTCCCTCCCCCCCTCCCTCCCTCCCTCCCTCCCTCCCTCCCTCCCTCCTTTCTTTCTTTCTTTCTTTCTTTCTTTCTTTCTTTCTTTCTTTCTTTCTTTCTTTCTTTCTTTCTTTCTTTCTATGTGGCACTGAAAATTGAACCCAAGGCAGCACACATGCCAGGCAAGTGCTCTACCACTGAACCACAACCCCAGCCCTTTATTTGGAATTTTTTTAAATGATGAAGAACATTTATCACAACATCCTCATTAAATACCTATGATATAATCCAAAGACTTAAAAATTAAGTATTCAATAACTTCAAATTAAGGTAAGTGTGAAAATAAGGCAACTCTTCTATAGTCATCCATCACTCTTAACGATATCACTCTTAACATATCTCATAATAATTTTATATATCTAACCACCCCCCCAAAAAAAAACCTCCAAAATTAAAAAAAGAAAAAAACTTGCATTCTGAAAGTAGAAACCAGATTGCAATACATTAATTAATTAATTTAACATTGAGAATCTTCACATGGCATTAGATACTGGGAGTCAATGCTTAATATGGTAGACATAGTTCCTGCTTACATGATAGCAGGGGAAACAACCATTACAATTGCAATTAGTTCAATAAAGGAGGAACATTGGATACTGAGAGCATGTAAGGAAGGTACGATCCCAGTTTCACAATAAAGTGCTATCAGTACTGAACTCTAAAGGCTTGGTAAGATAAAGTGAAGAGGAGAAAGGTGATACAGACAGAGGGACTGCCATATGTAAAGACCCTGGGGTAGGAAGAAGCACAGGATGTTTGAAGAACTGAAATAAATCCAGTGTACCTGGAGTGTAGAGTGTGAGAAAAGAGGTAAGAGCCAGGCCAGACAAGGAAGTTCTTATGAGCCTAGTTAAGAATTTTGATCTTTATTCTAAAAGTAGATGGACCAATTAAAAGATTTTGCTTTGGGGAACAACATGATAAGATTACCTTTTTAAAAAATCATTCCAGTTACAGACAAAAGAATAGACTGGAAGAGGGCAAAAGAAGCTGTAAACATACCAATTTGAAGACTATTACATGAGGGGTTGGAGTTGTAGCTTAGTGGTAGAGTGATTGCCTAGCAAGCATAAAGCACTGGGTTCAATCCTTAGTCCCACATAATAAATAAATAAATGAATAAATAAACAAAATAAAGCTATATTTAAAAAATACTATTTATTGCATGAGTACAGGTGAGAGACAGTTGCCTAGACTAGGATGAAAGCAGTGGGGGAAAGTTGGAAATGAAAAAAAAAAAAAAAAAAGAGAGAAAGGAGACAAAATTACTGAGACCTAATAATTACCTAGAAATGAGCAGTGAGAAGCAGAAGGTATCCAAGGTTGATACCTTGGGTTTTGGCTTAAGGATCTGGATGAATGGATGACCATGTAGACAATGACTTGTTGAAATTAAGGTGCTTGTGAAATATCAAGTACAGATTTTGAATAGGTAATTGGATGCACTAGTATACAGCTCAATGATGATTGGGTTAGAGATATAAATCTAAAAGTCGCAGATATAAAGATAGAAAATGAAGTCAAGTGCTGGGATGAGAGCAATCAGGGATGGGTCATAGAGTGACAGAAGAATAAAGTCAACTGTCATGTCTTATGCAGTCTTACAATTTGAAGATCAGGTAGCAAAGAATGATCTGTCAGGCTGGGGTTGTGGCTCAGTGATAGAGTGCTTGCCTAGCATGTGTGAGGCACTGAGTATGAGTCTCAGCACCACATAAAATAAATAAATAAAGATATCCTGTCCATCTACAACTAAAAATATTTTTAAAAACAACAAAAGAATGATCTATCAAAGATACTCAGAAGCAACAAACAGAGAAATAAAAGGAAAAGTAGAACGGTATGACATGATGGAAGAGAAGGGGCAAAATATTTCAGGATAGAAAATCATCACTGGGCTGGAGATACAGTTCAGTGGTATAGTGCTCGCCAAGGCCCTCAGTTTGAACTGCATCACTGAAAAAAAAAGGAAAAGAAATAATCATCACCAATGAATATTGCTAAGTGGTCAAGTAAAATAAGGATTGCAATCTTGTTACTGTCCCTAAAGCACGGAGAACACTGTGAATCTTGGTAAGTACCATTTATTGGAAAGGTTGAGAAATGTATGGAATAGGGAGAGTATATATATGAATGACTGTTTTGATGACGTTGGATGTATTTTAGTCATATTTCCTCAACTAGAAGATGTAAGTTTTTGATAATAAAAATCAAATTTTGTATTTTTCCCATAAAGTATAGCTCAAAATTGAGCACTCAATAGTTACATAATAAATGCTGAGTAAAGAGAACTCCTCAATAAGTTCAAATTATTAACTCATTTATCTAAAAAGCACTTAATGAGCCATGATTCCTCAAGTACATGCTCAGTTTTAAATATTGGTACTATAGAAAATAGTCCTTGTCTTCAAAGAGATTATGGGAAGGTAAATAACACTTACATTGCAGTATACTAAGGGCTGACATGAGTCTACAGGTGCTTCAGAAATATATAGAAAGAGTACCTAATAGAGACCAGATGTGACAGAAGGTATCCCAGAGGAAGTGGTATTTGAATATAGTTTTAAAAGACAAGGAGACATAAGCCATCTTGAGAAGAATTTTTTAGATAAAGAAAACTGGCACTCTGGATTCCAGGAGAGGACGCTTGACTGGTAATATTGTTGCGTGACATGTGTGAGATAGTAAAAATTATGTACATAAAGAATGCAGTGTCTCTGGCCAGGGCAGTCGTCAAGGCTTGGTGGGCTAAGTTCACTATCACTGTCTGCTGTAATCTGACCTCGATGGCGAGGATGTCCTATTTCTAAGTGGGGTGGTTGAATTCTAATTGAGCCACCTTCCTGGAGAAGTATGAACAGGACAGAGGCCACCACAGTGAGGATATTCCCCACAGGGGTGTGGTGGGGGGACTGGGAGGCATCTGATTTGACGGCGTAGGACTGAAGTAGGACAGCAGATGTAAAAATCAAGGCAGTTGGATGTAAAGTCTTTAGCCATTAGAAGACTATCTTTAATGAACAAGCAAAATCTATCTTCTTTTTGAGAATATCAGTAACTAGACAGTTTAAAAATGAATTAATAGAATTACATGATAAATCCTAAGAATTGGAAAGTCTTGGGTGTTTCTACTTTGGATCAACCACACCTTGTCAGGCATTATACCAGGAACCCAGGTTTAGCTAGAGAGAACTTGACTCTGAACTTTACCTCAGTCTCTTTGACATTAGGATTGTTCTATATCACAGGAGCAGATTAGAGATTCATTCAACAACAAGTTGTAAGGTGGAGTACAGAATATTGGGACGTCATCTAAGGAGACCATGATTTCTCAGTTCATATAAAGAATAACTTCTAAGTACTTAATAATGGATAAATACACATATAAGTATCACTCAGAGGCAAAAGTGAAACCAGTTAGTGTATATAAATTATTGAAGGTTGAAAAAAAATTAGAAGCTACTTGTATAAAGTCCTACCACATGCTCTTAGATATAATAGTCACTTAAATACTACAAAAAATATCTATTGACTCACTTTTGGCATAATCTGCTTTACTGGATTAATGTAATCTTGATAATTTGATGCATACTGACAAGGTAATTAATATTACCATATCACCTGTGGAGAAGTACTTGCCGGATTTCCTAGCATAAGTTTAGCACAAGGGTTTGGCTCAAAAAGGGGTGGCAGCTGGTGTGGAGAGTGAGCAGACAGCTGTCTAGGAAGCCACTGTCTCCTGGCAACTGAGGAAAACCCTATCAAGGATGAAGCATACTTTCTGGCTTGCCAAGTCCGGGTGCTGGCAACTTGTAAGGATGAGTTAGACATTTTTAGTTTTTTTTCCCCCCTGTAAATACAAAGTACTTTAAAGTAAATCTTAGAACCTTTTGCAGATAACACATTCCAACAGAAACAAACACACAATGGATTTTGGCACATAGTCTGTATGAGTTCCTTGAACACCATATGTGCATTAATCTGCAGAGAATTATAATAAAAAAAGGCATGTGTCTCTTCCTCTTTTAAATTTTACCTGGTTTGTACATCCTTAATGTCTGAGCATTTATACTGATTTATTCTTCTCTTCTATGCAACTGTGATAGAGAAAGCAATTCTTTGGAATTCCTTCTTATGATTCTTTCTCTTTGTGGATCAAATGTTCTAGTATTAATACATAGGTTAATAAACAGGAGTCACTGGAAATAATGCCCAAAACATATCTTAAGATGCAGCACAGATCCTTTAGTGACTACAAAATAAGCAACAGATTCAAGGATCACAATTATTTCCAAACCATGGGTATGCATCACATATGAAAAGATCCAAGTTTTTGTTTGGGGTCTCTTTAGACCTATTTCCTGGCTCATTTGAATTCTCATTCTAGGATCTTCCATGTCAGAACTGGCAGAGAAAAGAGAGGACACTTATAGTGTAATAGACCTTGTTTCTCTGAAATAGTGCAAAAGTCTAAAATTAATAATCTTCCCTTATTATTTAAATTTTTTATTTAAAAAAATCACACAGTAAAATCAAACCTTTTAATGCCTACTTTTATAATTTTAACGCATATATCAGTATATGTAGCCATTATCGTAAGCAAGCTATTAAAAGTTTATAATTTAGTAAGACCCTGTCTCAAAATAAAATAAAAAAAGGGCTGAGGATATGGCTTAGTGGTTAAGGGCCCCAGGTTCAATCCCTGGTACAGAAAGAAAGAGAAAGAGGAAGGGAAGGAAGGGAAGGGCAGGGATATTGGTTTAGAATCTTGACACCAGTTCCCAAATTGTGTTTCTTTTTACAGAAATATATCTAAATGCAACCTAATATATTGCTCTGTAAGAACAGATGGTGAGTAGAAATGTTCCTTAAGCTATTTATTAAATTCAGTGATACTGCTTCCTGCATGCCGATGGAACTTTCCATTAGTACTAAAACTTCCTTAATTTGGTTTCTCTTGAATTTGATAATTTTAGTATGCATAACAAACTCCTGTGGAATTTGTGTAAATGCATTCCTATAGGTTCTGATTCAGGAGGTCTGAGTAATAATCCAGTAATATGCACTTTTTCCTTTCAGTGCTGGGATGGAACCCAGGGCCCTGTAGATGGAATCAGTACATTTAACCAAGTACCTAGATGATTTTGATGTCCTTGGTATGCAATTACGGTCTTAGAATCGCTGTTTTACTTGAAAATAAAAATTATAAGGGCTAGAGTTGTAGCTCAGTGGTAGAGTGCTTGCCTAGTATGTGTGAGGCACTACATAAAAATAAACAAATAGATAAATAAATAAAGGTATTGTGTCCATCTACAACGAAAACTTTTTAAAAAGTTCACACCCACACATAAAACAAAATAAGAATTCTGTACATGTATCCCTGTGTTCCAGAGTGACATATATATATCTAATTACAAAAGAATTATTAGGGGCTGGGGATGTATGTAGTTCAGTGATAGAACACTTGCCTAGTATATGCAATACCCTGGGCTCAATCCCTAGCATTGCTCCCCACCCCCCAAAAAATTATTATGCTAAAGCTTCTAATTAGTTGTTTTTCATATAGGAAGGACACTAAAACAAGTCTCAAAGAATTTTAGGTTCCTTCATAAATGTATAGGATTCATGCCAGAAGGCATTCAAAAGAAAATATGAAGATTTGGGAAGAAGTTCAGAAATTCAAAGTATATTGCTTTCTAGATCTGGAAGAGATGGGGTAGATATTATTTGGACCAGGGGTTAGCAAACCAAATCTGGTCCACTGCCTTTTTTTTTTTTTTTAATATTTTTTTCTTAGTTGTAGGTAGACACAATACCTTTCCCTTTTTTTAAATTTTTTTTTTTATTTTTATGTGGTGCTGAGGATCGAACCCAGGGCCTCACATGTGCTAGGTGAGCATGCTACCACTGAGCCACAACCCCAGCTCCCACTCCCTGTTTTTTTTATGGCTCAAAATCTCAGAGTGGTTGTTATATTTAAAAATAGTTTTTAAAAAATAAAATGAAGAATAATATTTTGTGGCATGGAAAGATGATATGAAATTCAAATTCAGTATCCATAAATAAAGTTTCATTGGAACACAGTCATGCTCACTTATTTACAGATTGTCTTTCAGTGTTTTTGCACTTCAGTAGTTGTGACTCAATTTGCCAAGCAAAAAGCTTTTAACTTTTATGTAATCAAATTTATCATTATTTTTATGGTTTTGAGTCATGGTTTAAAAAAAGAGTTTCTCTGGTATAAAAGAATTTAAAGCCTGTTTTTGTATGGCATCATTTTTCATACACAGATACTTAGTGGGATATAGTCTAAGGACCAAATAAAGTTTCAGGTAAATCTAAAACCTCATTTAGTATTTTTGTTATCAGTACACTTGCTGGCATTATTATTTTGAAGCTATTTTATATATTTATATGTTGTTAGGAACCAAGACTTTCAGTATGAGATAAAAAAGAAATACAAATGTAAAATCAGGGAAATTAGATAAGAATCCTGAAACATTGTGTTTGATACAAAATTATCAATATGAACTCATTATTTTAAAGTTATATTGCTTATATCGTATAATATTTCAATGAAGTAAGTAGAAAAATTTTCATTGATTTCTTCTTGGATCAATGTAGTGATGTTTAAAAGAGTCAGATACCCATTGTGTAAGCCTTTGGCCTACCAATGCACTAAAACTGAGTTGTTTTTGTTCTTACATTATCCAGTCTGCATCTTTCATGTTATCTATGCCCAAACTAGATGTGCCTGCCATTTTCCTTTTAGGTGTGTTTGGCAATTCTGGTTTGGGGGTCATAGCTTTTTTTTTTTTTTTTTCCATGAAAGATTTTTTAAAAAATGGAAAAAAAGTAAAAAATACACACAGAATAAATATTCCTATCCCTTATAGTTAGTTGTTAAAAGGAGACTGAATGAATATTTCACATAAAGATTTTGTTACACTAAAGGAGTTTCTATCCTGTTATTCTGAACTGGAGTGAGTGTGTGTACATACATATTTTTTAAAAAATAAACTTTATTAAGGTGAAACTTAAAAATTATATTTCTTAATCCTGAAGGGCCTAGAAACAATGACAATACAATATGTATGAGCACTCCAGGCTACCAGATTAATGATCTCCATTAAAAGGGTCCAGGAATCCTTAAAATGCATAAAGTTTCTTTCAGAGACTAAAGGAGTAATGTCAAAAAAACAAAGGAGTTGAAGTTGTTGTACTTTGACATCAGAAACTTAAAATGAGCCATGTGCAGCGATGCATGCCTGTAATCCCAGGGACTCACCAGATAAGGGCAGGAGGACCAAAAGTTTGAGGCCAGACTCAGCAACTCAGTGAGACCCTCTCTCAATATAAAAAATAAAAAGAGTAGGTAAGTAGCTCAGTGGTAAAGTGCCCCTGGGTTCAATTCCCATTACAAAAAAAGAAAAAGAAAAAATATTACTGTAACTAAAAAACATTGAATAGATTCATAATAATGCTCAATAATACTTGGATTCATAATAATGCTCAAAAAAGAACCCTTCCTCAGAAAGGAAATTTTTTTTCTTTTGCTACCACTGGCAGTGGCTGATGATAGGTTGATAGATCTCTCTCTCTTTTTTTGTATAGATACAAAAAAATTCTGAAATTCTTTAATTAAAAGGAAATAAATGTTTATTCTGTATTACTAGAAGAAAGTATATTTCAATGTACATAGCAACCAAGTGATAGTGGTTTCAGAAATTCCAAGATAATTCACTATTAAGAAATCTATTAATAAAAAATTCTTCATTAATGGATCTAGGGTGAAAAGCAAATGATCATTTCCATAGATGTTGAAAAAGCATTTGGCAAATCAGTCTCAATTTTTAAAAAAAAAAATTTTTTTAGTTGTCGATAGACTTTTATTTTATTGGATTGATTGATATGTGGTGCTGAGAATCGAACCCAGTGCCTCACACATGCTAAGCAAGCACTCTACCACGAAGCCACAACCCCAGCCCTCAGTCTCAATTAAAAAAAAAAAAAAAAAATCACTCCATAAGACAGAAATCATGAGGTTTTTTGGTGGAGGCAGTGCTGGGGATCAAATCTAGGGTCTTATGCATGTTAAGCAAATATTCTACCACTGAGCTACATCTTTGGCCCCTACACAAATTTTTCTTGTAATAAAATATTCCAATGGATTATAATTGCTATTTAAAGGAAATTCCCATGGTAAAGCAGTAACAACAACAACAAAAAAGCACTTCTATTAAAGTAGGAAACAAGACAAGAATCCCCATATTACCACTGTTATTTAATATTGTATTAGAGGTAATAGTCAATGCACTTAAGTAAGAGAAAGATGTTAGAAGTACAAAAATTGAAAAGGAAAGGTTTAGGGAAGTAGCTCAGAGGTAAAGCACTTGCCTACTATGTAAGAGTTTCAATCCTGGTTTCAATTCCCAGCACTGGTGAAATTTTTTTAAAAAAAGACATTCATTTCCTAAGTTAATTAATACATATAATCAGATATCTATAAAGATTTGTTCTGGTTTCTTCTCCTGAGGATTTTCTTTCCCCCAAGTAGACAAGTTAATCCTAAAGTTCATATAAAAAGTAAATACACAATAACTAGAAGACATTAGAAAAAAGAAGAGCAAATAATGGTCACCAGCACTGTCAGATAATAGAAATATTATGAAAAGATTCTATGACTAATGCAGTGTGGTACTCACACATAAAAGGGAAACAAACAGAACAAGAATTGGAAAAATCCAGAAATATACTCTAAAATATGCAGGAGTTTAGACTAAAGGTTCATCTCAAATTAATGGGGCAAAAATAAACTATTCTACAATTTTTATTGGGACTGCTAAGTAGTCATTTGAAAAAAGAATTAAGTTGGATTCCTACCTTACATATTTTACTAGGATAAATTCCAAATGGATAATATTTAAAATGAAAATAAAACCATAATAAGTCCAGAAAAAAATGGGAGAATTCTTTTAATATTTTGAAATGTAACAGTGACTCAAAATATGGATGCCAGAAAAATAAAAATTAAGTTTGACTCCACAGAAATTAAAAAAAAAAACTTGCATGACAAAAGATAAATGGCAAATGGAAAATGGGGAAATATTTGTAACTCACATTACATGATTTTATGTAAAAGGAAGATAATTAAGAATTCATATTTGTATGTGCTAATGTATGCATAAAGGAACTCTATAAAGATTCATAGAAAACTAAAAATAGTAGTTTCTATGGCAGAAGTGGAGTACTAGGTGGATGGAGGATAAGAATGGAAGGGGAATTTTCCACTTTTTATACATTTTGCCTTTCAAACCAGAAGAATATATCACCTATCTAGAAAGTTAAATTTTTAGGTAGTCCCAACTGTCATATTTTTTAGTGCAAGGAGAATAAATAGAGAAATAAACATATACATGGAGTCCTAGTGAGACAATTAAATCTATGAATACAAATAACTTTTTATGGATTTCATTAGTCTCCACAGTACATCGAAAAAAGTGAAACACATAGTAGTAGCTCAATAAATACTTTTTGAATAATCATAACATCATTTTTTGAAGTTCTGTTTATATTCACATTATTGTTCTACTAGATTTTCAATGTAATGAAATAGAAAATCAATCAAAAATAATACAAACTTTGGGGTTGGGGTTTTGGCTCAGCAATAGTGCACTTGCCTCATCTGCATGGGGCACTTAGTTCAATCCTCAGGACCACATAAATAAATAAAAATAAAGGTATTGTGTCCATCTACAACTAAAAAAATTTTTTTTTACAAGAAAATAGTACAAACTTTACCTGTTGCAGATAGTGTCAGGAACATGTACCTTCAGGTCTTCTGTGACATCTCTCATTACCCTCTGGTAACCAGACATTGCTGGGTCTTTGATATAATAAGGATTGTTTCTCATTAAATATTCTCCCAAATAATTAATTGGGTCAAACTTGGTTGGAATGTCATCTTCTGTCAAAATCTTCTTCTTTTCTAATTGCATTAACATTTTTTCCATTCCAGGAACTAAGGTGGGTAGAAGTTTATCGAGCAAATATGCACGAGTTTTCAGTGTTGTGCTTTCAGTATTAAACCACTCTTTGGCCAAATTATCCTTAGGGAGTTTTTTTTCAGACTTTTTTTCTAGTTCCTTCTTCATATTATCCTTATCTATTACTTTCTGCTGCATTTTCCTGGCGCTTGCCTCCACTCTTTCCAAAAGGTTTTTCTTCCATGGCTGTTCGAGCTTTGATTTTGGTTTAGTTTCATCTAAAGAAAAAATTACTTTTGCAGGTTTTCTAATCACAACATTCCCTGAGATTTCAGTGGTAGGGGCCTTTGTTGAACTAGTTGGAGCATTTGGCTGCCCTGCCAGGTTAGATTCTAAGGGGAAAAAGAGTGAAATGTAAGAAATATTAGAAGTAGATTTTAATCAATGGAATTTTAGCATATTATTACAAAAAAAGCTTTGTACATCCATTTACATGGATTTTGGAACACCATCAGTTAAAAGTGACAGAAAGTCTGGCAATAGTTACTTGAACCATGAAAACATTTACTGTTGACTTAATCAGGAGTTAATCAGCAGTTCAGGGATCTCATTCAGTACTCAACCTGCTTCTATTGCTCTTGGTTCATTTTTTGTACTTGTACCTTATGATCATACAATGGCTCTTATGGCTCCAGGCATCACTTCCTCATAAGAAAAAATAATTGGGGCTAGGTGCAGTGGTACACACCTGTAATCCCAGAGGTTCAAGACTTCCCTTCATATTTCATTGGCTATAATTAGGATATGTGCCCACAACACAGACCAGTAGCTGGCAAAGGCAAATGGAATTACTATGAATAGTTTTGACCAACAGCAATTTATTCCTTGATATTAGAGTTGAACCAAGTTTCTCTGAAGTCAAGTGATTTCTATCTGCTACAAAATCGAGGTTCAAGCCAGGCTTAGTGGCGCACGCCTGTAATCCCAGTGGCTCGGGAGGCTGAGGTAGGAGGATTGAGAGATCAAAGCCAGTCTCAGCAAGGGCGAGGTGCTAAACAACTCAGTGAGTCCCTGTCTCCAAATAAAATACAAAATAGGACTAGGGATGTGACTCAATGCCTCAATGCCCCTGGATTTAATCCTCAGTACCAAAACAAACAAAAACCAACAAAATTGAGGTTCAATTGTCAGGCAAACAGGTGGGAAAATGTGTTCTCAGTAGGTAGTAAAAAGAGTCTACCACACATGTATATATATTCAAATATATTTCTAGTATTCTTATATTTCCAGACTTTTACATGTTTTTACTTTTAAAATGCTGGTTGGATCCCAATGATGTACCTCACAGAACAGAGAAAGCAATCATGAAATTCATTTAGAAAAATAAGAGACCCAGAATAGCCAAAGCAATCCTTACCAGGAAGAGTGAAGCAGGAGGTATCACAATACTAGACCTTAAACTATACTACAGAGCAATAGTCACAAAAATGACACCAAAATAGACAGGTAGAACAATGATATAGAATAGAAGACACAGAGACAAACCCACATAAATAGTTAGCTCATGCAACACAAAGGTGCCAAAAACATACAATGGAGAAAAGATAGCTTCTTCAACAAATGGTGCTGGGAAAACTGGAAATTCATATGCAGCAAAATGAAAGTAAACCCCTATCTCTCACCCTGTACAAAACTCAACTCAAAATGGATCAAGGACCTAGGAATTAGACCAGAGTTCCTACACAAAAGAGAAGAAAAAGTAGGCCCAAATCTTCATCATGTAGGCTTAGGACCAGACTTCCTTAACAAGACTCCCAAAGCACAAGAAGTAAAAGCAAGAATCAATAAATGGGATGGTATCATGTTAAAAAGATTTTTCTCAGCAAAGGAAACAATCAAAAGTGTGAAGAGAGACCCTACAGGGTGGGAGAAAATCTTTACCACACACACTTCAGATAGAGCACTAATCTCCAGAATTTATAAGGAACTCAAAAAACTTAACACCAAAATATAACCTAATCAGTAAATGGGCTAAGGAACTGAGCAGACACTTCAAAGAAGATATACAATCAATCAACAAATATATTAAAAAATGTTCAACATCTCTAGTAATTAGAGAAATTCAAATCAAAACTACCCTAAAATTTCATCTCACTCCAATTAGAATGGCTATTATCAAGAATACAAGCAGCAATGGGTGTTGGTGAGGATGTGGAGGAAAAAAGGTACACTCATACATTGCTGGTGGGATTGCAAATTGGTGCAGCCACTCTGCAAAGCAGTGTAGAGATTCCTCAGAAAACTTGGAATGGAACCACCATTTGACCCAGCTATCCCACTCCTCGGTTTATACCCAAAGTACTTAAAATCAGCATACTACAGTGACAAAGCCGTATCAATGTTTATAGCAGCTCAAATCACAATAGCTAGATTGTGGAACCAACCTAGATGCCCTTCAATAGTTGAATTGCTAAAGAAACTGTGGTATATGCACACAATGGAATATTACTCAGCCATAAAGAAGAATAAAATTATGGCATTTGCAGGTAAATAGATGGAGTTTGAGAATATCATGCTAAGTGAAATAAGCCAATAAGCCAATCCCAAAAAACTGAAGGCCAAACATTTTCTCTGATAAGTTATACTGATACATAACAGAGGGGGGTGGTAAGGGAAGAATGGAGGAATGAGACAAACATCATTAGTTTATGTACATGTATGATTACGTGAATGGGTGTGACTCTACATCATACAACTACAGAAATGAAAAGTTGTACTCCATTTGTGTACAATGAATCAAAATGCATTCTGCTGCCATCTACAACTAAATAGTGCAAACAATTTTTTAAAAATGCAGGTTGGAGATATTAGACCAAGATGGTGAACAGAAAATAGGCACCTATTTCCCTTCCCTACTGAAAATCTTTAGCAATTTCGGGAAAGGTTCTGTTGTACAGTTTTAAATATGCTTAAGTTAGGTCAGATTCAAGAATTTTACATAGGTTGTTCTCAAATTTTGATTTAAAATTTGTCACCAGCAGCTTTAGATTTACATGATCCATGTAATGTAATGTAATATGATCCAATGTAATATGCTGGCATCAGGCTGGAGTTGTGGCTCAGTGGTGGAGCATTTGCCTAGCATGTGTGAGGCACTGGGTTCAATTCTCAGCACCACATATAAATAAATAAAATAAAACTCTAACAACATCTAAAAAATATTTTTAAAAAAGAATGCTGGCATCGTGAAGGGGTCCTTCAGCAAATCAGAAATCTTGAGAATCTCTGAAAAATGCAAGGCAGGTAGGATTCAATTGATTAAAGAAACTATAGGAGTAAAAATATACAGAAGACCACTGCAAAATTTGGGGCAGCTTTGAGGGAAACAGAAGAATGATTGATCTTTTTGTGTATCTTCATCCCCATTTGAGCTAATCATCAGGTATCAGAGACATTTACCCCTGCACTGAGACAAGAGTATATAAGTTTACACTAGAGAGATGATATTTACACACACACACACACACACAGAGAAAATGAATTATTGACAGATTTTATGGTCTGCACATCTAACCCCTCCTCCACAATTACTGGCAGCAGACTTCAAAAAACAGAAAGATCCACACAAAAGCAAGCAGATAATCTCAAATGCAAACGTAATTACACATACAGAAGACACACGAGGAATATTTAAGTAAAACTATCTCCATGGCTAAATTCAACAAATGCAATAACTACTACCACCTAAGGAAATATCATTAATAGAAAAAGTGTAAATCTGTTCTCTACTATTATAATTCATATATCTCAGAGCAAAGAAATTAGGAGAAATAAGAATATTATTAACATTTTTTTTTAAATTAAGAGAACTTGGAAATCTGGTATTCAGATCTTGGTTTCTAATACCATTCTCAAATTAAAAAAACAAACAAACAAACCCAGAATTGCTTAGAGAAATGGATAATGGATGCCTCGAACCCAGTGCCTCATACATGCTAGGCAAGTGCGCCACCACTGAGCCAGCAATATAGCTATTTTCAGACACAGCTGAAATCTACCTCTAGTCTCAGTTTTGCTCTGTTGAATTAATGTTTTTATTTTTATTGATTCTTTTTAGTTATATATAACATGAGGATTCATTTTGACATACTTATAAAAGCATGGAATATAATTGCTCTAATTGAGTCCTGAGTACTTTCTCTTTCCCTCCCCTCTCCCATACAACATTCCCTTCCTTCCATTGATTTTTCTGCTGTTTATAGTTTTTTTTTAAATTAGTGTCTTGTGGATACACATAATGGTGAGATTCATTGTAGTATATTTATATACGTATATAGGAAAGTTACGTCAGAGTCAATGATTTTTACATAGGTTGTTCTCAAATTTTGATTTAAAATTTGTCACCAGCAGCTTTAGATTTACATGATCCATGTAATTACTGACTTTTGAAAGATATTTGCCCTTAAATTCCAGTTTAAAAAAATCTGAGAAAAGTTTTAATTGACTTGGCATACATTATATGTCTATTTCTGAACCATCCACAGAGCATTCTGATTGCTCAGATTTGCATCACCATCTATTCCTAGATCTAAAGGGCCAGCACGATCCCCACCCGCAAATATACTGAGTAGACGAAAAAGATATATCACTCAAAGTAGTCAACAGTGTCAAATGCTGCGGAAATGTCAAATGATACAAGAAGTGGGAAGAATACATTTGATTTAGCACTCAGTTGTTTTCACTAAACAATTTCTGTGTTTAAGAATGGAACCTAGGGACAGTGGTTGCTATGATGAGAATGGAACCTAGACTATAGTGGGTTGAAGAGGAACTTCAAGGTAAAGTGCAGTGTGAATGAGTGGAAAAATTATTACAAAGAATGAGACTGAGAAAGAAAAGATTCATTTCTTTCTCTTTTTTCTTTTGGTGAGAAAGGATTTCTTTAAATATGGGATAGATTTGACTTTATTTAGAGTTTTAGAGGCAGAAGGCAAAGTAGGAAGAAAAATAGAATAGACAGGAGAGAGATTAGATGATGAGCCTCAGGGCCTGGGGAAGAAATGCAGGAGGTCAAAAATACATAATAGCCTTGGATGAGATAAGATGTTTCTTACACTAAACTGAGATGGCATGTAAGTTCGGAAAATTCCATCTAACAACCTCTATTTTTTGTGGAATAAAATAAATATTGCTAAACCCAAGGAATGGTAGGATCATGGACTTGATGGGGAAGATAAAATTTTGAAATAACTTGTGGGGATAGAAAGGAGCAGACTACAAATGCATAGGTATATTTCCAAGTAATATTCAAAGTTTATCAGAGATTAAAAATCACATATTTTGAGCTGGGGAGATAGTTCAGCTGGTAGAGTGCTTGCCTTGCAAGCACAAGGCCCTGAGTTTGATCCCCAGTACCGGAAAAAAAAACAAAAAAAGAACCCAAAAAATCACGTATTTTCATAGCATCAGCATATAAATTACATGGCTTCTTCTTCCTAGTATAACTGGGTAGCTTGTTCTGGGTTTGTAGGACATTGTCAACTCAGGCTCTGAACAATAAGCTATTTGGATAATTTTTTTCTACACATGATTGCTGAGGCAATTGGAATGGAGGAATTAATAGGAATTTTAAGTTTTTTTTTTTTTTTTTCCTGGCATAGCTATAAAGTAGTTTCAGTTTGTTTTTTTTTTTTCTTTTTGAAACTGGGGTTCAAACCCAGAGCTTTCCACATGCAAGGCAAATGCTTTACCACTGAGCTACATCCCAGCCCTAGTTTCAGTACTTTTAGTGAAATATCCACTGAAGAAGAATATCAGTGCCCCATCAAATCCCAGTAGAATCAGGACAATGTATGTTGAAGCATTTTGCTTCTATTACTTTGTGGATACAGAGAAAAACCAGAACTACATCTGAAAATTATTTCTATACTAATTATTTTTAATGCAACTAGAAAGTAGTTATTGAGACACACTTCAAGCATTAATAAATCTCACTAAATAGTACTACTACAATTAAAGGGCAAGAGACCAGAGCCTCCATAACTTTAGAGCAATGGGTTCTTTTAACCTTAGCCACTATGAAATATTTAAGATCCAAAAATATAATGATGATAAGTAGCCATTTATCTAATACTAGCATATGAAAAAATGACATACATATTAAGGCCTCTCATATAATTAAACTTTGAAAGAAATACTATTCTGAGTTTCATGTTCATCATTTCCATGTATTTGTTTGTGTTATCATATCTAAGTAATATAAAACTGTTGTTATTTTTTAATTTTATAAAAATGATTTTATATCATGTGTATTCTGTAGCCTTTTTTATACTTAAAATTATATACAGAAAATTAATTTAACTGATAGATGCATTTTTCACTGTTTCATAATTTTCATTAAATCATTGTATCGTAATATATTTATTCATTCTCATTTGGATAGAGATTGAGATGTTTCTAGTTTTATTTTGGTTTTGCTATAACAGACAATCCTAGTATGAAAATCATTGCATGTATCTTCTTGTGCACATATGTTTCTCTAGAGTATATTATTAAGATTTGCAGGGTACTGTGGTTTGAATGTTTGCTTCTCTTCAAAATTCATACGTTGGAGAGATCCAAGATGGCGGACTAGAGGGAGGCTGTGTTCCTTGTCCCTCCATAACTCCGGTTTCAAGGAGAGGATATCTGTTTCTTGGTGAGGCAGTTTTTGCTGCATATGATCCCCTGCTGTTTACCCCATTTGTCTGCTGTGATCACCTGCAGTCTGCCAACATATCGACGCCTTTTTTGAGAGCAGATTGCTCACTGTCAGGCGCCTATCATCCGCCATTTGCCTGCCTCTCCACTGTCCATTGCCTGCCTTTCACCTATCCATCAACCAACGCACGAGGTTCACCTCCCAATAGTCCGACAACAGTCAGCAAACTGATCGCTGACCACCAGTAGAGCACCAACTGCCTGCTGTTGCCTTGAAGTTCACTGTGACAGTACCTGCAGGTCTGATTACATGTGGCTGCCGCCATTTTGAGACAACAGCCAGGCCCCATAGGACCCCTGGCAGGACTGACCCCGTCTCCAGGATCCCTCAGCCTGACCGATCACTCCCTGCCTCTGGGGCCCTCACATCGGCTGACTGCTCCCTGCCGCCAGGACCCCCAGACCAAATGACTGCATCACCGGGACCCCAGACCGACTGATTGCACCCTGCCTCCAGGATCCCGCAAACACCAAACACACCCGACCTCCAGGACCCCTGCCTGACCAACTGCACCCAGCCTCCAGAACCTCCAGCCGACCACGTTCATACCCCAAGCTGCAGCTCCCCATTTGCCAACACATTTTGAAGCCAGAGCGGCCATCTTGGATAATCCTGGAAGCCAGAGCTCCAATCTTTAGGTGGGGCAAATCCCATCCTGAGATGCCTGCTGGAGGCTTGGAGATCATTGTCAGGTACCTCTCATGCATCAGGCTACTGAACTCTGGGAGGTTTCATTACTATATGACTGTTGTACTGTAGATTTTCTTTTTTCTCCTTATTGAAAAATTTTAAGTTTTTATTTCTTTACTTTTCTTGCTCTCTTTTCCTTTTGTTTACTTGTTCCCTCAGAGTCTCTTTCTCCCTTTTTTGCATGCTAACATCCGATTTCTTTTGATTACACTCTCTATTTTCTAGAACTTCTGTATATTCTTTTCTTATCCCATTAACAGCCACATTCTACATCCCTCTGCATCCTCTTTGTCCTCCATTTGAAACTGCAAACCTTATTGCAAATCTGTTTGTTTTACCAAAGATAATATTTGAACTCATTTTGTTTATTATGACAATTTTGTTATTGTCCTCATAGGGGCTATTTGGTCTAGGATTGCATAGTGTCTGAATTGGGCACTGCTAATATTGATCTCCCCTTAAAGAAAAGGTTTTGGAAACCTATAGGGCCACTATAAGCCTATAGGGGGAAATCTGCAATATCCCAGATCTGCACTGCTGGAGGGGAAGATACATGAACAACATGAAAAAACAAGGGAAGAAAATGATCCAAACAAATCTAGATTCTATATTAATAGAACCCAATGACAGTATGTTAGAAGAAATGTCAGAAAAGGACTTCAGATTATACATGATTAAGATGATTCATGAAGCAAAGGATGAGATAAGAGAGCAAATGCAGGCAATGAATGATAATACCAATAAGCTGAAAGAGCAACTGCAGGAAGCAAAATATCATTTCAACAAAGAGATAGAGATTCTAAAAAAACAAACAAACAAACAAACAAACAAACAAAAAAACCAACAATGGAAATTCTTGAAATGAAGGAAACAATAAACCAAATAAAAAACTCAATGGAAAGCATCACCAAAAAACTAGACCACTTGGAAGACAGAACCTCAGACAATGAAGCCAAATATTTAATCTTGAAATAGAGTTGCCCAAACAGAGAAGATGGTAAGAAATCATGAACAGAATCTCCAAGAACTATGGGACATCATGAAAAGAACAAATTTAAGAATTATTGGGATTGAGAAAGGCACAGAGGTACAAACCAAAGGAATGAACAACCTATTCAATGAAATCATAGCACAAAATTTCCCAAGCCTGAAGAAGGAAATGGAAAATCAAATACAAGAGGCTTACAGAACACCAAATGCACAAAATCACAACAGATCCACACCAAGGCACATTATAATGAAAATGCCTAACATTCAAAATAAAGATAGGATTTTGAAGGCCGTGAGAGAAAAGCATCAGATTACATATAGGGGGAGACCAATACAGATAGCAGCCAACTTCTCAACCCAGACTCTAAAAGCTACAAGAGCCAGGAATAATATATTTCAAGCTCTGAAAGAACATGGTTGCCAACCAAGAATTCTATACCCAGCAAAACTGACCTTCAGATTTGAAGATGAAATAAAATCCCTCCATGATAAACAAAAGTTAAAAGAATTTACAAAGAGAAAGCCTGCGCTACAGAATGTTCTCAACAAAATATTCCATGAGGAGGAAATGAAAAACAACAATGGAGGTCAGCAAAGGGAGGAACTACCTTAGAGAAAAACCACTCAAAGGAGAAACCAAGCCAACTGAAAAACCAAAAATAAGCCAAATGACTGGGAATACAAATCATGTCTCAATAATAACCCTGAACATTAATGGCCTAAACTCATCAATCAAAAGACATAGATTGGCAGAATGGATTAAAAAGAAAGACCCAACAATATGCTGCCTGCAAGAGACTCATCTCATAGAAAAAGACTCCACAGACTAAAGGTGAAAGGATGGGAAAAAATTTACCATGCACATGGACTCAGTAAAAAAGCAGGAGTTTCCATCCTTATATCAGATAAAGTGGACTTCAAGCCAAAGTTAGTCAGAAGGGATAAAGAAGGACATTTCATACTGCTTAAGGGAACCATAAATCAGGAAGACATAACAATAGTAAATATTTATGCCCCAAACAATGGTGCATCCCTGTACATCAAACAAATCCTTCTCAATTTCAGGAATCAAATAGACCACAACACAAGAATTCTGGGTGACTTTAACGCACCACTGTCACCGCTAGATAGATCTTCCAAACAAAAAACAACCAAAGAAACCATAGAACTCAATAACACAATCAATAACCTAGACTTAATAGACATATATAGAATATTACATCCATCAACGAGCAGATTCACTTTCTTCTCAGCAGCACATGGAACCATCTCGAAAATAAACCATATGTTATGCCACAAAGCAGCCCTTAGGAAATGCAAAAAAATAGAGATACTGCCTTGTGTTCTATCAGATCATAATGGAATGAAATTAGAAATCAATGACAAAATAAAAAAACGGAAATTACTCCAACACACGGAGACTAAATAATATGCTATTGAATGAAACATGGATAACAGAAAACATCAGGGAGGAGATTAAAAAATTCTTAGAGGTCAATGAGAACGATGATACAACATATCAAAATCTCTGGGACACTATGAAAGCGGTGCTAAGAGGAAAATTCATTGCATGGAGTGCATTCCAGAAAAGAATGAAAAGTCAACAACTAAATGACCTAACATTACAGCTCAAAGTCCTAGAAAAAGAAGAAGAGAATAACAGCAAAAGTAGTAGAAGACAGGAAATAATTAAAATCAGAGCTGAAATCAATGAAATTGAGACAAAAGAAACAATTCAAAAAATTGACAAAACAAAAAGTTGGTTCTTTGAGAAAGTAAACAAAATAGACAAACCCTTAGCCACACTAACAAAGAGAAGGAGAGAGAAGACTCAAATTACTAAAATACATGATGCAAAAGGAAATATCACAACAGACACCACTGAGACACAGAATATAATGAGAAGCTACTTTGAAAATCTGTATTCCAACAAAATAGAAAGTACCGAAGATATTGACAAATTTCTAGAGACATATGCTCCTCCCAAACTGAACCAGGAGGACATACACAGTTTAAACAGATCAATATCAAGCAATGAAATAGAAGAAGCCATTAAAAATCTACCATCCAAGAAAAGCCCAGGACCAGACGGATTCTCAGCCGAGTTCTACAAGACCTTCAAAGAAGAACTCATTCCAATACTTCTCAAAGCATTCCAGGAAATAGAAAAAGAGGGTACCCTACCAAACTCATTCTATGAAGCTAATATCACCCTCATACCCCAACCAGGAAAAGACACATCAAGGAAAGAAAATTTTAGACCAATATCCTTGATGAATATAGATGCAAAGATCCTTAACAAAATATTGACAAACTGTGTCCAAAAACATATTAAGAAAATTGTGCACCACGATCAAGTGGGGTTCATTCCTGGAATGCAAGGATGGTTCAACATTCGTAAATCAATAAACGTAATCCATCATGTCAATACACTTAAGGATAAGAATCATATGGTCATTTCAATTGATGCAGAAAAAGCGTTCGACAAAATACAACACCCTTTCATGCTCAGAACACTAGAAAAAATAGGGATAGGAACATACTTGAACATTGTAAAAGCTATTTATGCTAAGCCCATGGGCAACATCATTCTTAATGGAGAAAAACTGAAACCATTCCCTTTAAAAACGGGAACAAGACAGGGATGTCCTCTTTCACCACTTCTATTCAACATTGTCCTCGAAACTCTAGCCAGAGCAATTAGGCAGACTAAAGAAATTAAAGGGATACGAATAGGAAAAGAGGAACTTAAGCTGTCACTATTTGTGGATGACATGATTCTATATTTAGAGGATCCAAAAACCTCCTCCAGAAAACTTCTAGACCTCATCAATGAATTCAGCAAAATAGCAGGCTATAAAATCAACACGCATAAATCTATAGCATTTTTGTATGCAAGCGACGAAACAGTTCAAAGGGAAATGAAGAAAACAACTCCATTTGCAATAGCCTCAAAAAAAATGAAATACTTGGGCATCCATCTAACCAAAGAGGTAAAAGGTCTCTACAATGAAAACTACAAAACATTGAAGAAAGAAATTAAGGAAGACCTTAGAAGATGGAAAGATCTCCCATGTTCTTGGATAGGCAGAATTAATATTGTCAAAATGGCCATACTACCAAAAGTGCTATACAGATTCAATGCAATTCCCATTAAAATCCCAATGGTGTACCTTACAGAAATAGAGCAAGCAATCATGAAATTCATCTGGAAGAATAAGAAACCCAGAATAGCTAAAGCAAGCCTCAGTAGAAAGAGCGAAGCAAGGGGTATCGCAATACCAGATCTTCAACTCTATTACAAAGCAATAGTAACCAAAACGGCATGGTATTGGTACCAAAATAGACAGGTAGATCAATGGTACAGAATAGAGGACATGGACACAAACCCAAATAAATACAATTTTCTCATACTAGGCAAAGGGGACAAAAATATGCAATGGAGAAAAGATAGCCTCTTCAACAAATGGTGCTGGAAAACTGGAAATCCATATGCAACAGAATGAAACTGAATCCCTATCTCTCACCCTGCACAAAACTCAACTCAAAATGGATCAAGGACCTCGGAATCAGACTAGAGACCCTGCATCTTATAGAAGAAAAAGTAGGTCCAAACCTTCAACTTGTTGGCTTAGGATCAGACTTCCTTAACAGGACTCCCATAGCACAAGAAATAAAAGCTAGAATCAACCACTGGGATAGATTCAAACTAAAAAGCTTTCTCTCAGCAGAGGAAACTATCAGTAATGTGAAGAGAGAGCCTACAGAGTGGGAGAATATCTTTGCCACTCGTACTTCAGATAGAGCGCTAATTTCCAGAATCTATAAAGAACTCAAAAAACTACACCAAGAATACAAATAATCCAATCAACAAATGGGCTAAGGAAATGAACACACACTTCACAGAAGAAGATCTACAAGCAATCAACAGATATATGAAAAAATGTTCAACATCTCTAGTAATAAGAGAAATGCAAATCAAAACTACCCTAAGATTCCATCTCACCCCAATTAGAATGGTGATTATCAAGAACACAAGCAACAATAGGTGTTGGTGAGGATGTGGGGAAAAAGGTACACTCATACATTGCTGGTGGGGTTGCAAATTAGTGCAGCCACTCTGGAAAGCAGTATGAGATTCCTCAGAAAGCTTGGAATGGATCCACCATTTGACCCAGCTATCCCACTCCTTGGCCTATACCCAAAAGACTTAAAATTAGCATCCTACAGAGATACAGCCACATCAATGTTCATAGCTGCTCAATTCACCATAGCCAGATTGTGGAACCAACCTAGATGCCTTTCAGTTGATGAATGGATAAAGAAACTGTGGCATATATATACAATGGAATATTACTCTGCCATGAAGAATGGTAAAATTATGGCATTTTCAGGAAATGGATGAAATTGGAGAATATCATGCTAAGTGAGATAAGCCAATCTCCAAAAACTAAAGGACGAATGATCTCGCTGATAAGCGGATGAGGACATATAATGGGGGGTAGGAGGGGTTATCGTTAGGGTTAGAGTTAGGTTTAGGTTTAGGGATAAGGAGGATGGTAAGAATGGAGGAAGGAAGGACTATATAGAGGGAAAAGAGGGGTGGGAGGGTGGGTGGGAGAGAAAAAAATAACAGAATGAATGAAACAACATTGCCCTATGTAAATTTATGATTTTTAATAAAAAAAATCTGAAAAAAAAGAATAATAAAATTATGGCATTTGCAGGCGAATGGATGAAATTGGAGAATATCATGCTCAGTGAGATAAGCCAATCTCAAAAAACAAAAGGACGAATGATCTCTCTGATAAGCAAATGATGACACATAATGGGGGGTAGGAGGGGGGCAAGAATGGAGGAAGGAAGGACTGTATAGAGGGAAAAAAGGGGTGGTAGCAGTGGAGTGATGTAAAAAATAACAGAATGAATCAAACATCATTACTCTATTTAAATGTATGATTACGCAAATGGTATGCTGTTACTCCATGTACAAACAGAAACAACATGTATCCCATTTGTTTACAATTAAAATAAATTAAAATTTAAAAAAAATTCATATGTTTGAACCTAAGACTCAATGGGTTAGTATTAAGAGGTGAGGGCCTTTGAGAAGAGATCAAGTCATGAGGGCTCTTCTCTCCACAATGAAATTAGTACGTTTATAAAAGGACTGGTGGGAAGTATCTAGCCCCTTTTTATTGCTCTTCTATCTTTTCTGCCATGTGAGGACACAGCATTGAAGCAGCATCTTAGAAGAAGAGACTAAGCCCTCACCAGACGCAGAGCCTGCCCAGTGCCTTAATCTTAGACTTCCCAGCTTAGATAAATATGAGTAATAAATTTATGATGTTTATAAATTACCATGTCTGTGGTATTCTGTCATAGCAACAGGAATGGACTAAAACACAGGGTCATAGGTATAAGCATTTTAATTAGTTCAATGAGATATTGTTAAATTATTTTCTAGAGTGGTGCCAGTTTAGAAGATCATCAATAAAAGTAAGAATTCCTGTTGTGGAGCAGTAGTTTTTGAAATATGCTTCTCAGGATCCTAAAAAGGAGCTTCAAAGGCCATAGGACAGTAAGAATTTGTACCTTTAGCACCTGTGCTCCAATTTATTTTACATAATTGGAGAACATCATAATATTTAACTTGGAAAAAAGGTTTTGCTGCCTTAAAATTATCTAAAAACTAATACTCTGAGGCTGGAGTTGTAGCTCAGTGGTAGAGCACTTACCTAGCATGTGTGAGACACTGAGTTAGATTTTCAGCACTGCATATAAATAAATAAAGTCCATCAATGACTAAAACTACATATATATATACACATTATATATACATATATATAAAACCAATACTCTGAAGAATAAATCCTATCCATCTTTCTTCCCAGGAGAAAAATTCATCTATGAAGAAACACTTTAAAAGGCAACTTTTCATCTATAGAACACATTACCAATAGTAGATAGTATTTATGAGCCTTCCTTCCAAGTTTTTATTTCCTCCTTAGTTAAATTTTCTTATTCTGATGAGGGGGATATGAGGAGGATAAATATAAGGCTCCCTCTCACTTCCCAGGAATTGTAAACAAATTAACCACTTTTTGTGGGAAGAAAGTGAGTAGGGTATGTCTCCATTTTGTTTTGTCACAGTATTCATTAATATACAATGCTCTTATTTTTAAGTAAGTGTGGAAGAGAACAATTCTTTTAAGTCTACAGGTTCTAATGTACTGGCTTTTCTTTTAATTTGTTCAGCACAAACCCAAGGCAGATATTCTTCTGCTGGTTTTAAGGGTCATACTATAGATGGATAGAAACTTAACATCTAAGCATCTGCCATGGCTCATTAGTAAACTCACACATGAACTAGGGCATTTTCTTTCTTCACTGTAGCCTGCTAATGCTCCTCTCATGCGCTTGGCCATTATAGGTTGCTAAGCAATAATCCTAGTGCTTGCATTGTTTTCACTAATACACAGAATGGAAGTAGACATGTGTTTGGTTACAATTCTAGTCAAACACTTCTCTCCTGGAACCAGCAAACCAAGAAAAGAGAGGAACAGCAGTCAATAAATCAGAATTCTGAACAAGCCTATCTGAAGCTGTCTTTTGACAAGCTGACCTCTAAATTCAAGGATCACAAATTATAGAACTGCCCCAAGGGCAAATTAATTTAGAGGTTTAACTGAATATAGTTTCAAACAGGTACAGGGCCTTTCAGTACATTTGAGTTTGGGCATTCTCAAAACTTTTTACAGATTGAGTATTTGTTCACTCAATAAATAATTATTGATTTCTTACTACATGCCTGGCACTATGCTAAGCACTGGAATTCTTTTTCAGGATCAATTTCCTAAATTCCTCCTAGAATTAAAAGCCTTTCAAGCTTTCCTCCAACACTAACACCTTCATCTCTCTACCAGTTCACCTTCTACTGTACAAAGACCTATTCAGGCCCTTCAGGCATAAAAGCTTTCAACTAAATAAGTAGGTACACAAAAGATTTCCTTGTTCATAATTTGAAAGGTCTAGCCTTATAAGGAACATTTATTATTTTCTGTACTTAGGGCATGATCCACTGCTGGGTATAGCCTCAGTGCAAAATCTATTTAAGGACATAAATGGGAATGAATTATAATCCACAATATAATAAGCCTTAGCAGGCTCTTTCTCATGTTATATAATGTTAATGGGACTGACTGTGATTAAACTGGTGAAAACTGAATCAGAAGGGTCACTCAGCAAGCTGTATGATGTTCCTATTTAAACACAGGCCCTGTCTGAAACTCAGGTGCCTTGTCCTTATTATCAGAATTTCTCAACATTTGTACATAATGTAAATGACTACCATAAAAGGAGGAGAGGAAAAAAGCACTAATAAACATTATTGTAATTGAAATTCCATTGCTATAGAAGAAGGCACTTTCTATAAAACTTTATTAGTCTTAGGAACTTGTATAATAAGGATAGAATTGGGTAAACTGATAGTTTTAAAAAAAGGAATTTCTCAAAATGAAAAATAAGTTTATAGCCTAAAACGAAGGATAGCCAGAATAAAGAACTGATATACATTTGTCGTAACTTTATTTTATTTATTTATTTTTATATGGTGCTGAGGAGTAAACCCAGTGCCTCAAATGTGCTAGGCAAGCACTCTACCACTGAACCACAACCCCAGCCCAAGAACTGATATACATTTAAACACAATATTTTCTATGCAAAGACAAGTATTTGAGGGCAATTTTAGAACTGCTTGGTAAAATAACAGCACTTTAATTTTGACAAGTATGAAACAGGATTATGACACTTTCTTTGACATGTTGAAACTGTCAGATAAGTAGCAGTTCCTCTTCCTACTTCTTTTACATGTATGTTTATATATATTTACATAAAGGAAGGATTCAGAATATAAGGTTTAATAGTGACTGATCACTAAATAAATAAGTACATTGCATTTCATTTAATATCACAGCAAACTGCAATGTTTTTAGTATATATCACATACTGATGTGAATAAATCAACAAATAAAATATACATCCCTCTATATACTTTGAAAAGCAATAAGAGAAATTAAAAATACAAGAGTAGCAAAATCCACAAACTCTTGATATTCTCTGGGTAGGCAATAAACTACATTACATAATACATATGTGAAGTTTTGCAGGTGCAAATTTGACTACAGATCAACTGAACACCCAATTAAATTTATAACAATTACCTTGGTCACAATTTTGTTTGGCATGTTTAAAATGAATTAATTTATTATCCTGGTCTAGTAATTAAGGTCAAGCCAGAGTATATGTATGGTGTTTTGGTGGTGAAATGGTGGGATGAGGAGGAAGTAAAATCAGGACACTAAGGGGTAGGATCGGGTGGAGGAGAACAGACAGGTAAAGACTTGACAGGAAGAAAAAATTTTAAAGTTCATGAACTAAGAAAATAGTACTCAGTTTATAAGAAAGGCAAACTAAATGTTAGGGAGTTTAGTTCTTAATGCAAATGTATTATAATAAGTATTAATAAGAATAAATAGTAAATACTTGCTTTTAATTGGCTTAAAAGACAGAAAAATGCTTCAGATAAAAGCACCTAAAAGTTATAACTAGGATCTACACAGTAATTTATAGTTTAGAAAATACTTCAATAATTATTTTTGTAATTCAGCCTGGTAGTCTATCACATACTAACACTCATTAAGGGTAAACTGAGGCGATCCAAGATGGCGGACTAGAGGGTGACTGCATCTCCAGTCGCTCCAGAACCCAGGATTCAAGAAGGGGAGGCATTGAGAGACTCGGACTAAAATAGAGCCTCGGGGTGAATCTCCCCCACCTGGTGAAGCACTGCCCGGATGGCAGGCCAGGATTTGGGTTGCTTATTAGAGTAAGGCAGAGCAGCTAGAGTCCTCCCCAGGTGGCCCTGCGCACTCCTGCGGTGGGCTCCTCCCACAGGGCCAGATTCTCCAGCATCTTGGAGCAGGCCCCCCAGTGAAAGCCTTTCTGCACAGAACCAAGCTTCAATTCCCTGAACTAGGGCAGCGAGTTCCTGCCCGCAGGTTGCTTCAGGGACCGGGACAAGGCAGCCAGGGACTTCCCCAAGCAGCCCGCAGCCCGGCCCCCTCTGGCGGGAAGCGCCTTTCCAGGCTAGCTTCCCAGAGCAGACCGCCCAGTGAGCGCCTTTCCACACAGAGCCAGCTCCAAGCCCTGGAACTAGTAGAGGACTAGGGGCAGCTTTCCTTGGAAGCACTGCATTATCAAGTTACTCCAAGACTTCAGGCTACTGAAGGCAGGAAGGTGATACACTGGAAATCTACAGGGACAATATAAGCCAATAGAAGAATTCTGCAATATCACAAAGTCCCACTGACACCTGACCAATATGAGAAAACAAGAGAAGAAAATGTCCCAAACAAACCTAGATACTATATCAATAAAACCCAATGACAGCACAGCAGAAGAAATGTCAGAAAGGGAGTTCAGAATGTACATAATTAAAACAATTAGGGAAGCAAACGAGGAGATGAAAGAGCAAATGCAGGCATTAAATGATCGCACCAATCAACAGTTAAAGGAGCAAATACGGGAAGCAAGAGATCATTTCAATAAAGAGAGATACTGAAAAAAAAACAAACAAACAGAAATCCTTGAAATGAAGGAAACAATAAACCAAGTTAAAAACTCCATAGAAAGCATAACCAATAGGATAGAACACCTGGAAGACAGAACCTCAGATATTGAAGACAAAATATTTAACCTTGAAAACAAAGTTGACCAAACAGAAAAGATGGTAAGAAATCATGAACAGAATCTACAAGAATTATGGGATATCATGAAAAGGCCAAATTTAAGAATTATTGGGATTGAGGAAGGCTTAGAGGAACAAACCAAAGGAATGAACAATCTATTCAATGAAATAATATCAGAAAATTTCCCAAATCTGAAGAATGAAATGGAAAACCAAGTACAAGAGGCTTATAGGACTCCAAATATACAAAATTACAACAGACTCACACCAAGGCACATTATTATGAAAATACCTAATATACAAAATAAAGACAGAATTTTAAAGGCCGAGAGAGAAAAGAACCAAATTACATTCAGGGGGAAACAAATAAGAATATCAGCAGATTTTTCAATCCAGACCCTAAAAGCTAGAAGGGCCTGGAACAACATTTACCAAGCCCTGAAAGAAAATGGATGCCAACCAAGAATCTTATACCCAGCAAAACTTACTTTCAGATTTGACGATGAAATAAGATCCTTCCATGATAAACAAAAGCTAAAGGAATTTACAAAAAGAAAGCCAGCATTGCAGAACATTCTCAGCAAAATATTCCATGAGGAAGAGATGAAGAACAACGATGCAAATCAGCAACGGGAGAAACTAGCCTAAAGGAATAGCCAAATAAAGGGGAAATCAAATCATGTCAAAAAACAAAAATGAGTCAAATGACTGGGAATACAAATCATATCACAACAATAACCCTGAATGTTAATGGCCTGAACTCATCAATCAAAAGACATAGACTGGCAGATTGGATTAAAAAGAAAAATCCAACAATTTGCTGCCTGCAAGAGACTCATCTCATAGAAAGAGATACCCATAGACTAAAGGTGAAAGGATGGGAAAAAACATACTATACACACGGACACAGCAAAAAAGCTGGAGTATCCATCCTCATTTCAGATAATGTGGACTTCAAGCCAAAACTAGTCAGAAGGGATAAAGAAGGACATTACATATTGCTTAAGGGAAGCATAAATCAGCAAGACATAACAATCATAAATATCTATGCCCCGAACATTGGCTCATCCATGTAGGTCAAACAAATCCTTCTCAATTCCAGAAATCAAATAGACCACAACACAATAATACTAGGCGATTTTAACACACCTCTCTCACCGCTGGATAGATCGTCCAAACAAAAATTGAATAAAGAGACCATAGATCTCAATAACACAATCAATAATTTAGACTTCACCAACTTATATAGAATATACCATCCAACAAAGAACGAATACACTTTCTTCTCAGCAGCATATGGATCCTTCTCTAAAATAGACCATGTTTTATGCCACAAAGCTACTGTTAGCAAATACAAGAAGAGATACTACCTTGTACTCTATCAGATCATAATGGATTGAAATTAGAAATAAATGACAGAATAAAAAACAGAAACTTCTCCAAAACCTGGAGATTAAATAATACACTATTATATGATGAATGGATAACAGAAGACATCAGGAGGGAAATAAAAAAATTTTTAGAAGTAAACGAGAACAAAGACACATCAAAATCTCTGGGACACTATGAAAGCAGTACTTAGGGGAAGATTTATTTCATGGGGTGCATTCAACAAAAGAAGTAGAAATCAACAAATAAACGACTTAACACTACAGCTCAAAGCCTTGAAAAAGAAGAGCAGACCAGCACCAAAAGTAGTAGAAGACAGGAAATAGTTAAAATCAGAGCCGAAATCAACGAAATTGAAACAAAAGAAACAATCGGAAAAATTAACAAAATAAATAATTGGTTCTTTGAAAAAATAAACAAAATTGATAAACCCTTAGCCACACTAACAAAGAGAAAGAGGGAGAAAACTCAAATTACTAAAATTCGGAATAAACAAGGAAATATCACAACAGACACGAATGAAGTACAAAACATAATTAGAAGCAATTTTGAAAATCTATACTCTAACAAAACAGAAAACCTCGAAGACATCAACAAGTTTCTAGAGACATATGAATTACCTAAACTGAACGAGGAGGACATACGCAACTTAAATAAATCAATAACAAGCAATGAAACAGAAGAGGTCATCAAAAGCCTACCAAAAGAAAAGTCCGGGACCAGATGGGTTCTCAGCCGAGTTCTACAAAACCTTTAAAGAAGAGCTCATTCCAATACTCCTCAAAGTATTCCATGAAACAGAAGAGGAGGGGACCCTCCCAAACTCATTCTATGAAGCCAATATCACCCTGATACCTAAACCAAAAAGAGACACATCGAGGAAAGAAAATTTCAGACCAATATCCTTAATGAACATCGATGCAAAAATTCTCAACAAAATTTTAGCAAATCGCACACAAAATATATTAAAAAGATAGTGTACCACGATCAAGTGGGTTTTATCCCAGGGATGCAAGGTTGATTCAACATCCGGAAATCAATAAATGTCATTCACCATATCAACAGACTAAAAGTTAAGAATCACATGATTATTTCAATAGATGCAGAAAAAGCATTTGATAAAATACAGCATCCCTTCATGCTCAAAACACTAGAAAAAATAGGGATAGTAGGAACATACCTGAACATTGTAAAAGCTATTTATGCTAAGCCCATGGCCAACATCATTCTTAATGGAGAAAAACTGAAACCATTCCCTTTAAAAACAGGAACAAGACAGGGATGTCCTCTTTCACCACTTCTATTCAACATCATTCTTGAGACTCTAGCCAGAGCAATTAGATAAACCAAAGAAATTAAAGGGATACGAATTGGAAAAGAGGAACTCAAACTATCCTTGTTCGCTGATGACATGATTATATATTTAGAGGAACCTGGAAATTCCACCAGAAAACTCTGAGAACTCATAAGTGAATTCAGTAAAGTAGCAGGTTACAAGATCAATGCTCATAAATCCAATGCATTTTTATACATAAGTGATGAATCTTCAGAAAGAGAAATTAGGAAAACTACCCCATTCACAATAGCATGGAAAAAAATAAAATACTTGGGAATCAATCTCACAAAAGAGGTGAAAGACCTCTACAATGAGAACTACAGAACACCAAAGAAAGAAATTAAAGAAAACCTTAGAAGATGGAAAGATCTCCCATGTTCTTGGATAGGCAGAATTAATACTGTCAAAATGGCCATACTACCAAAAGTGCTATACAGATTCAATGCAATTCCCATTAAAATCCCAATGGTGTACCTTACAGAAATAGAGCAAGCAATCATGAAATTCATCTGGAAGAATAAGAAACCCAGAATAGCTAAAGCAAGCCTCAGTAGAAAGAGCGAAGCAAGGGGTATCGCAATACCAGATCTTCAACTCTATTACAAAGCAATAGTAACCAAAACGGCATGGTATTGGTACCAAAATAGACAGGTAGATCAATGGTACAGAATAGAGGACATGGACACAAACCCAAATAAATACAATTTTCTCATACTAGGCAAAGGGGACAAAAATATGCAATGGAGAAAAGATAGCCTCTTCAACAAATGGTGCTGGAAAACTGGAAATCCATATGCAACAGAATGAAACTGAATCCCTATCTCTCACCCTGCACAAAACTCAACTCAAAATGGATCAAGGACCTCGGAATCAGACTAGAGACCCTGCATCTTATAGAAGAAAAAGTAGGTCCAAACCTTCAACTTGTTGGCTTAGGATCAGACTTCCTTAACAGGACTCCCATAGCACAAGAAATAAAAGCTAGAATCAACCACTGGGATAGATTCAAACTAAAAAGCTTTCTCTCAGCAGAGGAAACTATCAGTAATGTGAAGAGAGAGCCTACAGAGTGGGAGAATATCTTTGCCACTCGTACTTCAGATAGAGCGCTAATTTCCAGAATCTATAAAGAACTCAAAAAACTACACCAAGAATACAAATAATCCAATCAACAAATGGGCTAAGGAAATGAACACACACTTCACAGAAGAAGATCTACAAGCAATCAACAGATATATGAAAAAATGTTCAACATCTCTAGTAATAAGAGAAATGCAAATCAAAACTACCCTAAGATTCCATCTCACCCCAATTAGAATGGCGATTATCAAGAACACAAGCAACAATAGGTGTTGGTGAGGATGTGGGGAAAAAGGTACACTCATACATTGCTGGTGGGGTTGCAAATTAGTGCAGCCACTCTGGAAAGCAGTATGGAGATTCCTCAGAAAGCTTGGAATGGAACCACCATTTGACCCAGCTATCCCACTCCTTGGCCTATACCCAAAGGACTTCAAATCAGCATCCTATAGAGATACAGCCACATCAATGTTCATAGCTTTTCAATTCACTATAGCCAGATTATGGAACCAACCTAGATGCCCTTCAGTTGTTGAATGGATAAAGAAACTGTGGCATATATATACAATGGAATATTACTCCTCCATGAAGAATGATAAAATTATGGCATTTGCAGGAAATGGATGAAATTGGAGGATATCATGCTAAGTGAGATAAGCCAATCTCCAAAAACTAAAGGACGAATGATCTCGCTGATAAGCGGATGAGGACATATAATGGGGGATAGGAGGGGTTATCGTTAGGGTTAGGGTTAGGTTTAGGGTTAGGGATAAGGAGGGTGGTAAGAATGGAGGAAGGAAGGATTGTATAGAGGGAAAAAAGGGGTGGGAGGGAAGGGGAAAAAATAACAGAATGAATCAAACAACATTGCCCTATGTAAATTTATGATTTTTAATTAAAATAAAAAAATAATAAAATAAAAAAAGGGTAAACTGAATTGATGGAAATTTAAATATTATATAGAAGTTCTCTTGGTATAGGATTTCACTAAGTGAAATTAGGTGTGGTTTGTTGTGAAAGAGAGAAATGTCTTGTTCATTTGTTGTCTTTTTGGTTCTGTAAATTTTTAATTTGCACAATTATGTGAAATTTAGTTAAAGGATGGGGATAGGTCAAACTCTGGATCAAACAGAATAAAATGTGTGGTCAAGTACAGTACTAAAAAGAATAAACAGGACCAAAAACAGTTAAGTGGCCCAAATGACTAAAAATCATTTCATTTTTATATTAATGGATCATATACTAGACATTAGTTCTCTAGGCTAAATTTTCTCTTTAATTAAGTAGCATAGGATGGAGAATCATAAAATTTCCTCAAAAATATTAATAGAGGGTGAAGGAAATATACTTTATTTCCCAAATGACATTTAAAACATATCCCTAGAATATATTTTTGAAATAAAAAATCTTAAAAGAATGAATTTCCCACTGAAAATTTAATGTCAGTTTTAGATTCTATTGTGTATGTGAAATGATTATTTCTCTACCTTGGGATTTTATTTCATCCGTTGCTTCTTCTGCCACACGGTTGCTGGTCTCTGTTGCAGAAACATCTGGTAAACTCTGTGAGCTCTTAGAAAGGAGAATACAAATACCAATTTCAAAATGAGTTGCTTTTCATCAAAGTTGCATCAGCTCTCCCAATTAAAGGAGGGTTAATGGCTTTGTAGGAGCTACTAAACATCCTACTTACTTTTTCTAGGATTTAATGTTGTATATAGAAGCAAAGCAGTAATAAGTCTATTTACTACATTTACAAGATGAAATGTGACTCAACAGGTCATCTTATCCTCCTATTGCTAACAGTCATATGCTAGAAATATCATTCCAGTTGTACATTAATCCTTGAATTATACAATACTTTCTACAAACATAATTTGAGAGCATATCATAATGAAATCTGAAAATGCTATTAAAAAAAAAAACACTACTAGAATCACCTTCCATGTTTGTGGTAAAAAGAAAAATGTTTCATCTTCATTGAGGAAACTGAAGATCAACTGAATAATAGCAGCAAAACAACTTTTTATGCTCCTGTTGATGTACTTCAAAAATAATAGGCCAGTTTAAAAACTCGTATTGGTCAACTTGATGTAAATTCATATAACTAATTTTTTTCTGTACAGTATTAGGGGTTGAATCCATGCTTGCACATGGTAGACAAGCACTTAACTGAGCTACATTTCCCAATTTCATTTATTTATTTATTTAAGAACAAGTCTTTCTAAGTTTATTGAGGCGGGCCTAGAACTTGTGATCCTCCAGCCTCAGTCTTCTTAGTAGCTGGGATTACAGGGGTGCACCAACATGCCAGGCCTATAACATTTTAATTGTTTCCTTTTTAATTGTTCTTCATCACAGTAATTTTGTATTTATTTAAACACAAAGTTACTTAAATGATTAACATGGAGATTTCTTCTTCAGCAGAACAGTGAAGTTAACCTAAAAACTGTTATTTCCTATACTTTGGGTAAAAGTTCTGATTTTAGAAAGCTGCCTTTATTGAACTGTAATTTATAATAGCTATTCACAAATAATCTACCTATCTATGGAAACTTCCTATAACTAACTGAAATGAGTCAGATTAATAGTTAACATGAATTTTCCCTTTTCCATTTGCTACTTTGTTCATCTTTTTGAACACCCACATTTTTCTTTTCCTTCTTCATAAGAAAATTAATTTATCTAGTTTACTTTCCTGTACTAAAATCTAATTGTTCATGACAACTCTACCTCAACAGGCTCCTTCTCTTCAGTTGAATCCTCTTTCTTTTCTTTGTCTTCTTTTCCATTTTCCTGAAAAGGGAACAGTGTTAGTAAGTGGTATTCAAAAGCAGCTGGGGATTAAGCTAACATTTTATTCTCTAATATAAAATTTTATTTTAGCCAGGCATGATGGCACACACTTGTAATTCCAGCAGCTCAGGAGGCTGAGGCAGGAGGATAGCAATTTCAAAGTCAGCCTCAGCAACTTAGTGAGGCCCTAAGCAATTTGGTGAGACCCTGCCTCAAAATCAAAACAAAACAAACAAACAAAAAACCTCAAAAAACTGGGGGTGTAACTCAATGGCAAAATGCCCTGGGTTTAATCCTCAGTACCAAAATAAATAAATAAAAAATAAATAATACTAATAATTTAAAAATCCATAATGAGCAGATAGCATTCAAAATAAAATTACACAAAGTAGTTGAATCAACAAATTCAAACCGTTAAGGTGCATTATTTTATAATTAAGAAAGGCCAACCCACTGGAAGCAGGTTACTGTGCTCCAAACATTATTCTAAGCCAAATTTTTCAGCATTTCTGTCAAAACCTGATGCAGAATATTTCAACTAAAAAGAGAAATAATTAAGTGATAGAACATGATATTCTATCTCAATTTTCCCAAGAATGTGGAATTTCAAATCCTCTCATAGTTAGAAACCTAAATAAGGCCAGGAACCTGAGTAGATTTGGCTTCCTCTTGAGATGGTGATTCACTCATCTGGACCATGTAAAAATATCACCAAATTGCATGGAAAAGTAATAACAGATCAATATTAATAACATAAAGAGAGAAAGAAAATGTTGATAAACAACAAAAAAGTGTCCTGGAAGATCAAAGTGTCCCTCCCCCCTCCCCCACCATTCTATTGAACGGTTGTAGAGTCTCAACTGTTGAATTTTTCAAACTGTACTACTGTGGGGCTGGGATTGTGGCTCAGTGGTAAAGCACTTGCCTAGCATATGTGGGGCAGTAGGTTCAATCCTCAGCACCACATAAAAATAAAGAAATATAACAAAGGAATTGCGGTCCATCTACAAATAAAAAAATATTTAAAAAAAAACTGTACTTCTGCTATTACTTTTCTTACTGACCAAAGCTATCAGTGCTAAGCCAGAGGAAGCTCACAGTAACCATTACCATTATATTTGTTTTTCAAAACATACTAAGGCAATTGAATTTTTAACATTATTATCTTATTAATTTTTGAAATAATAATCAAGGAAAGGTAAAGTGCAACTCTGGTGGCTATCTAATTCCTATGAGGAAGGTAGAAATAATAGAATAATGATCTCCCTAAAAAGGATTTTTTTTCCCTTTTTTTTGGTGGGGGAGGAATATGATTTCTCTGGTTTACTTACTTATATTGAGGAATTGAAATGGAAAATTACCAGATCCTCACTTCACTGCAAATGATCCATGGTTTCAGACACAAAAAAATCACAGCTGTACCAAAAATTATTGAGTTGTGTATAAATGGGCTTGGTGCTGTGTAAAGAATAATTATATTCATGTGGTCTCTGCCTCCAGGGCAGTTACAGTCTAGACACTCTTTAATTAGAAATAGCATATATATATATATATATATATATATATATGTATTCTGGAGTGTTCATTTTCTTTCTAGCTACATAGCTGAATAAACCCATAGATTGCCTTTTGAGACAAAAGTTTCTAACACAAAACAGCTGCCTCAAAGTCTATGTTAAGTAGTTAATAAATAATATAAAGTAGATTTCTGTGATAGATCTCAACTGTACATCCTTTACTTATGGTGTCCATCTCCTGGATTTGCTAAGAAGCTTCCTTCCTCTTTTTTTTTTTTTTTTTTTTTATGGTGTGTGTGTGTGGTCCTGGGGTTTGAACCCAGAAATACACTACCACTGAGCTATATCCCCAGTCCTTTTTGTTTTGAGAAAGGATCTCACTAAATTGCCCAGCCTGGCCTTGAACTTGAAATTCTCTTGCCTTAGCCTTGAGTTGCTGGGATTATAGACGTGTACCACCATGCCTGGCTTCCATTTCTTTTAAAATATGTTTTGTTTGGTTATGTCCACATGCATTCAACTCAGTAACCTTCATTGAATGCCTTCTATTTGCAGGCAGATGTTGGGGTTAAAAAAAGATGAATAAAACCTGCCTTTGAAGAGTTCTCAGTTTAGTGAGGTAAACAATGCAATTAACCTGTAAAAAGCAAGAATAGGAGTACATACAAAATGTTTAAGGAACAAAAAGGAATAAACAATTATTTTTCTCGGGGCAGTCAGGTAAGTTTCATGGAGAAATAGATTTCCAAGCTGAATTTTAAAGGACTAGTAAGAATTTTTGTGTAAGGGAAGGAGGAAGGCTATCTAAAAACAGAAGGAATAATACCCTCTATTCAAAAAATGAAGTATTCATATAACAGAGCATAATTATAAAAAACAGTGGCAGAAGGTGGGGCTAAATAGGTCATTACAGTCAAAATGTAAAGAATTACTAGTACTAAATTGAGATGTTTGTACTTTATATCTGGGCTTTTTAAGTGGAGGACAAATGTTACCAAATGTTGTTCTTAAAAAAAGTTAACTCCCCCAGCAGAAGATGGATTGGAAGTGTGAAAGACTGAGAAAAGAGAGAAGATAAATTTTGCATCTTAGATGTTGCATCCAAGGTAAATCCCTCCAGCACGCTGGCACACGCCTGTAATCCCAGCCGCCTGGGAGGCTGAGGCAGGAGGATCATGAATTCAAAGCCAGCCTCTGCAAGGGCAAGGTGCTAAGCCTCACTAAGCAACTCAGTGAGACCCTGTCTCTAAATAAAATACAAAATAGGGCTGGGGATGTGGCTCAGTGGTTGAGTGCCCCTGAGTTTAATCCCCAGTACCCAGAAAAACAAAACAAGGTAAATCCCACATTGCTCCTTGCTGTAGTCTAGACTTTGCCAGTCATTGTCAGTATACCCCAACCACATCCCCTCAGGTTCACCTTTTCAGTACATGCAGATGGTCTTTGTCCACATGCTCCCGCAATCCTGCCTCAGGATTTTCTCTAAATCCACATGCACAGACCAGAAGTGCTTGGAAGCTAATATCTAGGAGAGAAGCCCTTAACCAATGGTGGATAGGGAGTTGTCCCGTGGGTGGGAGGTTTACACTGTTTCCCAGAGTTCCTCAGCGATTAAGCCTTAGCTGTCTACAGTGTAACCTGCCCAGTAAAGAATTTATCTGGATTCCTTTACATCTCTGTATTACTTTCCTACTTCCTTTACCATTGTTTCTTTCTCTTTTTCTTTCTTTCCTTTTTTTTTTTTTTTTTTTGACAGTTTTTATGGTTTTATTTAAGCACACAAAAAATGTGCCCATGAATTAACTGTCCATTCATTTTCTTCACTGCGCAGCCTGGCGTTGGAATTGGTAACTCTGATGGCCAACTGGGCTGCTCTTTCCACGATGGCTTTCGATTCTTGGAGAAAACGTTGTGAGCAATCTCAGCACAGTAAGATTTGTTGCACATGAGTAGCTGGATCCTTGACGTTGTGGACCAGGAACTTCTGGAAGCCACTGGGCAGCATGTGCTTTGTCTTCTTGTTGCTCCCATAACCCACGTTGGGCATCAAGATCTGGCCCTTGAATCTTGTCCGCACCCTGTTGTCAATACCTCTGGGTTTCCACCAGTGGTGCTTAATTTGACATATTGGTCGGACTGGTGCCGGATGAACTTCTTGGTCCTTTTTTTTTTTTTTTTTTTGCGGTTCTGGGGATTGAACTCAGGGCCTTGTGCTTACAAGGCAAGCACTCTACCAGCTGAGCTATCTCTCCAGCCCCTTCTTGGTCCTCTTTTTGACGTTTTGGGGCTTGACGAGAGGTCTGCGGGCAGCCATGAAGTGGAATACAGATGGCAGCGACCTCCGTAGGCAGCGCCGAGGAAGAGAACTACCATTGTTTCTTGAAACCATCTTCCAAATGAACTTGCACTTAAAATCTTAGGTCAGGATATTTTCCTAAAACAGATATAATCATTAGGATTGGAGACATAATTAAATTAAAGACTGAAAGAGAAGAAATAATTATGGGCTGACTGAGTGTTCTTATTCAAAAAGCTGACTGGATGGTGATGCCATTGAATGAAATAAGGAAAAGAGAGAGAAATGGGTTTAAAGAATAATATTATGAGTTTGTGTTTAGACATTTAAGATACCTGCTGGATTGCCTGATGTAGAGTTTCCAGCAGGAGTCAGAAGGCCACTGAAATGTATTATGATGTATTGGCAGAAAATTATGAAGAATCAAGTCCACTGGAAAATGATGGGGGCACTGTCCATTCACAACAGCATTACCTTGCACTTTAATTACTCAAAGTGGATAGCACTCTCTATGCCTCACATTCCTACTCATGAGAACCCAGTCATTTGCTTAGGTTGTTGACTGCAACAGAGCTTCTATGGATCTAGTTAAGGACCCTCTACACTTACTTTAAACAGATTTGTAATTTGGTGAATTGCAGCATTTGGCAGAACTGTTAATCATATAGAGTAGCCAATTGTCCTTGAAGAAGAGACTTCCCAGTATAAAAGAAAAATAAAAAATCATTCTGATTACTTATTCTAACTGAAGAATTGTGTTTTATTTAACTTTATTGTGATTCTTGAATACTTGAATGTCAGTTGAATTTGCAGTATGATGATACTGTCTGAAGTGAGGGCAATCTTGTGGGACTGAGCCCTTCAACCTGTGGGATTTGTATGTACATAATGCCAGAACTGAACTGAATTATACCCAGTTGGTGTATGCTGGAAAGTTGTTTGGTGTGTGGGGAAATAAAAACCCCACTTATCTGTTCACAGACGTGTTCTGGGTTACATGTGAAAATAGGAAAAACACTTTGAAGTCTATGGTGCATCCAAGGTAACTACAGCAACAACAAAAGCCAAACTCAATTACTGTCAGATTAACTCAACTTCACATACTAGTGGCCTGAGAGAAGAGATGTACCTATTTCTCAAAATAAATGCTATTTACCTCAGTTCTATTTGTTTACATATGATGTCCAGCATTTTAACACATTATGAGACTTATTAAAAGCAAGAGAAAAATATCCCATTGTCAAAAGATAAAGGCATCCAGTACAATCAGACACAGAAATGTTGGAACTATTCAATAGAGACTTTAAAATAACAATGATTAATAATTATACTGACAATTGTTATAATGATCAATATGTATAACTAGATCATAAATATATATATATATATATCTTTTTTTTCTGTACTGGGGATTGAACCCAGAGGTGCTTTACCATTGAGGCACATCTCCATTTATTTTTTATTTTGAGACAGGGTCTCACTAAGTTGCTGAGGCTGGCTTCGAACTTGTAATCCTCCTGCCTCAGCCTCCTGAGCTGCTGAGATTACAGGTGAGCACCAACATACCTGATATTATTTTATATAGATTACATATAATTGCAATTATAATATATAATAATGTAACTATTAATCCTACAGTTAGTATAAATATTTAAATATTACAATAGGTATTAAAATAATTACAACTCAAGAACTTAGTGGAAAAAAGATAGCATGTATAGTTAGGTGTTTTCAGCAGAGATAGAAACCATTAAGAAAAGCCAACTAGAGATTCTGGATAAAAAAATCATTATATCAGCAATGAGGAATTCCTTTGATTGGTTTATTAGTAAACTGGACTCAGCAGAAGAATCAATCGGTGGCTTTGAAATTAGGTCAACTGAAATTATCCATGCCTGAAATCAAAGTGGGGGAAAGAATAATAGCACTCAAGACTTATGGGTAATATTACATGAGTTAATTATATAACTTATACGTAATTAGAATTTCAGAATAGAAAAGAGAGTAAGATGAAAGAAATCTGAAGATAAAATTACTGATAATTTTCTAAACTTTATGAAAGACATCAAATCATAGAGCCAAAAAGCTCTGAAAGTTCCAAGCAGGATAAATAAAAAGAAAAGCACACTTAGGCATATTATATACAAAAAAACTGCAGAAATCCAAGGACAAAATATTGAAGACGGCCAGAGAAATCAGAAACATTACACACAGAAAAATAAAGATAGTAAGGCCAACTAACTTCCCATCAGAAACTTCACAGGCCAGAAAAAAAAAAAAAAAATAACATCACTAAAATATTGAAAAAAAGAAGAAAATTCTATACCTAGTAAAACTATCTTTCACAAATAAAGGGGAAAAAAGTAATGTAAGGATTTTTTTTCCAAATAAACAAAAGCTGAGAGGATGAATTAACAGCAGAACTGTGCAAATAAAGTTGAAGGAGTTTTTTAAACAGTATATGATTAACAGGTAGATATGTGAACTTACATAAAGAAATGAAGAGTGCTGAAAATGGTACAAATGTGGACAAATATAAGACATTTTTAAATGGGGGGTGGGAGGGGGGCAAGAATGGAGGAAGGAGGGACTGTATAGAGGGAAAAGAGGGGTGGGAGGGGTGGGGGGGAAGGAAAAAATAGCAGAATGAATCAAACATCATTACCCTATGTAAATGTATGACTATGCAAATGGTATGCTGTTACTCCATGTACAATCAGAAACAACATGTATCCCATTTGTTTACAATAAAAATAAATTAAAATTAAAAAAATATACAAGACATTTTTAATCTTCTCAAAAGATAATTGGCTACCTAAAGCAAAAAATAGTATGTATGTTGGGCTGGGGATATAGCTCAGTTGGTAGAGTGTTTGCCTCACAAGCTCAAGGCCCTGGGTCCAATCCCCAGTACCGCAAAAAAAAAAAAAAAAAAAGAAAAAAATAATATGTATGCATTGTGGAAGATATAATATATGCAGATGCATGTTATTATTTGGTAATAATAGCATAAAGAATAAGAATTAGATATAATATGGTAAGTATGCTGTAAAGTGATATAATATTATGTTAAATAAACTAAGTAAGTTAAAGATTTACACTGTAAACCTCAAAGCATCTACAAAAATATAATGTTTTGCTTATATCATTACTATATCTTATAATGATACAAGCAATTTTATCATTATATTAATTTTATAATCTGTCATTTATTTTTAAGTTTTTGCTATATCATATTTTAGTAGAGATAAAAAATAAAAAACAATCCATAAAAAGGCAGGGAAAGAAAAATGATCATCAAGGACAGAACAATTCATACTTATCAAAAATTACATTAAATGCCACTGGCCTAAGCTTTTCAATTAAAAATCAAAGACTAGATTTTTAAAAAAGCCAGCTCAGTGACATAAGCCTGTAACCTCAGATATTCAGCTGACTGAAACTGAGGCAAGATTTCTTCAGCTCAGTTGTTTAAAGTCAGCCTGAGCACTGAGCAACACAGTGAGAACCTATCTAAAAAAAAAAAAAAAAAAAAAAAATTAAAAAAGAGAAAAATACAATAATAGTTTTTGTATAAAAATGTGCCTTAATTATAAAGACATTAATGTAGGCTAAAAGGAAAAGGAAAAACTATATCATGAAAACTTAAAGGAACGCTGGAGTGGCTATATTACTATCAGTCAATTTCAGAAAACAGATTAACAGAGAGCTTCTGTGACAGTCATAAAATAATCTTTCTTTATTCTTACGGTCACAGAACAAATATTGGTAAAATAATAACAATAATGCTAGTACTAGTAAAATTTTATACAAAATTTAATTATGTGCATTGTATAATTATGTTGACTGAATTAAGAGCCAATTTACTCATATGAAAATAGGGATCCTGAAATTTGGAATGGAGACATTTATAGCTGATCTAGGAAACAGAGTCTTGAACTCCTTAGTCACTGTGAGCCTCTCTTGACAATAAAAACAGTTTGTCCTCCTGTATTTGAGACTAGCTTTCTTTTCATTGAAAACACTGTAATAGTCTCATCCAGGGAAGTTGCCTTGCAAAGAGAAGCCCATTTCCTCAAGACATCCCAACCACCTCTTACTACTAGAAGATCCACAACTAAAAGTCAGACCTTAAAATACTCTGGCAGATAAATGCAAAGTCTCACCAGGAAGAAATAGCCTTTAACAAAATAATTTCCCTATTTGTTTATATATTGACAGAAACGCAGAGAATACGTGTGGGAGTACATTATAAGGAAGTTAAAGCAATAAGGACAAAATATAATACTGAATTAGGCAGAATTTATTGATATGGATACATTTATCAGCAATTATTAATAGATAATGGATTTAATGTGTTAGCATATACAGCTAGAAGTGATGCTAACCATTTACTTGATAGGCTCACTGAAACTTGGACTCTACAGTTGCCTGTTAAATGAAGTTGAAACACCAGAACTTCCCTGGTATAAAGTAGAGAAAAGTCCAAAGTCTTGGGGAGATAAACATGTTGGAATGGAATTATCACGTATGACTTGCATATCTCCTTCCCAAAGAGGACTCAGATTTACTAAGGCATGGAGAAATACATTTCCAAGTGGGAGTGCCTTTATCCTGTGTCTGTCCATCTCTTTCTTTACTTCTTTCTCTGTGAATTGAACCTGGGACTCATGTATCCCAGGGCACCTGAACTGAAGGGAAGGACAGATGTCTCTGAGGAACACTTACTTACTACAGCCTGTACCCTAATAGTCTTGCCTCAGAGCCACATTGGTTCTCTTGCTATCTGCCGTAATATAGTCCACAAAGATACTGAACATCTTGACCTTTTAATCAGCATCACTTTGATCCAGTGATACATTGATGACAGTATGCTAATTGTGTCTGAGGAGCAGGAAGTAGTAAGATCTTTAATTGTCTTCATGAGTTACATGCAAATAAGAGAATGGGAGATAAAAATTCTATTCCTGGTATCGATTTCCTTTTCAGTCAAGTATCAGTTATTAAATTATTGTTTCAGCTCCAAAATCACTCATTTTTATTCTTCTTTGATGCTGGAACTGAGTCTCTGAAAACCATATATATATATATATATATATATATATATATTTTTTTTTTTTTTTTTTTTTGCCTTGCCAGCTGGCTTTTCTACCTCCTGACTACTTATAGACTTATTTATAGACTTAAAGTTCCTGCATGCTTCACCCAAGTAAGGCTTCTGCATTTTGATAGCAGCATTTCTTTCTGTAGCAATACCTGAATCCAGCTTGTAATTTTTCTATAGTTCTGTAGTTTCACTGACTTGAAGACACCAACATCAGTCAGCCAAATGCTCCTACCTCAGAAGACTGGGTTCCAGACTCTGGGTCCATAAAGCCCCTCCTCTAAACTCAAAAGCACCAATACCAACTGAGCAGTGCCTTCTCCCTAGAGATCTGAGTTTCAGCTCTGTGGGGTCACCCTCTAAGATTTTCCCTTTGCCTTTTCCTCCCATCCCTAAAAGTAGTAGCAATTGCTACCTCTGTGATACCTTCGATTTGTTTTACCTTCTAGTTGCTTACTTAAGAACTTTATAACTAGATAAAATTTTTTTGTTAAATTCTCCAATTCTCCATGCAAATAACTTTCTTTCTTTCTTTCTTTCTTTTTTTTTTTTTTTTTTTTTTTTTTGTGGGGCTGGGCATCAACCCAGGGCCTTTGCACATGCTAGGCAAGCACTGTACCCCAGTCCACTGGTATATTTTCTATCTTCTCTGAATATTGACAGTTAAATGAAGTAGGTAAAAGATTATTAAAATTTAAGAAACTAGTGAGGTAAAGGCAACACATGATAATCCAGTCACTTTCAGTTCTTATATAATCCATCTGTGCTATATGAATTTATATTCATAACAAAGCTCAAGTCATTTCAAATGTAAGGGATTAGGTTATCAAGGATAGGACCATCATTATAATTATTTTCTTCTTCTCCCACCACTTTCCCTCTTTTATCCCCCCTTTCTCTTTGAACAAAGCTTAGCTGTGTAAACTGTGGTCATATTTCATTTGGCTTGTGATGAATGAGTTACATATATACTACAAGATAGTTATCTATCCGGGGAGTGGCCTGGAAAAACTGGAGTGCTTGGTACTTCTAAGTCACCCCTGGCCAGAAGTAGTGTGATCTTCTCAGAGAGCACCCTCAGGTGAGATGCCTGCCCTCGTATGGCCCAAGATTCCACTGGTGGCAAGCACAATGGATTTGCTGAGCAAAATTAAGTAGTCTACCACTAGTTATCACTTTCAGAAGCTAGTTGTAGTGCATATTGATGCCCATCATATGCACTGAGCTTTAGAGGTACCCAAAGAGCAGGACTTAGCCTCAGGTGTGGTCAAGAAAGGTGGGAAGACCTGACAAATATTCATAGATGGACTCAGCTTCCAAATTCTCTTCATATATATTGAATTTCCCATTTATGTCTGATGTGTCCTTTTAGTTATGTCAAAGTTAGCTGTAGAATTATTGCTCTAGTAATATAGTAATAGAGTAATTTGTACTCTGCAAATTAGAGATTTCTCACTATTTTGCAATGTATACTTAATATTAAAAGTTTGAGCCGAATGCGATGGCGCATGCCTGTAATCCCAGCAGCTTGGGAGGTTAGGGTAGGAGGATAGCAAGTTCAAAGCCAGACTCAACAATTTAGAGAGGCCCTAAGCAACTCAACGAGTCCCTGACTCTAATGAAATAAAAAAATGGGCTGGGGATGTGGCTCAGTGGATGTGGTTGAGTTCCACTGGGTTCAATTTCTGGTACCAAAAAAAAGTTTGAATGGATTCTAATCCAATCACATTATCACATGAGATGGCCATATAATGTTTGGTGATGGGAAAATATACTTGCAAATATTGAACTGTGGCAAAAACTGTTTTAAATTTTTTTTTATCAATTACTTGTATGAACTGAGTTTTCATCAACAGTGACTACCAAGAATTTGAAGAGACTTATTCAGGAACTATATGCAGTGATTCCAGCCATAAAACCCTATATAAAAATGTTATAGAAGGAATTTTGGGTTTTTCATCAAAATTTTCAGAAGATTTTATTTGGAAACATACAAATTCAATATTTAACATCTTTAATACTCTCATTTTCTTATTAAAAGTATATGATATAAAGAAAGTTTTTTTTTACCAAGTTCCATATAGTTGTCTCCAGATCCCCTTTAATTTATCCCAGTGTGCTGTACAAATATTATTTCTACGGATGTTATGATAAGAATAAAAGGTGGAGAACCATTACTTTAACCTGTAGATCGATTCTTTTTTTTTTTTTTTTTAGTGGCTTATGGACCTTTATTTATATGTGGTGCTGAGAATCGAACCTAGTGCCTCACACATGCTAGGCAAGTGCTCTACCACTGAGTTACAACCCCAGCCCCTGTTGATTGATTCTTAACCTGAGTTTCCACAATGTATTTTGTGGGTACATGAAATATGCAAGAACATCTTTCTGGAGAAAAGGTCAATAGTTTTCATTAGATTCTTAAAGCTTAAGAACCAGATAATCTAAGGCATTTCAAGTTCTCCTGTAATTTCACTACCAAAGAAGTAATGATACAAGGGTAAAATGGACTCCAGTGGCACACCAGTCCTCCAGTACCATAGGTGTGAAGAGTGAAGGTGGTATAAATAGAAACAGGACTTTGGTCTCTTTGGCTCCATCTTTGGAGAATTCTGTTTTGGGCTCTCTTTTCTTAAATCTAACTAGCATAGTAAGAGAATCCTAGGATCTTTATTAGTAGCTACCACCTCTTATATCACCAAGACCAAGCAGGAATCAGGGTCAAGTCCAGGGAAGAGTAAGTATAAATGACACAGCGAGAATAGATTTCAAATGCTCAGATGTGATCCCACCCACTTCAGAAAGTGGCTACATTAGAATCTGTAGCCAAAGCCTGAAAGCCAGTATCATAAATGTACTTTTGTACATTTGCTCAGACTGTCTCCTCTGTGTTTCTATACAAGTTTGTACATGTATAGACTTCATATATAAAAATATATATTCATATACATATAAATACATATGTATATTAATATATATTTTTATTTATTTATTTATTTTCCTGGGGGCCTAGCAGAGTGACTGAAGTCACAGTACCAGTAAATTATACTGTAATTATTTTTTGTTTGTTTTCTCTTGCTAACAGGCTATAAGACCCTGAGGTAAACATTTATTTTAATCTTAAAGCAGTATCTAGTATATAACACACACACACTTATACTTTCTTAATGATAAATTAATAAACATACACCAATAATTTTTAAATCTTAGTTTCCTTTGATGGTAATATACCAGGAAGAGACATATCCCTTGCAGATTAATAAACTAACTTCCTGATACAAACTTAATGTGAATTTGGGTATCTTATAAACTAATTTTGACCAGGATTTCATCACCTTAAATATGCTGAACAAAAATGTTCCATATTTACCTATAGATGAGACGTGTTGACCACTAATCTTTCGTTAAAAAAGTTACAAATCGGTAGAGTGCTTGCCTCACGTGCACAAGGCCGTGGGTTCAATCCCCAGCACCCCCCCCAAAAAAAAAAGGTACAAATCATGTCATTTTGTTCTTTTTATTCCTCTTTTGCTGAAGCTATTTTCTGCATATAGGGTACATTCAACAAAAGCTAACTGAACTTGGAACAAACTATAGAGAACAGAAAGTTTATAGCATGTAGTTTATACATTACTATAAATTATCTTATTTGATCACAAGAATCCTGTGTTAGTGTTCCACTGTAGAGATGAAGAAGTTAAAACTCAAAAAGTCATGTACTAAGGTTATAAAAAAGCTGGAACTGGAAATTAGGGCTCCTGACTTCTATGGTAGTGCTCTTTCTCACTCTAAGGTTAATGGAATGGAGCTTCTCACCTTAAATATGAATACACCATCTCTCACCATCACCCCTACTCTGTGATGGTCATCAGATTCAGGCCCTCATTCTTGCTAGGCAAGTGCTTCACCATTGAGCTAAATCCCCTGTCCCAGATGAATTTTTTTTGCAGTATGGGGATTGAGGGCAGAGCACTTAACCACTGAGTGACATTCCCAGCCCTTTTTATTTTTTATTTCCAGACAGAGTCTCACTCAATTGCCCAGTGTGGCCTTGAACTTACAATTTTCCTGCCTCAGCCTCCTGAATTGCTGGGATTACATGTGTGTGCCACCACACCCAGTCCCAGTTGAGTTTCTTAAGAGTGTGTTAGCACACATAAGTAGATAATCAGCGTTGCCATTCCTAAATCAGTAAAAGAATCAACATACATTACTAAGATCTATCAGAGTAATCCTTTTTCTAGAATGATACTTAGTTTATAGCCACGTATCTCATTTATGTAAGATCATTTAGCTTTCAACGATCTATATTTCTTGGTTCTGTACAAGAGCTTCCTGTTTGGTTTCATAAGCACTGGTTCAAAGTTCTTACTTCTGAACCTTGCCTTTTCTTTTTCTGTTACTTACCTCACTCAGGGAAAAACAGATTGTTTAATCTGTGAACCATACATCTTTGTTTAATTTTGTCTCGCAGGCACTCTTGATCACCACCAGGGGGCAAAAGCCTACCAGCTGGCTTCCCTGCAATACAGCCCCTACAGGACTGTGCAGTACAGGGACCCTCAGTGTCTGATTCTTGATGGAACCTCCCTGCTAATTATTTCAACCACAGGGCCCCAGGGAGAGAACAAAGGCTCAGCACAGAGGGCTCTTGTGGCACTTAACTGTACAGCAACCAGAAAGAGCTCATGACAGCCCTGTCAGTTTAAAAGGAGCAGAGATCCAAGAGTGTTTGAGCGACAAACAGGAGGAGGTGGGCTTCAATAACTGCAAACTCCTGAGTGTGCGTGTTTTCTACAGCTTTGATACGTATGGGGCTATTTACCAGCTCATCTACTCAAATGGAAGAAAAGCTTTGTCAACTCTGTTTCTCAATGTAAATAACCAGTGATATTTGCCTTGTGTGACTTCTTTTCTTTTAAATCTTGATTTTCCATTATTCTTTTCTTATGTTCCATGAACGGTTTATCTTTTAGAAAATGATCCCTTTAACTCATGTACAAATATGTAACAAAAATTATTGTTAAAATTATTCACTTGAGATATTTTTTAGTCGACATTGTCACTTGACTATAAAACAATGAAATGTAGAGACGAAGACGAAAGTTCAACAAGCAAATCCTGTTTAATTGGTAGAATTTCTTCACAGCAGATGTAAATGGGAAGTAAATAGCAGGTTGGACCTTTACAACTCTGTGAGCCCAGCTTTCTCGGCCTCCGGGCTCACTCACAGCTTCTTCCACCTTAGGAATAATGAATGACTTCAGATAGGTGACCGAGGAAGCATGAGGGTACCATGAAGTTTTCCCAGGTTTACAAGTGAAAATCTGTCTTACAAAAAGTCTCATCATAAAAAATGCACAGAAGGGTGGGAAAGCTCAGATTCCCCCGACCCTCAAAATCCGGGTGAAAGGGGGTAAACTGGTCTCATGGGCTAGCCCAGCCCCATCAACACCAGTGAAAGCATCTGAAACCCCGCGGAGTCCTTTCCCACTGAAAAACGCGCTTGCCTCAGGATTTTCACCTAGGTTTCTTTTCTCAGGTTGGTTAGGCTGTGCGCCCCACCTCATAAAATGGTCGTCTCTTAGGAGTGAGAACTAGGGCGGCCCCCACCCAAGGACCCCTCAACCGGCTGGCTGCCGTCAACCCCTTCCTCGTACCCCACCCTACTGCACCCCACTCCACCCCACTCTGCAGCACCCCTCGCGGTCTCGGCGCTAAGAAGGAAACCCAGGAGGGGGCGGCGGCCCGCGGCGCAAGCATTCGGCCTGCTTCCGGCAACTCAAGGGTTACGACAAGGCGGCGGCGCGCGCCGAGGGGAGAGGCGGTTGCTGACAGGTGGCGCCTGCGCACTGGGAGCGCTCATTGTGCCCCGCAGCTGCCGAACCGCCCGCCCGCCCGCCCGCCCGCCAGCCAGCCGCCCGTTCGGCGCGTCAGTCGGCGAGAGTACGGTGGTGGGTGCGGAGCGTGCGGCCGTTCCCGCGGCCTCCTCTTCCTCCCTGTTCCCTTCACTCCTACCCCGCACTCCTTTCCCTCACCTCGGCTCCGTCACCTTCCCGCCCCCCACACTCAGGACAAGAATGCCCTGTCCGGAACAACCCAGCAGCGCCTAGATGGCTTTGGTCACGGTCCAGCGGTCGCCTACCCCCAGCACCACCTCCAGCCCTTGCGCCTCGGTGAGTCCCTCCCGGCGGTCACTCCGCTTGCTTCTGTCACTGCGGCTCCGCTTTGCCTCAGCGGGTCCCGCCGAACGCCACTGCGCACGCGCCGCGCCGCTTCCCAGGCCTTGGCACTCCGCTGCCGCGAACCCCCCACACCCTCGTCTTAAAGACTAGCAGCAGGAACTACAAGACGTTGATTTTTTTTTTTTTTTGTCCGCATCACCCTGAACATCCTGCTCCTCACAGTCCTCGCACTAAAATCCCCCGTGGCATGCCTTCTATAGCTTGAGCACTTCCTTTCGGGAATGAGTCATTCTTGCTTTTCACCCTCCCCCTTCTTTACCTCTGTTGCTCTGCTGCAGGGAGGGAACCTGGGGGACTCCTGCGTTGCCCCTTACCCACATCCATATGCCCTTGCCCACACCATTTCAGGGACCTTTTCAGTATTTGCACACTGCACACCCTTCTTGGGACTCTCTGGGATGTGTGCATTCCCTCTAGTCACTTACCGTCTTTCTTGTACTCTGTACTATTCAGGCTTCATTGGACTGCTGAACGGTAGTTACTCGTTGGTTTCTTCCTTCCGCTACAGGGTGGCAGTGCTTTTCTCTGCTTAGACTTCTTACCTTTCTTCAGCGAGGTCTTGAAGCATCTGACGCTGCTTGATGACCAGTTCCAATTCATTTTTATCTTACAGACATTTATGCCTTACACTCATTGCTGATGATTGTTCTTGTTTTGGGTCGTGTTTGAAAGGCTTATTACTTTAGATGCCTATGCCAAGAAAGCATGCTTCCTGAAGGAAAATAACTCAGTAACCAGCTTTTTCCTGCTGGGCCCATCTTTGCATTCGCTCCTCGCCCCACCCCCATTCTTTTACAACTCTATTCTCTTAGGCTTCATTTAAAAAAAATATTTATTAATAAATATTGCACTGGTGGGCAAAATGGACTTTAAACAAACCAAAATTCACATGCTTTGGGGAGAAATAAACTGAACAAAAATATGAACAGGAAAACTATCTGGAACTTCCTATAGAATTGTAATGGTGGGTTTAGTAGTATCAAGTTGCAAAGAGGTACTCAGTAAACACTGTACCACCTTCCACTATGTAAAAAAAAAAAATTGGGTGAATGTGTGAGGTGTGATACGTTGAAAATATGTTGGCTTGTGTTTGCAATATAGTTTCCTGAATTTAAAAATTTTGTTGTGTATAGTGGTGGTTTCTCCTTTTCTGAGTTTTCTTATGCATTTTGTGTGACCAAATGGACAACTCTGACCTAATTCCCAAAGTTATTGTATTTCAGAGGTTAGCATCTTGTGTTGTTCCAGAGAGTAGAACTAGGATCCTTGGGTAGAAGTTCAGAGAGGCAGATTTCCAGTGATTGTAACAATGGCATATACTGCCTTGCAAAATAGTTGAGTGCTCATTTCTGGAAGTAGTTCAAGCAAAGCCTGGAGGACCTTTTTCCTGGTAGGTGGTATAACAAATTCCTGCAGTAGGGGACTTTTAAGTCTCTTCCAAGCCTTTAAGATTCTGTGATTTGAGAATAATTGTATTTTGCAGCTGGCGAAACATTTTAGAGTCCTCTAAAGACATAACATAGGAATAAAAATTTGTAATTTATTATTTTATTTTAAAAGTATTTTTTAATTGTACTTGGACACAATACCTTTGTTTTATTTATTTTTATGTGCTACTGAGGATTGAACTCAGTGCCTCACATGTGCTAGGCAAGTGCTGTACCACTGAGCTACAACCCCAACCCCGGTGTGATTTATTTTTATGTGTAGTACATTTGGAAAGTCATTAACATACCATCAGAACATCTTAATTCATTCAAGAAGTCGACTTTTTTTTTTTTTTTTTTTTTTGGTACCATGGCACTTTACCGCTGAGCCATATCCCCAGCCCTTTTTATTTTATTTTGAGACAGGATTTCCCTAAATTGTTGAGGTCCTTGTTAAGTTGCTGAGGCTGGCCTTGAACTCACGATCTTCTTTCTTCAGCCTCCTGAGTTTTTGGCATTACAGGGCTGTGCCACCATGCTCAGCTACTAGTAACTCTTTAGTTTGTGGTTACCAAGCCTGATTTTTGGCAGCAAAACAGTTGAGGGTTAATAGATGCATACAAATAAACTCACAAATATTATAGTAACTTTATTTTGGGGGGTATTGTTGGAAACAGTTTATGCTGTACTAATATGTTTATTAAGTTGTTATGTCAGTTTTCTTGAGGTGAATGATGAATATGAAGTAAGGCCATATTTACTTGATGTGAATTTATTAGTCAAAACCGGGTTACTTTAGTATGTTAATAGTCGCTTTTGACATAGGTAATTAAATTGATCATGTGGTAAACTCAGTTGTTAAACTAAATGACTGATCTTTCTATATCTACTAGCCTGGTTGTTTCAGTTGTTTATACAATGTGCAAAGGAATCCTGGCACTGGTGTGTGTGAATAACAATCAGCATTGTTAGCATGACTGATAAGACAGTTATCTTTCCCTTTAAATTGTCTTCCTATGTGACTTCATCCAGAGCTGTGTTCAGCTGAGTTATCTCGTGGTCTTGTGCTCTAGTGTTGACTACTCTCTGACCTGCATATATTTTGCTGTTGTATGTATCTCTTGCTGCATGAATAGGTTGGATTGTTTTAAAGGAGATTGCAAAAGGAATCTAGCGAACCATAAAAGGAGATTTAATTTTGCAAAACTGGAAATTTAATTTTAAAATTAATCACTGTAAGCATTCTATGATACTTTTTTACTATAGAATAGGGAACATTTTAATATTGTCAGCCCTTCAGTATTATTTCATTAGGCACTAAACAAACTATTGATCACTTACTAGGTGAAAATGACCATTTTACATATTAAGATGTAACATTTACTTGCCCATCAGGATCGTGTAATCTGGGTGTCAGAGTCAAAGAAGAAAGAACAAAGGAGTGTAAAAAAGGAAAGTGAGGGGCATGATACCATATGTACATGAATAATCAGTTTGAATTGCTCATAAGTATTGTCTGAAATTAGATTAAGATAAGTTTACTAAAGACAGTAGTACTAAGAGTAATAATATTTAACATCTCTTGGGTTCTCATCTGTGCCAGACATCATGCTTTATGTACATGGATTAACTCATTTACTCCTCACTATATGCCTAAGGAAAGTTGCTCTTATCCCCATCTTATAGATGACAAAACCGAGGCAAAGAGATACTAAGGAATGTGCCCTATGTCATTCAGCCAGGGTTTGGAGTTGTAATTCAAACCTAAGTTGTAATTCTAACTTTAGAATCTGCCATCTTTTCCTCTTTGGTGATCAGGGAGTATATCATAGTAGGTGGCTCTCAAACTGGTTCTTGAAGGATTGATTGAATTTCTATAGACCAAGAAGCTGGGGATAGAGTATTCCAGATGGAGAGAAATTGTATGTGTATACACACACACACACACACATACACACACACACTTTATATATTTATTTATATATATACATATATACATATATATATATATATATATATATATATCAAGACTTTTAGAGACAGAATAGTACAAAGCGTATCTGAAGGAATTAAGCAGGTCAGTTTGAGGAAGGATTTGTTTGGAAAAATAGCAAGAGATAAAGGTGAAGAGCTAGGGCTGGGGAGCTTAGGTGTTCGAACTTGATGGAGAAGGTAGTAGAGAGTCCCTAGAAATTTTGAGCATATATGATCACAGTGGTATTTTAAGAAAATTGATCTAGGAGCTTTGAGCCAGAGGGATATCAGGAAGAGAGCTCATGAGTGAAATTAGAGGCTGTTGTAGCCCAGGTGTGCAATAATACAGGCCTCGACTGGAATTTTGAAGCAGTATAATGGAAAGAAAGGGACAGGTGTGATTGTGGAAAGACTCAACGGACTTATAGACTGATTGAATATAGAGGTGGAGGAGCCAGAGATGCCAACTGTTGGGATTTATCGTTCTTCCCAAAGTAGATGTTTCCTAATTAATAGAAGCAATTAAAGAATTCTTTGGACTGGATGTATAGCTTATGTATGGTAAGAATATGTGCTTAGCATATGAGCAGCCCTGGATTCGATCCCCAGGAACAACAACAAAAAATTCTCTCCCTCTATTCTTTCTGGTGTGATTTTTATTTTGGTAATTTGTTTTTGACTTTAACAAATTGTTTATTTTTTCTATTTTTATTTTTAATTGACATACAGTAATTGTACATATTTATGGGTATAGTGTGATAATTTGGTACACATCTATAAAGAGTAATGATCAGATTAGGATAATTGGCATATACATTGCCTCAGACATCTATTATTTCTTTGTGTTGGGAACATTCAAAATCCTCTCTACTAGCTATTTTGAAATATACAATGAATTATTGTCAGCCATAGTTATCCTACTGTGCTATAGAATATTAAAAGGTATTCCTCATATCCATCTGCACCCCTGTTACTGTTCCTGTTAACCATCATCTCTTAATCCCCCTTTCTCAGACCTTTCCCAGGCTCTGGTAACCACTAGTCTTTCAACTTGCATGAGATCAGCTTTTCAGTTTCCTTATATAAGTGAGAACATGACATCTTTGTCTTTCTGTGCTTAACTTACTTTATTTAACATAATGTCTTCAGTTTCATCCATGTTGCTGCAAATGACAGAATTTTATTCTTTTTTTAGTTGAATAATATTGTTATAACATTTTCTTTATCCATTCGTTAATGAACACCTAGGTGGATTCTATATCTTGGCTATTGTGAATAGTAGTGCAATAAACATGTGAGTGCAGATACTTCTTTCAACATACTGATTTCATTTCCTTTGGATATATACCCAGTAGTGAAATTGCTGGATCATATGACAGATCTGTTGCTAGTTTTTGAAGAACCTCCTTGCTGGTTTTCCATCATGGCTTTATTAATTTACATTCCCACTAACAGTGTATGAGAATTCCCCTTCCTCTCTTGCCAATAAATTATTTTTTAATGACAAAAATTATGTGTGTGTGTGTATGATGTACCATACTTCTTCAAGTATATGTACATTGTAGAATAATTAAGTGAAGCTTATGAACATTTCCATCACCTCACATATTTATCTTTTTCTGTGATGAGAACATTTAAATTCTATTCTTTTAGTAATTTTCAAGTAATGTACAAAACATTATCATTACTTTTAGTCACCATGCTATTCAATAAATCTCTAGATCTCATAACTGAGACTTCACACTTTTTGGGCAACATTTTCCCTAGCCCTCCAATTTGGTATGAATTTTCTAAATTGATAGTTATATTAATCCAAAGTCACATAAGCATGTAATACTATAATAATCTTTTACTTTTGAGTAGTACCTTATACTTCACAAAATGATTTGTTGTATTTGTGATTTAATTCTACAGTGGCCCTACAATAGACAGGTACCAAGGTTAAAAAATACTGAAGATTATGAAACTGGTGGTAGAAGAACCTGAACTAGAATAAGTATTTTGGTTCCTGGTCCACTCTATTTCCATGTTGTGATAAGAGAAACAGCATATGCAGTTTTTGAGTCTTGTCTGCCAATTAAGTAAAGGAACAAGAAGAGATATAATCAAGAACTCACACTGGAGTTCATGTATATTGCAACATTGACAGCTTAGAACAGAATCATCTAAGTCTGTACAAATAATTTTTAGGCAATGACCTTATTCAAAACCTACTGACTCTTATATAGAATTTTTATAAATTTGAATAGTTTCATTACTCTTAGAAGATCAACAGCAAAGTAGGAATGGAAGGTTGTATGTACTGCAAAAGGTAGGCTCCTATAGATTTTGGGAAATGATAACTGCTGATTTCACAGCAAGGGAGGAGGAAGAAACATAGCTGTCATTAGAAAAAAAAAATTGTAATTCTTTGCTACTTAATGTAGGGACAGATGCTCCTCTAGGACCTGGTAGTCCTGAATCACATGAGAAGGCTTATATTTTGTTCAATTTAAGCAATCAGGATTGAGTGTAGTGTATTTTTAAATAGATGCCCATCTAAGTTTCACCAGTTTTGATATTTAGGGTGCACACTTCACCTTGTTCCAATGGCGTGTGCCTGTATTCCCAGTTATTGGAGAGGTTGAAGCAGTTATTGGAGAGGATAGAAAGTTTGAGGCCAACCTGGGCAACACAGGCAAGCAAGTCTTTGTCTCAAAAAAAGCATACTTCAGTTAGTTGGTAAATTCATTTGCACATGTATCTTGTTTCCTGATGATGCTGGATAAACAAACTATTATTGAGTTATATATATTCAGATATGGCCACATTTCTCTCCCTAGGCAGAGAAAATAAAGCAAAGGGAAAACTAAAATTGATTTCCATGAAGTATAAAATACTTCAAAGGAATGCTTTTGGGTTTTTTTTTTTTTTTCTTTAAGACAGCTTAAGAAACTTGCATAAACTCAAGAAATAGCACAATATCATTGTAGGAAATTTGGGACTACAGAAAGAGAAAATTTAAAAAATGTCATTGTTATATTTTATAAAGATGAAATGCTGCTGTATATATAATATTATATATATTTTTTAAATTAAAGCTTGGTATATATCATAGATACTTTGCCCTATCATTTATTTATTTTTATTTTTTATTTTTGGGTGCTGGGGATCGAACCCAGGGCCTTGTGCTTACAAGGCAAGCACTCTGCTGACTGAGCTATCTCCCCAGCCCCTGCCCTATCATTTAAATGGCTGCATTGAGTATAGTTATATTATGATTCATTCTAACCACTCTGTTATTGGTGGGCACCTCGCTATTTTTTCATCCTTTTTTCTGTCACAAATTATATTGTAGTGAACATCATTGGGCATAAATACTTGACTGCAGTATGGAACATTTATTAAAATTTCAAGGAATGCAATTACTGGATCACTGAGTATAAACAATTTTAAGACTTCTGTTACATATTTATGCCTTCTAAAAAGGTTATTCCAATTAACATTTATTCCAACCAACATAGTGTAAGAATGTTCATTTCTCCTGATCTTATTATTGTTGGATATTCTCATTCCACTTTAAGTCATTATTAATTTTTGAGAATAAAGAGTAGTATCTAATTGGTTTGGTTTGTATTTTATTATTAGATAAGTTGATATTTTCCAGATATTTAGTAGGCATTTATGTTAACTTTTAAAAATGATAAATTTATTGAGGTATAATTTACAAATCTTAATCTGTTTAATAAATGTAAGTTCAGTGATTTTTAGTAAGCTTATCTACTTCAATTCTGTATTTCCTTTTTGTGAGCTATATGTTCATTTTTTCAGTTTTTATAACCTCTTGATATATTATGAATGTTAATTTTTACATTTTTTACTATTTGATTTTTAATTCAATTTTTGTTACTCTTAGAATAAAGTCTCCAATAAAAGTTTTGGTAGTGAGACTTTGAATGAGCCAACCTTGCTTACTTACCTCTTCAGCCTTGTCTTCCCAAGTCCCTGCATTGCACACTGCTCACAGTTAAGCTGATATGCTGTGCTCCCTTTGGTCTCTAGGCTTTTGCACATGCTGTTCCCTTTACCTGGAACACTTTTCCTTCATCTCTTTACCTAACTAATTCCTACTCATCCTTCAGGTCTCAGCTTAAATGTCACTTCTTCTGGGAAGCTTCCCTGACTCCACCCCCAGACTATGGTAGGTGCTCCTTCTATGTGCACCATAGCACCCTATTCTTACCCATGGTGGCTCTTATCTCTTTATTGTACTTGATGTTTGATTGCTTATCTCCTCAGCTAATCTTTAAGTCAAGGATTGGTCTATTTGCATTTCTTTGTATCGTGAAGGCTCAAAAGTATTCAATATGTGGACCAATGAATATTGTCATATTTAGCAGTGTTTTCTATTCTCACTTTTTTCATTGTTTTTAGGCATAGAGAGACATCACAGATGCCCAAAGGATATGACCACTTTTAAGACTTTTAATATATTGCTGCTGTCCTCTAGAAAGGTTGAATCAGTCTTTCTTTATAACCAGTATATAAAAATATTTCACTGTACAGTCTTCAACCCTAAATATCCTCCTCCTCATCTATTTTCTTTATCATAATAATAGCTATTGTTTATTGGACACATCGTATACTAGACATTGTGTTTAGTATCTTTTCATATGCTAGGCAAGCACTCTACCACCAAGTAACCAGCTAGCCCCCTTAACTATTATTACATTCATTGTTATTTAATTTTTACATCACTCCTGTGGGGTATGTATTGTTATTATCAATTTCTCTTTCACTCTTCTCTGTCTCCCTCTCTCTCTTTATGCTAGAGATTGAACCCAGGGCCTTACACATGCTAAGCACATGCTGTACTAGTGAGCTACATCCCCAGCCCTGCTGTTTCTATTTTATAAGGAGAATCGAGGCTCAGAGAAGTAAGTGAATTGACCAAGGTTATAGGTGTGGAATCTGACTTAAGAATGACTTCTCTTAACTACTAGTGTTTTATTGTTGTTTTAACATACATTTTTTTTTTTAAATTAGAGGTTAAACATTTATTTTTTCAAACATTTCCTATTAGCCAGGTAAGGAGGCACATGCCTGTAATCCCAGCTATTCAGTAGACTGAGGCAAGAGGATTACTTGAGTCTACAAATTCAAGATCAGCCTGGGTGAAAAGTAAGAAGACCCTGTGTTAAAACAAAACAAAACTTTATTAATATGTATTTTATATTCCTTCTTCGTTAATGGTTCCTATGTTTTGCCCAGGTTTCTCCATGGGTGCTTAATTTTTTCCATATTGATTTCTAAGCATTCTTTGTATGCTAAGAATATTAACTTTTTACTGTTGGAAGTTTTGCCCATATTTCATTGTCATTTTATTGTATTCATTCCAATGTACAGAGATTTAAAAAAATTGTAATGCCATCAACCCAAAAGTCTTTGTACTTTCATTGTTTTTCTTGGTGTAATTTTTCATCACTATATATTCACCTGTATTTCTTAAGTTGTTTATTATCTTATTTTTCTCTTATTTTAATCATCTGAAATTAATTTTATCACATGATGTGAGGATTGCATTTATTTTGTTCTAAATGTTTAACAATGTAGTTCATTTTATGAAGTGATCACTCATTTTTTTCCCAATGATGTATAACTCTACCTCTGAAATAGTAAATTTGGTAATAAACTGTGGTGTTTATTTAAGTTCTCTTGCTAGTCCCAAGGAGTTTAGTTAATTTAGCAGTATTACTAACTACTTATTAAATTGTGTGGATGGAAATAAAACTAGCTTAAATTTTAAAATTTGAGTACTTGGAAAGTCCAGAGGAAGAATGGGCCTTTGGTATTCAAAAGGTAGCTTCAGGTCTCTGATCCTTTCTGTCTGGCTTTATGTGTGCAGGAGAGTCTAGATTATGATGAGTCTGAAATGATACTGTGCAGCACTGCCTTTTTATGTAGCACCATTAAATATTACTCCTGGCCCCAGGAGCTTATAACTTTACCTTTTTTTTTTTTTTTTTTTCATTAAATACCTGCTGTCATGTTGGCTACAAGAGTGTCTTGGCATCTTGTAGACTTTCTTGTATTCCTATATTTTATTCATTTAAAAAATCTAGGTGTTATAGAAAAATTATTTCCAACACAGAAAAAAAAGCAATTATTGATAAGAACCATTAATCTACCCTGAAATATTATAGAGGCAAGGTACACCTGGAAGAGACATTAGCAATCTTATTAATTAGCAAATATTTAATGAGTGTTATTAGATGCAGGTAATTTCATAAATTTTCTTCTGGTTCTCAGCACTAAATTCTTTTCAAATACTTTTACAAACTGCCTTGCATTTTCTTGTTCATCTGAGCAACATAGCTGCTGATCACAGTGCCCCTCATTTTCTTGTTTGTCAAGAAAAGTTCTAGTGGAATGCTCTTGGCTCTGAAATGTAGAGAAGTGTCCCATCGTTCCCTAGATTTCTTGAAAGATTTCATTTATTGAATGGGAGAGAATATGCCTAGAAACACATAGCAAGAGGTAGTACTATGTTCCAGCCTATGTTTTATGGAGCTGTTGGATTCAATTTTTTAAAAAAGTTACTTAGTACTTTTTTGCTTTCTGCATTGTAGTTGAGTTTGAGGCTATTTATTTGTTTATGCTGGGGGATCCAGCAGCCAGTTAGTCCCCAGCCTCAAGAAATTTAGAGTAGAAGTGATAAGATTGATATTAAACAAGTATTAAATTATAGTGTAGTTTTCACAGATCTGTAAAACTTGAAGAAGAGAGAGCTAACAGGGACTTCTGACTGGGCCTTCAAGAGTGAGGGGAGTTATCAGCAGAGGATTGGGAGTGAGAAGCCAGAGGAAGGGAAGCATTCTTAAACACAAACTTAAGGCAGGACTAAAAATGACATCACATAGACTGAAAATCACAAACAGTAAGTGCTAATGCCACGTAAAATATAGAAAATGGGTTGAGAAGTCAAAATAATTTCATCTGACTTAACATCTGTAGCCTTACTTTTACCTTGAATACAGAGTATATATGTTTTTTTGGCTTCCCTTTGAGGAGGAGGCTTTGTTAAAATTTGTGATAATGGGCAAGAAACCTTAGAAGATAACATTAATAGCTATCCCAGTTTAAGTGTTTTCTGTACAGTATACACTGGATTTAAATAGGTATCACAACAACTATTTGAAGGAGTACTACAGTATTATTGTTCCCATTTTACAGATGAAGAAAAACTGGTTTTCAGGGAGATATCTAGATGAATGACAGTGTAATTCAGGTAAAAGTGGCAGAGCTGGAGTTTAAACTTTGGTTGCCACAGTCAGAGACACCTACTATGCTAAATAACCTTCTCTGTATTAGAATTGGTGTCTGAGTTTATGTGGGGTTTAATTCCATTTTTTAATCATTTAGCTTCATGTTTGCCCTGTTACAGTTTGAATCATTGCAGGTTTGTCATTTTGCTGCTGATTCCTTGGTACATGAGAAATTCAGTTCAACATAATTTGTTGAGAGACTTCTCAGATATTGTGGGATGTTATAGGCCATCATTATCGTTGCTTAGAACTTAAAAGTCTAGAGGAGGAAGCAGCTATAAACTAAGCTTGTGTAATCAGAAACCTAGTATGCTGACTACAGTAGGAGAAGCACAAACCAAATGTGTAAACTTTAGTTCTGAGAGGATAACAGAGAAGGAATATGTAGCAGACTAACCGGAAAAATAGAGTAGCAAAATATCTTTGCAACTAGGAAAAGAAAGATTATTTTTTAAAAAAATTATAGATATTAACCCCTTTCAGTTCCATTCACAATTAGAAGCCATTCCCTCCCCACCCCACAGGGTGATTTTGTTGTCTAAGACATGGTAGGTACCAAAGCTTCTGTCTTTGAAGATTTTGTGTTAGCGTTCTCTGCCCCCCCAAATGGTGCTGGGGATTTGAACCCAGGGCCTTGTGCTTGTGAGGCAAGCACTCTACCAACTGAGCTCCTGTGTATATCCCCAGCCCCTGTGTTAGCATTTATTACCTTGCTCCTCACCTGTATTTCCTCTCCCACCCATAAAGCTTCTTCCACTTAAAGAAAATGAAAACCACCACCAACTCTTTTTTTTTTAATTGCTGTAGCCAGATAGGGCAATGAATATAAGAAACTACATTTATTTAAGATAAAGGAAACCATCTCCCTTGCAACTTGGTGATTGGAACAATGATTATCCTACTATTTCAGACACTTACAGAAACTTCAAGAATTTAGGAGAACCCTTTTGTCATCATTGTAATATTTAGCATATCTTAAGAATTAAATTACATGTGAGCATCTTATAACTATTATCTTAATCTTAAGGAAGTTCATTGATTCTTTAGGGTATGAGAAGGTGATCATGATTTAGAATAAAAATAACAACTACCATTTAGTCTAATATAAGCCATATGGAATGGGGAAGCCTTAAAAGTGTTTTCATTTTTCTCTCCTTAGGCCTTCAAAAATACCCGTGGTAATATGAAGCAGTCTAGCACAGTATTTAGAAGGGTAGGATCTGAAAACTGCCTGAATCTGAATCCTGACTTTATCATTACTAGACTTAAACCACTTAAGTGCTCTGTGCTTTTTTTTGTCCATCTGCAAACTAGGGGTAATAGCAGTACTTCTTTCATGGAAATGTTCTATGCATTAAATGAGAGAATACATTAGTACATGCCTGGCACCAAGTAAGAATGCACTCACAAAGTATTAGATATTTTTTTAATAATGGTGATTTAGAGTTCCTATTTAGTTACTAAGCAGCCTTAAAAATTATAACCCAGATTTGGTGGGGAAGGTATTTGCTCTATGACAGTGTAATTCAAACGGATAGCCTATTTCAGAGTTTAGTTTGTCTTTGACTATTCTTTCTTTAAAAAAATTTTTACTTGATAATGACTTCATTTGGGGGGGGGCTTCATTTTTTAAATTAGAGAATCTCTGTTCCAGTTACCAATCTCCAGGCAAAATATTTTATGTATAATTTTGTAATGACTTTGGAACTCCATATGGAACAATTAATGCAACTGCGATCTTTAAAAATTTCCTTTGCTTCTGAGTTTATCATTTTAGTAATCCATGCTTAGCAGCATATTAATTTGTTGAATGTTTGATATGTAATAGGACAGATCATTGCAAGTGGTCACCTGAATTTGTATAATCAAATCATAGGCTAAATGCATTGATTTTTTTAATGATTGAGGCCATAAATCATGTGGCAAAATAGAACACAAATTGCCAGATATTTTTTAAATATGGAGAATTCAAAGACACTGAATGTATTCATGGGTTTAAATATATCTTTGTACAAGGAAACAATAGGTGAGAAGAATGATCTGTCTAATCCAGCTATTCCAAGCAGTTGGCAGTTGAAATTGAATGCAGCTCTTAGAAGATGCATTTCCAAAGCAACTGAATGAAATCATATGTAATAAAACAAGAGGTCTTTGGTTCAGACTTTAGTTGCATTTTGATTATGGTTTTCATTACTGAATCCTATCATAAAATAGAGACACTATATTTCTTCTTGTAAAGAACACTGAAAAAAATTACACTGTTTTTTTTGAACACAGTATTTTGATTGATCTTCTTTATCTGTCTATATGAACTGCAGCTTTCTCAACTCTTGAATATTTTTATAGTGATTCTTTGGGTTTCCATTAAACTTAAAACTGTATCGACTGCAAAGGAATTCTGGTTAGGCAAGGTACAGCTTAAAAAAAAAAATCCAGGAACTCAATATTTTCCTATTTCTTACATGATACATAATCTTGAAAATTAAATCCAGGGCTTTTAAGAATAAGAAAACATTCTCAGGATATTTTCATTCAAATACCATTTTGTGACATTTTAATCTATAGGCTTAAAAAATTAAGAGAATTTTATTAAAAACTTGAGAAGTCTTTTTGTGTTCTTGAAATTGTCTTATAGAAAATAATAGTTGTGGTCCCAAAATGAAAACTTGAAAGACACAAGTACGATTTGGACCTCTTCATTGAAAAACTCGTTCAGAATGCAAGTTGGATGAAGGTTAGAATGTTGGTCACCAGATTGGTCTTTGGTTTGTTTTCAGTTGTCTTTTCAGGTGATTCAAGACACTCAGAGGAAGACTTTGTTTTAACAACTCAGAGGCTTCTACTTTTTTTCTCATAGTATTTCTCCCCACTTAATAGGGTTGTATTCATTTGCAGATTTGCTATCCAGTTTCTACTGTGTACATGACTTTATTATTTAAGCTGTTAGTACAGTCTACTCTTTTAAAAAAATAAGTTGACTTATTTTGAATTTGTGATTTATAAATTGAATGGCTGAAGTTCTGTTTATTCTCTTTTATATTGAAGTCTCTCTCTTGATTTTTCTTTATTTTTGCTTGTTTTTTTGTTTTTTTGTTCTTGTGATGCTGGAAACCCAGGGCCTCATACAGACTAGGCATGTATTTTCTATCACTAAACTATATCCCCAGCCTCCCTGATTTTTTTATCTTTTTATTTTGTACTTTGTGGGTCACATTTCTGAAATAATTATGATAATGATTCTCTAATTAGAAATAACCCTTCTGCAATGGTTGTGTGGACTCCAAAGTGAAACTTGCTTTTAAAAAAGAATTTTATTGCAGATATTTAGGGTTTACAACCTTAAAGTGGTATCTATAACCAAAGCAAGATCTTATATAATTACATCATATGTGGTTTTAAAGTCAAAGACAAAGGGAAAAATATTGAATAGAGTTGCCTTTGGAAATTACTTAAATAGACAAAAATGTTATTTGAAAACTTATAGGTTAATAGTTGAGAAAATGACTTGTAACATAGATCTTTTTTTTTTCACAGCTACTGGGGATCGAACTCAGGGCCTTGTGCTTGCCTTGCAAGCACTCTACCAGCTGAGCTATCTCCCCAGCTCCACAGCTATTTCTTAACCCCTAAAATTAGAAAGTTCTTTTTCCTCTTTTTGTTTATTGCCCACTTGATTTATTACCGACTTTCTGAAATAACATATTGGATATTAAGAGCAAAATTTCTTCAAGATCTGTAGGCTATGTGACAATGATTATGAAATACTGAATTTTTTTAATGCTTCTAAATCTTTCTTGATTATTGAAGAATAAAGTATTTTGCGTAGTGATCATTGCTATACATTTCTAACCTGCCAAATTCAGACCTAAAAGGATAGTTTCCCTCTCTAGCCAATTTAATAATGATTATATGTCTTTAGTACTCATTCTTTAGGAAATAGGCTATATTACAACATCATGGTTAATTGATTTAAGGCCCTGCAGCTAGATTCTGGAGTTAAAATCCCACTTCTACCATTTACTAGGTATATGACTTTGAACAAACTAATCTTGCTAAGCCTTAGTTTCCTTATCTATAAAGTGGGAACAATTTTTTTGTACCAGGGAATTGAACCCAAGGGCACTTAACCACTGAGCCACATCCCTGACCTTTACATAAATATATATATATATATATATATATATATATATTGGGGGGATGCAGGACAACTTGCTAGCCTTGCTAAGTGCTGAGGCTGGCTTTGAACTTGTGATCCTCCTGCCTCAAACTCCCAAAGTGTGGATAATTCTAATAACCTGTTTTACAGGATTGTTGTTGAGTTTCATGAACGAACTGAGTGAATACTTAGTATAGTGTCTGACACTGTTGCATATTGAGTGATTCAGTGATTACTAATGTTATGCAGATTTAATTCTCTGCTTTCTGCATAGTATTATATATACTACTTAATTAAAATAATTTATACTAGCTTGACTTCAGTGCATTGTATAGGTGGTATATTTTGGTCTTTACTAAATAGTGTATATATTTGAAATATAAGACTTTTCCTCAGGTCTGAGGATGTAGCTCAGTAGTAGAGCTTGTGTTTAGTATGTCAGGCCCCTATGTTTAATCCTCAGCACCAAAAAGAAAAAAAAAAAAAAAAAAAGAAATAAATACTACTTAGAAGAAATTGTACACAGTATATCCTGGATTGAAACTGACGCAACTATCTTTATAATGATGTGTAATGAAATGCATTTGAAGATAGTGAGGACTATTCTTTGAGGTTATCTGTAGCTACCATTAAAGTGATTAAAATTATTTTTAGATAGATATTCAATGAACATTTACACTAGGCATATCCGTCCCCATTTTAATACCCAGTGGGTATAACTGAATGATTTTCAAATAATTTGACTCTTTGTCTATAGAACTGACAAGAAATAGTCTGGTACTTGAGATAGGTACATCATTTTTTGCTTGTAGTAAATCTGATTTTTAGCTGTCCTGTACAACAACTGCCTTGAAATGTCCCAAAACATCATTCCACACCTGTAACACTTTAAAGTTTTTGTGAAATTCTGACTCCATAGCTTTTGGTATAAGAACCCTAAACTTTTACCAGCGAAGTACAGTGGTGGTACAAATTATTTTTTGCTAAGACTACTAAATTACCACCCCATTATCTTGTTTGGAGGATTTAGGAGGCTGTAGTTTTATGTGTCCTTGTTATATCTTTATTTTATTTTTGTGGTGCTAGATCTTGCCCAAGCAAACACTCTACCAGTGATCAACATCCTCCCCCCTTTCCTTGCCACTTCTGTATAAAAATTCTAGGAAGTTATGTGGACTTTTGATTACTATTGGAATACTGTATTTTATAATATTGCTTTGTAGGGGTTCATAGAATTTCATTTATCAAATTGACTACTATAACTTTTTTTACTGTTAAAATAATTTCCAGAGTTTGGCTCAAAGGATAAAGCTCCGAATTGCTCTTGGGCAGCTTTTAGAGACTTTTGTTATAGTAAAAACCTTGTTCTATGTCTTTTTGTAGTAATTGATTGGTGAGTTTCTGGAATACTGTGCATTCAAATTGAATCCTGAATTTCTTTGCTTCTTCTGGCAGTTGGGATCTGTACAAGCTGTAGGCCTCTGCAGCCTACAAGTGTTGCAGCTCCTAATGGCAGACTATGCCTTCCAGTGTTGCAGCAGATCCCAGCAACTCACCCTCAATTTCTTCTTTCTTGGTTCTTATCTTGGAAATTCAAAGAATGAAATCCACAGACCAGGATGAATGAGTATAAGAGCAGGATTTATTGAAAAATAGGAACAGAACTCTCGCTCTGCCTGATAGCAGGTTTTCCCTCTGAGTTTAAAGGTTTACATAGCACTTAGGTCAACTGCTGTTGGTCCAAACTAATGCTAATCAGGGTTTGAAAAAAGTATCAATGATATTTAGTCCAAAAATATGCTAAGTAGAGTTTGAAAAAGTACTAACCCTATTGTCCATTCAGGTCTGTCCCACTTCCATTTTCTTGGTGAGTAGATTCTGGAGCTGCAGTGCTGTATGGAACAGGCTTCTGCAGCAGGTCTCTGTACCATGCCCAGGCCTGGCCACCTGGAGTGACAAATCAGCTGGCCCTGGCTCACCTTGGTGGGGCCCAGTGCATTAGGCCTTCTGTGCTTTAGGCCATTGCCAGCATGGTGGGCTTGGTGCGGTGGTGCAGGGCTTCCTGTCCACTCCAACCCACCCAGGCCTCTACGTAGATCTAAAGACCAGTGGACTGGCTGCGTGGCTTGGCATCCTGGGAGCCGTTTCCAAATTGTCTCATAGGTTCTAGACACAGACTTAAATTGAGGCATAATAAAGAAAGTTACACATTTAAGTGTGGTTATGGGCTTAGGCAGTTGATCTAAATTAGTGAAGTTGACCAAAGAGCACCTGTGGTAAATTGGAAACCATGAACCCGATCTTTAAGGGCTGCCATTTGTGACTCAGTGTAGACACAGTGTTACCAGAAAATCTTATTTCAAGAAACACTGGTATTCAGATGATATGAAATCCCCTAATTTTTTTTTTTTTTAAATGTTGGCAACCGAATTGACTGGAAATAATTTTGGCTACTAGTGGCAAAAGACCAAGTCTAACCCACAAGTCCATTTTCTTTTTTTTAGTGCAGGGATTGAACATGGGTCTTCACCCATGCTAGGGAAGCTACCACTGAGCTACACCCTCAGCTCTTGCAAGATCCAAGTTTACTTCATCTTTCTGTCATTAATTTGGATTCCCATCTTTATGCTTACCTCCACATAAAAGAAGGGTGTTGTATGGGGCTGGGGTTGTAGCTTGGTGGTAGCCAAGATCTTGACCAGCATGTGTGAAGCACTGGCTTCTATCCTTAGTACCAAAGAAAAATAAATAAGTAGAATAAAGATATTGTGTCCATCTGCAACTAAAAAATTATTAAAAAAGAAGGATATTGTAGGTGCAGTATCAGCAGTGGTATTCCACCATTCCTAGGAACTAGGTTACGTGCTTCCCTCTAGTTGTAAGAGAGCCTGGGAAAGCAAGTCTGTGGCTTATCTTAATCACTGTGTGCAGTAAGAGAAAAGGATGTTTGTAAAGCTGTTGTCAAACTCTGTCAATCTTAACAACTGATGCAGTTTTAAAGAACTTGAGATCCAAATGGAGTATATCTGTTGCCCAGAGTTATCTAATGAGTAACCAGTTTGTGGACACAGTATTTTTTTTTTTTTTTTTTACATTTCAATTCTCTTGTTACTCATTTTTTATTTCATTCATTTTGTAATTGCCAAGGAACTTGAAAATAGAAAGCTTGAATTTAAATACTGGGATAGGAACTTGCTAGTAGTGTAATATTTGACAAGTTTGCTTAATTCTAAGCTTCCCATTCCTCATCTGGAAAATGGGTATATAACATTGCAGTATAGCTTAGTAGTTAAGTGCAGGTGCTCTGGAATCAGAACTGAACTAAGTTGGAAACCTGTCTCTGCCACGCAAATCGCATAATGTTTTTCTTCCTCTGTGAAAGGGGGGCTTAACAGTTGTACCCCAATTCAGAGTCTTTGTGAAGACCAAATGAGATTCAGCAAATTCCCACCTTAGCAGAGCTCTAAAGTGAACATATAAGGCAAAAATCAAATATAGTAAAAATTCCCCTTAAAAAAAAATCCCACAAATCACCCATAAAGAACAATATACATGATTTTAAGCATACAACTCTGTATCTGAGACTGTGTGAAGAAACTCAGTTTCTCATGCTCACTTTGTTGCATGCACTTATTAAGTGGAATGACAGGTAAAATTATGTGCACTATAACACTTTTATTCATGTTTGTTTATTCTCTACTCTGCACATAAAGTCAAATTAGCATAAATGAAAATTTGATGAAACTCCAGAGTTATGATGAGATGTTTAGCATATAACCTGACTCTTTAAAAATTTTTAAGTTGTTATCTTTACATAGTACAGCATATAATGTTTGAGGATGAAGACACTGAACTTGTCCAGCCAGGTGTGGTGGTTTATACCTGTAATCCCAGTGACTTGTTAGGCTAAGGCAGGAGGATCAGAAGTTTGAGGCCAGCCTTAGCAACTTAATGAGATCCTATCTCAAAATAAAAAAATGAAAAGGGCTGAGGTTGTGGCTCAGTGGTAGAGCACCTCTGGGTTCAATCTGTTCAGTCTCCAGTACCAAAACAAACAAACAAATAAAAAATAGGGAAAGAAAAAAATTGAGGTTGTTTAGGGCTCAGATTGGCTCCTAACCATGTAATATGGAACAATGTTAATTTTTTTTTTCCCCTGCCACATCAGTCAAGATTTAAAACAGATAACTGTGGCCATCGGGATAATGTCACTATTTTAGAGATAAGGATGCAGGATAATTAATTGCATTTTAAGGAAAAACTCTTAAAATAACTGTCTCCAAATTTATAGGCCAGAATTAATATCTACCATATATGCTAAATCATATTTTTCATTATTTAAATTGTGAAGCATATCATTCACAAAGGATATTTTTGTTTTTAAATGCAAAAGTTTTACTTCCTTTCAAATTTGTCATGTAAAGGTTTTTAGAAGACAAAGTGATATTAAGTGGAATGCAAGATGTCAGGAAGCCCTAAAGATAAATTCCTCTGGGAGTCATTCATCAAGGATGTTAAGCATTTGCAACTAAAGCTACACCAAGCCATAAATAGTTATAGATGATCTGTTTTACAGTGTTGACACTTGTATCTAATAAGACCTTAAAACACTGACAACAAGAATTTATTATGTATTTAATGATATGATAATCTTTGTATCTCACTCTCTGAATAATATGCATATTCAGTTGCTTAGGTCAGAGGCATAAATAGAGCTTAAGAATCCCCCAGCATTGCCCTACAGGAAAACAAATATGGCCTTCCTTTTCTTAGCTCAAGTGTTTATTTTCAACAACAGACAGAGATGTACCTTCTGAAAGTTTTTTTTGAGGATCCAAAAATTTAAAAGTGAAAATGACTCTGAAACTCCAGAGTAATAATATACTTTTTTTCATTTTTTTGTTTTTTTGTTTTTTTGTTTTTGATAGTCCAGGGGATTGAATTCAGAGGCACTCTACCATTGAGCTACTGTGACCCCAGCCCTTTTTATTTTTTATTTTGAGACAGGATCTCACTAAGTTGCCCAGGCTGGTCTTGAACTTTAGCTCCTCCTGCCTCAGCCTCCTGTAGTCACTGGTATTATAGTGTGGCAATAATATGCTTTTGTTCAAGTGCTGTCAAGTGTTTTCTGTTGAAAGTGAAGTTGTCTAAACTTGTACTTTACCATGTGTTGCTTGGTATAGGGTTGTCTTGTTTTTTAAACACAGGAGGAAAATCTTGTTTTAAAGTGACTCATGTAGTGACCTGTAGTAGATTAGTAACGGGGTGTTGTTTCTGGTGCTCAATATGAGCACCAGAAACAACAGATACTGGTATTTTTCCATAGAATTAATGCTTACTTTTGGAATTTTTTTGTAGTTGTTTTGTTTTGGGGTCTTAGGGATTGAATCCAGGGCCTTGCACACGTAAGTGGAAATTCTTTGGAATTTTTGTGTTACAGATACTGGTTCCATATGAGTCTTTTTTAAAAAACTTTTTTGATGTTGATAGATCTTTATTTTATTCATTTATTTATATGTGGTGCTGAGAATCGAACCCAGTGCCTCACACATGTGAGGCAAGTGCTCTACCATTGAGCCACAACTCCAGCCCCTCCATAAGAGTCTTAATAGTAAGAATTTTTACTGTTATGTGATATAGGAACTTAAGGCATGGTTTTTATAACATGAGTTATAATTAGCTTATACTTTAAAGTCTTTAAATAGCCAGTATCTCTGTTACCTGTGATTATTTTTTTCTCCTACTGTCCCTTGGTACCCATTCATCTGTGATTGGATGATTTATCGTTTTACAGTTAATTAAATTCAGCTACTGAGCCTTATTTTATGGTTTTTAGAAAATCTTAATAGAGTTATGAAATTAGGTCTAATGAAAACTTAATTTTGGCATTTTTGTAGCTATACAGATATTGCCATGAAACCTAGAAATAGTATTTTTTAGTAAAAACATGGACAGGTATAATTAATTGGAAGATATCTAGAAATTTATTCTCCTAGTTATAGAAATTTAGAGATTTTTATAATTTCCTGTAAGAACTTGTAGTAAAAATTAAACTCAAGCCATTTTTATAGAAGGACAGAGTATAGTTTTTAAAGGTAAGAAAATTTTCAAGGCCAGATATTAACAGATTAGCCAATTTGGATCTAAAACTTAGTTTTTTATTTTTGCTTATTTGGAAAATTTCAGTTAGATAAGGAGTTCTAGGCTCTAGAGTGGTATATCTATTTCATACAACAGACATAACAGCATATATAATCAAAAAACTGTAGTCTCATCCCTAAGGAAAACAAACTTTTTATGCAAATGATGCAACATTTGCTTGCCATCTTTGGAGCTCCTTTTTGTTTTTGTTTTTTTTTTGTCCTTCCTTTCAGTTCTTTTAAATATCTCCAAGGGTAGCAAAGCTTCCTTTGAAGGTGAATTTGATTTTTGGAAATGTAAAAAAATAATTTGTATCTATATTAGATAAATAATAATTAACCAATCACTTATTTATTAATTAACCAAACATTTTAAGTGGTTATCTATTACATTTCAGGCCCTAGGGATAAAAGAATGTCTAAAATAATAAATTCCTGCTCTCAGAGCTCTGAGAGAATGGTTAATGTATAACCCTGGGGCAAATGGCAAATCAAAAGACTATCCAAAGAATTTGTCGGGATCCTTATTCACAAAATTAATAATTTTAGTAAAATAAAGGAAGTAAACCTTGGCTTGTTTGTAAGTTAGTGAGATAATTTTTTTTTGAATTACAAACCACTTTAAACAGTTCCAAGTAGATATTCTAAAAAATATTTCAAGTAGTAGGATATCATGGAACTTCTTAAGATGACTGAAGAACACTAATTTAAAAATATGCATTTAGTTGTGTTGCACTTTTATTTATGTATTATTTTAATCTATTTTCACCCTCAGATATTCTCAAAACAGAATATTAATATGGATTTTGTCCATTTTTCCTACCTCTCCTAGATGCCTCTGCAACCTCCTTTTAAGAAAAAAAATTCTGGGCTAAAGAAGATAAGACTCCCCTTTCATAGCAAATATGAGAGAGAGAAAAAGAGGTAGTAAAATTTTTTTTGAGGGAGAGCAGGAAGTAGATGATAGGGTGACCTTGTAATTTATTAATCAAACCATAATAATAATAAGTATGAAAGGAGTGCTAGTAATTGTTTTACTGTGCAGCAGGTATTAACTGGGATAGGCAAATAAGGTATGTGACCATCCTTTTGATGGTGATGCTCGAAAACAGTGTCTCCCCCAACCCCCGCAGAAAACTGTCTTAGAGTGAACCTTCACAGGGGTTGCTTTTGTACAATGGTTGTGACATACTCATAACAGAGGATATTCTTATGTAACATTATTAAGTTTATAATTTTACATTGTAACTGAACAGAGAGCTTATAGCATATTAAATGTGAATTTTTGTATTTTAATTTAATATGTCATACCTCTCAAAAATAGTGTGCACTCTGCCATTTTTACTTATGTTAGTTAAGGAATAGGTCAGGCTGCTATAAAAAAAGAGACTTCAATATACTGACATGTTAATAAGATAAAGTTGATTTCTTTCTCATGTGGTGTTGACAGAACCATTTCTTCTTAATAAGAGGTCAAAGAACTGCTCCAAAATGGAACCTTTAGACTCTCCAAAACTATGTTATAAGAATATTTTGTTGAATTTTCCTGAAAACTCTTAAATGTTTGCCTTTTGGGCTACTTAAAATCTTAAAAGTCTGCCCACATTCTGTTATGCTGTGACATTTTGTATCACAGAAATTGTCACTTGAAGAATAAAAAATTTAGAAACTAAATTTATGCTGATGTTTATTGGGTAAATTTTAATATGTAACTCTAAAAAGTTTCACATTACTGGCAGGAAAAATATTTAGAGTTTATTACAATTATATATATGTACCTGTATATGCATATTTAGACTCACACTGATTTCAATCTCCAGTACATACATACATATATATATGTGTGTGTGTGTATGTGTGTGTGTATGTATGTATATATATGTAAAATAAATACACACACGCACACTTTGGTATTGGGGATTGATCAAGGGACACCTTGCCACTGAGTTACATCACTAGTCCTTTTTATTTATTTTTTTAAATTTTAAGAAAGAGTCTCACTAAATTGTGAAAAATCTTACTAAATTGCTGGGGCTGGCCTCAAACTTGTGATCCTCTTGTCTCAACCTCTGGAGATGCTGGAATTACAGACATGTACCATACACCTGACTCAGTAATATATTTTTATAACCATTTAGCATACTTAGTTATTTATTCCTCTATATTCACATGGAAATTTTATATATATACATAGTTTTATAGTATTATATTAGGGTTTTAGTTTTTTGTTTTTGTATAGACAGTCTCCCCCATTAGTCTGAGATCAGGAACCTTCCTTGTTCATTTTTGTAACCCTCTTAATATCTGAAATATTAGATGAATTGCTCATATTTCATAGTATTAAATAGTTTGAGAATGAACAGTTGTGTACAGGCTGAAATTTACATTTGATAAAGAGAAAAATTAAAAGATAGGAATAGGATAATATATAACTAAACTCAAGAAAAAGTCCCAGTGGAATTAGCCAGCAATAAAGTGGATAGATGGGGATTGAACGGATTACAAAGAGAAGAGTAGAATGTGTAAAGACATGAAAGTTATATCCATTTGTAGAAATGCACATGATTTTGGTTGGAGTGAAGAGCATATGTCAGGGTAGGGACATCATGAGAGGTGTAACTAAAGGGGTATGATTGTGCAGAGCCTTATGTGATATGTTAGGAGGTTGAATTTTATCCAGAAAACCATGAGAAAACTCTGAAGAATATAATCAGTAGAAGAGTAGTAGAAGAGTAATACAATCAAATTTGCACTCTAGGAAGACAGCTATCTGAAAACCTATTGGAGGAGAGCCAAATATACTTAGCTACTGTATTGGGGCAGGGAGCAGGATGGAGGTTGAGAAGAAGGGTCTAGGATTTGGCTTCAGTGTTCTAGGTTTGGCCAGCTGTGTAGAGAGTGCCATTCACCGAGGCAGAGAATACAAAGGCCAGTTCAGATGGGGAGGTGAGCATCTTGAGTTTGAGGTATATATGAAGCAACCAAGAGAAAGTCTCAAGGTAGATAAATAAATCTGTTGCTCAGCAAGGAGATCTTGATTGGAGACAAAAAATGATAGTGGTTGTTTATTGGGCCTTTTGCTTAAATGTGTCAGGCACAGTGGTAAACACTTTATTATATATATCATATCATTTACTTCTTATGAATTATTATTATTCTCAATGTATAGATTATGAAATCAAGATCCAAGATTTCATGGCTAGTCGAAGAGTCACTTGTTGATTCTAAAGTCTGGTAGAAGCCATGAGGATATGAATACTTCATCTGCAGAGATTGTATAGCGTGATGCAAAGGGTGACTGAGAGTAAGAGAAGAGTGGACTAAAGATGGATTTTTGGAAATGGGCCATAGGGGAGGATAATGCAGGAAGAAGATCCTATAAATAAGACTGAAAAAGAGCATCAAGGGCAGTGTAACAAAATGTGTCCCCGACTCATTTCTCACATAAGATAATGCTTTAAAAGGGAGGGTAAGGGCTTTATATTCAGTAACTTTGTAAGACAACACAGAACCCCATCTTGTAGAGCTACAATGCACATTAATATAGTAAATATGTGAAAATCCTATAAATAAACTTGTTTAAATTTTTTGGTACCAGGGATTGAACCCAAGGGCATTCCCAACCTTTTTATTATTTATTTTGAGACAGAGTCTCACTAAGTTACCCAGGGCCTTGCTAAGTTACTGAGGCTGGCTTTGAACTTGAAATTCTCCTGCCTCAGCCTCCCAAGCCACTGGGATTACAGGTGTGCACCACTGTGCCTGCCCCCTATTTAATTTTAATACCACATTTCCCAAATCTTTTTGATTATGAATGCTCTCTTAGTCCATTACTGATATTATAGCAAACTACTACAGATTAGATTACTTATAAATAAAAGAAAATAATTTCTCACAGTTCTGGAGGCTGGGAAGCTCAAGACAAGGTAACATCAAACAGATTAATTGTCGTGAGGGCCTTCTTGCTGTGTCTTCAGAAGGCAGAAGGAATGAAGAGCTCTTTTATTCTATCTTTAATCCCTTCATGGGGGCTCCACCCTCAAGGCCTTACATCTTAATACTCTGACATTGGTAATTAAGTTTCAGTGTTGAGGGTACACATCAGATCATAGCAAACCCTTCCCCCTGCATGAATTCCATCAACATCCCAGGACTGGAGATCTTAGGGTGAAATCCAGATGAGTGTGCATCACAGACTCTAAGCAAAGGAGTTTCAGGAAGGAAGGGTCACTGTTAGGTTGAATGTCTTGGGAGGTCAAGGGAACTAAGAGAAGAAAATGAATTGATTCCAGATATGCTGGCATATGCCTGTAATCCCAGCAATTTGGGGGACTGAGGCAGGAGGATTGTAAGTCTGAGGACACCTCAGAAACTTCATAGATCCTGTCTTAAAATTAAAAAAATAAAATAAAAAGGAATGTAGCTGAGTGGTAAAGTGCCCCTGGGTTCAATCTCTAGTAATAAACAAAAACAAGAAAAAAAGAAAAAAGAAATTTAGTTGATGAGTTGACTTAGGGAATTAGGAAAGTGCCAGTGATCTATATAAGATGAACTTTTGTGGGGTAGGAGGTTAGAAGACCAGTTTCAGCAGGTTAGAAGGTAAGTGAGTGTGCAGAGTAGCAAGTAGTTCTTTTCAATACCTGTCTCAGAAGGAAAGGAAAAGAAAGTAACAAGAGCAGAATTTAGGGTGAGAGAAGGGCTCTTTGGGGTTATTGGCAAGAGACGTGAGAATATTTTTCTGTGAAGGGTCATTAGGAAAGAAAAGAGTCAGATTTGATAGGAAAGAGAGGATGATTCATGGAACAAGATTTAGGACATGTGGAGAGATTAGCTTTGGAGAGGTGGGAAGAATTACACTGAGTTCTAATAGAGTAGTGCCCTTAGGAATGAATATCTTTTCCAAGTAGGATTGTTTTGATTCTGGTTTTTGTGTTTGGGTCTTTTGATAGTTTAATCTTTATAGTGAATCTTCTTATTGTCACTTATAGGCTACCATTTCCTATTGTCATTGTGACCTCCTCTAATAACTCTTTACTTTTACTGATCATATCTGCTCCCAGATATGGAAACCAGAAAACTAGTCTTTTCAGGAATTAAGGGTAAATAAACTAACTGAAGTTTTCAAAAACACTCCCCCCGCCTTCCAATGAAAGGAGTTCATAAGCTTTGGGGCATCTATTTTTCTTTACATAGAATCCCCACCTCCTTTTTTTTTTTTTTCCAGGTGAGGTGGTAGGGTGGATATTCGCTTTGGAAACTTAAGTTTTTTACTTTACATATTTACTACTGAAAATATTCACTATCTGCTTTTAATTTTGAAAGCTATTTTCCTGATTTAAAAAAGCTTATTGGAGGGGCTGTGATTGTAGCTCAGTGAGAGATTGCTTGCCTCTAGCTCATGTGAGGAACTGGGTTCCATCCTCACCACCACATAAAAGTAAATAAATAAAGAAATAAAATAAAGGTACTATGTCCATCTACAACTGAAAAAAAAATATATATATATATATATACCAAAAAAAAGTTATTGGAGCAAGGTGTGGTGGCCCATGCCTATAATCCCAGTGACTCTGGAGCTTGAGGCAGGAGAATCACAAGTTGGAGCCCAGTCTCCGCAACTTAGTTGAGACCCTGTCTCACAACAAACAAACAAAACAAAAAAACTGAGGATGTAGTTAAGTGGTAAGTTATCCCTGGGTTCAGTCCCCCAAAAACTAAAGCTTATTGGTGGTAGATATCATTGAGCTTTATGTTGTTCATACAAAATCTTTTCAGATTTTGAAGATGGATTTTGATTAGAATGTAGGAATTTAATGGCATGAGCAGGACATAAAGTTCTGAAGTATAGCCATTTTATATGTTTTAATTTTTTTTAATCAAAACATTTCTTTTGCTAGTATTTGTTAATTTCCATGGTGGGTTCTAGTGCAATCTCTAGGTACAGTTTATTTTACTATCTTCACATAGGGTATTCTGAAAAAACATTCTAGGTTGTAAGATTATCTTAGTTTTTATCAAATTAAATCACAGTTGTCAACACTTCTTTAAAATTAAAACAGTATTTAGTAATAGCATCCATAACCTTCCTTGCAGAAGACCGTTTAAAGGTAGGTCTATTCCCTTTGTTATAAGGACCAAAAAGTTTCTTCAAAGAGAAAGAAATAAGAATTACCAACATATCCTGAGCACTTTCTTTGTGTCAGGCACTATTTCTGAGCTCTTTGTAAGTATGATTGATTCAGTCCTCATAACAGCCCTCTGAGGATATGCACTATCATTATCTCTCTTTTACCGATGAGGAAATTGAGGCATAGATAAGGGGTAGAATAGGATTCAAATCTAGTCAGTCTGATTTCAGAGCCTTTTGCCTTAACAGCACATGCCATAAGTTGGCCTGCCTTACCCTTCTTAAACTCAAATTTTGAATCCCATGTTATTTTTGGTGGGTATAGAAAAGAAGAGCTAGGAAATAATCCCTTATGTGCTTTTTTTCCCTTCTAGTGCTGGGGATCGAACTGGGGCCTTGTACATGCTAGGCAAGTGCTCTATCTCTGAGCTGCATCCCTAACCACTTTTTGAGAAATTTTATTTTGAGACAGGGTCTTGCTAAATTGTGCTAGCTGACCTTAAATTTGCAATCTATCTGCCTCAGCTTCCCAGGTAGCTAGAATTATAGGCATATACCTGGCCTCTGTTTTGTTTTTTCCTGCTAAAGCTTAAGCTTATTCTCTTTTAATCCTTATTAAGCAGTTCAATGATGGCAGTATGCAAAATGTACAAAAACTTCAATGCATTCTTCAAGACTTATTTATGTTATTAAATATATTCTATGCTAATAGCTTACTTGTGTGTGTGTGTGTGTGTGTCTGTGTGTGTGTGTGTATGTATACCAGGGACTGAACCCAGGGGTGCTTTAACTGCTTTACCAATGAGCCACATCCTCAGCCCATTTTATTTTCTATTTTGAGACAGGGTCTCACTAAGTTTCTTAGGGTCTCACAAAGTTGCTGAGGCTGGTCTGAGTTGGCAATCCTCCTACCTCAACCTCCTGAGCCACTGGGATTATAGGTGTGCGCCACTGTGGCTGGCTGCTAATAGCTTACTCTATAGTGCTAATTAATTACTGGTCCCAGGTACTATGTGTTATAAAATATTCACAGGAATATTATCGAGTAAAAAGCCCAGAGTAGTACAAGCTGCATAATGTTGAAGAAATAACATTGACCTGATAGGAGAGACATTCATCTGGATTTACTGTCATTTAACTCTTACCCTAGCCGTTCTCTTCATCTTTGTAGTCCTAGCTTTTCTCATCTGAGATATAAATTTAATCTCTAAGGTCCTGTCGAGCTATGTACTCTTAGTAAAATGTCTTCAAAACCATGGACTAAAATTTGATGGAATGCTGTAATTGTTTTGTTTATGAATATATGGTAATTTTTGGTAGGCATGCAGAACAGGCTGAGAGATAATACTGTTAACTGACCTCTGCATTCATGGAGTAGAACCTCTGTCCCCGCATAGGAAATGTAATTTACATGCTGTGTCTTGGAAATGTATTTCTGGATGCTGTTAGCATTTTATTAAGGATCTGCCCAGAGGCTGTTCAAAGCTTAAATATCTTCTCTAATGAGTTAATATATTACTGACTAAAATTAGATTTTTAGAAACTTGGCTTTAAAATAATTCTTAAAAACGAGCATTTTGGGGGCTGCGGTTGTGGCTCAGTGGTGGAGCACTTGCCTAGCACATGTGAGGCACTGGGTTTGATTCTTGGCACCACATATATTAATTAGTTAATTAATTAAAGGCATTGTGTCCATGTACAACTAAAAAAAAATTTTTTTTTAAATGGTACAAGGGTGGGAATAAAAAGTGGGAGATGAGACTTGAAGGACAATTTAAGATCCAGATTGAGTTTTGGCCTAGGAAACTGACAGTAGTTTCTAATACATGTTTTCTTATTTATTTTTCAGTTTTATCCAACCAAATATTCTCTTAACAGTAAGAATTTATTATTATACCTAACAGAACTTTGACAAAACAAATCCTCAGAACCTATATGAAGCCTGTTGAAGGATGTAAAAAACAAAAAATAAAAACACAACCCTCAGTAAATATCAATCTATGCATGTTCTTAAGGGGAAGACTTAATATAACAAAAATGCTGTTTCTACCCAAATTAATTTATACCTCCAATGCCATTCCAATCAGAATTCCACCAAGCTCTCTCTTGGAACTTGAAAAGCAGATCAATTCTAAAATTCATGAGAAAGAGAAAAGATATTTTAAAATGAGAGAGAAGAGATATTAAAATATATTAAAAATTGTAGGGCTGGGGCTATGGCTCAGTGGCAAAGTACTTACCTAGCATGTGTGAAGCACTGGGTTCGATTCTTAGCACCACATAAAAATAAATAAAGGCATTTTGTCCCTCTACAACTACAAAAACTGTTTTTTAAAAAGTTGTAACTAAAGCAGTATATATTAATGAAACACATAGATCTGTGTTTATATAGGAGTTTACTTATGTTGGAGATCATAATGTTGTTTCAAATCAGTGGCAATAGAAAAAACTATAATTTCCATGTGGAAAAAAAATAAAATTAAAGCCTGAGATGATTTGGATAAGTGTTCCTCAAAGGTACACAGACTGGCACTATTGAGAGATAGTGGAACCTTTAAGAGGTGAGACCTAGTGGGACTATGTCACTGGAAGTTGCCCTTGAAGGGGACTGTGGGTCTCTGACCAGCTAGGTTGCTCTCTTTTGCTTCCTGTCCATGAGGTGAGCAGTTTTGCTCTACCACATGCTCCCTTCAGACGGTATGCTACCTCACCGTGATCTTTCTGCCTCAACTTATTGAGAAGCTGGGAATACAGGCATGTACCATTGTGCATAGGAGGAAAGACCTTAAACAAGTCTCAGAATACAAAAGCCCGGAAAGAAGGATTGCTAAATTTGACTCTTAGGAAATATGTGTTAATATAGCAAAAGCTATCATAATTACATTAGAAATCAAGCAAAAATTGAGAAATATTGGCAATAAAGCAAATGCTTTATACTCAGAAAACTCCTATAAATAGTAAGTATATAAAAATAGTAATAGTAAAATAGTAAGAATATCAAAAACTCATAAAAAGAAACACACTTTATAGGAAAAAGAAGCAAATTCATAGAAGAGGGAATAAAAACGGCCCATAAAAAAACATGTTTATCCTCATTAGTAATTAGGGAAATTAAAACAGTGAGGTAATATTTTTTACCTATTGGTTTAGGAAAAATATTTAATGTGATAATATCTGGTATGATAAAGGGATGGTGAGTGAAGTATTATAAATTATTTGTGAATATATAAATCAGTATAGCTACTCTGGGGGAAAGTCAGCAGCATTATTTGTTAGATTTTAAATGTTTTATGATTCATCATTTCTTTTTCTTATAACCTACCCTTAAAGACATTTTTTTTTTTTTTACAGACAGGTTTGTGTTGCCCACACTGGCTCTAAACTTGGAAGCCTCCTACCTCAGTGTTCTGAGTAGTGGGGATTATAGGATTATGATGCTGTGCCTGACTGAAAAATGTTTTTACCTGTGGCACATGCATGTGTTATAAGGACAATAGTGGTAGCATTGTTCATGAGAGCAAAACAAGAGAAAAACAAAGAATGACCTAAGTATCTATTAATGGGAAATATTTAAATAAATTGTGGAGCACTATGCAGTACTTAAGAAGGATGGGATAAATCTTTATATACCAACAAAGGAAGATATTCCAAATATAATGAGAAAGAGAACAAATTACACAACAGTATATACCATACAGTACTATATTTTTAAAATATTATTTCCATAGCTGCATAAACATACACAAGTCTAAAACTCTGATTTATAGGTGAAGTTACCTCTTGGGAGGAGATTGAGCCTGGAGTTAGTGATTAAAGGGAACTTTATTAGTATAGTTAAAATTTATATAACAAAGTATTATACTGTTTGTTTAAAATCTTTAGTGGGTCAAGGTGTTACATACCTTTAGTCCCAGCTACTTGGGAGGCTGAGGCAGGAGTAATGCTTGAGCGTAGGAGTTTGAGGCCAGAAACTCATTTGTGAACATAGTGGAAACTCAATTTTGCTTAATATATACATTTTTATATGTATATATCTAGAAGATAATGCATAAAAATATTGAGCCTCTTGGGATGGTAGAATTATGAGTGTTTTTTCATACTTGAAGAGTTTTGTTGTTGTTTTTTAGTTGTCAATGGATCTTTTATTTTATTTGTTTATATGTGGTATTGAGAATCAAACCCAGGGCCTCACACATGCCAGGCAACCACTCTACCACTGAGCCACAACACCAGCAGCCCCTCACTTGATGAGTTTTTAAAAACAATTTTTTGTAGTTATAGATGGACATCATGCCTTTATTTTTATGTGGTGCTAATGATCAAACCCAGTGCCTCACACATGCTAGGCAAGCACTCTGCCCCTGAGCTGCAGCTCCTGCCCATTTGATGTGCTTTTCTTTTTTTTTTTTTTTAATTTTTTTAGTTGTAGTTGGATGTATACCTTTATTTTACTTATTTATTTTTATGTGGTGCTGAGGATCGAACCTAGTGCCTCACATGTGCTAGGCAAGTGCTCAACCATTGAGCTACAACCCTAGCCCTTTGATGTGTTCTTTATGCCTGTATTTTTAAATGTTTTTCTATAACAGTGAACATACTTATTTGACAGCAAGTTTTATTTGTGGTACTGGGGGCAGAACCCAGGGATGCTCTACCACAGAGAGACATCCCCAACCCTTTTTATTTTTCATTTTTTTTAATACAGAGCTCAAAATAAAAATAAGTTGCCAATACTGTCATGTATAACTAAAAAATCAAATAAAATTTAAAATTTTTAAAAATAAAAAAATAATATCCAAGATGTATTTGGATACAATTCTTGGGATCAAATATGCATAGTGGAAAATATAGAAAAGTTGAATAGATTGGAAAATGAATGTAATGTGTTAAGATGTAGTATAGGAACTATAATTAAATTAACAACAAAGAAGCATCAAAAAGGTAAAACCTCCTTTATGCTTGTGATGTAAAATACTACCTTCAGGAAATTAAAAAATAAACTATTTGTTTCTTACTTAAAAAAAATAAGTTGCCAAGACTAGGTTCAACTTGTGATTCTCCTGCCTCAGGCTCCCAAGTTGCTGGGATTATAGGTGTATACCACCACACCAGGCATGGAGGCAAGTGTGTTTTTTTTTGGTGTGGTATTTTTTTTTTTTTTTTTTCTTGTACCAGGGATTAAACCCAGGGACAGCTAACCAATGAGCCACATCCCCAGCCCTTTTTTTATATTTCATTTTGAGACGGGGTCTCACCAAGCTGCTTAGGGCCTTGCTAAGTTGCTGGGGCTAGCTTTGAATGTACAATCTGGAGGCAAGTTTTTAAAAGAGAAAACCAAGGGGCACTGTGATAAGTGTTGAACCTCTTTAAGTAAGGTTCACTTCAATCTTGATGTTTAAGTTTCCATTAAAGTTACTCTTAATCAAGTCTGATATCTGTTGATGTGGGTTTGGAAAGTGGTGGTAACCCACATGTTGACATAGGCTTTCCTTTTAGGGAATTAACAAATTATAACTTCAATTCACTTTAATATGTTCTATGAAGGGCATTTCCCCTTTATGAATTCCAGTTTTCTACTGGCAGTATTAATGAATCAAATGGGGTAGTTTATGGATTGATTTTGAAAATGTTATCAATAGAAATTATCAGTGTTCTTCTTTCATAGTTTGTGGATGTATTAAAGTATGAAATACCTTTGCAGATTATTAATAAGCAAAAGTAATTTTACTTACATTCTTAATCACAAATTTCATCTACTTCAGAGATATAGAGATGCATGTGTTTCTAGCAAGTGAGAGCTGTTTTTTCCTCCTAGTAACAATCAATTCCCTGATTCTGTGTGAACCCCAACTGAATGTGCTACAGTTAAGCTCAATTCTTAAACTAACTTCCCAGAGTTAGCCTCAAATTCCACATCATTAAAAGCTTGGTTCCACAGGCTGTCCTCAATTCAGACACCAGTGGTAAGTGGCTTACCTACTATGTTAGTTAGCTTTCTGTCTCTGTAACAACATATCTGATCTCCAAAGACCTATAGGGCTCTCACCAAGCCCCACTTTCTAAAGCTTCTACTACTTCCCAATAGCACCACCTGGGGATCAACTCTTTAACACCTGAGACTTTAGGGTGAGACTCAGTATTCAAACCACATTTCTCTCCGAAGTGACTGCAAAGAGAGGGGTTCTCACAATCCCCCTCCTAGGGGTTGATAATTTGCCAGAATCACAGAATTTAGGAGAGCACTGTACTTAAATGTTAACAATTTATTATAAAGATTACAGTAGCCATATGTAAGAAATGCAAGGTTTGGGCGGAGGGGCATGGAAACTCCTCTCAAGTTTGCTGCCCTTTCAGCACCTCAGTGTGTTCACCAACCCAGATGCTCTCTGAACCCCTTCATTTAACGTTTTTCAAAAAAAAAAAAAAAAAAAAAAATTTATTGTTTTTCAATTTAGAGGTTTCATTTTATAGGCATAGCAGATTAAATTATTGGCCATTGGTTACTAGCCCTTTTTCCTCCCACAGGTTAGGGGATGGGGCTGAAAGTTCCATCTTCTAATCAAGATATGATTAGCTTCCATCCTGAAGCTATTTAGGGGGCAGCCATGAGTCACCTCATTAGAACAAAAAATGCTTCTATCACCCTTATCATTCAGGAAATTCCAAGGGTTTTAGGAGTTCTGTGCCAGGAACTGGGAAGAAAAAAACCAAACCTGTTTTTATGATACCACAGCAAGAAAGTCCACTTATTGGATAACAGAGTTTGGAAGTAATGTCTTTGGTAGAAAAAAGTCAGGTAATGGTGGACCTTCTTTCATAAATCTTTAAAGATTAAGACTTGGTGAAATGAAGAAAGGGGAAGAACAGCAAAGGCATGGAAGCCAAAGACATGGGATAAGTGCTGGCATATTCAATATTCTAGATAATAAGCCACTTGATAAGAGGGAAAGGAATATGCTAAATAAGAGAGCTAAGTAGAGAAGGGCCCAAGTCATAGAGAACCTTTTATGCATTGGTTAGAAATTTAGGCTTAAACTTTAACCCATATTCTCAAGATTTAGATTGCACCAAAGCTACTTGGAAAATATATTTATTGCAAATTACCTGGTGAATATGCATACTTACAAGCATTCTCAAGTAACTCAGATATAGGAAACATGCTTTTGGTAATGAAAAACAAAAATAGTTTCATGCAAAGATATAAGGTCAGAATTATGGTTAATGGCAGGCACTGTAGCAGACACCTATAATCCTAGCTACTCAGTAGACTGAGGCAGGAGGATAGCAAGTTCAAGGCCAACCTGGGCAATTTAGTAAGACACTGTCATAAAATAAATAAAATAAGATAAATAAAATAAATAAAATAAAATAAAATAAGTAAAAATGGGATAGGGTTGTAACTCGGTTGTAGAGCGCTTGCCTAGCATATACAGGGCCCTGGATTCAATTGCAGCACTACCAAAACCAAACAAACATAAAAGAAATTATGATTTAGAGTGACTCACTGCAGTTGCCAAATCCTAGAAATAATAGCAAAGTCTAAAGCACTTAGAGTTGGGATAGAGAGGAAGAAATAGATTAGAGAAATATATAAAAAGTGAAGTGGTAGAGGTTTCATGTGGGATTATGAAAGGTAGAGCAAAGAGAAACTAGTTAACTCTTGAAGACTGAGCTTGGTTGGGCTGAGTAAGTGGTGGATGTCATTAACAAAGATATAAGAAGTGAAGGTTTGTTGGGAAGATGAGTTCAATTGTGCACATGTTGTAAATGTAATCCTATGGATCATACAATCAAATGTGTTCCCATGAAGCAGTAGGATATCATATCAGGAGGCCTAGGGATGAAATTTTGGAAATATTAAATGAATAAGCTCATATCAAAATTCTGAGAGAGATCATCACTGAACAAATGCCCATGGAGCTCGATGCCAAGGACAGAACCCTGAGAGCCCCATGCTTGAAGGATAAAAGTACAAAAGGAATATTATGTGACAAGGCAACTCAGTAGGAGCAACCAGAAAACAATTTGTGGAAGACCATTAGAGAATAGTATGCCAGAACTTTTAGGAAGAATTGAATGGTCCAATTCTGTCAAATGCAGCTGAAAAGACCCATAAGATAATGAAAACTTTTGAATTGGTAATGTGGAAGCCATCAGTGATTTTGGAGTGGTTTCAGATAGATGTGAGGCAGAGAAGCCTGATTAAGTTGAAGAAATTGATTTAATAGAAAATGATTATAGACCCAGAAGTGTTTCTGTGAACAGAAAATGAATTGTCTAATGAAGTAATACAGGATTAAATGATTGTCTTATTTTTGAAGTGTTCAATACTTTTGAAAATGGGTATATACTAAGGGGAATGAACCAAGGGGATGTAGTAGAAGAGATAGAAGATAAAAGTGAGAGAGAGGTTAATTGTTGGGATCAGTTCCCATGAACTGAATAAGAACTTAGTCTGAAACTGAAGGAGTTATCCTGGGACAGGAAGAGAGTTAATTCATCCTCTGTGACCTAAGTATCTATTTCCTGTTATGGTTAAATCTTTCTATACAGGATAACTTTCTCCTTTACCCGTAGAAGAATTTAAAATAGATGCTATGTGTTGTTTGTGGGGGTTATTGGTTTTGTTTTGTTTTGTGGTGCTAGGAATAAAACCCAGAAGACCTCATGCATGCTTGGCAAGCAGTCTCTGACTAGGGTACTTCCCCAGCCCTTCTTTCTTTTATTTTGAGACAAGGTCTCACTAAATTGCCCAGACTGGCCTCAAAAACAGTGATCCTCCTTCCTCAGCTTCTGAGTAACTATGATTATAAACTTGTACCATTGCTCCTGGCCAACCTGTAGTTTTATCAGTCAATCCGTATAAAAAGTTCTTATGTATAACTACTATTTAGACATTGTAGTGTGTCTTGTATAATTAAGTTAACATTAATCTATTGCCTTGACTGCTGTAGAGATTTGCAAACTCCTTTCTGAAACATCATGGGAAAATATATATTTTGTATTCTTTTTACAGTTGCACAGCACATACTAGACTCCCAGTAAATTAAAACTAAGAGATGACTTGGAAAATATTTGAATTATAAAAATATAAAAGGTGCTGGGTATGGTGGCACATGCCTGTAATCCCAGTGGGTCAAGAGGCTGAGGCAGGAGGATTGCAAGTTCAAAGCCAGCCTCAGCAATTTAGCGAGGCTCTAAGCAACTTGGCAGGACACTGTCTCAAAACAAAAAATAAAATATATGTGTGCACATACACATATATGTACATACACACACATATATAAGGTATTCACAATTGAGAATTTATATTCCTGGGAACTTAACACTACAAATTAATACCAATTAATTTTTCAATTTTTAGTAGGTATCTTTTATCATACTAGAATCTACCTTGACATTTCTAGGCATAGGAATATATTTTGACCATTAAGGAAAGAAAAGTCTTTGATGGTAGACTTCCAGGTTGGAGCAAATTTATTAAAAGCATGGGGCTGGGGATGTAGCTCAATGATAAGAGTGCCTGCATAGCAAATGATTGAATGAAATAAAAATCATGTATTATAAAGTTCAATGTGAGAATAGAATGCTACCCTGACTATATAATGGGAGGTGTGGAACCCACAGTACCCATCTTAAGGCCAGTTATATATCCTTGATGATTTTGAGTTTATTGGATTCATTCAGTAGTGATGACAGTGGGAGAAAGAAACATAGGTATTAAAAAGAATTTGCTAGAAAAAAGGTTATGAACTCTTTTAAACTTAATTATTTATTTTTATGTGGTGCTGAGGATTGAAGCCAGTGCCTCACACGTTAGGCAAGTGCTCTACCACTGAGCCACAACCCTATAGCCCAGGCTATGAACTTTTTAAAGGCTTTTGGCAAGTATGTTAAATTGCCTGCTAGAAAATTGTATTAGTTTATAGTTATAACTATGAGTATGTTCCAAGCATCATTTTCTAGATATTTAAAGTTACATTCTATTTTAGGAGAAGCTAACAAGATTGGCAATGTATAGCTATTCAGTTGACAGGCAATGTTGATTGCTGTGTATCATATTCTGTATCTCCCTGAAGCTGTAGTTATTGAGTTCAGTAACCAAACTACTTCCTGTACTTTTTTTTCTTTTTCTTTTTTCTTTTGTAGTTTGAACCCAGGGCCTGTGTGTGCCAGGCAAATGCTCTACCACTGAGCTACATCCCTCTATTTCCTATTCATTTTAAGAAGCCAGTTATGTAGTTTGTTCCTTGATATAGATGTTTAATTTATTTTTCTCCATGAAGCCTTTAAAAGTTTGAGTTCATTTAACAGTTTTTAGGGGATTTCCAAGTTCTAATTTCAACTCCTAGTTGCACTTTTCATTATTACTGTTGTTAATAAGGTACTGGGGAGAATAGGTAGTACTGGTGGTTCATAATTTCTTAATTCCATTTGGTATAAGAATTTCATTTCTCTTATTCATTAAAAATTATCCTATTCATTGGCTGACATATAATAAATTTATTTTGTAACAATTATAACTGAGGTTTGGGAAATTGTTAGTATTTCACGTGTAGATGTTAGGCTATCAAATTCTAGTTTCTACTCTTTATTTCTTTAAAAAGTCTTTAGTTGTTTAACACTTTGTTCTTACATTCTTGTGATAATTGGTTTCACACCTTTGTATTTGAAGATATTAAACATAACTTAGAATATATAATAGGCTTGTATATACTAAATCTTTTTTACTCCCTTATACATAGTGAAATATATTATTCTGAACTTAGTAAGTTTCTTTTTAGTTTGATATAAAAATTTTTCTGAAAAGAAGGAATTGAGCTGTAGATGAATTTTTATGGTCCTTTGAGTTCAAGGCTTAGTAAAAATACCTCTGAACTAGGCCATAAGCTGAGGTCTAGCTCTAGCATTGTCACTAATTGGCTTTGTAATCCTGAGCAGAACACTCATTTATCTGTGTTTTTATAAAATACACTACACAAAAAAATCTAATTCATATTTTCATATCATTCTCTCTTCCAGCCTGGGTTCCCTTATCTCTGTGATCTGAACTAAATTCATTATAATATCCTTTCCATTTTTTGAGAATTATTTTCCTTTACATTAAGAATTGACATATATCCTGATGTGGTGCATACCTGTAATCCCAGTAACTCAGGAGACTGAAGAGGAGGATCATAAGTTTGAGGCCAACCTGGGCAATTTAGTGAGACCCTGTCTCAAAATAAAAAATAAAAAGAGCTGGGGATGTAGTTCAGTGGTAGAATGTGCCTGGTAGTGGGGTGTGGGGTGTGTGGGGTGGGGTGGGGTGGGGAAGAACTGACATATTCTGGTGGCAACAAACTAATTCACCTGAGTTGTTTGTTTTGTTTTTGCTTTACTATTTCACTTCCCAGGCAATTGCTGTGTCTTACCTCTGTTGTTAGCTCTGTAAGGTTAGGATAGAGATGAGGAGGCCAAAGAATTCTATGATAACACTGAGGAATTATTTTCTTTGTTTTATTTATCAGATTGGCTAGAGAAAATAACTGTGGCTTATGCATGTTTTATTAAGGAGAAACTGTAAAAGAAAAAGTAATGTGTAAGTTCTTTTCCACCTTTTAAAATCCAGGAAAAGAAACTTTCTCTGGGTATACTACTCTTTTGTATTAATTACTCCTCACAAAATCCCAGTCAGGGAAAAGGGTAATCATAGCTTCATTTATAGTTTTGAAGTAGGAAGTATCTCAGTGTTTATGAGTTAAGCGGACTAAGTTAATAGCAGAATCCTAGATGAAGCCTGGAATTCAGGTAGCCTCTTTACAGTATCCAACCCACTTCCTCCACCCAGACAGAATGCACTAATGTACTCTCCTCAAATGTCTTTGACTTTTGTGTGTGTCAAGAGACTGTTCAAATATCTCTCCTCCACAAAAGCCCTCCCTAATCCTTGAGCAGAAAGTAATTTCTTTCTGTTGTGTAATTTTGTTTTCCTTCCAGTGCTGAATTGAAGGCTCCTTACAAGTAAAATTCACATGATTCATTTTTTTAAAAATACTTTTAGTTGTAGATGAGTGATATCTTTATTTTTTATGTGTTGTTGAGAATCAAACCCAGCGCCTTACACATGCTAGGCAAGTGCTCTACCATTGAGCCACAACCCTAACCCTGATTTATTTATTTTTGTATGCTGTTCAACAGTATTCTACATGTAGCAGGTATTCAACCATGTTAATGACCAACTAACCAGATGGATAATAGGCAGATGGGTGAATGAAGGAACAAAATGATTAAATGACTGTGAGGCTCTTTATCTTAGCATGTGCATATAGTATATTAAGTGTGTCTTTGATATTGATTTGCTGTCATTTTTTTCTTTGATTCTCAGGAACAAACTATTTTGTAACAATAAACTTTCAAAAATATTCTTTGTCTTTCTAGCACTCTTCTTCCATCTTTTGTTGTCAAAATTTAGTATACCTGAATTTATGTCTTCTTCTTTTTTTTTTTTTTTGGTATTAGAGATTGAACTCAGGGACACTTTACTACTGAGCTACAATCCAGCCCTTTTAATTTTTTATTTTAAATTAGGTCTTGCTGAATTTCTGAGGCTACACTTGAACTTGTGATCTTCCTCCCTCAGCCTCCTAAATTACTAAGATTATTGGCATGTGCCACCATGTTTGGCATCTGGCTTAATTTTTATGAGCCTTGGTTGAACTTGGAAACACTACATTTTGTTTTGATGACGTGTCCCAGAAGCCCCAAATGAACGTCATATGCTTTTGGAGCAAATCCAATTAAAAAGAAAAAAAAGTTTATCCTCTTTTTTTCAAGTAGTCTGTTCTCTTCCTTGTTTCCTGTCCCTTCTCCCTTTTCTCCTCCCTCCTCCCTTCTTCTCTCTGTTCCTCTTTCTTTTCTTCCCTCCCTCAATTTAGTTTGGTTCTGAAAGTATTTGTGAACTTGAAGGATGAGCTATAATTTCTTTTCTAATATATATTTGTTTGTATGTACTCAATTTTGGAATGGATGAAATAAACAGCATATCAACTGTAACAAGTGTAGTAATCTGGTGGGGAATATTGATGATGGGTAGGTGGGGATGTATGTGAGAAATCTTCGTATCTTTTGCTTAATTTTGCTGTGAACCTGAAACTGCTCTAAAAAATAAAGTTTATTTAAAAAAAATAAAAACAGCCCAAAACACTGTGGCAAAATGGAAACACCATTTGCCTCTGCATAAGAAAACCTGTTCAATACAGAGTCTACCTATTACACTTATCTTGGATAAATTAGATGACTGAATTCATTTATCCTTATGTGTAACATGGAAATGATAATACTTAATCTGTATAATGGATTTTCAATATTTTTAACTTAAAATATTTGTCAATATACTTTCTTCTCTGTTTGGAAAATATGGTTGTATTTTATTTTTTACACTTTCACCATAGCATTTTTAAACTACTTCTGGAGACATTATTAAAATTAAAATGTACAATCATGAGATTTAGCCACCAACTTTATATAACTTGTATGTATATGTATACACACACGCAATTTATTTATTTATTTATTTTGGTACCAGGGGTTTGAACCCAAAGGTGCTTTACCACTGAGCTACATCCCTAGCCCTTTCTATTTTTTTTTAATTTTTTTTTATTTTGAAACAAGTTCTCACTAAGTTGCTCAGGGCCTCTCTAAGTTGCTGAGGCTGGCTTTGAACTTGAGGTCCTCCTTCCTCAGCTTCCCAAATTGCTGGGATTACAGGTGTGTGCCACCATGCCTGGCTTATAACTTGTATAATTGTGAAAAATAAGAACATCAGATGCTGTTTTTGTTAAATATCCTTGGATTAACAACAGAAAATCAATCTTAATCCAGACCTTTTCAATTGTTTATGTGCTACTTTGAGTTTGTTTTTCTACGCATCCAAGATTGATACAGTTCAGAAAATTAAAAATTTGAGATCTTGAGTTTCATATTACACTACTGATTTATTAGTTATAATTATAGCATAATATTTAATCGGATACAGGTAGATCTTATTTCATATTCTTTTGCATATGCTTTACTAATATTTATGACTAATAACTTGTTTAATATGGAATAACATAATAGAAATGTGGAAGAAATAGAAGTGTTGAGTAAGGTAGTATGAAAGATTTACCATCCAAATTTTCTTGATCTTCTGTTTATTTCCATTTATTTCAATTGTTTTTTTCAAAAATATTATTGACTTATTTATTCTAAAAATATATTTATTGAGCACTTACTGTGTTTCACACACTGTGCAAAGCAATAAGTATGCATTGATAACTAGAGCAGACATAATTCCTACCTCCATGAAGCATACTTTACATATATAATGGTAAATATGTTTACAAATATATAATTTCAAATTGTAATAATTGTGTGACTGAAACAAATAGGTAGCAGTACTTAAATTGGATGTTAGGAAGGACTTCCTTGAAGGAGATGTAATTGGTGAAGTCTGAAGAATGAATAAAACATACCATAGAAAACAGGAAAGGAGTGTTCTAAACAAAAGGCATGTTCAAAGGTCCAAAGGTGGGAGAGAGTTTTACATGTTTGAGTTGCCAAAGGGAGGCCAGTGTGGCTGGATCTTAATGTATTGGAGCTGAATGAGGAAACTAGAGAAGTAGGTAGAGTACCAGATCACATGAGACAGATCATCATAGGAAGTTTATTACTCCCTCCCTGGCTCCCTGCAACACCAAGAGCTATGGGAAAACTATTGAAAGGTTTTCAGTATGGGAGACTTTGGCTGTTGTGTGTAGAACAGATTGTAAAAGGTGAGGGTAGAGGCAAGGAGACCAGTAGGGGGAAGGTATTCCAGGTGGGAGAGGATACATGGAGATCATAAGAATTGGATAGATTTATGACATTTTGGAGATAGAATTTGTAAGACATACTGATATATTGAATAGGAGGGTCAAGGCAAGGATAAGTCAAGAATGAGTTCAAGTGTTTTTGGAGTCAGGGTGTCACTGAGTGCAAATACACACCTGAGGTATGTATGTGTACTATTTCCTGAGATAAAGGTCAGGGAAGGTTTGGGGGAGGGAAGTTGGGATTGGGAGTATGGTTTTAACAATAGCTTCAGATGACATATTTTATGAATTTGTAGCTTAGAGGAGAGTTTTGAGCTATGGATGTACATTTAGGAGTCATCAGTGAATAGTTGATATTTAGAATTCTAGAGCGAGAGAGAGAAAGAGGACAAAAAGAAGACCAACTCCTTAATTTTTTGAGATTCTACAACATTATAATTAACTTAATTTTATGACCAAGTTAAATGTTATCTGACAGAGATTTCTATGTTTCTGTGTTCTCTTTTCGTAGCTCATAAAGACAATAAATAAATCCAACAAATAAAAATTTTTAGTTAACTGTATTAATTTGAAAGTCCCATTTAAGACAATATCTTTCTTTAATATATTTATTGACTTTTCTGGAAACCAAGCATTATCTTGAACTCTTTAAGGCAATATAGATGTAGAAAGTGGAGAAAACTGAACCAAATATCAAATACCCCAAGAACTTTTCATAGAAGGTTGTTTATTATGTCAGTTAATCAGTCTGTTACTAATAACAATTTCTGTTCTTGTCTCTAACTTTTTTAAAAAGTAGAATGGAAATGGGAAGGGAACTTCCTTGGGATTGGGGTTTCCAGTTAATTTACATTTGGGTCACATGTCATACCCATAGTAGAAGTTGATTGATGTTTGCCTTGGTAGGTAAAGTTCAACTTTTCTTTTGGATATGTGGTTTTCTAACAAAAATTTCTGCATGCATTCATTCCACCTGTTTCTTTGGAGGCTTTTATGCAGGCTGTTCATTTTAAAGCATTTTTATTTAAAAAGTCATATTAAAAGCCATCCTACTCAATTTCATTTTTCTTGGGTGTTTTTTAGATAGCCCGTAAATAATTACATATACTTTGTTTTGCTTGCATGTTGCCTTGTTTTTCTTGTTTTATTAACCCTGTGACTTTAAACTTATCAAAAGTAATTTTCTAAATTTTTATTTCTTTCAAGGCCCCAAGTTTAGTCCCCAGCACAACAAAAACAACGTAACCCACAACTTCTATCTAATCTGAAACATTTGGAGTCCTATTGCTTTCAGACCTTATATGTGCTAAAAAATAATTTTTAGGCTGTTGTTAGGAATATTCAACCTCCACTAGACACCCTCCTTTTTTACTCTATGCCGCCATGTTAAAAGAGCACTTTCTCCCCTGCCTTCTCCTGTTTTAGCAGGGAGGTTTGGCTTTTCTTTTTTAACATAGATTCTAGGCATAGGAATACATACTAATTTTTATTATTGCTACTTTATTGTTTCTTGTGTGTGAACCAAGAGTTCATGCTAGTATTGTACTGTATGCCATGGACAGTACTAATAGTCATCAGTTCCTGTTATAAGATAAAAAAACTTACCCCTGTAAACTTTCAGTTTTCAAGGATTAAAACTGGAATGACTTTAAAATGAACGTGCAAAATTCAAAAGAAATCATTTTATCCTTCTATAATTTGGAAGCCAAAGTAAAGCGTGATGTCTAATATACTGTTATTTTCCATCAGTGTTTTTCTTTTTTCTTTTCTTTTCTTTTCTTTTTTTAATCGGGCTGGGCTGTAGCAGAGTGCTTGCCTAGCATGTATGAGGCGCTGGGTTCGATCCTTAGCACCACATAAAAAAATTAACAAGTAAAATAAAGACATGGTGTCCATCTACAACTACCAAAAAAATTTTTTTTTTTTTTTAATCAGTCATACTGGGCTGGAATTGTGGCTTAGTGGTAGAGTGCTTGCCTGGCATATGCAAGGCCCTGGGTTCAATACTCAGCACCACATATAAATAAATTGAATTTATTTTATTTATTTTAAATAAATAAATTAAAATTAAAAAAAATTTAAAAAATCAGTCATACTTATTAAAGGAACTGGTTGAAATAAGTGTCTTTCCTGTGTTTTACTAAGTAATTCATTTCAATATACTATAAAATTTGTCTGTATTCACCTGTTGGTCATTTAGGTTTCTCTCTCTCTCCCTCCTCCCCCACAAAAATGTATATAAAGTTCTGTAGGTAATATTTTATACATAAGTCTTTATGCACATTTCTGATTATTTCTTTAAAGTTCTGGAGTCTACTGAGGGCAAGATAATGAGAATTTTTAAAACTCGATACAATGTTATATTACCTTTTAGAAAAATGTTATCATTTTACATTCTTAGCCAATTGGTATATGAGTTCTCTTTTCCTAGCTTTGGAAACATTTAGTCTCTTAATTTTTTAAGTCTGAAAGATGAAAATCATATCTTGTTTTATTTTATATTTTTGATTAATTGAGGAGGACATGTTTATTTTCTGATTTCTTTTGAATCAAAAAGCACCAAGGTAGAAAGAACAATACATCTTTATTCTACATTGACACGAGAAGGAATTGCCTGCAAATAGCTGCAAGAGAATATATTTTCAAATCTTGCTATCCTAAAAGATTAGATATAAATTTCAGTTCTGCTATGAATATGTCAAGCTCTGACCAAGGTTCACTATTATATTAACACTGAGTCCAGTGTTTCAGAACATACATTTGACAGTTCTCTGAAAACACTTGAACAGAAACAGAAAATTCAATAGCCCTACTTCAGTGATTTGTTTACAGTCCACCAGTGGGCAAAAATGCAGGCGGGATTGCCAGCTGCTCTGCATCTGCAAACATTTGTGCAGAACTAATTTTAATAGCAGATGTTGAAAATATTTAAAACAAAAACAAAACCAAAAAACCTGCGGCCTCTGCTCTGAGAAAGTTGAACGTATCCCATGACTTCTCATATGCCCCATAACCCTGTTAGCCAGAATATCATTCTTAAAATACCATATTTTTCTTTCTTTCCTTCTCTTGGAGTTTAGAAATGCTTAAGGGACTCTTAACTTCAAAAGTCTTAGTACTGCTTCAGTTGGTCCCTTATGATGTCGTCATGAATAGAGGATTCTTTGTCTATAACAAGAGTTCATCCCTGAAAGATTCCATTTTGATCTTAGGGGTGTACAGACCTCTGTATTGTATCCATCTAAAAGAAAATCTAGAGGCTGGGGCTATAGCTCAGTGGCAGAGCACTTGCCTCTACCACTGGTTCAATTCTTAGCACCACATAAAAATAAATAAAATAAAGGCATTCTGTCCATCTACAACTACAAAAAATTTTGAAAAAAAAGTCTGTTTCTTTATTTCATATTGAAATGAAAGCAACAAGTAATAGAGAAATTTTAAGAGAAAATTATTTTGTTTACCAAGTGGACAATAAAAGCACAATAATTCAGTAATTTGCCAAATCAATGTTTGAATGATGCCACATTTGGATTTTGGGTTATGATATCTGTATTCCATTCTACGTGTCCAAAGGAGCTTACTTAGGCCTGGATAGATGCCTCTGAGACACTAGTCACGATCCTTGCTTACAAGTCAGAGTTAACCGCATCTGGTTCCCTCTGGGACTTGCTTACTATTGAAAGGTTAAATAAATTCTTTTGTTGTTACTTGATTTTTAAATTTAAATTTATTTAATTTTTAATTAGGTAATACATTTACATGGTTCAAAAGTCAGTAAGTTATGAAAGGGTATCTCTGTCCCCTGGTCATCCAGTTCTCTTCACAGTGAATGTTGGTTTTCTATCTTTCTAGAAGTGCTGTATGCATAGCCACACGTGTGTGTGTGTGTGTGTGTGTGTGTGTGTGTGTGTGTGTATGCATGCTCTTCTTTTTTAAACTAGTGGTACCATGCTGTATGAAATATTCTTTTTTCTTCTTTTTTATTGTGGTGCTGGGAATTGAACCCAGGGCTTTATGCTTGCAAGGCAAGCACTCTATCAACTGAGCTATATCCCCAGCTCTGTATGGAATATTCTGTACTTTTTTATTTCATTTAGTCTGATTTAGAAATATTCACATATCAGGACATGAAAAACTTATTTGTTTTCATTTCCTAGATAGGATTCCATTGTATAGATGTCCCAGAATATATTCAACTAGTCTTCGATCCTTGTTATTATAATAAATGCTGCCGTGAATAACACTGGGAAATGTCATTTCACATTATTATGATAAATTCTCAGAAATGCAATTGCTGGACCAAAGGGATGGTTTTTTTTTTTTTTTTTTTTTTTTTTTTTTTTAATTTGTTAGTTTGTTTTTGGTACTGGGATTGAACCCAGGGGTGCTTTACCACTGAGCCACATTCCCATCCCTTTTTATTTTGTATTTTGAGACAGGGTCTCACTAAGTTGCTCAGAGCCTCTTTAAATTGCTGAGGCTGGCTTTGAACTTGCCTCTTGAACTGCTGGGATTATAGGCATGTGCCACCAGCCTGGTTAGTTTTATTTTTAATAGACATAAAGCTAGTGTGGGGATCCAAGAGTTCAGTCTTAAAAATGAAACCTGAGAAAAGATAAAGGTCATAGCTGACCAGAGTCTGATCTGTTTCATTAAATGAGATGACTTTAAAATAGTTTTCTTCAAGGAAGAAAAAATGGCAACAAAATGTCAAATGATGCCTTTGAATTTGATGGCACTTTAAATTATTTCCTTGTTGCTATGGATTGTTCAAGGATATTATGTAATTTTAAGTAAGTTATTTAATTTCTTAGCATCCTAAATACTGTAGTTTTTGAAAAATTGTTTGGCATAATGATAGTATCATGATTTTTTTTTAATAGAAACAGAGTTATGTTGCCCAAGCTGGCCTCTCTAACTAATGGGCTCAAGTAGTACTTCTGCCTCAGTCTCCTGAGTATTGGGACCGTACATAATATCATGCCCAGCTAGCATAGTAATTTTAAATTCATTTACAGTATGCTGGGTATAAACATTTATTAAATTCCTATTACATAAAGGCATTATCCTTGCTTTTAAGGAGCAAATTAAAACTTACAATCTGGGAAAACAATTCAGAAATGATTCTTTTTATCCTTTAATGTTATATCATGATCTATACTTTCTATTTTCCCTTCAGTAAGTGGGATGCTTGGTTAGTATAGTTTCTTGAATTTATTTACTGTTTGTCTATTTTCTTGGTGAAGGTTCTATTCAAATCTTCTGTCCATTTTAAAAATTGATATGCTAATTTCAATATTTGTAAAGATTTTTTATATATTCTGCATAAATTCTATATTTATATATCTTATGTTTTGTCAGATATATTTTATAAAATTTTCCCCAGACTGTAACTTACCTTTTGCTTTCTTTTTTGTTTTTGCAGTTAGGGAATGAACCAAGGAGTGTTCTGCCCTGAGCTAATCCCAGCTCTTTTTATTTTCATTTTATTTTATTTTTTTATTTTGAGACAGGATTAACCTAAGTTATCAGGGTCTGCTCAAGCTGGTGATCCTTATACCTCAGACTCCCAAGTCACTGAAATTGTAGGTGTGCACCACCATGTGTGGTTACTTTTTGCATTCTTTTTTTTTTTTCTTAAATATTTTTAGTTGTAGAAGGACACCATACCTTTATTCTACTTATTTATTTTTATGTGGTTGTGAGGATTGAACCCAGTGCCTCACACATGCTAGTTGTAAGTGCCCTATCACTAAACTACAACCCCAGCCCACTTTTTGCATTCTTAAATGTCTTTCAAAGAGAAAAAGTCTTAAAATTTTGGAAATCCATTTAAAATTTTTTTTCTTTTATGATTTGTTCTTTTTGTGTTTTGTTTAAAAAATCTTTGCATAACCCAGTGTCACAAAGATTTTCCCTTATATTTTCTTCTGGAAGTTGCATTTATTGTTTTTTTTAACCCTTTATATTTTCTATACTTGGTCCTCCCAGTTGAGAAAACTATGCTCAGAGGGTTAAGATTATTCAAGGTCATTTAGCTCTAAATTGCCACCATTCTGATTTTAAATCTTATGCTTTTCCCACTGTACAAATCTATGTGTAGTAGTAAGGCCCATGATGACCTAATGTATTTTGGGAGTGATTATTTGGTTTGTCAATTCTCAAGGCCTTTATTTCTCATTTCCTGCTAGGATCTTTCATTTGTTTAGCACATCAGTCAAAGGGCTAGTATGAGAGAAATTGTCAAACTTACTAATTGAATTTTTTTAGTGCCCTTATAAAGGATATTTCCTAATTACTTGAACTCCACAAGATTTATAAGCTGTAAATATAAGAATGTGTATTGAATGCTCAGCCAACAGATATTGATTGCTTACTTTAAATGCCAGGCATTGTATATAGTGGGTCGACAGTAATGAGTGAAATATGTAGGCTTGATCTTTTTCCTCATGAGACTTGTAATCTAGAGGAATGGCTTTCAAACTCTTGTGATTGAGATTCACATAAAAAATGCATTTTACATTATGACTGGTATGTGTGTATAGGTGCTCATGCATGTACACACACACATACACACACACCTACAGCAGAATTTCATGAAACAATTCTCCCTCTTTTCTGCATGCAGTGGGCTCTGTTATTTTCTATTCTACTCTGTTTAAGAAAAGGGGATACCGAGGGTGTAACTCAGTGGTAGAACACATGTGTGAGGCCCTGGGTTCAATCCCCAGCACAAAACCAAACCCCACACTACTGCAAACCACTTAATTGATTTTACAAACCGTTTAATGGGTCACAGCTTGCAGTTTGGAAAAAATACTCATTTGAGTAGACTTTTGTTTCTTTCTACAATGTGAGGGATTTTTCCAGGGCTGTGGAATGTTATCAGGGGTCTTGGTGGGATAACATGAATATGATGTTTACCTCTTTAGATTCTGGCTGCCTACTGGTCAAGTGGACAGAGAGTATAACCACATGTTCTTCCCAAGCACACCAAAGTGATCAAGTTTCAAAGGAGGTACTAATTTCCTTAAGAATTTGTAGCCCTAGGAATTATAATACTACTTTGCCTCTCCTCAAAACTGCCTGACCTATTAGAGATTTAGAATTGGGAAGTAACTAGCTAAGAAAATTCATCATTCATTTTCTCTTCTGTTAAATCACATTCACATACACAGAAAACCTAAAAAACTGTTTCAATAAGAAGAATAAAAGGTGGCTTTCTTTGCCAGGCATGGTGGTGCATGCCTGTAATCCCAGTGAGCCAGGAGACTGAGGCAAGAGGATTAAAAGGTCAATGCCACCCTCTGCAATTTAGTTTAATCCTCAGTACCAAAAAAAAAAAAAGGTAGCATTCTTCATTTGATTGAATGGTGTTTAGGAAGATAGTTGTACTGAGAGGTACTACTTGGTTAAGATATAAACTATGAATAGTCCCTGGAGGGAACTTTTATGAGCCCTAACTACAAGTGACTTTTTGTCAGAATGTTTCATAGAACTTCAAAACACAAGAGAGAACTATCTATTTGCATCAGTTTGTAGTTTTTTTTTTTTTTTTTAATGGGTTTTTAAAATTTTTTTAAATTTATTTACCTCTTGCTTTTATTTTTATTTTTCAGCTTATAGTTGTTTGAGGATTAGGGAAGAAAGGATATTGCTTCAGAAACTTGAAAATAAAGACTTTTTTGCTGGGCATGGTGGTGCATGCCTATAATCCCAGTAACCAAGAGCTGAGGCAGGATTGCAAGTTTGAGACCAGCCTCAGCAATTTAGCAAGGTCCTAAGCAAATTAGTGAGACCTGCCTCAAAATAAAAAAATAAAAAAAGGGCTGGAGATGTGACTCATGGGTTAAGCACTTTGGGTTCAATCCCTGGTACAAAATAATAATAATGATGATAATAATAATAATAATAATAATAATTAATAATAATAGAGACTTTTTAGTTGGAGTGAACTTTATTCTATCTGTTTAGTCTGATTTCTACTTAAATTGGACTTCAAATTGGGGTTTTTAAAACTGGACATTTGGGCTGGAGTTGTGGCTCAGTGGTAGAGCACTTGCCTAGCATGTGTGAGGCACTGGGTTTGATTCTCAGCACCACATATAAATAAGTAAATAAAATAAACATCCATCAACAACTAATAACAATATTTGAAAAAAAAATAAAAGTAGTCATTTTTGTTTTCTTAATTCTTAATGGAAGTATAACTATAACAATAAGGCAATTTTTACTTTGAATCTTTCTAACCACTTCCCTTTGATAAATTAACATATGCTAATAACATTAATCTGAGATCTTAATAGAAAATATGATCCCTTCAACGTATTCCTTAAAACCTTAGGTAGAGCAATTAGGTGAAAGAAAGAAATTAAAGAGATACAAATAGGAAAAGAAGACCTCAAACTATCCCTATTTGCTGACAACATGATTCTATATTTAGAAGACCCAAAAAAATCCACTGGAAAATTTTTTTTAAAAAATTTTTTAGTGTCGATGAACCTTAATTTTATTTATTTGTGGTGCTGGGGATTGAACCCAGTGCCTCATACATGCTAGGCAAACGCACTTTCACTGAGCCACAACCTCAGCCCTCCACCAGAAAACTTCTAGAATTCATAAACAAATTCAGCAAAATAGTATCCATAAATCAATTGCATTCCTATACAACAATGTTGAATCAGCTGAAAGAGAAATTAGGAAGACTATCCCATTCACAATACTCTCAAAAAACAAAACTAAACAAAACAAAACTTGGGAATCAATCTAACAAAAGAGGTGAAAGACCTCTACATGAAAACCACAGAACACTAAAGAAAGAAGTTGAAGAAAACCTTAGAAAATGGAAAGATCTCCCATGTTCTTGGATAGGAAGAATTAATATTATCAAAATGGCCATACTACTGAAAGCACTATACAGATTTAATGCAATTCCTATTAAAATTCCAATAACATTCTTCATAGAAATAAGAAAAGCAGTTATAAAATTCATTTGGAAAAACAAGAGGTCCAGAATAGCCAAAGTAATCCTTAGTGAGGAAAGTAATGCAGGCAGCATCACAATAAGAGACCTTAAATTATACTGCAGAGTCATAGTAACAAAAACCGCATGGTATTGGCACAAAATCAGGCCTGAAGAATAGAAGACACAGACAAACCCACATAAATACAATTATATCATACTAGACAATGTATGTAAACATACATTGAAGAAAAGATAGCCTCTTCAAAAAAGGGTGCTGGGAAAACTGAAAATCCATCTGTAGTAGAATGAAATGTAACTCCTATCTCTCACCCCACACAAAACTCAAATTAGATCAAGGACCTAGGCATTAGACCAGAGATCTTGGGCCTACTACGAGAAAATGTAGGCCCAACTTTCCATCATGTAGCATAGGAACTGACTTCCTTAATAAGACTCCTAAAGCACAAGAAGTAAAATCAAGAATCAATAAATGGGATGGTATCAAACTAAAAAGCTTCTTCACAGCAAAAGAAACACTCAAAAACATGAAGAGAGAGCCTACAGAAGGGGAGAAAATCTTTGCCACCTGCAACCTCCGATAGAGAATTAATCTTCAGGATATACAAAGAACTCAAAAACTTAGCTCCAAACAAATAACAACAAAAAACCAAATAACCTAGTCAATAAATTTGCAAAGGAACTGAATAGGCACTTCATAAAAGAAGAAACACAACTGGTCAACAAATACATGAAAAAATGTTCAAATTTTTTAGCAGAGAAATGCAAATTTCTGAACTACACTGAGTTTCCATCTCACTCCAGTCAGAATGGCAGTTATCAAGATTACAAGTAACAATAAATATTGGTGAAGATGTGAGGAAAAGGTTCACTCATACATTGCTGGTAGAACTGCAAATTGGTGCAGCCATTATAGAAAGCAGTATGGAGATTCCTCAGAAAACTTGAAATGGAACCACCATTTGACCCATTTATCCCACTCCTCAGTGTATATCCAAAGGACTTAAACTCAGCACACTACAGTGATACAGCCACATCAATGTTTATAGTAGCTCAGTTCACAATAGCTAAGCTATGGAACCAATGTAAGTGCCCTTTACCAGATAAATGGATAAAGAAAATGTGGTATATATACACAATGGAATATTAGTCATAGAGAAGAATGAAATTATGGCATTTGCTGGTAAATGGATAGAACTGGGGACTATGATGCTAAGTGAAATAAACCAATCCCAAAAAACAAAAGACTGAATGTTCTCTCTGATATGTGGATGCTCAAACACAATAAGTGCGGGAGAGGGAAGAATAGAAGTTCATTGGATTAACCAAAAAGGAATGAAGGAAAGGGAGGGGAGATGAGAATAGGAAAGACCGTAGAATGAATCAGACATAACTTTCCTATGTTCATATGTAAATACATAAACCAGTGAAACTCCACATCATATATAACCACAAGAATGGGATTCTAATTAGAATACGTTATACTCCTTGTATGTATATGTCAGAATAAACTCTACTGTCATTTATATATAAAATGAACAAATAATTAAAAACAAAAAGAAGATACCACATTGGTACCCAGAAACCTTTCTCTCCTTCAGAACCAGTGGGGCCCCAGCTGTAGGGCCCACTAAGTTGTTCCCATTTATGAGCAGGGAGAATTTTGAGACCAACAGGAATCGAGATTGAAAATGAAAGAAGTCCTCAACAGCAGAAAAAGTAAGTCAGGGCTATATATCCAAGGGGAGAACCAACCCAAATCCAAGCAAAGATGGGGCTCATGTACCACAGGTCTGATACAAGGACAATTTTATTTCTCTTCTGTACCTAGGTTCTAATCCTGGCCTTGTCTTGTGCCAGCTCCCTGATTTAGGGCAGGTACATAATTAATTGCTAATTCAGTGTCCTCATTTATTTTTATTTTTATTTTTTTAGTTGTAGATGGACACAATGCCTTTATTTTATTTACTTATTTTTATGTGGTACTGAGAATTGAATCCAGTGCCTCACACATGCTGGGCAAGCGCTCTACAACTGAGCTACAAACCCAGCCCCCAACATCCTCATTTTAAGACAGAGTAAATATTATTTACCTTGCCTTATTGCTGAGTTAAAAGGAAATAAAATACTCAACAGTTTTGTAGCACAAAAAAAGAAATAATAAGAAAATATGATCCTAATTAATGATTCCTGGGGAATATAGGGTTTTATTGCATTTCTTGACAGGCTGGCCCTCGTTTTGATGGAAGTATATTGTTGTGGCAAAGGGAAGATATTATAATTTTTTTTATTGTAAACAAATGAGATACATGTTGTTTCTCTGTACATGGAGTAAAGGCATACCATTTGTGTAATCATAAATTTACATAGGGTAATGTTGTTTGATTCATTCTGTTATTTTTTCCCTTCTCCCAACCCCTCCCACCCCTCTTTTCCCTCTATACAGTCCTTCCATCCTCCATTCTTGCCCCCCTCCCTAACCCTAACTCTAACCCTAACACTAACCCCTTCCACCCCCCATTATGTGTCATCATCCACTTATCAGCAAGATCATTTGTCCTTTGGTTTTTTGAGATTGGCTTCTCTCACTTAGCATGACATTCTCCAATTTCATCCATTTGCCTGCAAATGCCATAATTTTAATCATTCTTTATGGCTGAGTAATAGTCCATTGTATATATATACCACAGTTTCTTTATCCATTCATCAATTGAAGGACATCTAGGTTGGTTCCACAATCTGGCTATTGTGAATTGAGCAGTTGTGAACATTGATGTGGCTGTTTCTCTGTACTATGCTGATTTTAAGTCCTTTGGGTATAGGCCAAGGAGTGGGATAGCTGGGTCCAATGGTGTTTCCATTCCAAGTTTTCTAAGGAATCTCCACACTGCTTTCCAGAGTGGCTGCACTAATTTGCAGCCCCACCAGCAATGTATGAGTGTACCTTTCTCCCCACATCCTCACCAACACCTGTTGTTGCTCGTGTTCTTGATAATCGCCATTGGGGTGAGATGGAATCTTAGGGTGGTTTTGATTTGCATTTCTCTTATTACGAGAAATGTTGAACATTTTTTCATATGTTTGTTGATTGCTTGTAGATCTTCTTCTGTGAATTGTCTGTTCATTTCCTTAGCCCATTTGTCGATTGGTTTATTTGCATTCTTGGTGTAGAGTTTTTTGAGTTCTTTATAGACTCTGGAGATTAGTGCTCTATCTGAAGTATGATTGGCAAAGATTTTCTCCCACTCTGTAGGCTCTTTCTTCACATTGCTGATAGTTTCCTTTGCTGAGAGAAAGCTATTAATTTGAATCTATCCCAACTATTGATTCTTGCTTTTATTTCTTGTGCTATGGGAGTCCTGTTGAAGTATGGTCCTAAGCCGACATGTTGAAGATTTGGACCTACTTTTTCTTCTATAATCTGCAGGGTCTCTAGTCTGATTCCGAGGTCCTTAATCCATTTTGAGTTTAGTTTCGTGCACGGTGAGAGATGTGGGTTTAGTTTCATTCTGTTGCATATGGATTTCCAATTCTCCCAGCACCATTTGTTGAAGAGGCTATCTTTTCTCCATTGCATATTTTTGGCCCCTTTGTCTAGTATGAGAAAATTGTATTTATTTGGGTTTGTGTCCGTGTCCTCTATTCTGTACCATTGATCTGTCTTTCTATTTTGATGCCAATACCATGCTGTTTTTGTTACTATTGCTTTGTAGTAGAGTTGAAGATCTGGTATTGCGATACCCCCTGTTTCACTCTTTCTGCTAAGGATTGCTTTAGCTATTCTGGGTTTCTTATTCTTCCAGATGAATTTCATAATTGCTTGCTCTATTTCTGTAAGGTACGTCATTGGGATTTTAATTGGAATTGCATTGAATCTGTATAGCACTTTAGGTAGTATGGCCATTTTGACAATATTAATTCTGCCTATCCAAGAACATGGGAGATCTTTCCATCTTCTAAGGTTTTCTTTAATTTCTTTCTTTAGTGTTCTGTAGTTCTCATTGTAGAGGTCTTTCACCTCTTTTGTGAGATTGATTCCCAAGTATTTTATTTTTTTCCATGCTATTGTGAATGGGGTAGTTTTCCTAATTATTCTTTCCAAAGATTCATCACTTATGTATAAAAATGCATTAGATTTATGTGCATTGATCTTATATCCCGCTACTTCACTGAATTCACTTATGAGTTCTCAGAGTTTTCTGGTGGAATTTCCTGGTTCTTCTAAGTATATAATCATATCATCAGCAAATAGGGATAGTTTGAGTTCTTCTTCTCCTATTCGTATCCCTTTAATTTCTTTGGTCTGTCTAATTGTTCTGGCTAGAGTTTCAAGGACGATATTGAATAGAAGTGGTGAAAGAGGGCATCCCTGTTTTGTTCCAGTTTTTAGGGGGAATGCTTTCTGTTTTTCACCATTTAGAATGATATTAGCCATGGGCTTAGCATAGATGGCCTTTACAATGTTAAGGAATGTTCCCACTATCCCTATTTTTTCTAGTGTTTTGAGCATGAAGGGGTGCTGTATTTTATCAAATGCTTTTTCTGCATCTATTGAAATAATCATGTGATTCTTGACTTTAAGTCTATTGATATGGTGAATGACATTTATTGATTTCCGGATGTTGAATCAACCTTGCATCCCTGGGATGAAACCCACTTGATCATGGTGCACTATCTTTTTAATATGTTTTTGTATGCGATTTGCTAAAATTTTGTTGAGAACTTTTGCATCGATGTTCATTAAGGATATTGGTCTGAAATTTTCTTTCCTCAATGTGTCTCTGTCTGGTTTAGGTATCAGGGTAATATTGGCTTCATAGAATGAGTTTGGGAGGATTCCCTCCTCTTCTATTTTATGGAATACTTTGAGAAGTATTGAATGAGCTCTTCTTTAAAGGTTTTGTAGAACTCGGCTGAGAACCCATCTGGTCCTGGACTTTTCTTTGTTGGTAGGCTTTTGATGACTTCTTCTATTTCATTCATTGAAATTGGTCTATTTAAATCGTGTATGTCCTCCTCGTTCAGTTTAGGCAATTCATATGTCTCTAGAAACCTGTTGATGTCTTCAAAATTTTCTATTTTGTTGGAGTATAGATTTTCAAAATAGCTTCTAATTATGTTTTGTATTTCAAACGTGTCTGTTGTGATATTTCCTTGTTCATTCCGAATTTTTAGTGATTTGGGTTTTCTCTCGTCTTCTCTTTGTTAGTGTGGCTAACAAAAAGGTTTATCAATTTTGTTTATTTTTTCGAAGAACCAACTATTTTGTCAATTTTTTGTATTGTTTCTTTTGTTTCAATTCTGTTGATTTCAGCTCTGAGTCTAACTATTTCCTGTCTTCTACTACTTTTGGTGTTGGTCTGTTCTTCTTTTTCTAGGGCTTTGAGCTGTAGTGTTAGGTCATTTATTTGTTGAGTTTTACTTCTTTTATTGAATGCGCTCCATGAAATAAATTTTCCTCTAAGTACTGCTTTCATAGTGTCCCAGAGATTTTGATATGATGTTTCTTTGTTCTCATTTACCTCTTAAGAATTTTTTAATTTCCTTCCTAGTATCTTCCGTTATCTATTCATCATATAATAGCATATTGTTTAATCTCCAGGTGTTGGAGTAGTTTCTATTTTTTACTCTTTCATTTATTTCTAATTTCAATCTGTTATGATCTGATAGAATACAAGGTAGTGTCTCTATCTTCTTGTATTTGCTAACATTAGCTTTGTGGCATAATAGTCTATTTTAGAGACGGATCCATGTGCTGCTGAGGAGAAAGTGTATTTGCTCTTGGTTGGATGGTATATTCTATAAAAGTCCGTTAAGTCTAAATTATTGATTGCGTTATTGAGATCTATGGTTTCTTTGTTCAATTTTTGTTTGGAAGATCTGTCCAGTGGTGAGAGAGGCGTGTTAAAATCACCTAGTATTATTGTGTTATGGTCTATTTGGTTTCTGAAATTGAGGAGGATTTGTTTGACATACATGGATGAGCCACTGTTTGGGGCATAGATGTTTATGATTGTTATATCTTGCTGATTTATGCTTCCCTTAAGCAGTATGAAATGTCCTTCTTTACCCCTTCTGACTAACTTTGGATTGAAGTCCACATTATCTGAAATGAAGATGGATACCCCAGCTTTTTTGCTGAGTCCATGTGCATGGTATGTTTTTCCCCATTCTTTCACCTTTAGTCTATGGGTATCTCTTTCTATGAGGTGAGTCTCTTGCAGGCAACATATTGTTGGATCTTTCTTTTTAATCCAATCTGCCTGTCTATTTCTTTTGATTGATGAATTCAGGCCATTAACATTCAGGGTTATTATTGAGATATGATTTGTATTCCCGGTCATTTGGTTCATTTATTTTATTTTATTTATTTATTTATTTGATATGACTTGGTTCCTCCTTTATTTGACAATTCCTTTAGGATAATTCCTCCCTTTGCTGATTTGCTTCTTTGTTTTTCATCTCTTCCTCATGGAATATTTTGCTGAGAATGTTCTGTAATGCTGGCTTTCTTTTTGTAAATTCTTTGAGCTTTTGTTTATCATGGAAGGATTTTATTTCATCGTCAAATTTGAAGTTAAGTTTTGCTGGGTATAAGATTCTTGGTTGGCGTCCATTTTCTTTCAGGGCTTGAAAAATGTTGTTCCAGGCCCTTCTAGCTTTTAGGGTCTGGATTGAAAAATCTGCTGATATCCGTATTGGTTTCCCCCTGAATGTAATTTGGTTTTTTTTCTCTCACAGCCTTTAAAATTCTGTCTTTATTTTGTATGTTAGGTATTTTCATTATAATGTGCCTTGGTGTGGGTCTGTTGTAATTTTGTGTATTTGGAGTCCTATAAACCTCTTGAATTTGATTTTCCATTTCATTCTTCAGATTTGGGAAATTTTCTGATATTATTTCATTGAATAGATTGTTCATTCCTTTGGTTTGTTCCTCGAAGCCTTCCTCAATCCCAATAATTCTTAAATTTGGCCTTTGCATGATATCCCATAGTTCTTGGAGATTCTGTTCATGATTTCTTACCATCTTCTCTGTTTGTTCAACTTTGTTTTCAAGGTTAAATATTTTGTCTTCGATATCTGAGGTTCTGTCTTCCAGGTGTTCTATCCTATTGGATATGCTTTCTATGGAGTTCTTAATTTGGTTTATTGTTTCCTTTATTTCAAGGATTTCTGTTTGTTTCTTCAGTATCTCTAACTCTTTATTGAAATGATCTTTTGCTTCCTATATTTGCTCTTTTAACTGTCGATTGGTGGGGTCATTCAGTGCCTGCATTTGCTCTTTCATCTCATCATTCAATGCCTGCATTTGCTCTTTCATCTCATCATTTGCTTCTCTGATCATTTTAATTATGTACATTCTGAACTCCTTTCTGTCATTTCTTCTGCCATGCTGTCATTGGATTTTATTGATGTAACATCTAGATTTGTTTGGGGCATTTTCTTCCCTTATTTTCTCATATTGTTCAGGTATCAGTGGACCGCTGAGATATTGCAGATTTCTTCTATTGACTTACATGTCCCTGAAGATTTCTAGTATATCCCCTCTTCGCCTTCAGTAGCCTGAAGTCTTGGAGGAAGTTGATAACGCGGTGCTCCACACTGCCTCTCTAGGGGTGGTGGCCTTCAGGTGGGGTATATTCCCTGCTAGTAGGCAGAGGTGCCTCCAGTTGTTGACCAATGATCATCCAAAGGGGAACTAGGCTGGGGGCTGAGGCAAGGCTTGTTTGGGCCTGTGTCTCTGGTTTTACCGTTCTTGTGGGAAAACCTCACCCGGCAGGGAAGACTCACCCGGTGGGGATTTCTTGCTGGTCATTTCCCCTCCTACAGTTTCCCCTCAATCCACAACTACCGCCTGGGCTGGGCAGCCTTCCTCTGCAACGTTCCCAAGGGTCCGGACCTACCTCCTGGGCCTGGGAGCCTCACCCTTTGCAGACGAGTCTCCTTAGGCTGCCTCTCCTCAGAATCTGCCCACAGTCCTGGAACCTTCACTCCGCCCCTCCGCTTGTCTCTGTGCGGCTCTTCCACCATGAAGCCTCCTAGGTCCTGGGACCCTGCTCTGCACCTGATCACCTGGCTATGCAGCCCCTCCTCTGAGCAGCCACCTGGAGCCCTGTACAGTCACTCCGAGTCCCAGCAACCTGCCGCATGCCTCTTCCTCCGGGCAGCCACCCGGTGTTCCGGTGCGGTCCCTAGGAGTCCAGGCAACTCACTGCGCACCTCCTCCCCCCGGCAACCACCCGTAGCCCTGGTGCAGTCACTCCGAGTCCAAGTGACTCGCCATGCTCCTCCTCCTCCTCCGGGCAACCCCTGCAGGTGTTCAGGAGCGGACGATGCTCCCAGTTGTCCGAGTTCACTGCTCCAGCAGTGGGAGGGGTGTCTTGTTGGGCAACTCTGTTTCACAAAGTTCCCTGTGTTCCAGGACTACCATCCCATCTGGGACACCTCCCCACCGGGAGAGACTCACCCGGTGGCTTTGAGTTGGTCCCAAGTCTCTCAATATCTCCTCTTCTTCCTGGAGCAACATGAAATACAGCCACCTTCTAGTCCACCATCTTGAAAACCTCTCATATTTTGGACAAAGATTTTCTAAAATATACATGGCTTGATTACCCATGAAGTATACCAGTGTCGTTCTTATACCAATATTTGTTCTCTATTCAGACAGTGAGAATAATAAAATGGTCTTAGGACAACTCTCAAATTGCAGACTTCTCAGGTAGTTTTTGTTTTGTCCCCCCCCCCCCCCCCCGCAACCCAGTTAGATGAAATCAGTGTATTTGGGAAGAATTTCCTTACTTTAGAGAAACAGAGACCATTCCCTTCAGAGAGAATGTGAATATGAAAACTAAGAAATTTTTCTCACATGAAATGAACATTTTCTTTCACAGAAATTATCTTCTTAGGAAGCAAATTTCTCCCTGAATACCCTGGTTTTTGACAGTTCTGCTTGGGATCAGACAACTCTGACTTTCAGAACCTGACTGACATCTGTAGGATGTGATACTTGTTACTTTGCTTAGAGACTCTGCCTGGACCTGAAATTCTTTCTTACACTGATTAATGTCCCAATGCAAGAAGTCCACATGTAAGCTCCAGGATTTTCTCTAGGATTGGACCATTGACTAGCATATAACCTTTAATATTTATTCATACAGCCTACAGTTCTGGTTTCAACTTGGCCTGGACTCTGAGCAGAGGTTGATACACACTTTGTCTTGTGCCAGCTCTCTGATTTAGGGCAGGTTTGTATTCTTGGTTGTAGAGGTACTCCTGGATCACTGGAGATCCTAGACTAACACCCTCCCCCTGCTTTAGATTTTGGGAGTTTTTTACCACAATGACTTTCATGATTATCTTCCAAGTATACTTTAGAAAATATGACCCCTTAATGTTTATCATCTCCTCTGAAATTTCTGACCCTTGAAACAATTTCTGAATTCATCTTCAAAATGCTTTTTATAAAGTGGAAATTAAGAGAAATGCCCTTAATTTTTATGAACTACTCCTCTCTATACCCTGTTGCTTCTCTGTTCTTTAGCCCTGGGGCACTGCTATTTTATGGCTAGAATCTCTGAATGAAGACACCTCTACTTTCATCACTGTGCTCATATCCTAACATTGTTCAATGTAGTCAGCTCTGGGCTCTACATCTATTACCCCTTTATAAAGTCCCACTTTATGGGCTGGGGATATAGCTCAGTTGGTAGAGTGTTTGCCTCGCAAGCACAAGGCCCTGGGTTCAATCCCCAGTACCGCAAAAAAAAAAAAAAAAAAAAAAAAAAAAGAAAAACAAAAATAAAGTCCCACTTTACTGAGTTATTTTCTAAGACGCTGGATTAGAAGAGCTGAAAACTGTTTACCTTCCCATTCAGAGGAGAGGGGAGGATTCCACAGACCCAGGACCACTATTTGACAGAGACTCTTCTCAGAATATGTGATGGGGAATGAATTTTATGTGATTACTTTATCTCCTACCTGCATGAGGATATCTTCAGAGGAGTTTGGTAACTTTGCTATCGTGCCAGCCCCTGAAATGTGGGTAACTGAGGAGAAAATGGCCAGAGTAGGGCAGAATCAGAATCTGTACTTTTGTCACCTTTAAACAGTTTTATGGACTCAAGAATCACATGCTACTCCCAAAATATAACCTGTTAGTACACGTCAAGGATTTGAATCAGGGAAGGAGAACTTCAGAGGGATGTTCAGGTGATTTCGATGGTTGGTGTAACTATTTCTTCAAAGACTAGAGAACAAATCCCCTTGAAAGAGTATACCTGAGGTTTATAATTTTTTACTCAGCTCCTTCTAGGCAGCTTCTCTTACTGTAGTCTGGTTAATCAACTAGAATGTAAAAGTGATTTCACTACAGTGTGAGGAGATCTTGTGTTCAGAAAGTTTTATAGGAAATACAAACTTATTGTTCACTTCTAGTTCTGCCTATTTGGCCTTAATTTTAAGTAGATCTACCTTCCTTGCTAATAAAAATAGATTTCTCCTTTAGTATTAAAATTAAATCTTTCAGTTCTCTTATTTATTCAAAAAAGAGCAAATTCTTTACTTGCAGAGAAATAGGTCTAATCTTTGATCCTAAGTAAAAACTATTCTTTCATAATCGTCTGAAACCTGACTTGATAGTGTCTCAGGATTCTATCTCAGTAACAATGATCTTTCTGCACTTATCTTTCTTTCCTGGCCCATATCCCCAGACAAATGTCCAACAGAGACTTTTCTCTGCTTTCTTACTCAGTATCACCTTGTCTTCAAATTCCTCTTGCTTTCTTAAGTCCCCTGGTTTCTCTAAAACAGCCTTCTCTTTGCTGTTAAACCTCCATTCCCCAAAGAATTAATAGAACTTCACCTCTTAGCACACTCTCCAGAAGCTTACAGTGGTCATATTACATAGCATACACATTAGCATCTCTAAAACCAGATTAACTTCCATAGCCCAGGTTCCAAGTCAAGCTACACAGAATTTTTTTTCAAGTTGTTTATGTGGTAGGATTTGGGGAAAGTTGATGGTTCTATTTAAACCATAGATGGTTCTCCTATATTCTTCTGGAAAATAAAGAACTAGAGTTCAAAGGTTATAAAGACCATAAAGAGAGTACATAGGGTGATTTAAGAAATCAGTGGAGCCAACAAGTTGTATGCTTTTAGCACACATGGAGTTAAGTTCGTAGTACCTCCTTCTTTTGCTAGACTGCTGTCATCTCATGAATTTGACAGAACAGATTTTTTTTAAAACTTCTCATAGAACAGGAGGGAAATAAGCAGCTAACTTGTTAATAGCAGAGGCCTAATAAAAATGGAATATAAAAGAGTATTTGGTTTGCCAAAATAGAGACAAAACAGCCTCTGATTGGATAGTATTTCATTTGTGAACCTCCTAATTAGCAAATGGAGACAAGTCCTAAAGTTTCTCTTATATCTTGAGATTCTATGTGTAGAAGTTCTGAGATGTTGCTGCCATATTTTTCTCTATGTGGGTTTTCAGTCAGGGTTAAAACAACTACCACGGACTTACTTGCTTTTCCCTATCTTTACAAATAAAATGTTTTACTTTTGTGGATGATTATTCTTCACGATTTGCCCTGGTACTTAACTTAGTGTGAATTACACTGTAGAGGTATTCATAAAATACAGGCAGTGCTCTTCTACATAAATTTGAAAAACCTGTTTACGTGAATGGCTGCTTTTGCATCTCACTGGAGACATACACTTTCTTTTTGGTGGTTTTGCTATCAATTGTACATTTAGGAATCCAAGTGTAATTTAGGAATGTTTCTGGGAGAACACACATAAATTTCTGAATAATCTTTGCTTGTTTCTAATTAATTTGTTTTTCTGTACTGGTCTCAACATTTTTCAGCAATCTCCTTTACTCACTTATTTTTGACCTTTGTAAATTTATTCTCCTTTATTCTTTGTTATTCTTTATTTATTAGGGCACTAATTTTTAATTAATCACAAATACAATTTCAAGTCATTTTTGTGGTAGGATTTGGGGAAAGTTGATGGTTATATTTGTATTTATAATCACAAATATCAATTTGTGATTAATTAAAAATCATTTATTTTTTTCTGGCTTCAACTGTTTCTCTCTACCCTAAATTTTAAAAGATGTATTGAGTTCAGTGAAATATCTAGTAGGAATTAAGGCCCACAAAATCCTATTCCTCGTCCATGAATAATTTTTTAGAGTTATCCTTATTTCTACTTGGTATCTATGTTTCTTCCTTACTTAGATCTGGCAAATGATGCAGTGTATTTTAACTCTGATGTTAAATTATCCACCAGGGAGAGATTGAATCCCAAGTGTTCCCTATCTCTGATATTTCATTGCTTTATAGATTAAATTAGAAATCAAAGCGTAAAACTATCATACTGGGCCTCCCTAATTTACAAGTTAAGTTTAAAGTGCTGTTACTTTTTCTTCCCTCCAAGCTTGGATATTAAAATAACAGATGTGGTTGTTTCCCAGGACAGCAGCAGTGATCTTTGTGGTGCTGTGTCAATCTTTAGTTGCAGGAATTACTTCACACTTTTAAAATTATACACTTACGATTTTAGAATTTTAAGTCTGTTTCTGTATCTGAGTGAAATATGTACTATAGAGAAAATATTTATCTCTTACTTCAGATTTGGTTGTAGAAAAACAATTTCTTCAGTGCCCGGAGAAGTCACTAAATTTAGGGTCCTACTGCTTAATTGTTTTCATAGGAGTGATGTGATTCTATCATTCTAGTTTTAATGCAGTGACTAAAATGTTATCTGCAGAAGTAAATACTGTGTCAGTGGTTCTGAAACTTTAATGCATACCTGAAGTCTTGTTAAAAAACACATTTCTGGGTCCTATCTCCAGATTATTTATTTTGTAGTATGGGGAGCAAGAATTTGCATTTCTTATGAATTCTCAGATGCGCTGCTGATGGTCTGGGAGCAACACTTTAAGAATAACTGGTTATAGGATTTTTCTTCTGGACAGATGGTTATATTAGAAAAATTGGAGGGAAAAATATAAAAACCAAAGTAATCTCAAGGAGATAACAGTTTGGTGGGATTTAAAAAAATATTCAGTTCTCTGTATAAGGGTATGAATTTCCTACAGAAAAGTATTATGGCATTTGTTGGGATCTAAGCTACTATCATATGTGAACATTCAAAAAATGAGAATCAGGGGCTAGGGCTTAGAGTGTTTACCTAGCATGTGCAAGGCACTGGATTGGATCCTCAGTACCACATAAAAATAAATAAAATAAAAGACCATCCACAAAATATCTTTAAAAAATGAGAAGGAAAATATTTAAATATTATTGCTATTGACTGCAATAAGACTTAGAAGTGGAAAGGAAGTATAGTAGAAGAGTATGAAAATCTTATATAAGATAGAAAAATCTCTGCTCTGCCTCATAGGTTTAATGAATGATTTGGAGTATATAAACTCACTGGATTATTTTAGTATTAAATGAGATACTAAGTAGACAGCTTGTGGTTGCTATCCAACAAAGTTATTTTCATAGAAGTTGGTCTCCAGTTGCTTTTGTATACTTGGGAATCTTTTCATATTCTGTGGGTGATAACGTTTTTCAAAGTCATTACTCACAAAATAATTGGATTCCAACAGTCACAGGAGCATACAGGGTACAGAAATCAGGCATAAAATATGGGTGTCCTTTTCTCCAAGCATATAAAATCTGCTTAGCGAGTTAGAATTCTTTCTATTGAAAGTGTTAGAATAACCTATTAAAAGTGGGGTAAACTCTGACATTTTTAACATGAGAAGCCTGGGGCAAAACAGCTTCAGAGTTGATACAGAGACTTCTTGCTGTTTTATTTTCTTTTTTTTTTTTAATTTTTTTTAGTGTTGATAGACCTTTATTTTATTCGTTTATTTCTATGTGGTGCTGAGGATCGAACCCAGTGCCTCACACATTCTAGGCAAGCACTCTACCACTGAGCCACAACCCCAGCCCTTCATGCTGTTTTCATGGTTCTAGGTTCTTTCCACTTTTCTGCTCTACCATCTTTTTCATTTTGCCTTTTGTCTTTGGGCCTCTTCTTTTGAGGTCACAAAATGGTTACCACAGTTCTAGACATCATTATCTTTGCACAGCTCCATCCAAAGGCATGGAAATGTCAATTTCTTCTCTCAGGTCTCCTTAATCACTGTGGAAAACCTTTCACACAAGCCCATGGCAGACTTACTCTCAAGTTTTGTTTCCTGAATTAGGATATATGACTGTGTGCTGAACTCCACAGAGGCTGAAAAGGCAGGTATATGGTATTGTTAGCCTGAGTGGTGGGACTGGTTGTAGGTGAGAGAAGTAAGAGATGACCACTTGGTTAACAACAGAGAGGATCTGCCAGAGGGAAACAAGTTCATGCATAGATTAGAGAACAGTTCTAGGCAATTTATGTTAGGCTAAATTGTGTGCTATAGGCCAGGGTCAACAAACTTTTTCTGTTTAGAGCCAGATAGTGCATATTTTAGGCTTTGTGATCACATACAGTCTCTGTTGAATATTCTTCTTTGCCCCCAACACTTTTTTAAAAATAATTCTTCATAAATTTGAAAATCATTCTTAGCTTTCTGGCTTTATTAAGAACACCCTATGGACCAGATTTGGCCTAGAGATTATAGTTTACCAGCCCCTTCCTATGCGGTGAAAACTCAGAGGGGAGCTCCCACTTCAGTGAGGCTGAAATCATCATTTTGAAACTTCATGTAATTTTGGGATTTGAGTGGTGGTTTGAAGAATGGATAAGATTCTAATTTAAAGATGTGTTCCTTCTGAAGGGCACAACAAGTGTAGATACTATGACACAGCTCTGTGTTACATGTAAAGTGGTGGACAGCAGTACCTTTACAAATGAAATGGACAAATTGCAGGCCAGAGTTAGTACTGTGGCGTAAGTACCTTGATTGCCTCAACCACTGACAGTCTAACCTGCTAAGTAGCTCTGAGAAATAAAGATGTTCTTTTGGCTTAAAGCCTCCATGTTGATTTGGAGCCCAAGGAAGGCAGTGTTTCATGTGACAAACTGGCTTTTCTAGTAGGAGCAGTTGCTACTATAAAGACAAAAATCATGTGCTTAGGAGAATGAAGATTGTTAATCTCTTAATCATACCTGTATACAAAGATTATAACTCATCTTCAATTTATGTTATTGGCAACAAGGAAGAATTGCAACGACTAATGCTAAGTCACTTATTGAGTGAACATCTATGGAATGCATACTATGTGCCAGGCCCTAGAGATACAACAACTGAAAAGGTACCACCCAATTTATCCTGGTTTAAATTTTTGAATTGATTCAACTTAATTATTGCTGTTCTTAATGCCAGACAATTATCTTAAAGATCTGTACCATTAATCATAAAGAGGCCTATACTACTATTGGTTCAAATCCAAATCACCATCACTCCACAAACAGCAATTTCAAACATTCTGCTGCTCCTTCTAAACTTTTAGCCTTCTCTTCATATATAAAGTATATAGCTATAATGTTGTTTCCCATTATATTGCACTTAATTAATTTGTGCTTCCCAATGTAATGGTATAAAAATTAGTTTTAAAAAAACAATTATTTTCCTCAGTAAAACCTTCAGAGAAGATTACCGTGGTAGGTAGACTAAAAGCCCCCCAAAAAGAATCTCATCCTAATTCTCTGTGAACTTGTGAATGTTTTACATTACATAATATAGGAGAAATTAAAGTTGCAGATGGAAGTAAGATTATTAATCATATAGCTTTAAAAACATGGAGAAGATTCTCCTGGATTTTAAGGGTAGGAAGCAATATAACCCATCACAAGTGTTAAAAGTAGAAGAGAATACAGAAGAGGAGGTTAGATTGATGTGTTAATAGAAGTCACCCCACCTTTGCTGAATGTGAAGATGGGGCAGAAGGGCCACAGTCAAGGATAGGAGGCAACCTGTAGTTGCTGGAAAAGGCACGAAAATAGATTCTCCCTTTATTAGCTGTTAGGACTGTCATAACAGGTTACATAAACGGGTGGCTTAAACAGCAGAAATTTATTTCCTCATGGTTTTGAAGGCTAAAGAATGCCATCCAGGTGTTGGTAGGGTTGATTTTTTTTTTTCCTGAGGCCCCTCTCCCTGCATATAGATGGTTATTTTCTCCCTGTCTTCTCAAGGGCTTTCCTATGTGTTTCCTAATCTCTTCTTCGCATTTTTTTGGGGGAATACTGAGGATAGAACCTAGGGTTGCTTTACCACTGAGCTATATCACTAACCCTTTAAAAAAATTTTTTTTTTAGTTGTAGATGGATACAGTATCTTTATTTATTTTTATGTGGTGCTGAGGATCAAAAGTAATGCCTCACACATGCTAGGTAAGCACTCTACCACTGAGCTCTAACCCCAGCCCTCCCTAACCCTTTTTTGAGATAGGGTCTTAGTAAGTTGCTGAGGCTGGTTTCAAATTTGTAATCCTCCTGCCTCAGCCTCCCAAGTTGCTGGGATTACAGGTGTGCATCACAGCATCCTATAGACCTAATTTCTTTTAATAACCTAGTCATTTTGGATTAGGCCTACCCATTGGGTCATTAAACTTCATTTTAACTTAAGTACCCCTTTAAAGACCTCAGCTCCAAATACAGAAATTCTGAGGTGTAGGGAATTCAACAAAAGAATTCGGAATACACAGGTTAGCTCATAACTTTTTCCTGGATCCTTCAGAAGGAATACAGGTCTGCCAACAATGATTTGAGAACTCCTGACCTCTAGATTACAAAACAATAAATTAATGTTAAGCACCAGATTTGTAGTAACTTGTTACATATGGAAAACTAGAAAACAAATATAATCACAAGTAACCTGAATATATTAATAGATCAATTAATTGAAGACTGGAATAGCTATACAATGGAATATTATACAATAATAAAAACAGTGAAACACAGGTCCATCTGGATGAATGGATAATTAAAAAGTAGCATATACATACAATGGAATATTACTCTGCCTTTAAAAAGAAGGAAATTCTGCTGGGTACAGTGTTTTATACCTATACTGCCGGTGACTTGGGAAGCTGAGGCAGGAGGATCACAAGTTTGAAACCAGCCTGCACAATTTAGCGAGACCCTCAGCAACTTAATGAGACTTAGTATCAAAATTTTTTAAAAGATTGGGAATGTAGCTCAGTGTCAAAGTGCCTCTGGGTGGTCAATTCCAGTGAATGTGTGATTAATAAATAAATAAATGGGGGGGAAAGACTATAATAAATAAATAAATAATGGAATTCCGACATACATTATATCATGGACAAACCTTGAGAACATTATGGTAAGTGAAATAAGGCAGTCTGAAGAAGACAAATACCATACAGTCTTTTATATGAGTTATCTGGAGTAGTCAAATCCATAAAAACAAAAATGAATGGTTATTGCCAGGTTTAAGATAGGGAGAAAATAAGTTATTTACTGAGCATAGAATTTTAGTTTTGTCAGATGAAAATTATAGTGATTGACTCTTTAACATGAGTATACTTAACCTACATTTAAAAACTATATTTTCTGTTATTTTACCACAATTAAAAAAACTTTTTAATAAGAAATGGTGCCAGGAGTGGTGGCACATGCCTGTAATCCCAGTGACCGAGGCAGAAGCATCACAAGTTTAAAGTCAGCCTTGACAACTTAATCCCCAGTACCACAAAAAATTAATAAATAAAATACAATGAAATGAAGATAAATTAAGGCAAGGACAGAAAGATAGATATAGTTTCTTCCATTTGTATATTTTGGAGAGAGGACATATAGACACATAATGCTTATATATACATAGATTGTTTCCGGACAGTACCTAAGAAACTGACAAAGCAATTACTTCTGGTAATAGGGTTATAGAGAACTAGGAGGTGGACGATAGGAATGGGAGGAAGACTTAAATATTCTTTGATACCTTCTGAATTTTGTACAAAAACAAAAGGAGGAAAAGGAAAGATTAATGGAAAAGAGAAAAGAAAGTCAATAAATGTTTTCTGCTTCTTAAAATATATATCTTACGACAGGAATAGAATGGAAGAAACAATAGTAGTAAGAGGTTTTGAGTCTTGTGGAATTATTTCTAAAGATTTCTTCTTGCAAATTGTCAGGTAACCACACAAGTTAAATTTTCAAAACACCCTTAGTATATGAGTTCTTGCACCATACATTCCATATAAAGATTGCAACATTTTATTATGATAATTGTTATTTAGAAGCTGTTCTGGGGCTGGGGTTGTAGCTCAGTGGTAGAGTGCTTGCCTAGCACATGTGAGGCACTGGGTTCGATTCTTAGCACCACATATAAATAAAATAAAGGTCCACTGACAACTAAAACTTAAAAAAAAAAAAAAAAAAAAAAAAAAAAAAAGAAGCTGTTCTGGATTGAAACTTCTTACTGTGGATGGAAGTGTTTTTCTTCTCAACAATCTTAACCCCTGTTTTTCTCCAAATAATACTTGGTTAAAGGGACATATTTCCACAGAACCAAATCTTTGTCTTTGGGGGTTTTGCATATCCATAAAAAAACCAAAAAACTGTTTTTATAACCTGTTCGGTTATCTTTCCCTTTTTGTTTGGTGTTTTACTATAGCTAATTCAGCATTCAGAATATTGTGCTTATACACAATACGGGTATAACAAATGGCAACAAATTGTTCCTTGTGAGGTCAGTACTTTGGGGTTATGCAAGGAATATGATTTTGTTTTCATTCATAATTTGATATGAGCAAAAGCTTCCTAGAAAGTAAAAGTTTCTTTAAAAGAATTTTAACTAAATGTGTAAGCTTTTTCCATTTAGGAAGGAGATTATTATTATAGTAGTAATGTTTGTTATTATTAGAAGCAGCAATAGTATCAACATCAGTACTTGAGTAATGCTAAATGCTTTATTTTAAACAAGACTTTCTCAATTTCTTTACTAAGTGCTTTGTTATGTTATCTTCATGCAATCTTTTCAATACTTTTCTTAGATACTATTGTGCTAATTTTTATGGATGAGGAAATTGAGCTCAGAGAAATTAATAAGTGTGCCCAAGAGCACTTAGTTAAGTGGCAGAACAAGGATATGAATTAGGTTTAGTTTAGGATTTGGACTTGGTGCTTCGCATGCAACATATGAGCCTGATTTGATCGCTTTCAAAGTCAAAGGGAATTCAGGAAGTGGCCAAGGGGACATTTTAAAAAAGAAGAAGGAAAGAAAGGAGAATTGACATCTATAATGTAAACTGAGGAATATTAACATCCTCATACTAGAGAAAACATTAGGGGAGTTTCTATGATATAAATTTAAGGCAAGACCAGGTTGAAGGTAAGGCCCTACCAACTTGATAGGTACTATATATGAAAGTCTGCTAAGGGGGAAAATTAAGGAAGTATCTTTTATTCCTATCTTATTAAAACTGTTTGAAATCAGAAATAACTATTAATTGTAAATAGATGACTTTTAGTGTCTAATCTTATGTTTTTTCTCATTTGACTTAATAATATGCTAAATTTTAGTAATTGAGTCTTAAATATTCATTTCTTTTTGTATTCTTGCAAATAAGTCTTATATAGTCAAGATCAAAACAGTTCACTGTAAAACCCAGGAAAACTCAGAAATTGGAATTACCAAGTACTTCAGAAGGCAAGGAAAAGAACTTGAAATGTCCTTTGTCTTCCTTTAGCATTTTTATAATTCAATTTAGAACTAAATATGTTGGTTGTAGATAAATTCTTTTTCCATGAACCAATTATATTATAATTGTCAGTATACTTATATACTTATATAATTGTCAGTATACATAAATGATGAAGTGTTTTAATAAGTATATGGTAAAGTCTTAAAATAACTTTAGAAATGCAATCATGGTTACAGGACCTTTTCCTTGTAGGTTATTTTGAAATAGTGTAAATATGCAGAAATATTTACATGAATGAAAACTAAGTTCTTGACTAAGGTAATCTGGATTAATTAATTTATGTTTCTGTCTTTTCAGTTTGTATGTACTGTGATCACTTTTGATATGCCTAATGTGATCTATATTATCTATCATGGTACAAGAGCTTGGGAGAATGGAAAGCAACTCTAATGTCTACCTTATTTTTATTATTTAAAAAAAAAATTGTGATGCTGGAGATCAAACCCAGAGATCTCTCTCTACCTTATTGATTCCTTCAAATATTTTATTAGTCCTAGCTTACTTCCTTTCTTTTTTTATTAACTTTTTTTAACTTTAATTTTAGCTCTTTTTTAACTTTTTATTTTGACACAGGACCTCACCAAGTTGCTTAGGACTCACTAAGTTACTTAAGGCTGGCTAGGACATTTGCAAATCCTTAGCTTTCTTAATATGACTTCTGCATATTTTATAGACTGATTTATTAAAAAAAAAAAAAAGCCAGGGTAATTATTTTCTAAAAGACGAAGAGAAAGGAGTAATGGCCAATGAGACTTGTAAGGAGGAAGACCAAAAATAGGCAAAGGATCAGAATAGAGAAAAAAGTAAGAAGGAATTAAATCAGGAACAAGGCAGTTAATGGAAATAGTAACTCTTAGTTTTACTTTCTTTCACTCAAGTTTATTTGCATGCTCAATCTTTTCAGGTATTCTGCAGGTTAAAACATCACCCTGCTTTGAAAAATCAAAATAGTTGTCAACTATGCTAGCCATCAGATAGTTACATATGACTAAGTTTTAGCCACCAGAAGTGAGATGTTTTGGTGACATAAGCATATACATCAGTGCTCTACCTAAGGATAATTCAGTTTCCAGCAGCTGTTGCCTAGACAGCAAACATTTGAATAAAATCTAATGGTTCAGGATTGGAACATTTTCCTGTCTTCTTTTGTGTTATGAGTCATAGAGAAAATACTCTTGTGTTACACCAGCTAATTATTTCACTCATTCTTCTTATTGTTCTTATCTATCTCCTAGACAGATTTTGAAAAAGAGACTGGAGAATAGAAGAAAAGGTTTTAAGTTGTTTTCTGGCATCTGACAGGGGACTTGGGTAGGGCACATCTTTTGGCTCTTCTTAAAAACACTTGTAAGTAGAGGTCTAAAGAAGCAAGGCTAGTGGTCTAATCCCCTAATCAAGCCTATGTTATATTCTAAGGTCTATCTACACTCACATCAAAGGTATATATTTAAATGTAAAGATAATTGGATACAAACCTAGCCCTAATCTGGGAAGAGTTCAGAATGTGAAGGGTTAGTAGTGACATGCTTACAGAGCCCAGAAATGAAAAAACCCATGGCCCAAATTGGGAAACCACAGAAAATGCTTCAGCTAATCAAACATTCCTCAATCAAATTTCCAATCACCTAACTAGTCACCTTGCTGGCTATATTCTCTCTAAAATTGCCATCACTAATCACAGTTGCAGCTTCTCACCTTTGAGCTAACATTGACTAAGTGATTTCAACTGGCTTTTCCCCTCATGCTTTTGGACCCATTCTTCTGTATCTCTCAAATGATCTTGTTTGCATTACAGAGCTCTCATTTGGAAGATACTGAATCAGCAGCATTACTTTGCTGTGAATATGAAGAATCAGAAATCTTTAGTGATTCCAATGTACGTAGGTATATGTTTTTATACAGCCTTTGGTCATTCAAGTTAAAACACTTCTGGGTAAATTTGGTTCTTGAATAAACTGGCATAGTCTCTGTTATTTCATCTGTTTAACCTTACTCAGCCAAATAGTATGGGAGGGCAAATATATGGTTGGGAAAGAGTTTATATATAAATAATATGGTATATTTATATGCATAGTAATCTCCACTTAAAGCATATTTATGAAAGTAGAAAAAAAAGTTGCATCCTGGAACCTTGATAAGATTCTTTGATTAAGGAATATGATTGTGTTTCTGGGTTTTCCCCCTCGTGTATACATTTTAAAAAATATTTCAGTAGTGTCCCTGTGGCAACTGCTAGGTATTGCTATTACCTGTGGGCCTTTATTCCCCATTACAGAGGCCAAACATGTCCTGGCTGTTGATAAGGTATAGCCAAATAGGGTTGTAATCACTGGAATGGAGAGTCAACCTGATCATCTTAAAAGTAGAACATTAAACTATCCAGTTACATTTCATGAGGTATTATAAATTTTATTTATCTCATCCACCCCTCGGCATAATTACCCAAGGAGTCAGACTAAAGTTAGAGAGTAAGTTGTTTTTCTTTGTGTGTGTGTGTATTGTAGTGCCCAGTGAGATTAGTCTGGAGATTTTCAGTATATCTTGAGATATGAGTAAATTTCCCATGTATTGAATGGCCTAGTTGTTCTACACATTGTTCTCCCTTAAAGGAGTGCTGGAAATACCTTGGAGAGAGGGAAAGGAAGAGCTATGGGTAGGGAAAATTAATGCATTCTATAATCATCAATTAGAGATATCCATCTCTAGACAAAAGACAAAGAAGGACAAGTCTCTGGACAAAAGAAGGAAGGAAGAGAAAAAGGAAAGGGAAGTAAGGGATGAAAGGAAGGAAAATGGAAGGTTGGAGAGGGGCAGAAAGAAGGAAGAAAAGAAAGAAGCACAGGGAGTGTGACGATGACCAAAAAAAAAAAAAAAGAAAGAAAAAAAAGAAAAGAAAAGAAAAAAGAAAGAAAAGAGGGTTTGGACTAGAAGAATGCAGACCCAGTCCCAGTTATGTTAATGAAGATTAGAAATTGAGAGGATCAACTCTGAAAGGCCCTGGTCTGTGCCCTCTTCTCCTTTCAAATTAGATACCTAGCTTACATTTTTTATCCCTTTACTTTACACTGGTTCTAACGTAGAAGTCTCAGTTGGTGATACCCTCTTCTTAGGTATGCAGCTTTTTTGCTTCAAACCTTACTGGAGATTTGGAATGGCACTGCAAGAAAAGATTTTATATAAGCTGATTTTTGTACTGTCACACCCATAGGAAACTGGACTACTCTGAATTTTTTCCCTCTTATTTTACGGGTGGTTCCAGTTGATTATATATCAAATTGAAGCCTACAAACATGGCATACCTTTCTCTCATTTGAACATTTGTTCTGTGTCCTGCTATATAATGAGTCCTATTTAATAAAATAAAAAGTACAGTTAATAGAACTTGCTTTATATAGGCTCAGTTAAAACACACTTTGAATTTATTTAGCCTGATTTGATTTTTTTTTTTTTCTGAACTTAATCTCTTCCAACACATAACTATGACAAGGTTCTAAAAACTTTGATCATAAAAGCTGGGTTCTGTCTGTTTTGGGATGTTTACTGTGCATAGTAGCCCTTGTGAAAACACTCTCTCAAAGTAAGCTATGCCTTTCATGTATGTTACCATAGTACCACCTGCTCTTAACCCGTCTTCATCTTCCTGGCACAATTTTAGGACCTTCTGCATTAATTATATTGACTTAACTTGGTTGTACTTCATTCTATGTTGATGAAGAATTCAGAATGGCATGAATTCACTTATTGTGACTCACCAATAGCTAGAGTGGTACTCATGTCCCTAATGCTTGCAAACATTAACTCATGAATCCACATGAACACTCTTCTAGTATTAACATTTTGCAAATGACAAGCGAAATGCAGAAAAGTTGTATTCTTTGCCCAGTGTTGTGTGATAAGCAGGGACAGTGCTGACATCACATCTCAGCAGACAACTATTAATAAACTCATTACTAGAGGACAGCATCATTGATGAAATATGTGCCTTACTCCTTATGTAGTATCCTACAAAATTCATTTTGTTTTATGGGCAATAGAGTACTAGACTTGAAATGACTTATTGTTTTTGCTGATTTTGTCTTGAAGGGACCAGTGCTTGAGAATCTACATAGAAAGTATTTTTATGAAGTTGGATATGCAGGGAAAGGGCTACTCTAGTTTTAATAGATTTTCTCCCTTGGAAACAGGTATATGTATCAACAGATTACTCTTTGCTTTATTTCATTGCCAGAACTTTCATTCATTTAAGTCAGATTTGTTAGGTTTTCCTCTTTAAGAGGCAAGTTCAATGAACTTGACTAGTCCTTTGAAGGTATTGGATCCTCCTGTTTTGCTTAATCAGAGAGCAGTTTCCATGTCCCTTTTCTCTCCTTATTCCACTCCCATATCCAGTGGGATTGAAGCATTTCTTCCTAATCTGAAGGCTTAACCTTGGGGAAAAAGGGATGAGCAATTAATTGAAATCCCCATTATTTAATTTTCTTCAATGGAAGTGATGTGGGATCTTGATAACTATTTGAAACGGAAATACTGATGAAAAGAGTAAGAGTAGAAGATTAAGTTGGTAGCTAAAGAGCTTTCTCTTTAATCCTGGAGTAATCGAACTGTGAACTCTGGTTAGTTGTATTCCTTCATTCCCCAAACATTGACTGACTCTCATGGGCAGATCACTGGGCAAAGGTCTATGGAAGTTGGGCATAAAATATATGTTTTGAGAATGTATAGTCTATATGTCAACAAGTTAGTTTCATGGATATTCATGGAAAGCTTTGAAAAGTAAGGGGGAATGTCATTACATGCTGAACATGAAAGAAGAGAAGAAATCTGAATAAGTGGAAGGAAATTGGGCTGGAGGGCTGGCTGCCTTAGATCTCCTGGGACTTTCCTGGAAGAGAAGGGAGGAGTATCAAGGGGCCCATACCCCTGCTCTGGTTCCTCTCAACTTCCAAGGTGCCATAAAATGGCTAGAAGCTATACTTGTTTCCTCTGCTGTACACAAAGTTGTTGGAGAGAAGGACTGTCTCTCCCAGAGAGGGTGACATTGTGACTGGTAGAGGTCAGAAGAAGATAATGGCCCTTGTTGCAGCAGTTTCACCTTGGCTCTATATAAGGAATGTAGGTAGTGGCTAGAGCAGGTTGGGGTATTGGTAGTTTGAAGTAGCCACTGGGTATCCTAAGGTTCTTGAGGTTCCTCTCTGTTCCCCCTTCTCTTATCTACAGCTATGTAGCCTAAAAGAAGAAAAAGCTGTGGAGAAGCTAGTATTCCAATTATTGTGCTTATGAAGGTTCAGCTAGGAACAACTGGATTCATTATCATTACAGGGCTCCTTCTTCCTCAGAAATAGCCTATGTATTATTATACATTACATTAGTTTTATTTCCTAAGAATAAGATGTTTCTTTATTTCTCTAATTTCCCTGTTCTTTTGACCCCCAACACTACTCAACCACATAGGAAGAGGAACACATAGGTGTCACGCTATTTTTATGTTCTGTTTCATTCCTTTGCTTGGTTTATTATAACCTTGTAAGGAATGCATTTTCCTTCTATACAAAGAGCTTTTATGATTGAATAGTCCAGTGAAAGGAAAAGATATTAGCCTTTTGTGTTATTACAAAAAAAAAAAAAGAGAGAGAGAGAGAGAGAAAGAAAAAGAAAAGCCCACTTTCTAGAATCAAATGGGGAAAAGACAAAAAGAAAGGAAAACCTGAAATGTAAGAATTATTTGGTTTGGGCTGGAGGTGTAGCTTAGTGGTAGAATGCTTGCCTTGCATTCATGAGGCCCTGGGTTTGATCCCTCATTTAAAAATAAATTATTTTGTTTAGAATACTTTTACATTTGTTTTCTTTCGCTTTTGTGATGCTGGTGATAGAACCTGGGGCCTTACATCTTTTCCCAGTGACCTACATCCCAGGCCCCTTTTACATTTGTAGTCTACAGATTTGCATTTTCTTCAAGGTCAGGAAATGGTCTCAGAAGACAACAGTAGGCTTTTAGAAATTGCCTTCTGTAGGATTTTTCACATGGAGTCATTTTGTGAAGTGGAAGAATGCCTTTGGGGAGAGATAATATTTAACCTAATAATAAGTTCAAGATGAAGGATTTAAGAATTTTTAAAAATTATCACCATCAGGGCAAGCTCTAATTCAAAGACTACTGTGGACTAGCCAATTCATATGGATTAGAGATTAAAGGGACTGGGCAAGGTGGCATGTAATCCCAGTGACTCAGGATGTAGAGGAAAGAGAATTGCAAGTTCAAGACCATATTCATCAACTTAGTGAGATCCTGTCTCAAAATAAATAAAAATAAAAAGAGCTAGGGCTGTAGCTCAGTGGTAGAATGCCCCTGGGTTCAGTTCCTAGTATCCCAATAAAGAAGCAAAAAAAAAAAAAAAAAGAAAGAAAGAAAAGAACTTTAACTTTCAGGAGTCTTCTAAAGAAGACTTATTTTTCTTACATGTTTTAAGTTTTTGGAATAGAGTATGGAATAATCAGAACATTGAATGAAGGAAAACTACATTTAGGAAGGAAAACTGTGATGTCATTGTGCTAGTCAGCATTTAGTCCCTATGACCAAAATATCTGACAAGAACAACTTAAAGGAGAAGTTTACTTTGGATTCATGGTTTCAGAATCAGTCCATGGTTGGCCATCTCCATTGCTCTGGACCCTCAGAGGTAAGGCAGAACATCATGGTGGAGGAGAGCTACTGAGTTTATGACCTCAAGAAAGCAGAGAAAGAGAGGGGAAGGGAACAGGGATAGAGATAGGCGAAGGCTATGCTCTGCAGTGACCTACTTCCTCTAGTTATATACCACTGGCCTACAGTTTACACCAAATACAGTAGTCTATTCAAATTATCGACTGGGGATATGTAGAGGGCTTGCATGAAATGCATAAAGCCCTAGGTATGATCCCCAGTACCACAACAAACAAAAACAAAACAAAACAAGAAACAAAAACAGCTGGGTGCAGGTGCACACCTGTAATCCCAGCACTCTGAGGCAGGAGGATCATGAGTTCAAATCCAGCCTCAGCAACTTAGCAAGGCCCTAAGCAACAACTCAGGAGACCCTGTCTCTAAATAAAATATAAAAAAGGGCTGGGGATGTGACTCAGTGGTTGAGTGCCTCTGAGTTCAATCCCTGGTACCAAAACAACAACAAAAATCCAGCCACTGATTATGTTATAACTCTCATAATTTATCATTTTTACCTCTGAATGTTCTCATATTGCCAAACATAAACTTTTTCAGGGACCCTTCACATCCAATCCATAGTAGTCATTAAATTTGTCTTTAGAGATTATAAACACAAACAAGATGCTTGTGGACAAACCTATGTAAAAAATGATAACAAATTGATTGGTATGTAGGCCAAACAGCAAACATGTCCTACCAGTTCTGATAATCTGCATTTACCTTTTTCCTTTCTGCTCTATAAAGTGTATTTTATATTTCTTTTTTCATAATCATTTGCAGAAACAACTTTCTCTAACAGACACAGATATAAAAAGGGGAAAAAGGAATACTTGTTTGTAAGTGATGAGTTTTATTATGGGTTTCAAATGGCTAGTTGCCAACAGCAAACATCTGTCCCACAGGAATTCAGGATTGTTTAAATTGTGTCTGCATCACTTCTGAGGCATAGTAGAGAGATTGCTCATTAGAACATGTGGTTAGAAAAGGGAGGGGAAAGTGTTGTTAGTGACAAACAGTTTTACCCTAAAAAATATTTCAACTTTTTCCTTTGGAGGGGACCTTACTCTACTGGTAGGAAGCCTTTTGTGCTGTTAAACTTATTTTGCTTTGTTCCAGGACAAGATGTGAGAAACCATAGCTCAACTATTTTATCTTTAAATAATTATTATGAGAAATAATTTTCTTTTCGTTTTTTAAAGATCTTACCCTTACCAGTACAGTGGCACATGGCTGTAATCCCAGCTACTCAGGAGCCTGAGTCAGAGGATTGCAAGTTCAAGACCAGCCTCATCAACTTAGGTGAGACCCTGTCTCAAAAAAAAAAACAAAAAACAAAAAACAAAAACAAAACAGGATGTAGCTCAGGGTAAAGCACCCTGGTTCAATCCCCAGCACCAATAAAATGAATCTTACTCTCTTGAATGACATATTTGAGGAGAGATGAAATTTGTAGTTATCTTGGGTACAAATGCTATTTTTAACATTGACCTTCGCTCATTGGCTCTTATTGTGACTGCATGTTAGAATCACCTAGTCACCTTTTTAAATCATTTTGTAATAAGTCCTGTTAAACCAGGGTCTCTGTGAGTGGGGTCCAGGTATTGGTATTTTAAAAATGCTCCTAGAATTATTTTAGTGTGAATCAAGTTTCAGACCCACTGGTTCAGCTCTAGCTATGCTAGTTTTTGTACCTCCAAATCAGAGTTCCAGTCTGCAAAAAGTTTGTAACATTTGTTTTCTTGAAAAGCAGATGAAATGTGAAGTAACTAGAACCTTAAGAGTAGACTTATGGGGGCTGGGGTTGTGGCTTAGCGGTAGAGCACTTGCCTAGCATGTGTGAGGCACTGGGTTCAGTTCTCAGCACTGCATAGAAATAAATGAATAAATAAAGGCCCAACAACAACTAAATATATATATATATATATATATATATATATATATAAATATTTTTTAAAAAAAGAGTAGACATGCATTTAACTACTCAGGTATAAGACATTTAACTTCAGTGAAATTTTTTGATGAAACTTCAGTTAAAAGAAGAGTAAAATACTGAAATTAATTGACCCAAATTCACCTAAATGAAGGGTAAAGATTTCCATCCCTCATGAAAGCATATTAAGATTTATACTTCCTGTGTGAAGCTAAAGAAAAAGGAAATAATAAACACTTTGTACTTTGTATAATGTATTTTTATTGAAATGAAATATAAATATAGAAAAGTACACTTATTTTATACTTATTTCTCACTTTTTTTACTTGATGAATTTTTACAAATTGATGTTTTCATAAATACAGATCAAGGAATTGTGTAGCTTGTACCAACATTAAGAAATGGAATATTACCACTTATCCCAACCACCAACTTATTTCCACCAACTTTCTTCCTTCTAATCACCACACACCCTTCCCAACCACCATTCCCCAGGAATAACTACTTTTTTTTTTGACTGCATGATTTTGATGTGGGCGTTAGGCTATGCTCTTTAGAGGACTCTCTGTGATTTCCAGCATCAGGGCTCAGAACCATGCAAATAGTTGAAGAGCTCTGACTCAGTATTCAGACAGCCTGGGTCAGAAACCCAGCTCCACCACTTACTGGCTGTGTAATTCCACTTCTTTAAGTCTCACTTCTCAAATGTATAAAATGCAGGTAATAATACATGTCCTATGGAGTCATTGTTAGACATAAATGAGATAATTTGTATTAAGCACTAGGGAGCCTAGCACATTATCTGTATTGAGTAGAGAACTGGGACAGTTGTAGGATTCCCTTGTGTCAACTGAGGCAGTACCACTGTTGTCTGGGGGCACATTTAAATTCATACTTCAGCTCTGGAGGGAAAGAGGAAGAAAAAGTGAGCATCTTCAATATCCCAAGTTTGTTTTATGGCATGACTAACATGTAACTTCTAAAATATATTCTTAAAATTCATAAAATGGTGATTAATTGAAAAGGCCAAAAAGTTCTCATTCATTTTTATATCCCCCACAGCTCCTACCACAGTGATTTGCAAATTGAAATCAAACAGTGATGCTTCAGGCATGTCATGCTTTCCTGTGCTGGATTTATATCTGGTCCCTCATAAACCAGAGTCATATTTTTGAGACATCTGGCAGTAGATAATGCAGAATGTGCAATGAAACTAGGAGTTTGGTCTAATTTACACTGTTACCCAAATAAAAGCTCCAACTAAGTTATTTGGCTTCCATAATTTGAGGCAAGACCAGCTCAGGCATACTTGCTGCTGCTTATAGTTTAAGAGAGCAAGGGAAACAGGAGTTGGTGGGACTTGTAGGTTTTTATCATTGATAAAATTGTACAGAAGTTTAAAGATAATATCTTGGAGGAAATGTAGCCTTTAGAAGGGGTAGGGCAAGCAAGATAACTTACTGAGTACTTACTGTGGTACAGAAATTGTGCTCAATCGTTTTTACACAATTTTGTATTGAATCCAAGTCTTTGGGGTGAATACTTCTGGTAGTCCCTGTTCAAATGTGAGGAAGCAAGTTTGCCTAAGCTATGTGATCATACTGATAATGAGAGCTAAGTTTCCCAGTATGAGCTCTTAACCTTATGCTGGTTTGCTTTTCCTTGAATGGAATATTATTATTCTGGTACTTATAGGTCAGGGACAAATTGAATAGTGATTCTTGACTCTGGCTTAAAGCTTTTTAAAAAAATGTAGAAACTGAAGTATTACTTTAGGAGGTTTCTCATTCAGTAGGTCTTGGATGAGGTTCAACATCTTTGTTTTTTACAAAGGTCTATAGGTTGTTGGGCAGCCAGAGTTGAGAAACAACTAGGAAGGAATTGAGAAATTTACTAGGGAGGAATTATAAGATTATAGATTTGGGAGCATCTGAAGACTAAATTTAGAATATTGTAAAGACTGTTGGTAGAAGTGTTGGGAGGTGGAGGTAGCTTAATAAATCAAGTTTTGTGTTTTGGGAGAAAAGATGATATATGTTACTGGAAATTGGATATATCATGAGGTGTTTCATAGATTAATTCTCCATTCTTCCTATGAATTTCTAGGGTACTACCACAGTTGTACTCAGGCGTAATCTTTCTCACACCTAGTTTGCTCTCTCAGATGTCCATTTTCTCAGTGCTTTGGTTGGAGCTGTTATTTCAGAGCTACTAATTAAGAACTGTTGTATAGAGAGCGGTGGATGACCCTGATTAAGACAAGTGCCATAATAAAGTTTAAGTTTAATAAATTCTTTTTTTTTTTTTTTTTTTTTCCTGGTACCAGTGATAGAACCCAGGGGCACTTAACCACTGAGCCACATCTCTAACCATTTTATTTTGAGACAGGGTCTCTCCAACTCTCCAAGTTGCTTAGAGCCTAAGTTGCTGAACTTGCCATCCTCCTGTCTCAGCCTCCCAAATCACTGGGATTATAGGTGTGTACACCGCACCCAGTGAGTTTAATAAATTCCTAATCTCAATGGATCCTTTCTTCCAAATCTCTCCAAAAGCTTTTTTTATTTTGTTTTGTGTACCAGGTATTGAACTCAGGGGCACTCGACCACTGAGCCACATCCCCAGCCCTATTTTGTATTTTATGTGGAGACAGGTTCTCACTGAGTTACTTAGCGCTTTGCTTTTGCTGAGCCTGGCTTTGAACTCACGATCTTCTTGCCTCAACCTCCTGAGCTGCTGGGATTACAGGAGTGTGCCATTGCACCTGGCACTCCCAATGCTTTTTGTATATTTTCTCAAAGTATGCCTTGGTAGTGTGGAAGTAGTAGTAATTCTTCCTCTTACTTTTCAATTAGGAAAGTTGAGTTTAAAAGGCCATGACTTGCTAAGAACTATATATAACTAAATTAATGGCTAACATTTGTTGAGTACTAACCATACACCAGGCCCTGAACTAAGTGTTTTTACATGTATCATCTCACATTGCATTTCTGATGTCAGTAATGTTATTTATCCCTATTTTAGCAGTGAGGAAGTTGAACTCATTTATTTCACAATTAGTTGAGTCTCCTCTGTGGTAGGCATCACTGTAGGCATATCCAGTGATGAATAAACCAAACCTGCCCTTGTGGAATTAATAGTCCATTGGGAAAGACAGATAACAAGTAAGTATTCAATTACAAAATGTGATAGTGTTAGGAAAAATACAAATGAGGAAGCAATTAGAAAGAATAACAAGACAGAATAGCCATTTAGATAAAGTATGGTCAAGAAGGACCTCTCTAACAAGGTAATACTTTAGTTAAGAATAATTAAGGGCTTTACTTAGGGTCGTACTTCTAGTAAGTGGTGAAGTTCAAGTCTGATTCTCAAGGCTATGCTCACCATGCTCTATTGCCTGTCAGACATATGTTTGGAATGTACCCAGGCTATGACTATCCTTTCTGAGCGTATCAGTATTCACACCATGAAACTACCTGATTTTCAAAAGGGTCATCATAAAGTTTATAAGCAACAAATTATAATGATAAGATTATTCTTTCAAAAGAACCTGTCTCTTAAAATGCTCTTTTAAAGAGAATCTTAGGAGGCACCAGGCAGAAGAGCAGAAAGGGCTACAAACAAGATGTGAATTTCAGCAAATGATAACAGCTGAAAATCTGCTGTAACTGGCCTAGGTACATTTGCATGGGGAAGTGCCCTCCTGGCATGCATGGACTAGGACTTGAAGTTCCACTTTGGATCAACATCCCATTTCCTGGCCTTACTTGAACTTAACTTGCAGGCCCTGAGCCAGGAACCAAGCAGAAGACGGTTCATGGAAGAAACTGACCACAAGGTGTTATGTTAGGTGATGGCTAGAACATCCAGGTGTTTGGAAAGAATGTGGGAAGAAGGGAAATTCTGCCCTTGGGAAAGGAAAATGAAAGACAGTCCTGAATTTAGTTGCTATGTCCTCCTTCTGACTCCATTGAAAGACTTTATTAAGCCAAGTTCCTTTTTAAAAAAAAAAAAATTTTTTTTTAGTTGTAGATGGACACAATGTCTTTATTTTATTTATTTATGTGGTGCTGGGAATTGAACCCAGTGCCCCACACATACCATACAAGGCAAGCGCTTTACCACTGAGCCACAATCGCAGCCCCCAAGTTACTTTTTTAGGGTTTTCTAGGAGAGTACCTCTGAATTGCCCTTTGTTCCGGAAAAATCTATCCACATATTCTTTTTTCTCCCGAAAATAACAGCAATTCTTAGGCTGGTCAGATTCTGTAGACATGTGATACAGGTTTTCTGACTCTGAGTTATGAGCCTAACTCTTCAGATTTGAATAATGCCTATTATAAACTGGAAAGGATTCATGTATCACTTAAAAATTTCTTTTTGTAATTGTTGATGGACAGAGTGCCTTTATTTTATTTTTTATTTTTATGTGCTGCTAAGGATTGAACCCAGTGCCTCACACATGCTAGGCAAGTGCTCTGCCACTGAGCTATAGCCCCAGCCCTCATATATCATATTTATATAAACATCTTACTTAATAATCTTATTGATGAAGATTGTAAATGAGTTTGATCCTGGAAATCTAATAGTTTAGTCAAAAGTTATAATAATGTTCAAATCCTTTGATCCAGAAATCTAATTCTTAAAAATTTCCTGAGGAAATGATTTAAAAAGCAAAAAAATACATATTTTAAAATTTGAATATGTTTGGTAACAGGGGGAGGAATAGGTTAAGTAATATGGTAATAGTAACTCAATAAAGCCATTAAAATTGTAACTTTATTTAAAAAGCTCTAGTTTCATGAGAAATGGTTTATGAAATATTAAGTGAAAAAGGCAAAGAAATGGAAAAAGTAAAGTTGCATCTCTGCCTCACTTATATGACAAAATAAATTATAGATGGATCAGAGAGTTAAATGTAAAAAAAATTTGACACTGCAAGGAAGAACACAGAGGAGAAAATTCTTAAATAAGTCCTTTTTAAATGTGACATAAAACCTAGAAACTACAAAAGAAAACATTGATAAATTGAAGTATCTAAAGCCAAAAAATTCTACATTAAAAGATTGTAGTGGGGGCTGGGGAGATAGCTCAGTCGGTAGAGTGCTTGCCTTGTAAGCACAAGGCCCTGGGTTCGATCCCCAGCACCCCCCCCCCAAAAAAAAAGATTGTAGTGGGGTACAGGGGCACATACCTGTAAGCTTAGTGGCTTGGGAGGTTGAGGCAGGAGGATCACAAGTCCAGAGCCAGCCTCAGCAACTTAGCAAGGCCCAAAGCAACTCAAAGAGATCCTGTCTCCAAATTTAAAAAAAAAAAAAAAAAAAAAAATGGCACTGGTGATATGGCTCAGTTGGTAAAGTGCCCATGGTCCTTGGTACCAAAAAATCGCATAGACAAAGTAAACAACAAATTGGGGAAAGGTTTTCAACACATGATAAAAAGCTAGTTTCTATAATAAATAATAGACCTTAAATAAAAAACAGTTTCAGTTGGTGACAATATGAAGGGCCTTTGGATAGTTTTCATATTTATATTTTTAGTCAATTTTTTAAAAAATTCATGTAGACTTTAAATAATAGAGTAATCCAGGATTCTCTAGGGCCTTAGGTATAGATTAGAGTCTCTTACTCATAGTCTTAAAAATGGGAGGATAGGAAATACTGTATTTGCCCCAATTCTGGAGAGAAGAGGCTTTTGTCACACACATTCCTCTACCTTTTTCCCCACTGCATAAGCCTGAATTCCTCAGGCTACTGTGAAGACTGGAAACTGATTACTATAGTTTGTCTGTAGAAGTGTTCAGTAATCCTCTTTCCAAATTTTTTACATATACACCTGCATTTTTCCTTCTCAAGAAATTTCTTTAACAATAGCAAACTCTCACCTGGGCCATTTTTAGGTGCCATAAGGGTAAACTGCAGAGCAGCCAGGACTGTTTTAGCAATTCTGACATTCAGAATTTATGGCCCTTCCTGTTGTGAACTCCATAAAACAAGTAAATAGCTATCAAAATCCACTGTAGCATTAATCAAATGTGATGTTGCTACATAGTAATAATTTAAATTCTATCATGCAAAGTTATGTTGAGGACAAATGATTAGTCTTCATCTCTCATTAAGTCATACTTTAAAGTATGTTTCTTGTCCTTCCTCATTTGTGTTTCCACTGGTCTGGTTCTATGGCTGTCCCTTCAGCTAATTAAACTGGCTTCATGTGGTGCATTTGCATCAGGCATAATACAAGAAGCCTGGGCTTCATTGTGTTCACATTTTCTTGCCTGATGCCTATGTCTTAGGGCATGACCATGGTTTCCACATCTTGTGTGTATGGTTACCTTTCATTCTGTTCTTTTAACAAATATGTACAGGGTACTTCCAATGTGCTAGACAACGATCCTAGTTGCTGGGGATATAGTAGTGCACAACAAACATGGTTCTTCCCTTAGAAACTTAAGTACTAATTGAGAAAGGTGGCATTAAACAGCTAATTTTGCAGTAAATTTTAAAATTATGATAAATTCTGCTAAGTCAAGTACACAATACTATGAGAATACTGCTAGCAGGGACCTAACTCAGTTTGGAGGAGGGAGAAATTTAAGGATTAGTGGTCAAGGGAAAGCTTTCTTGGGGAGCTGATGTTTTGAGTTGTGCTCTGAATGATGAGTCAAAAATCAACCAGAGAAAAGTCAGGTGAGGAGAGTGGGGAAGGAAAAACTTACAGATCAGGAAACGCATTCAAGGAATAGACGGAAGGCCAATGAGACTAGAATACAGAAAGTAAGGGACAAAATAACTCAAAATGGTGCTGGTAAAGTCAGCAAAGGCCATATATTGCAGACTCTAAAGAGCAAAATTAAGTATCTTGACCTTTATTCCTTTGACAATAAGAGACCATTCAAGAGTTTTCAGCTGGGGAGTGACCAGGTTGACATTTTTTAAAAAAAGATCTAACTGGCTTCACTTTTTTTTTTTTTTTTTTTTTTGCAGTGCTGGGGATCGAACCCAGGGCCTTGTGCTTGCAAGGCAGGCACTCTACCAACTGAGCTATCTCCCCAGCCCTGGCTTCACTATGAAGAATGGGCTTTATTTATTTATGGATGCATGCCATTGACAGTTGGGGCTTCATATTCCTGTGATTTGGTTTAGTTCGCTTAATAAATAGGAAGTTGACAGAAAGACAGTATGGTGTGCTGGTCAAGAATGTGAGACCCTGAATAAATTACTTTCCTTCTCTTAGTCCAAATTTATTCATCCAAACAATGGAAATAGTAAGTAGTTATACCTACTTTGTAGGGTAATTGTGAAGAATACATGAAATAATGCCTGCTGACATTGTGTAAATCTTAAATGTAAGTGTTAATCAGTGTTACAATCTAACAATCTTATGAAAGGTTCTGAGGGTACTCTGGAAACTACCTACTCTTTAGCATTCCATCCATTGGTCACATGTGGACTTGTTTAGCCACCTCTACTAGACTTTAGGAATCCAGCCTCAGAGTTTAATTTTACAAATGTCATTTGGAGCTGGAAATGGAAGCTAAGGAAGAGTTGCTTTATTTAACCCTAGCTGTGGTTTGGCTTCGAAGCTGTTTTTCTTTTTTTTTTTTTTTTTTTTTTTTAATAAATACCAAAGAAACTGGTGCTGTTACTTGCAAGAAATTCAACAGAATGTAGTTAGTTGCTTGGAAACGTCTATCTCTTTGTTTCCCACAATACTAGGTAACTAATGTGTGTAATTATACTGCTGAGCAAAGTTTCAGGTTGATCAAGGTTAATTGACAGTATTTGAAATGTTAATAATGTCTCCCCAAAACCGCTTTTCCAAAATAGATTGTTCTAGCTTCACAAGAGATTTAAATACCATTCATTTCTTCATTCAGCAAGATGTAATTCTAGGCCTGGAAACTGGGATCTTCTGATTTAATATTTTCTAAGGAATCAGTACACAGAAGATGCGTTTTCTCTTCCTGTTTAGAGTTTACATCACTTGCTTACAAGGATTCTAACTGCCTGACTTTTGTTATCTTTAACCTGTCCTCTACAATATATATTTTTGCCATTAGTTCATTTTATGAAACTAGGAAGAGGGACAAAAGCATGCTGTCCTGGGGAGAGCATCTCATAAAAATAGAAGGGAGACCAATAGAGTAGAGAAAGGGGATTGAGAGGGAGAAAGGAGAGGAGGGTATGGAAAAGTACTGGGGAATGCATCTACCAAATTGAGCTATGTCCATGTATGAATATATGACAATCCTGCTTATATAGATAATTATCATGTACTAATTAAAATGATAATGATAATAGAAGCAAGATTGGTAGAGTCGAAGGGGATCAGGGGGTCTAGGAAGAGAGGGAAAGGGAAGGTATGGTGAATGTGCATGTATGAATGTGGCATAATGAATCCCACTATTATGTATAATTATAATGCACACTCAAGAAAAAGTCCTGGGGAGTTTTGAATGGGTGACAGTCTGTTCTAAAAGTTCACAGTGATTCATATTCTTCCCAGAGAGTCTTTGTGTTGTGTTTAAATTTGCATGGTAGCTTAAGAACATAAGAGGTCAGAATTTTAAAGAAAGTGATACTTCCAAGGGCTATGAAAGGGAAAAATTTGAAGTGTGTTGTGGAGTCAGTGAGAGTTCGTTGTAGTCAAGTTCATTTACTGAATTTGCCAAACATTTCTTGTGGTGTTATAGTTCACAGATAACGAATAATTCCATTTTTAAAAATACAAGTGAAGCCGGGGGCAGTGGCACACACCTGTAATCCCAGCAGCTTGGGAGGCTGAAGCAGGAGGATGGAGAGTTCAAAGCCAGTCTTAGCAAAAGCAAAGTGCTAAGCAACTTAGTAAGACCCTGAAGTACAAAATAGGGCTGGAATGTGGCTCAGTGGTCGAGTGCCCTGAGTTCAATACCCCGTACCAAAAAAAAATACACACACACACACACACACACAAATGAGCTTTGATCTTTTTCTCTTTTCTAATATGATGGCTCTACCTGTATCATTGCCTTTTCTGTTACTTAGTGCTCTAAACAAAGACCCCAAAGCATCAGCTACTTTGTTCTGGCTGTGGGGAGAATGTTAGATGAGAAAGAAATTGACTAAAAATAATACTTTATCTAGCTGTTATAGAAAGATAAATACATCCTACCTTATATAACTGTCTTCTTTAAAATGATTAAGTAAATCTGTTATATAGAAGTACTACTAAAACCTAGAATGTATAGGCTTATATTGATGCAGACCTCTGCTTTCTTTTTATTCTTAGGCAGACTATCTCCACCAACCTTATTGTTATAGTTTGAATCTAGAATGTCCTTCAAAAACCCATGTGTTGAAGGCTTGATCCCCAAGACAGCAATGTTCAGAGGTGGGGTTTTTTGGAAAAGATTGGATCATGAAAGCTTTAACCTCATCAGTGAATTAATTCATTGATGCATTCATTATTATTATTATTAGTAGTAGTAGTAGTAGTAGTAGTAGTATAGTACTGAGGATTGAACCCAGGGAGCTATGTCCCCAGCCCTTTTTATTTTTTATTTTGAGATAGGGTCTCTCTAAGTTGCTTAGGGCCTTGGGCGTGGGTCTTTGGGGGTGTGTCCTTAAATTATACCTTGTATCCACACCCTTCTTTTACTCTCTGTCTACTTTCCTGCTGTCATGAAGGTGAGCAGCTTTCTTCTGCCATGCCTTTCTGCTATGTTTCTACCTTGGAGCCAGCTGACAATGGATTGAAACCTCATGGGCCAAAATAAATCTTTCCTACTTTAATTTGATTTTTCTCAGGTATTTGTCACAGCAACAAAAAACTGACTAATATACATACCACATATATATTAGTATGTTGTAGCTATCTTGGGTTTTTATTTTCTGTAGTCATTCTGATTTTTTTTAACCTGTATTATTTCTTTCATTGTTTTGCATTTCTCCTGCCCAGCTCCAAAAAACTATACTGAGGATTGTGTCAGGTCACAATGTGTATTACCTGGAATTTTCTAGAAAATTAATATTTTATTCCTGTATAAATGTGTTTACCTAAATTTTACCAAGTGACAATAGGAAAACCAAGTTCATTTTGTTGCCGTTGACTATTACCTGTAATTGAAAAAGGAGTTCTTCAACAGCCACTTAATATGTGCCAAGTACTTTTCTAGTTGCTTAAGATGCATCTGTGAACAAAAGCAAAAATCACTCCCCTAATAATAGTCTGATGCCTGTTATCATTTCTTTCCTCTGCAAGGAAAGAATTAGACCCAAATGCAAATGCTAGCACTACTCCATGTTGTCTGTGACTTTAGAAAGTCTTCTGTTATGGCGAGAAGCCTAGTAATCATGTTATGTTATAATTCATAGAGTATCTCAAAAATCATGCATTGCATTGATTCTATTAAAGGGAATTTCCTTTAAATTGCTTGAATTTGTACTCAGAAATGATCTATGCAGAAAAACTTAGGAAAATTTGTCCCAGAATTTACCCATATATGTTCCCTAGTATGTGTTTTTATAACTGTTCTGACTTAATATCAGCAATAATTTTTAGTATGAAGCCAATACCACATGATTTATATTTATAGAATTTAGTCTCACACATGTCATCAGAGTTGAGGGGAATGATGTAGAAAATGAAAAAAATGGAGTTCTTTGGATGGATAAGAGTTTTTTGTTGGTGTGGTTTGTGTCTTTTCCTTTTGGGAGCTATGTCTACATTATTCCATGTGATTCTGGTGGGGCAGAAAATCATTAGGCTTTGCTTTTCTATCATTAAATGATTCATATCCCCATAGACTCATGTCAGGTTGGTATTAAAATACTACTTTTCCCCATATCATGGTGGTACATGATCCAAGCAGAGTCAATCTGTTATTTTGATATAGATGTTAGGAGTAGAAAGGATTGATTTTTCTTTTCTGGACTCTTTGATTGATTATATATGCTTGGAATGGTTGATGGTTCTTGAAAAAAAAGAAGAAAGCAAGGGGTGGGTACTGTGTGGGAGAGGGGGTGGGGGTAAGGAGCGGGAGGGAGGGGTAAGTCTTAATATTTGAATCCCCCTTGAATTTAATTGTATGAACCTTAAACCTTTTTTTATTTTTCATAGTTGGATTGTTTCTAACTGAAAGTATATTAAATAAAAGAGTATTTTTTGTCATTGTGGTAGCCATTTGTGTTTGCCAATATTTCTGATTCTCTTTCTCTTATATACTGGTATATTATACTTCCTTGGGAATTGAAAATAGTCATGTAATGGCAAATGAAATAAAATGATTTTTGTCATTTCTAGTTGGAAGGCTTTAAATCTGAATAAATGAAGCATTATTCATTACATTCAATTCTCCCTGCCATAGTAACCAGTCTAAAGAGAGGACAACATGAAGCTGATTCTCCACCAACCTAAGATGGATATGTAACATAAATGAGAAACAACTGTTATGTTAAGCCACTGAGATTTTGATGCTGTATGTTATAGCCCATTTCACCAATATATTTGTAGAATAGATTTTTCCATATTAAAATTTTCTAACTATTTCAGGTGAAAAAATATTTTAGTAAAACATCTGAACACACTAAGTCTACAGAATGAGACAATATAATATTTAGTATATATAGTTGTTGTGCTTCAGTAATAAGCTATAGGCAAGTTCCTGTTTAACATACAGGAACTAAAGCTACCTTTTGAACTGTCACCTCTGACCAAATTATAGTTGCCTTATTTCATATTGTGTGGCAGGACAAAGTCTGTAATGGTAGGTATGTGAGCACTCTAACCTTAACCATGACAATTCTTCTTATGTGGGCAGGACAATGATGGCATCTCCTAATGCAGGTCTTACTAGCTGAAATTAGAGACACTAGACAAGTAGGAGGAAAGGACTCAAGGACAGGTTGAACAAAAACCTGATTTGCAGCCACATAATACATCAGTATTGAAGCCTGGAAATGAACAGTGCCCTTGGTAGATAACTTACATCAAGGAACATGCTTAAGAGTCTGCAAAGTTGCTATTTAATATAGGTAGCAATAAGCTCTGTGGGCATGAACCTCTTTGAGCTGAATTAGTGCCAATGCAATTTATTCATGTCACATAAAACATAGTATCTCTTCTATCCCTGCCTGCATCCCAATCCTGGACTTAAAAGGCAATGTATAAAATTTTTTTCTTGGACTTTCAGGGAATGGTTTGGTAAATATTTGTATCATTATTATAATAATAATTATAGTTTACATGAGGGACAACATATTCTTATGGGCAGAACACAGTCAAGTGATTTGTCATTTAACCTTTGGGTACTTAAATTTCTATACCTGTAAAATGGAAATAAACATTTTTCTTCCTTTATCTCTCTCTCCTTGGGAGAATGGGGAATTATAGTACATAATGTGTTTGTAAGAACTCTTGGTTCAGAGTAATAGAAACTGGCCAAATAGAAAAATAAAGGTTATTTTGGAAGTGTAAATTTAAGATAATTGAATTTAGGCCCTCAAATTATTTCATAAGGATGATCTCTCTTTACCCCATACCTCTTCTTTTTATCTGTGTTGGTTTTATTTTATGGAGACCCTCCCTATGAAGCAAGGAAAATAGCCATTTACAATCCTGTCTGTACTTATTTTTTATCAGCTTAGCCATCTTAATGTAATGATACCATGTGTGTGTTGTGTTTGTGTTACTGGGGACAGAACCCCAGGGTTGTTTTACATCCCCAGGTCTCCCAGCCCTGCTTTTTTTTTAATGTTGAGATAGGGTCTGAGTTGCTAAGGCTGTCCTTGAACTTGTAATCCTCCTGCTCCAGCCTCCCCAATTGCTGAGATTGCCACCATGCTTGGCAAGATACTTTTGCTTCAGTCGTTCCAGCAGGAAAATAGAAAAGAATAGTTCCCTGAAAGATAATCAGAGTATAATTGTCATCATCAGAAGAGGAATTGATGGGGCAGGCAGAAACAACAAATCTGCATTGTACATAAATTTAACTTGTAGAGTATACAACTATACTACAGATACAATTGTCTGTAGCAGACACAGTTGACTGAAAATTCATGTTCGTCCACCATTCCTAATAGAAACTTATATTTTGTTCAGGTAAGTCTCCATTTCTTTCCTATAGCTAAATACCTCAAGAAAGATTAGCTCAGCCCCAGTCTATGAGTCTGGGTTAGACCCAGTCAACCAGGGGTTGCAATCCCATTGCCATAGCTTGATTCGGGTATGAAATATATGATCCAGTTAAGGACAGTGAGATGAAAGGGTATGCTTTGCCAGTGGATCAGGGGCAGACTTCTGAGACACTTTTCTTTATACTTAAAAGAAATGGGAAGATCTGTTTTCCTTAGCTGTTGTTGGGTATATATGTAGTTAATCTTGACTCTGGTGGTCATCTTGGAGCCATATTAGCCTGGATTCAGTGCTGACACAGGATAGCAGGATGGCAGAGCAGAAAGGAGAAAAACTGCATCCTTGATAGAGTACAGACACCAAATTTCCTTTTGTTATGTAACATGATGCTTTTCCTTATTGTTTAAACTATTTAAGGTGGATTTTTTTTAACTACTTGAGACTGAAAAACATGAGTCATAAGTACAGATAATTGTGCATTCCTCAGTGAGGAACAAAAGCTCTTGGAGGGCAATATAGTTCCCCTGGACCTAATATATAATACTTTGCACATCATTGAAGCTCAGTGAAATATTTGTTATATAATTGTGGTTGTTTGTATTTGTAATTTAAGCACTAAAAAACAAGACACCTTTCTTTCTCTTCTGACAACTTAATTCAAAAGCCTTTAGATAGGACTAAAAAAGATAGGTGTCTGTGACCCAGACTGGGATACTAGGGATGAGGAGGGCATTCACATGGGGAGGTGCTGTGAAGCTGAATATAAAAACCTAAGCAGGGTGAGGATGGGACCTCTGTGGAGAGCAAGGATTAGAGGGCAGCCCACTATATAAAGTATTATAGCATAAAGAATGTGAGAAAGGCATCCACACAGAGGATGAGTGTGGTGGGGAACATATGTGCTCACTTTTCTATTGCTCTGGAAACTTTTCTATTACTTTGTAATCATATATGCTCAAAATGCACCCATTTCATTTTTTAAACTATGATGAAGTTAATATTCCTAATGCCTCTTTTTAAAATATGAAACTATTGTTTGTTGATTATATTATGTGAAATTCCTCAAATGCATCTGAATAAAGCAACCCTGCCTTCACAGAAAGCATTATTTTCTATAATGCATAAATTTCATTAATTATACCTAATCTGCTGTTCATCTGTATAGAAAATGTTTTTCACTTTAGTCTTCAGTGAAGTAGAACTAAAGTATTTCATTTTCTCACAATTATTCTATGTACTTTAAGTTTTAAAGGCATCCTGGTGGAAACTGTCTTTTGAGGAAAAAAATATCAGGCTCTCTGGTTTCCCTCCCAAACTCTTGATTTTGTGAGCCAAAATTTCTGCTTATCATTAATAACAACACAACAGCAAGTATGGTTGCTGTCACTTTGCAAATATGATTAAATAGTCAAGATTAACCCTATTTTATTAATGATAAATGTGGCCAATCATAGGTTCCACTGTGCTCTTCAGGTAGAGGTAGAGTCAGGCTGATTTTTTTCCAAAGCCAAGAGCTATACATTGTCTATTAAAGGGCTTTTGTGAAAGTGAGTTTTGGAGAAAATGACCAAAAAGCACACATGAAGTTTTTTTTTTTTTTTCCAATAATTATATGGCATCATTTTAACAGAAGTTTTCTGCGTCTAGTTATATATACCACTTAAAATATGTTTAATTTAATGAAGTCAAAGAACTGTAATACTTTTAAAACTAAATGCCAGTCTTGGGTGACTAATCTAGTAGGCCCCATGTGACTGGGAATGTTGAAGGAAGCGAGGTACTATATAGGGAGTTGGCAGCATTTTTGAATTCAGAGAACAAAATGGATTGAATGTCAGACCACTGGTGATTCTGGTTTTTACAAAATTGTAGCTTGTTTCTTGTTTTGTTTTGTTTTTTTTACATGCTGGGGATTAGATCCAGGGTCATGGGCATGCTAGGTAAAACATTCTGTCATTGGGCTACATACCCCGTCCTTCCTTGCTATTTTGGGCTGACCAGATTTCCCAGACTGACCTCGAGTTTGTAATCCTCCTGCCTCAGCCTCCCAAGCAGTGTGGAATTATAGGCATGTGCCCAGCCTTCAGTTTCATATGGTCATAAGTTCCAAAGTTTATTAGGTATAATACATTTAGATATCTTTTTGTTTCTTATTAGTGCCTCAGTTGGTTGCTTAATTTTTTTTTTAAGTCTTTAACAACTCTAATGCATAAGAAATTTCCTTCCTCCATGATTTATCATTATTTAAAGTCCTAACTTTTTTTTTTTCTTTTTTTTTTTTTTTTTTTTTTTTCAGTGCTGGGGATTGAACCCTGGGCCTTGTACTTGCAAGGCAAGCATTCTACCAACTGAGCTATTTCCTCAGCCCCCTAACTTCTTTTTTCCTTTTCCTATTTAAAAACTTTTTTCATAATTTATTTGCTCCAATAATTCACCCATTCAATAGGTATTTGTAGACTAACTACTAGGTGCTTTACTTGTAATAAGTCAGGATAAGATGTGAATGCATGTAATTATAATACAAGAAGGAAGATATCTGTGAGAAGAAAGAGCAAGAAAAGGAAAGATTGTACCCAGTTGAGGGAGATCAGAGACTGAGTTTTGCAAGATTTTTCTTCCTGAAAACCAGGAATCAAGTCCTTGAAAGAGTTTCAAATAAAGGCATTCCTCTGGGATATGGTGCTAAGAATAACTTGAAATGATTTGGAATTCTGAATGAACTCTTTTAGATACCTTGTGGACAGTATATAGAAAAAGATGAATAGAAGTTCTGAAGTTCTTATGGTTGATGATTCCTCCAAGTAACAGAGGCAGAAACTGGTGCACAGTCCGAGGACCCCCTGGGAAGAGAGAGACAGGAAGGCACTGAGGTCAATCTAATCTGTGCTTCATATGTATTGAAATCCTTTTTTTTTAATCTAGTTTTCCGATAGGTTTCTTTATAACTTAAAATCCAAAATCTACAGTAATGGCCTCTAGTTGAAGGACAGTCTTTTTTGTATCAGAAATTCAATGGAAATATTTTGTTTAAAATTTTTTTATTTTTTAAATTCAGTAAACCAGTGATGAAGAATGAAAGGAAGCCTGGAGAAATATTTTCAGGGATTTAACTGCAGATAGCGTAAGAGCTGGGACCTGGGGTGTGCTGCCATGTGTATGTATAAATAAACACCTGTTAATTGTATTTAGCTATTTGTAGTTGGCAGTTTTATTTTTTTGGGTGGGGGCGGGTACTGGGGATTGAACTCAGGAGCACTCAACCACTGAGCCACCTTCCCAGCCCTATTTTTTTCATACCTTTATTATTTATTTGTTTATTTGTATGTGGTGCTGAGGATCAAACCCAGTGCCTCACACATGCTAGGCGAGCCCTCTACCACTGAGCCACAACCCCAGGACCCCCCAACCTTGTTTTGTATTTTATTTAGAGACAGTCTCACTGAGCTGCTTAGTGCCTTGCTTTTGCTGAGGCTGGCTTTGAACTCACGATCTTCCTGCCTCAGCCTCTGGAACCGCTGGGATTACAGGCATGTGCCACCTTGCTCTGCTGCAGTTTTACTTTTGCTATGTAATTATTCGCTTGTCTCCTTCATCACACTTAAGCAGGGACTGGATTTATTTTGTCCCCAACACCTAGCACAGTGCCTAGAGACATACATGTCTTTTGATGGTAGAGTGCTTGTCTAGCATGTGAGAAGTCCTGGGTTCAAACCCTAGTGCCCACATTCCACCTCCTGGCCCTACAACATACACACATGGAAAGAGATATCTCTTTTTTTTTTTGCGGGGGAGGTGCTGGGGATCAAACCCAGGGCCTTGTGCTTGCAAGGCAAGCACTCTACCGACTGAGCTATCTCCCCAGCCCCTAGAGATATCTTTTGAATGAATGGATATGTAAGTCTAAAGGATCATGTCCCATCTTTCTGTCATGGATTCATTTGGAGTAATTTTAAAGTGTTAAGAGTTGTCTAGAAACAGATCTTGCTTTTCTCACAGTAACCTTTTAAAATGAAGTGTAAAACAAAAGTTGGTTGTTTACAACCTGTGATCTATCCTTTAGTTCACATTCAGTTTATATTTGTTTTGCCTCTTCAAACTATTCACATAACTATTACGTCATCTGGGTCGTGATTTTAATCAATATGAGGGCAAGAACCATGTCTTGAATTATTTGCCCAACCTCCCTGGTATGGAAATGTCATAGTATTTTACATAGTTCATGTAAAATACAGTGGTTTAAAAAATTATTTTGACTTCAACTGGAGAAATATTTGAAAACAGATTTTGTTTTACTCATGTGAAACTGTTTTAAACTGTTCACTTATATAGGTCAAGGATGAAGTATTTATGAACATTTTAGTTAAAGTTATCTATGCAGTGGAGTTATTCAAATTTACCTTTGCTTTCCACAATCATATTTTTATGCTGGTACCTTTACAGGTCCTTTGAGTTTACACATATAACTCCCTACTGGAACTGTGCAAGTTTCTTCAGAAGATATATTTAGTGACAGTGAAGATGGATATTTTCAAAATTATTCTCATTTATAAAGTTGGTTATAGCACTTTCTTTTCTCTTAAACTCTTAATTGGTGTGTTGAGGATTTAGAGCATAAGTAATAAATATTTTCTGAAATTACTTCAGGATATAAATTTCAAAGATCAAGATCTTCATGAGGTTTATGCAAAATGGGAGGGAAAGATTTGTGGAAACCTCAGGGGTAAGGAAGAATGCTGCCAGAGGAGAGAATAAGACAGAGGAGAAATAGTGAAAAACAGTAAGTGCTTAAAAGACTGCATAGCTGGGAAGCGTCTTAGGTAGATTGAGGGGTCTGTAAATTGACAATGTGTGATGCTGATTTTCAGCAAATCGCAGGGGAAATTCAGATGACTGAGTGCTTTTCTCATGAAATGCTACCTTCCTCTTATACAACATATCCTATTTATGCAGTTCTAGTTAGACCTATATTATTGGGGAGGTGATTTTTTTGTTCACTTAGTTGTAAAGTTAATGAGGACTACAAGTGTAATTAAAGACTTCCTATATTAAGTTGTCAATTTTTTTCTTAGTCATTTATTTCCATTAATAAAACCAGGAGTGTATTACCTGGAGAAGGGTATTAATAATTGGTCTCCTAATGATGTTCAGTGTATTAGTAAGGATCACTAGCTAGGCCTAATTTAAATTAAGAGTTAGATCCCATTCTGCTTTCTGACTGCTTTATTTCCATACCTGTGTCCCGCTACAAGTAGGAGTTTTTCCTGTTCTTTTCCTCTTGCCTGCCTTCCTTGCCTGTCTTCTTTTTTTTTTTTTTTTTTTTTTTTCCCCCTAAATCTACTTTTCCAACCTTTTGTTTATGGAAGTCCAACAGTGACATGCCTGCAATCTTAGTGGTAAGAATTAGACCTATGGTCTGGGGTTGTGGCTCAGTGGTAGAACACTTACCTTGCACGTGTGAGGCACTGGGTTTAATCCTCAGCACCACATAAAAATAAACAAATCAATAAAGATACTGTGTCCATCTACAAATAAAAAATAAAAAAAAAAGAATTAGACCTAAGAGTTTTAAGCATCTTCTCTATATTTATTAATGTAGCATAATGACCCCAGCATCTAACTTGTATCTTAACTGCTCATAATTAGGCACAGGTTTAATTTTAAAGTTACATAAAGCAGTCTTCCATAAGGCTCCTCAGTTCTTTTCACCAGAAATTTCTCTAACAGAGAAAAGTGAATGAGAAAAACCTGACAAATTTCTCTAACAGAAAAGTGAATGAGAAACGTCTGACAGTCTGGAGATAGAGTTTAAAGGATCCTACATATTACTTGAATTCTTATGGTTTACCTTATTTTTCATGCAAATGTTAACATATTTTTCTCTTTTACTATAACACTATTACTTCCCACCACGTAAAATTGGTGCTCTTGAAAATAAGCTTTATAGTCATTCTTTGACTTTAATAATCTCCCATGCTGAGTCATGACCCAGGGCACGTGTATCCCAGTTTAAAAACCAGGGTCTCTCAAGAGAAAAAGGACATTGAAAAAGATGTATTGTTGACATGCCTGTAACATGAGATTAGAAGCTGCTGTACAAAGAAGGAAAGGGAGAGGGTCATTCAGGTAGCCACCTGCCAGTGAAGATTTCACTTGTTTGTTGATTTTTCAACTTAATTATATCTCTCTTAAAATTTGTTAGATGACATGTCTATTCTACCTAATATATCAGAGGACATCTAATTAAGAGAAGGAATAGGAATTTGTACATTTTCCCCATGTCTCTGCTACATCTTTTTTTTTTTTTTTTTTTTTTTTTGGTGGGGTTTCAGGGATTTAATCCAGGGATGCTTACCTACTGAGCTACACCAACACCCTTTTTATTTTTATTTTTTAAATTTTAATATAGGATCTCACTAAGTTGTTTAGGGCCTCACTAAATTGCTGAGGCTGACTTTGAACTTGCCATCCTCCTGTTTTTAGATTCCTGAACTGCTGGGATTATAGGTATGTGCCAACATGCCTGACTCCTACCACCTATCTTAAGGTTTTTTCTGATTGTAATACATGAATTATAAATGAATTAGTAAGCTAAGATTTTAGGGAACTTATTTAGATAGGCAAGTAAAAACCAGAAGCTATGAAGGAAAAGATTGCTAGATATGACTGTTTAAAACAAAATAAATAGTCAGGTGTGGTGGTGAACACCTGTAATTCCAGTGGCTCTGGAGGTTGAGGCAGGACGATCACAAGTTCAAAGCCAGCCTCAGCAAAAGTGAGGCGCTAAGCAACTCAGTGAGACCCTGTCTTTAAATAAATACAAAATAAGGCTGAGGATGTGGCTCCGTGGTCGAGTGCTCCTGAGTTCAATACCCGGTTCCAAAAAACAAAAACAAAACAAAACAAAAAACCCCGAAATAGAACCTACTACTTTAAAAACAGGGTGATGATCTAGTTCAGTAATTTATGACTGTTATTGACAATGTGGCCCCATTGTTCTGTTTCTATTAGAAGTCAGTTGTACAAGTCTCTAAAATGATTGCCCATATGACAATGTGGGGTGGTTATGGCTATGAATATTCTTATGTAAGGAATTATTATTTTTTTATTTTAAATAATCATATAATAAATAATGTTTGAAAACATTATAGAAAATGGAACACCTTGTTGAAGAATATGTCCCACAATACTTGGCCTTTGTTTTATTTTAACCATTCATTCCACAAATACTTATTAAGCATTGCTGGAAGCTGAATATACAACAGTGATCAAGACATAAGTTCCCACCTTCAGCCTTATAATGCAGCCCAACAAGTAAACAGGTAGTGTGAAAATTGCTGCACTAGAGTGCTACAGAAGGAGCTGTGGTTGCACTTGGAAAAAGCATGGAACCCTGGTCTTAGATGCAAAAAAGATCTCTAGAGAGAGGGACATGCAAGATACAAATCTGAAGGATGAATAGAAGTAGGGAAGCAGAGGAAAAGGAAGTTGTTCTAGACAGAAGTAACAGTATAGCATAATTTAAGAGACAAGATGGCATGGTTTATTGGAGACTCCACAAGAATTTCAGTATAGGAAAATTCACTTGCAGTTGAAATACTTAATATTTGAAACTAAATAGTATCATTTTCCAACATGTAAGAAAGAAAATGCGTGTAGTGCTAGCATTGGTTGGAAATAAAGGCATACTACTTCAGAAAGTCAGCCTACTAGATTACCCTTGCATCTTTAATGACAGTCATGTGGCAAAAATTCAAAGCAGAAAAAGTTTTTGGTACTCTGCAAAATCTAGCTTTGGCTTCTAAAAAATCCTCAATCCTTTTATTTAGTTATAAATGTTGATGATTGATTGTCCTAGTTAGTGAGAACTGAACACTCCCACCAACACCCCCCTGCCCTCAATTATGACAGCTCCTCAGCCTGTGAGGCAAATGTACATATCAGAACCTCTCTTTAGCAGCCTCCCCTTCCCTCACCTCTAATTTTGAAGGGATATGAGTCTTTAAGATCAAATTTCCTCTAGTTGACCAAAAGGAAATGGAAGAATCTAAATTGATATTTAGGCTGTGTTTAAGATGTCCCTGAGATGGATGATTGAGGTTGAGATAAGGTAGCCAGTAATGAGTGCTGCTGTTGGTATTCCAAGTATGCTTGCCCTATATAAGCATGTGTGTCTTATCAGCTCAGTCAGATTCCCAAAACCTCTTGGTTCATTTTGCAGTTAAGAAGCATTTTAGGGCTGGGGTTGTGGCTCAGTGGCAGAGTGCTTGCCTAGCATGTGTGAGGCCCTGGGTTCGATCCTCAGCACCACATAAAAATAAAAGGTATTACATCCACCTACAACTAAAAATTATTTTTTTCAAAAGCAGGATTTTATACCACAAAAAGATTTTTGTGGAAGATTGGTCTCATAGCTTGGGCTCTGTTCAAGGGTGAAGGCACTGAAAATGGTCTTGAAGCAACACCACCACACTATTTGTTCTCTCAGTATTTTCTGTAAATGCAGTGCTTTCTCCAGTTTTACAAGTGTAAACTTGGGCTTGTCTGCCCTCTAGTGGACATCTGTGGTTACATTAGCCAGTGTTTTCTGGTTTTAGGAAAAAAAAATTGGTCTTAAAAATTTCAGCTTGTTTCCATAAAGAATTTTTTTATTGCCACAAATTCAACATACTTGTAATTCTACCCAGTTTTCTTAGATGCCTATAAATACCTTCCCTGGCTTCCCCATCAATGGATAAAGTTTAAAGCCCTGCCCCCTGCAGTTTATCTTTGGTGCCTACTCCAAGGCAAGCGCTGGTTTTCAACTAAGCTAATGAGCTCACTGCCACCCACAAGGTGTCAAATGTATTTCTGTTGTTCTTTCATTTTGCTCAGGTCTCAAATTTCCTACCAGTCCCTGTGTCTTCGAGACAGTCAAGAGTGGACTCAAAATTCAGTTTACCCTGTGAATCCTCTATCCTCAGTGATGGCTATCTTCTAAATTCCTGTGACATGGACCTCTTGTGCCATACATTTGTATTGTATTTTTTTTTTATCAACTTTCCAAATATGCCTACCTTCCTCTTGAGTAGATATTGGGTCACACTTTTTGTGTCTCCTGTGGACTCTAAGAGTCAATGAATATGTTTTTCATTTTCCATCAAAGATATCCAGTATCTTTTCCCCTATTGAAGGCTAAAATGTTACTTGTATAGCTTTAAATATGAATATTAACATAGTAGCAACTCATGTCCCCTCTAATGAAAAATATCTTACTAATATACCTACTTATTAAATATTTGAATTTCTTTTTGTCAGAGTCATTAACTACATTTGTCTACTCCTTAGTTTAAAAACGATTTTAGGAAATTTGAGAATAGGCCAGGTGTGGTGACACATTCCTGTAATCCCAGTGACTCCAGAGTCTGAGGAAGGAGAATTGTGAGTTCAAAGCCAACCTCAGCAACTTAGCAAGACCCTATCTCAAAATTAAAAAAAATTAAAAAAGGTCTGGGGATGTGGCTCAATGGTTAAGGGTCTCTGGAATCAGTCCCTGGTATAAAAAAAAAGGAAAATTTGAGAACTTCATGCCATTAGTTTAGGAATATTTGGTAAAAGTCAGTGTCTCTTCATTACCCATGTCTATGTGTGTTGGTCTTATGTTTTTATTTGTTAATGGTTAGTCCTAATCTAATTCTTTTATCCATAAATAACTAGAATGTTTAATATTGAAAAAGAATACATAATAGATGGATTTATTTGGCCTACCCTAGGCATTATCATTGCCTCTTATAATTTAAATTTCTTATAGAGGTATGGTAATCATGTGTATGTAGCAGAGAACTGGTGCTAAAATTAAAACAGGGCTAGGCAATTGGATTGTAGTTAATAGTATAAACAAATAAAGGAGCAAATAATACAAGCAATTGAACATACGGGCACTATTCTCAGGGTGAAGGTAAAATCAGAGTCCAGAAGTTTTAAATCAAAGTTTAGAGAACTGCTGCAGGTGTAGCTCAGTAGTAGAACATGTACTTAGCATGTATAAGGCCTGCATATGTGCATGCACGCACATACACACACACATACACTTTAGAGAACAAAAAAGATGTGGCTATAGGTAGAGGAGGAGATACTTAAAATATTTAACAACTAGTGTGACTCAGTCATCAATCAATCAGAATAGGTGGAAACAAACCCTGGAAGCCCTCTGCTGTGCCAGGTGTTAGATTTCTTGTTTCTGGATATTGAAATAGTCACAGAGGCTCTAGGAAGCTCCTATTTATCATCTAGATAGAAATATCCCAGTATATTAACAATTAGTACAGGGTAGTCAGTATGTCTTAGATGAACACAAGACCTTATGACCATACTGAGGACTCAAGCTCAAATGAAGGAAATGGACCAAGTGTGGGGGGGGGGGCCTTCAGAAAAAGAAATTTGAATTTCACCCGGGGGAAGGGGAGCAGGATCTGGACAGGGAAATAACTCAAAGACAGAGTTTTAGGATCAGACCTCCATCAGTGTACCTGGAACCTGGAGCATTCCTTTAATGCAAGAGGAATGACTTGTTCTGGCAAAGGAAAAACAAAAACAAAAACCTAACTTCCCAAACTGAAGACTGATTCTGCTACTTACTGTTAGGTTACTTTGAGCAAATTATCTCACTTCCATGAGGCAGTTTCATTAGCTGAAAAGAAAATTCTAAACATACCTATGTGACATTCATCTCATGGTAGTATTAAATGAGATAATAGTTAGGAAAAAACTTTTAATTATGGAGAACCAAACAGTGGCACAGAGGAAGTCTTATTATCTTGTGATTTTTGCTGCTTGCTCTCTGACCAATATTGTCATCTTGGATTGACAAATCAAGTATATGACTATAATTTAATGGGGATTAAGCGTATGGCATGATGAAAGTAGACTAAAGTTTATTCCTTAGTTTTACAACTTATTGGTCATCTATGGAGCTTTTTAAATGTAGATTTCAGGGCCTCATACCTTGTAGTGTGCTCATAAATTTTTTAAAAAAGCTGTACTCTGCAGGAACTGGTTTGTAGCATTTTCTGATTTCACTGATAAACATTCCCACTGTGACCAATTTCAAGCTATCAATGTGAGCCTCACCAAATGCTTGAAAATCTTATATAATTGTTAAATCTAATAATCTAGCCAGCTTCAGCACACTATTGGTCCCACTTCAGAGCTAAAGAATAAGAATCTGTAGGTATGAGGCATGGAGATTTTTTATTACTAAAATGTTCTGAAATAAGAGCCTGGGGTTGTAGCTCAGTGGGAGAGCACGCACCTAGCATGTGTGAGGCACTGGGTTCAATTCTCAGCACCACATATAAATAAATAAATAAATGTCCATTGACAACTTAAAAAATATTTTTAAAAAAAAGTTCTGAAAGAACCAGAGGTAAGAATCAGTAATGTGAAATTCTTCTCTTATATGTCTGAAAGATGTGCCAAGTGCAGAACACAATTAGACTTGTTGGTTGCCATTTAAAACCAAGGTATTCGATCTCTGGTGATAGATAGCATAACAACTGAATAGAAATTGTCACAAGTGGGTAAGTTAATTGTATAGATTAGATAATTTATTAAGTGAAATAAGTTTTACAGATAAGAGGCATCCAGTGACTGATCCACACCTGTTATTCAGGTTTTCTATTGGGCACTGATTAGACTGTGATGTCTCTTAAATGAGTTGTTTTTAGAATTACAGCTATTTCAGGTGGCTCAGGAGACTGAGGCAGGAGGATTGTAAGTTCAAGACCAGCCTAAACAAATTAGTGAGGCCTGAGGACTTAGTGAGACCCTGTCTCAAAATAAAAACATTTTAGAAAAAGGGCTGGGGATGTGACTCAGTGGTTGAGCAACCCTGAGTTCAATTTCTGATTCCCCCCCCCCAAAAAAAAAGAATCACAATCTTTTCAACAAATTTTAATCAAGTTGGCTTTCTTGTTGAGGAAGTAACTCACTGATCATTCCAATTGTGAACATATATATATATATATATATATGATAGATATATGTGTATATATATCATATGTATATTTTAAAGGATTTTAAAGAAAACTATGAGAAATAGTGTGTATCTCTCAGAGGTTTTCTTTTGCTTAAAATCATAGGCAAGAAAGTTTGTTTATTCGGTTTCTTAAACCATATCATAATAAGGGCATGGTATGATCCTGATTTCACTTGTAAGTATTGCAGGGTACACTGGCCTTCCTTTTTTTTTTAATTTTTTTTATTTTGATGCATGTTATATTTCTATAAAGTATGATTAGGTTGAATCTCTATTTTGGTTCCTGATCTCGACCAATAATCTACGTCTTGATCTAAATTAGAATTTAAAACAAAGTCATATTATGTTGGAACTGCTACTTTAATAGAATCCAAGACTATGTGCACTGTGGGCTTTTGATATTGTTTTTCCAAGCTTTTAAGACAAAGCTCAGAAGATATAAGTGCCCCCATTCCTCACTCCGATCCTTGACCATACTGTGTGTATTGCCCTCTGTAAAATTATCCCTGTGGGCTGAGTGCAGTGGTGCATGCCTGTAATACCAATGGCCCCGGAGGCTGAGGCAGGAGGATCATGAGTTCAAAGCCAGCCTCGACAAATTAGCGAGGCCCTGAGCAACTCGGTGAGACCCTGTCTCTAAATCAAATATAAAACAGGGCCAGGGATATGACTTGGTGGTTAAATGCCCCTGAGTTTTATCCCCAGTACCAAAAAAACTAAAAACAAAACAAAACAAAAAACAAACAAACAAAAAAACCTCTGTGGCTTTCAGATTATCTTGCACTGAACTGAAATCGCCTTTTTTTTTTTTTTTTTTTTTTTGGTATCAGGGATTGAACCCAGGAGTGTTTAAACACTGAGCCACATCCCCAGCCTTGTATTTTATTTAGGAACAGGGTCTCACTCAGTTGCTGAGGCTGGTTTTGAAATTGAGATCCTCCTGTCTCAGCCTTCTGAGCCTCTGGGATTACAGGCAGGCGCCACCAGTACCCAGGGAGAGTCAGCTCCTTTGCCTTCCTGGATATCACTGTAGCCCTAGCCTTTAGAAAATTCTACTTCAAAGCAGGGTATGATGGGACCCACCAAAATCCCAGTAACTTGAGAGGCTATTCAAACATTAAGGAGAAAAAAAACCAGAATTACTGTATTTGGAGATCTATCATGTGTTAGAAACACTTCTGCCTTTTTTCTGTGCAAAAGCATTTTCCATTAAAATATAGAAGGCATTAAAATATAGAAGTCATTATAAGCCATGGAAAGATACGCTGTCTTCTCTGGCTTCCTGCCTCCCTGCATCTTAGGATATAGGTAAAGTCTGATTCTTAATTTAGAAGCAGCTTCTGACTTTATCATTTATTGGTTTTGTGTAAGTTTTGTGTGGTACATATTAAACAAAATAACATATAAAGACCTTGACCTGTACTGATGCTCAATAAATGTTTACCCCTGTAGACATAATTGCTTTTAGCTATTGGCCTGTAAGGAACCATTAAGAGTATTTGGGGGACTGGGGATGTGACTCAGTGAAAGAGCAGCTGTGAGGATTCAATCCCCAGCACAGTACATGCATACAAACACATAACATACACACACACACTTTTTTTTTTTTTAATTTTCACTTCTCTGCAAACTCTTATCACATTTCTCATAAGAAAAAAAAAAATCAAAGAGCTGAAAAAATTGGAATTATTTCTCTCAGTGTGGTCATTTTAGGAATAAGAGCAAGTGTGTGTGTGTGTGTGTGTGTGTGTGTGTGTGTGTGTGTGTGTGTGTGACTGGGTTCAATTCCTAGTACCATGAATGAATGAATGAAAGAAATGTCAAGGAACAAATTTAAAGAAAAAAACTCAGTGTCACTAATTTTATGATCTTTTATTACTTTTCCTTCATGTCAATATTCTTTTCTCAGTGAAGATCTGTGTAATATAGTAATATATATTAATTCCTAACTATGGCTAGGAAGAGGTAAATGTTTTGTTTTCAATGAATTAGGAGGCAGTATATTGTTTGTTTTAATTCTGGCTTCATCATGTGAGTTTCCCTGAACAACTTATTTCCCTGTTATGAATTTTGGTTTGTTCTATTTGTAAAGTATCTGTTGAGTCTAAATTGCTATAGACTATGGGACTGGGGATGTAGCTCAGTGGTAGAGTGCTTGCCTAGTATATGCAAGGCCCAGGGTTCAATCCAGTACAGCACACACATAAAAAAGTTCTAAGACTATTATTTTCTGTGCCACTAAAAAACAAACAAACAAAATCCAAATATTGCAGTTAAATTATTAAATGCCTTTTTATACTTACTTATTCTTTGTTATGTGTGTATGAGAATCAATGAAAAATATAGTACCATCAACCCTCTGAGTTTTTAACAAATAAGTAGGATAATGTACTTAAAAAGTGTTGTGCACAGTGCGTGGCATGATGGAAGTATTCAACGAGCAGTAGCTACTATGTTGATGGTGATAGCAGTTTAATCAGGAGCACTTGGAAGTGGTACATTGTTCAGGTTGTTCTTTGGAGATAAGAATCATAGGTCATCTTGAAATTTGTTGCTGTTAGTCACTTATTTTGGAATTGAAATAGCATAACAATAGCATAATATGTTCAATTGGTTTTCAGAGGTGGTTGTTTTAATGAGTAGCATTTTGTTATCAATGAAATGTATTTGTAAACTGATGTTATTTCCTCCAGGAGTAAGTTTCATTGGCATCAGCCTCCTGGGTTGGAAGAAGTCACCTTTTATGAAGAGAATTTAGTTTAAGTGTAGAACAATATAAATAAGCTATTCCCACATATAAAACTTAGTAAAAATTTCATTGGTAATACTATGATATGAAACTTAAGGTTTTAATTTTTTTTCATGTTCTGTCTATACAGGAGGCAGACAGTGGGGAGGAAGAATGTCGGTCACAGCCCAGGAGGTATGTGTATTCATTATATCATTTAACATTTTGTTAATTGTTTTTTCCTAGATATTTTCTTCAGTCTTGTCAGATTATTATCCTGGATTTCTAAGACGCTTCATTGATCTTTCAAAAATGGGACTGCTTTAAGAATCCAGTTACTGACTCAGAAATATTTAAAATGATAATTATTTTAAAAAGATGCAGATTCAGTGGGAGAGAGTTCTTCCATAGCATGCACAAGGCCCTGGGTTGACACCATTGCTGCAAAAAACAAAAACTATTTCTGTTATTTCATTTGAATAGTCTTTAAAACCATGTCTCTCCCACAAGAAAGAGCCCTGGTAAAATCTGGATGGTCACTTAAATATTAACCAAACTTGTATCCTCTGAATTCAATCAGTGAGCCATTTCAAATGATACAAAGAATGAATACAATATAATGTTCATTGTAAAAAACCTGGCTAAAGGGAATGCATCTTTAATGATTAATTATCAGGTATTTGTTGATGTATACCTTCCTCTTTTAAACTACAACTTTAAGTGAACATAGTTCCTTTTTGTCAATAACTGAGGCTACTGTCAATATTTTTCCTGTCTTAAAGCTTAAAGCTCAATTCTCACTCTCTTGGGGAAGATCTGACAGTAAAATGGCCTTCTTTTGCATCGGGTTAAGAGGTAGAAACCCAATTGAAATTTTACCAGAGGCATCATAACTTTATTCCCATTAGAATGAAAAAAGATTCCAAAGGATCTTTAAATTTCTAGTAGGTAAAATTTGGGTTAACTTCAGGCTTTATGTATTAACTTAGAATCTACTGGAATAATTTATATCCAAAAAATTACATAATGATGGAACAATGAAAATCTTTTCTCATATTCATGGCACTGAGTTGTCAGGCCATTAAAAACCAAAAGGCCTGTTATAAAGTTGTTGGCAATAATTCATTAATGCGTGCAGCACAGAATGTTTGCAAACTTCTATTCACAAGACAAGGATTACTTACAGAAATAAGAAATAAAGAAAAACCTAGTAGCACCCGTTTTGGAAAATCATATTTTTCTAGTCTTTACAATAAACTCAATCTGTCAGGCTGTTCCTCAGTTTAATGGCTTTCGTCTGATTCAAAGCAGTTTTTCTTACTTGCTAATTCAGTGTCCCTTGATGGTGTGGAAGAGGTTGATTTTTGTCTATTTGACTGCTGAAAGTCATTCTGGCATTCTCCATCACTTACCACAGAATAAACTGTCATTGAGTCTTTTCATTGAAACTGCCTGAACTCATCTTGTCAGTTTGGGGGTTCAAATGTGATTTGTAGTAGGGAATTGAATAGTAAACAGGATATCATTGCAACTAAAGGCAGTTTCATTTAAACAGATGCTGCTCATTGAGAGTTGTAAGTTAGAAGTAATCTTTCAATATAATTAGATCAAATTATGATGACTTTAAAGACCAATGTTTACAGGCAACAATAAGAACAAAAACGGGTTAGATTACATCAAAGTTTAAAACTGGGGCTGGGGTTGTACTTCAGTGGTAAAACACTTGCTCAGCGTGCTTGGGATCCTGGGTTTAATCCCTAGTATGAAAGGAAAAAGAAAAGATTTAATAAAACTTTTATAAAAGGACACAGTCAACAGAATGAAAAGGCATCCCACAGAATGCAAGAAAATATTTGGAACTCATACAGCCGATAAGGGATTAATATCCAAAAATATATAAAGATCTACAATTCAACAATAACTAAACAATTTTAGCTCAGGTTGCTGTAACAAAATGTCTAGACTGGGTGGTTTAAACAACAGTCATTTATTTCTCATAGTTCTGGAAGCTGGGAAGTCCAATATCAAAGTGCTAGCAGATTCTCCAGGTCTCTGGTGAGAGCTATCTTCCTAGATTTTAAAAAAGCCACCTTCTTTCAGTGTCCTCAAGTGGCAGAAAGAACGAACTCTGGTCTCTTCCTCTCATAAGGGCACTAATCCCATTATGGGCAGCCTGCCCTCATGACCTCATCTAATCCTAATTACTTCCCAAAGGCCCCATTTCTGAATACTATAACATTGGGGTTTAAGGCCTCAACATATGAATTTGGGGGAAAGGGAATATAAACATTAAATCCATAACATTTCCTCCATGGTCCTCAAAATTCATTTCCTTCTCAGATGCAAAACACATCCATTCTGTTGGATGGAGGCACCTGCCTGTAATCCCAGCGACTCAGGAGGCTGAGGCAGGAGGATCCCAAGTTTTAGGCCAGTCTTGGCAATTTAGCAAGGCTCTAAGCAACTTAGTGAGACCCTGTCTTAAAATAAAAAATAAAAAGAGCTGGGGATGTGCCTCAGTAGTTGAGCACCCTTGAGTTCAATCCCTGGTACCAAAAAAATAAGTTCATTCTTTCCATGTCCCTGAAAGTCGTAACATGTTCCATAATTAATTCTAAAGTCTAAAGTCCAAAATCTCATTTAAATCAGATATGAATAAGACCAGGTATGATTCATCCTGAACCAAACTTTACCTCCATCGATTAATCGTAAAACTAGATTAGTTATATGCCTCCAAAATACATTGGTAGTACAGGCATAGGATAAATATTCTCATTCAGAAAGGAGAAAATCAAAAGGAAGGTAGGAGTGTTGTATCGTAAGTGTGTCCAACACTTAGCAAGGCAAATTCCATTAGATCTTAAAACTTGAGAATAAGCCTGTTTGGTTTGAAGCTCTCTTCTCCATATTCATAGAGTGGCACCTCCTCTGATCCATGGAGTGGCTCTACTCTGTCAACTCTGCTGGGTGGAGGTAGAGGCAACTTTACTCCATAATCCCCAACAAATTTACTCCCTAAACCCCACTCTGGGCCTGTGATGGGAGTAGCAGCCCTGATGATCTCTGAATTGCACTGGGGGTCCTTCTTCCCTTTTTTGGAAGGGAAATGAATATTTACAGCTTTCCTTCATTACATCTCATTTTCTGTTTCCTTTAGTGCCAGATGGTAGTGTTCCTGCTTGCATAATCTCATCTCTTCTGTCTTCTATTGAAAGGGATGACAAGGTCTGTAGTCCACACCCACATTGACCTCCTTATCAAATGGTATATCAGCCACATAATTTGTGTTCTCTTCCAAATAGTTTCTCAGTTTTTGAAATATAGAAGAAATATAGACAAACTAATAATCTTTAAGTTTTGGTTCCTTTTTGTTTAATGATTCCTTGTTCATTTCTCTCTTCTTGCACTTTACTGTAAACATTAAAAAAAAAAAAAACACTCCTTTAGCACTTTGCTTGGAAATCCCTTTAGCTAAATATTCAGTGCTTTTGCTTATAAGTTCTATTTTCCATGAAACGCTAGAAAATAAACACAATTCAGCCAAGTTGTTTGCCAGTTTTTAACAAGGATCACCTTTTCTCCATTGTCCAGTAATGTTCCATCCATATATCTGCCAATATTCTGTTCATGATTTATTTATGTCTTTAAAAGAAGATAGAAATATTCTCTCTAGCTCTCCTTTGTTCTTTCTGAGCCCTTATGAGAATTCCCTTTAGCAGACCCTTCATAGTATCTTTTTTTTTTTTTTCTAGTATGCAACCTAGAACTCTTTCAGCCCCTACCCATTACCCAGTTCTAAAACCACTTCTACTTTTTTGGGTATTTCTCATAGCAGCACTTCACTTCTCAGTACCAAAATCTTTATTAGTCAGTGTTCTCCAAGGAAACCAAACCAATAGGAAGTGTGTTAGTGTGGGGTGGGAAAGAGAGAGAAAGAAAAGGAGTGGGGGGCAAGATTTATTAAAAGAAAATGGCTTACATGGTCATGGAGGCTGAAAAGTATCAAGATCTGCATATTGGAGATGCAGGACAGCTAATGGTATAATTCTAGTCCAAGTCCAAAGGCCTAAGAATTAGAACAGCTAATAATGTGAGTTCTAGTCTTAGTCTTGAGTCCAAAAGCAGAAAACCAGTGTTCTCACTCAGACTGTTAGGCAGAGAGAATTTGTGTTAATCAGCCTTTTGTTCTCTTCAGACCTTAAGTGAATTGAATGAGGCCCACCCACATTTGGAAGACAAATCTGCTTCACTCAGTCTAAGTCAAATGTTAATCTCATCTAGAAACACCCTCATAGTCAGAATACTATTTAAACAAATATCTGGGGACCCTGTAGCCCAGTCAAATTGATAAATAAAATTAACCATCACACAATCCAATTAAAAAATGGGAAGAGAATTTGAATAAACATTTCACCAAAGAAGATATGCAAATGGCCAATAAGCTCAACATCACTAATCATTAAGGAAATGCAAATCAAAAGTATAGTAAGATACCACCTGACACCCATTAAGATGGCCACTATCAAAATATATAAACAAACATTGGTGAGGCTAAGAAGAAATTAGAACCCTGGTATACTGTTGGTGGAAATGTAAAATGGTACAGTTGCTATGGAAAATAGTGTGGTGGTTCCTCAAAAAGATTAGAAATAGAATTAACAAATTACTAGCAATTCTGCTTCTAAGTATATACTCCAAAGAATTGAAAGCAAGGTCTCAAAATTTTTTATACCCATATTCATTAGCAATATATATTTACAATTTGTAATAGTCAAAAGCTGGAAGCAACCCAAGTATCCATTCACAGATAAACAAAATATGGTATATACAGACATTGGAATATTATTCAGCCTTAAAAAAAAAAAAAAGAAAATTCTCATGTGTGTGGGATTTAGTTTTGTTTGGAGTTTTTTTTACTGACATAATTGTACAAATTTATGGGATACAGTGTCATAATTCAATAAATGTAAGCCATGTATAATGATCAAATTAAGGTAATTAGCATTTTCCTCTCCTTCCATATCTACCATTTCAAACCCCTCTCTTATAGTTCTTTGTAAAATATATCCTAAATTGTAGAATATAAGTGTAGTCACCCCACTGTGCTGCAGAACACCAGAACTTATTCTTCCTATTTAAGTGTATTTTAGTACCCATTATCTAAGCTCTGTCTATCCTTCCTCACTGCTACCCTTTCTAACCTCTAAAGACCACTAGTCAGTCTACTCTGTTTTTGTGAAATCAACATTTTTAGCTTCAACATATAAGCAAAAATATAACTTTATTTGTCTGTCTGTGCCTTGCTTATTTGCCTGACATAATGTCCTCCAGTTCCATTCATGTTGCAGGAAAGGGAAGGAAATTCTGACATGCTAAAATGTGAGTATACCTTGAGGACATTATATTAACTGCAATAAGCCCATCCCAAAATATAAATACTATATGATTCCACTTACATGAGGTAGATAGAGTCACATTCATAAAGACTAGAAGTAAGATAGTGGTTACTAGAGTCTGGGAGAGGTTAGGAGTGGGAATTTATTATTTAAAATAAGTATGGAGTTCCATTTTGGAAGATGAAAAATGTTCTGAAATAGGTAGTGGTAATAGCTGCACAACAATGTGAATATACTTAGTGTCACTGAACTAAGTATCTACTGAGTATATACTGAACATTTAAAAATGATTAAGATGGTTTCATGTTGTATACACTTTACCATGATTTAAAAATAAATAGTATATTCATGCCACACTAGCTCCTTTATGTGATACTTAAATTCTGGTTCTATTTTCTTTCTCAGAGGGTAGACATAAAAATATAATTACAGAAAATCAGATTGTATATTATTAACTTATTGGTAAGAGATAATTGGAGGGGCTAGAGTTGTAACTCAGTGGCAGAGTGCTCACCTAGCATGTGAGGCACTGGGTTCAATCCTTAGCACCACATAAAAATAAACAAAATAAAGGTATTGTGTCTACCTTCAACTAAAAAATATTTTTAAAAAAGATAATTAGACAAAATTGAATGCTAGTGTTCTTTTGCATATTTATCAACTCACGGCTTTCCTTATTGAATGATGACCTACTTTACTAACTGGATAACAGGCCAGGAATGTAACTACAAAACTAAAACATATAAAATATCAATATTCAACCATTTTGACCTATAAATAGCTTTCATATGAATCAACCTAATAAAATTATAAGATAAGTAAAAATGAACAAAGGGCATATACCACCGAAACAGATTTTTGAAATCTCAAGGCACTTCTTTAAAGATGAATAACAATGATAGAAAACAAAGTACTTTGGGCTGTTAACTTAGAAAATAAAAATTTTAATTGTAGGAGAGTGCTTCCATTCCTCTGTGTACCATATCCAAGCTAAAAATTTTATGAAGGAATGACTTTTAGCAAATTGTCTTAGAACCAGCAGTTTATAGTATTATACAGTAATATATCAAAGATCAAGGGAAATTTTCTTTTCCAAACAAACAAAACCCAAATGGATGCTTAAATCATTCAGTACCATTATTACCTTTTTCCTCTTAATACATAATAGGTTACAGAAATCTTTTAATTATTCTAAGAGTGAAGAAATTATTTTTCACTCTAAGATTAGTTTATTCCTCGAGTCTCCCATGGACAAAAAAAAAAAAAAACACTATTCTTTAAAATTTCTACACCTTTGAAAACTTGATCTTCTCCCCAGGTTTTAAAAACATAACAATGAAAGCAAAATTTGCAGTAGAGGGGAGGAAAAGAGAGAGAGCAATGTAGATAAGAGGTATTTCTGGAAAAATCTCTTAGAAGAGTTGGGTCTTGATGAAAGAATGGAATTTAGATAGGAGAACAGAAGAATAGAAAAGCATTCCAAACACAGGTGGATGAAGAGTGGAATGACATCCTCAGAAGTCTGGAAGTAGATGCTAATGTGTTTTAGGAACAGTAAGAAAATAATTGCCTATTATACTAAAAGCAGAGGAGTTTTGATTTGACAGATTTGTAAGAAAAAGAATGACATGATTGCCAGAAAGAGTCTGGCAATGTCATATAGGGTATGAAAATAGATAGGAAAAATACTTAGGAGACTTATTTAGGCAAAAGGCTAGACCTCATCTGAGATCAACACTAGGACAGAAACTGTTATCTTGGTCTCCACAACAGTTAGCATATATTTGTCACTAAGGCTTACTAAGTGAATGAATAAGAATACAAGAATGTTGATATCTTTTGTAGAATTAATATAGTTGAGAAAGAGAACTCTTGTGAGAAGATATATGAAAAGTTCAACTTTGAACATGTGAAACAAAGGACAATATTCAAATAGAAAAATTTGAATACAGTTAAAACATAAGGGTTTGCTCAGAATGTAGCTCAGCGTTAGAATGGCATGGGCAAGGCTCTGGGTTCAATTCCCAGCACCACTGCCTTCCCCCTGCAAGACTCATAGAATAAGGACAGGTCCTCAGATATGAGATAGTTTTGCACTGGCACTGTGTTATTAATTTAATTTGTGATCAAATTTTTCCTCCAGATATTTGTTTCTGGTACTTCATCATTTTTTTTTATCTCCTATGTGCCCTGTTTTGTTGTTACATTTGACATATGACTTCATCTTCATTTAATTTCAGTCTATTTGTAGATATAATTTTTTCTATGAATTTAAATATGATGACAGCCAAGTGTGATGATGTACACCTATAATCCCAGCTACTCAGGAGGATGAGGCAGGAGGATCTCAAGTTCAAGGCCAGCCTGGGCAACTTAAGTGAGATCCTGTGTCAAAATAAAATTTTAAAAAAGGTCTGGGGATGTAGCTCAGTGGTAGAGCACTTGCCTAGTATGCTCAAGCCTTGGTTTTGATCTCTAGCTATGGATAAAAAAAAAAAGTGAATTTTATGGTTATGCAAGTTATATAAATAAAGCTTATATAAAATATTTTTAAATAAATATTATGATAATAAATTATTGGTCATCTTGCATCTGTGAAAGGAAGGCTAGTATACTTCTGTGTCAATATATGAAGAATATGAGTATGAGTGCTATACTTAAAAAAAAAAGTAGAGAAAAGGAAGGGCCATTGTAAATATGAGCTGATAATTTAATCCTAACCTTTTATTTTTTTAAGTTTTGAACCAATCTCCTACTTACAGAAAAGTTACAAATACAGTACAAGAAACTTGTTTTCCTGACCCATTTGATGGTAAAATGCTCCCTCACCTGTTTTTCATTTTAAGAAATAGAGTGATGTTATTAACATTTCATAAAGGAGCCAACTATTGTCTTCTAATGGGAGATATGTATATATACATAGAGAAAGAGAGAGAGTTTCCACCCCCCAAAGTAGAGCTTTCCATGTACCATGTATTAGAAACTAGCTGTAACAGATCACATTGAAGTTGTCTGTCTTTTGCTATTGTCCTTTCTGTATCTTGACGGAGCTTCCTGCCATTTCCTACCATGCAGGATTATTCTTTCTACCCAGAGGTCTACTCCTTATAAATGTTTAAGTGTGGCCACCAGGGGGTGTAGTGAGCTGTTCCCCAATCTTGATTTCTACTACTGTGGAGAGAATTCCCTCTGAGATAAGTGTATTTTTAAAGGCTCTTTTCGTAGCTACTCAACTGGCAGTGATAATTTTCATTTCTCCAAAGTGCTTTTTGTTTCTGAAGAATGTATTCACAGACCTTATTTATTTTATATTTCTCCGACCTTTCCTGCATGCTTCTTAAATCTGGTTTGAAAAGCAAACCTAATTATCATAACCATAATGAAATTAGGTATATCTTTTTTTTTGGGGGGGGGTGCTGGGGATTGAACCCAGGGCCTTGTGCTTGCGAGGCAGGCACTCTACCAACACAGCTATACCCCCAGCCCCTGAAATTAAGTATATCTTTTAAAGCTAGGCAAATAATTTTACTTTTTTCCCTTCTAGATGTTGTTATTTATGGCATAAGCCAAAAATAAATAAATAAATAAAAATAAAAACAAAAAAAAATAAGGTAAATATTCCCTAAACTCCTTTTTTTTTTGTTTTTTTTATTGTAAATAAATGGAATACATGTTGTTTCTCTGTTTGTACATGGCGTAAAGGCATGCCATAATCATAATTGTGTAATCATAAATTTACATAGGGTAATGTTGTTTGATTCATTCTGTTATTTTTTCACTCCCCCCACCCCTCCCACCCCTCTTTTCCCTCTATACAGTCCTTCCTTCCTCCATTCTTGCCCCTGCTCCGTAACCCTAACTCTAACCCTAACACTGATCCCTCCCTCCCCCCATTATGTGTCATCATCCACTTATTAGCGATATCATTCATCCTTTGGTTTTTTGAGATTGGCTTATCTCACTTAGCATGACCAATTTCATCCATTTGCCTGCAAATGCCATAATTTTATCATTCTTTATGGCTGAGTAATATTCCATTGTATATATATACCGCAGTTTCTTTATCCATTCATCAATTGAAGGACATCTAGGTTGGTTCCACAATCTGGCTATTGTGAATTGAGCAGCTATGAACATTGATGTGGCTGTATCTCTGTACTATGCTGATTTTAAGTCCTTTGGGTATAGGCCAAGGAGTGGGATAGCTGGGTCCAGTGGTGGTTCCATTCCAAGCTTTCTAAGGAATCTCCACACTGTTTTCCAGAGTGGCTGCACTAATTTGCAGCCCCACCAGCAATGTATGAGTGTACCTTTCTCCCCACATCCTCACCAACACCTGTTGTTGCTTGTGTTCTTGATAATCGCCATTCTAATTGGGGTGAGATGGAATCTTAGGGTGGTTTTGATTTGCATTTCTCTTATTACTAGAGATGTTGAGCGTTTTTCCATATGTTTGTTAATTGCTTGTAGATCTTCTTCTGTGAAGTGTCTATTCATTTCCTTAGCTCATTTGTCGATTGGGTTATTTGTTTTCTTGGTGTAAAGTTTTTTGAGTTCTTTATAGATTCTGGAGATTAGTGCTCTATCTGAAGTATGATTGGCAAAGATTTTCTCCCACTCTGTAGGCTCTTTCTTCACATTGCTGATAGTTTCCTTTGCTGAGAGAAAGCTATTTAGTTTGAATCTATCCCAGTTATTGATTCTTGCTTTTATTTCTTGTGCTATGGGAGTCCTGTTAAGGAAGTCTGGTCCTAAGCCGACATGTTGAAGATCTGGACCTACTTTTTCTTCTATAATCTGCAGGGTCTCTGGTCTGATTCCGAGGTCCTTAATCCATTTTGAGTTTAGTTTCATGCATGGTGAGAGATATGGGTTTAGTTTCATTCTGTTGCATATGGATTTCCAATTCTCCCAGCACCATTTGTTGAAGAGGCTATCTTTTCTCCATTGCATATTTTTGGCCCCTTTGTCTAGTATGAGAAAATTGTATTTATTTGGGTTTGTGTCCGTGTCCTCTATTCTGTACCATTGATCTACCTTTCTATTTTGGTACCAATACCATGCCGTTTTTGTTACTATTGCTTTGTAGTAGAGTTGAAGATCTGGTATTGCGATACCCCCTGTTTCACTCTTTCTGCTATGGATTGCTTTAGCTATTCTGGGTTTCTTATTCTTCCAGATGAATTTCATAATTGCCTGCTCTATTTCTGTAAGGTACATCATTAGGATTTTAATTGGAATTGCATTGAATCTGTATAGCACTTTAGGTAGTATAGCCATTTTGACAATATTAATTCTGCCTATCCAAGAACATGGGAGATCTTTCCATCTTCTAAGGTGTTCTTTAATTTCTTTCTTTAGTGTTTTGTAGTTCTCATTGTAGAGGTCTTTCACCTCTTTTGTGAGATTGATTCCCAAGTATTTTATTTTTTTCGAGGCTATTGTGAATGGGGTAGTTTTCCTAATTATTCTTTCCAAAGATTCATCACTTATGTATAAAAATGCATTAGATTTATGTGCATTGATCTTACATCCCGCTACTTTACTGAATTCACTTATGAGTTCTAAAAGTTTTCTGGTGGAATTTCCTGGTTCCTCTAAGTATATAATCATATCATCAGCAAATAGGGATAGTTTGAGTTCTTCTTTTCCTATTCATATCCCTTTAATTTCTTTGGTCTGTCTAATTGCTCTGGCTAGAGTTTTAAGGACGATATTGAATAGAAGTGGTGAAAGAGGGCATCCCTGCTTTGTTCCAGTTTTTAGGGGGAATGCTTTCAGTTTTTCACCATTTAGAATGATATTGGCCATGGGCTTAGCATAGATGGCCTTTCCAATGTTAAGGAATGTTCCCACTATCCCTAATTTTTCTAGTGTTTTGAGCATGAAGGGGTGCTGTATTTTATCAAATGCTTTTTCTGCATCTATTGAAATAATCATGTGATTCTTGACTTTAAGTCTATTGATATGGTGAATGACATTTATTGATTTCCTGATGTTGAACCAACCTTGCATCCCTGGGATGAAACCCACTTGATCATGGTGCACTATCTTTTTAATATGTTTTTGTATGTGATTTGCTAAAATTTTGTTGAGAATTTTTTGCATCGATGTTCATTAAGGATATTGGTCTGAAATTTTCTTTCCTCGATGTGTCTCTGTCTAGTTTAGGTATCAGGGTAATATTGGCTTCATAGAATGAGTTTGGGAGGGTTCCCTCCTCTTCTATTTTATGGAATACTTTGAGAAGTATTGAATGAGCTCTTCTTTAAAGGTTTTGTAGAACTCGGCTGAGAACCCATCTGGTCCTGGACTTTTCTTTGTTGGTAGGCTTTTGATGACTTCTTCTATTTCATTAATTGAAATTGGTCTATTTAAATTGTGTATGTCCTCCTCGTTCAGTTTAGGCAATTCATATGTCTCTAGAAACCTGTTGATGTCTTCGAAATTTTCTATTTTGTTGGAGTATAGATTTTCAAAATAGCTTCTAATTATGTTTTGTATTTCAATCGTGTCTGTTGTGATATTTCCTTGTTCATTCCGGATTTTTAGTGATTTGAGTTTTCTCTCGTCTTCTCTTTGTTAGTGTGGCTAAAGGTTTATCAATTTTGTTTATTTTTTCAAAGAACCAACTATTTATTTTGTCAATTTTTTGTATTGTTTCTTTTGTTTCAATTCCGTTGATTTCAGCTCTGAGTTTAACTATTTCCTGTCTTCTACTACTTTTGGTGCTGGTCTGCTCTTCTTTTTCTAGGGCTTTGAGCTGTAGCGTTAGGTCGTTTATTTGTTGTTTTACTTCTTTTATTAAATGCGCTTCATGAAATAAATTTTCCTCTAAGTACTGCTTTCATAGTGTCCCAGAGATTTTGATATGATGTTTCTTTGTTCTCATTTACCTCTAAGAATTTCTTAATTTCCCTCCTAATATCTTCTATTATCCATTCATCATATAATAGCATACTGTTTAATCTCCAGGTGTTGGAGTAGTTTCTGTTTTTTGCTCTTTCATTTATTTCTAACTTCAATCCATTATAATCTGATAGAATACAAGGTAGTGTATCTTCTTGTATTTGCTAACATTAGCTTTGTGGCATAATACATAGTCTATTGTAGAGAAGGATCTATGTGCTGCTGAGAAGAAAGTGTATTTGTTCTTGGTTGGATGGTATACTCTATAAATGTCTGTTAAGTCTAAATTATTGATTGTGTTATTGAGATCTATGGTTTCTTTGTTCAATTTTTGTTTGGAAGATCTGTCCAGTGGTGAGAGAGGCATGTTAAAATCACCTAGTATTATTGTGTTATGGTCTATTTGGTTTCTGAAATTGAGAAGGATTTGTTTGACATACATGGATGAGCCACTGTTTGGGGCATAGATGTTTATGATTGTTATATCTTGCTGATTTATGCTTCCCTTAAGCAGTATGAAATGACCTTCTTTATCCCTTCTGACTAACTTTGGCTTGAAGTCCACATTATATGAAATGAGGATGGATACACCAGCTTTTTTGCTGAGTCCATGTGCATGGTATGTTTTTCCCCATCCTTTCACCTTTAGTCTATGGGTATCTTTTTCTATGAGGTGAGTCTCTTGCAGGCAACATATTGTTGGATCTTTCTTATTAATCTAATCTGCCAGTCTGTGTCTTTTGATTGATGAATTCAGGCCATTAACATTCAGGGTTATTACTGAATGATTTGTATTCCCGGTCATTTGGTTCATTTATTTTATTTATTTATTTATTTGACACGACTTGGTTCCTCCTTTATTTGACAATTCCTTTAGGATAATTCCTCCCTTTGCTGATTTGCTTCTTTGTTTTTCATCTCTTCCTCATGGAATATTTTGCTGAGAATGTTCTGTAATGCTGGCTTTCTTTTTGTAAATTCTTTGAGCTTTTGTTTATCATGGAAGGATTTTATTTCATCGTCAAATTTGAAGTTAAGTTTTGCTGGGTATAAGATTCTTGGTTGGCGTCCATTTTCTTTCAGGGCTTGAAAAATGTTGTTCCAGGCCCTTCGAGCTTTTAGGGTCTGGATTGAAAAATCTGTTGATATCCGTATTGGTTTCCCCCTGAATGTAATTTGGTTCTTTTCTCTCACAACCTTTAAAATTCTGTCTTTATTTTGTATGTTAGGTATTTTCATTCCCTCAACTCTTGACTTTGCAAAACCAACTTTTAGAAAAGTTGTTTTCCTTGATTAGGATCTCCTGATATGTATGATTTTTTCTGACCCTGGTACATACATACACACACACACATACACACACATTTCAAGGTAAAAAAAATTACATCTGTATGTGTATGTATGTATCCCTTTTGTGTGATTATTTTAAATTTATTTTAAAGGAAATAGTCATTTTAGAAAGGTTTCCTATTATAACCCAAATTAGCTCTCAAATTGACAGTGTTTTCATATAATTTCTTTTAACATTCATATTTCATTAACATTTTTCATGATCTTGAAAGATAAGAAAAGCATCTGATGGAGAATTTTTACAAAGTGAAATTAAAGAGCATTTAATAAATAGTTGTTGAATATCAGTATTATTTTTAGAATACTCTTAGAAAGAGTGCCAAAAATATATTTTTCATATTTTCATTAGAAAATAAGACTTCTGGGGGCTGGGGAGATAGCTCAGTCGGTAGAGTGCTTGGGCCCTGGGTTCGATCCCCAGCACCCAAAAAAAAAAAAAAAAAAAAGATTTCCCTGATAAGATTTCCCTCTTCTGATTTATCCCAGAACAGCATCTATTCTTTAAATTGTGACTAAACAGCAGGTGTCACAGTGCAGGTTTATAATCCCAGCAACTTTGGAAGCTGAGGTAGAAGGATAGCAAGGCCAGCCTCAGCAGTTTAGTGAAAACCTGACTCAAAATTTTAAAAGGGCTGGTAGTGGAGCTCAGTGATAAATTACCAGAGGGTTCAATCCCCAGTACGGGGTGGGGACAGGGGAGACTAAACAGGAAATGTGCATAGATCATAGGTATATAACTATTTTCTATCATACTATGTAAGGACAAGGAATAGGACCAATTTTTTAAAAATTTTAAATATGCAGATGAGTTGGGAGAATTGTATAATACATAGCACCTTCAACAGTATTGTTACACATTACTTGTTTATTCTTGCCACTTATGAAAACTGCGTGAGGGCAGGGACAATCATGGTCACCTTCATGATTATGTCCTTGAATTCTCCCATTTAGAAGGCATTCAGAAACTTTCTGTAGAAGGAATGAAAAAAAAAACTATACTTTTTTGTGTGGCATTGTGGCACAAGCCTGTAATCCCAGTGACTCAGGAGCCTGAGGCAGGAGGATCACAAGTTCTAGGCCAGCCTCAGCAACTTAGCAAAATTCTGTCTGAAATTTAAAAATAGAAAGGACTGGGGCTATAGTTTAGTGGTAAAGTGCCCATAGGTTTAACCTCAAAACAAACCAAATAAACACTATTCATCTATTTACAGGCATTGGGAGAATATATTTTTAGCCTCTCTGAGCCCATTTTCTTTACTGTCTTATAGGAACAAGAATATTCTAGTTTTCCATGAGGAGAGAAATAAAAGTGAAGTGCCTGTTGTAATACAACAACCAATAGCTATTGTTACTCCTTTTTTGTAATTTTACTGAGTTCTTCCAAAATTAGGATTATAACTTTGTAACAACTTCACAGTATATATTTCAGAAACCTTCAAAATCACTAAATCCTAGTACTTAATTTTTAAAAAATTTTAAAAAGAGGCAGGTTTTGTTGTTTTGTTTTGTTTTGTTCTTGTGGTACTGGGGGTTGAACCCAGGCTTGCTTTATCCCTGAGCTACATCTCCAGTCCTTTTTAAATTTATTTTTTTATTTGAGACAGTGTCTTGGTAAGTTAGGCTAGTCTCCAACTTGCAATCCTCCTGCCTTATCTTCCCAAGTTTAAAAATAGAAAGGACTGGGGCTTTCTATTAGGAATATAGGAATAATATGAATATAGGCCTGCTCACCACTCCTGACCAGAAAAAGGGCAGTTAATACGAAGGTTAAAGCTTTTTGTTCGTTAGACAATATAATGCAAGAGCTTAAACTGAAATTACACCATCAAGTCTAATTATTTTTTTCTGTTCATATACTAGATCTTTAACCACCAGAAGGCAGTTATACCCTTCCTCACTGAGTTTTATAGACAAAATATGAAATAGAGATTTTTGTTTTTCCAGCATTTTATTCTCAAAAAATTAAAACATGCAGATGAGTTGGGAGAATTGTATAATATACACCCAAATACACTCCTCCTAGGTTCTAAGGTTAACATTTGCTCTATTGGGTTTATCAGTCTCTACCCATCTATTTATCCCTGTACTATTAAACTTTTAGTCAGGAGAAATTTTTTGTCTGCCCAAATATATGTATTTTATATATAAACCTTAAGAAACTTTGAAAAAAATATTTTTAGTGCTTTATCAGCTATAATTTTCTAAATGAATTTTACATTAGAGAAAAATTGCTGGGCACATGCCTGTAGTCCCAGCAACACAGGAGGCTGAGGCAGGAATGATGGCAAGTTCAAGGCTAATCTGGGAAATTTAGTGAGACCTTGTCTCAAATTTAAAAAAATAAATAAATAAAATGAACTGGGAACAGAGCCTACTGATAGAGCATTTGCCTAGCATGCATAATAAGGCCCTGGGTTCAACCCCAGATACTATGGGGAGCTGGAGGAGATCCATTGTCCACTTAGCATTCCAGCTGAGGTGGATGAATAGAATGTAACAAAACCATATATTTTCCCAGTTAGCTGATGTAAAAGCTGAAGAATGACACAAAGTATCCTCTTTCTAGTAAGGATTAAGAAGCATAACTTTCAACCGAGCACAGTAGTAGTACACACCTGTTAATCCCAGCTACTTGGGAGGCCCAGGCAGGAGGATTCCAATTTCAGGGCCAGTGTAGGCATCTTAGCAAGACCCTGTCTTAAAAAAATAAAATTTAAAAGGGCAGAGATGGGGCTGGGGATATAGCTCAGTTGGTAGAATACTTGCCTTGCAAGCACAAGGCCCTGGGTTCAAACCCCAGCACTGCAAAAATCAGAAGGGCTGAGATGTAGCTCAATAGTAAAACACCCCTGAGTTCAATCCTTAGTATTGAAGTGGGGCGGGGGGCGGGGGGGGGGGGCACATAACTTGCATACTTCTTGGTTTTGCCCAACTCAGAGAAAATACAACCATCAATATTGTACTTCCATTCTTTGAACATTTGACATGGTCATTGAAGTGTATAATTGTGTAAGTATGTGACTTTGCAAGTTCACCTGATTTCAGAGAAGAAAGATAAGGCAAGTGAGATATAGCCAGGAAAGCTGATACATGAAAGCTTAGAGAGATAATGATGCTTCTCAGCCAGGGCCTGGAAACTTGACCATTCTAAACAAACTGCATAGTACTAAACTGTGAAAGGGCTGAATCAATCCTGTTGCAATTTGAACTTTTGGCTCCTGAAAGTCTAGGGCAGGCTTGAAAATAAAAATAAAGCCCTTACCTACTGGGTTGTGTTCTAGGCCCTCTACTGAATTCTCTGTATGAAAGAGTCATCAATCCAAGAGCATGAGGCCTCAGGTGAGAGATGAGATAATGAAAGATAAAAAGTAGTCTTAGGGGCTGCTCCCTAGATGGGATGTCAGGGATTGAGATGTCAGGGATTGAGCTCCCAGGAGAAAGAACCTCAGTCATTAATGTTCTCATTTCTTAGAAGTGTTTATCTAGAGCCTAGAAGTGTGTGTAAAAGAAAAATAGCCTGAAGAAAGATATAGTAGGGTGTGATGTAAAGGATCATCCATCCATCCAGAATGTATTTAGTCCTCATGACTTGCCTAGCACTGTGCAAGTCTATGTAAAATTTTAAAAAAGAAAAAAAAAAAAAAAGTTATGGTTTCTAATTTGTTCCAGTAGAGAGATAACTTATATAGGCAATAATTATATATGTATATAACTCTGCATTTTGTATATGTAGTGTAGTATCATAAAACCTTGAATAACATAGTTCATAAACTCTAAAGGAGTTAGAAAACAGGAATTGGTCACTGGGCCTAATTAGAAGACCTAGGGACAACTCCTACCTCTGACACTTACTATGTAAAGTTGGACAGATTCCTTAATTTCTGAGCCTCAGTTTCCATATTTCTAAAATGAAGTTGATAATCAGAGCTAGCTCTCCTTACCTATACACAGGATTTTAATCAGAATCAAATAAGGATGGATGTGAAAACACTATAGAGCTGAAAATTAAACTAGACCTTAAAATGATAGTTTGAAAGGCTGGATAAAAGTGGTCTCACAGAGGGAATAGTCTGAACACAGAATGAGACTTGGATATGGGAAGACAGGATAGAAACCATGTAAGTGTAGCAAAAATTAGTATTAGGAGAATGGGTAAAAAATGTTGGAAAGGGGATGAAGTTGAGGGTTATATGCCATAATGATTGGATTATGGCAGGATTCAAATTATAGAGGATCTGAAAACCTGAAGGAAGAGGTTGGACTTGAGCTGAAAGGGAATAAGAAACTACTTGGGGGTTTGAGTGGGGAATAATATAAAAATGTTTAACTCATATTCATTTGTAATCAGCATTTCACAAATTGGCATACAGGTATTTAGGATTAGTCAGAATTCAGCTAATCTGTCAATGATATGTAAGATGAATTGGACACATCTAAACTTACAATCTGGGCTTATCAACTAGATATTAATTTTGTTCATTTTTAATTGTACAAGGAATGCTAATACCTGACCAGCTAGTAGGTTTATTTTAAATATCAAATAAGATGGTCATACATCATCATCCACAAAAGGATTAAATGCCTCCTTTATGTAGGATGTTGTGGAGGAGAAAATATCAGGTACATTCAGGTAGGTGTTCAAAGTCCCTAGGAGTTCTTCCTGTTGCAAATAAGCTTAACCTATTTTGTAATGAGCCTCCATCATTATGAAGACAATGCAGAATACTGGTAAGGAAAGCAGGTTCTACCTGGCACAGTGGCACATGCCTGTAATCTCAGTGACTTGAGAAACTGAGGCAGGAGAATCACAAGTTCAAGACCAGACTCAGCAACTTGGCAAGACCCAGTCTCAAAAAAAATTTTAAAAAGAAAATGTGTGGGGATGTAACTCATTGGTAAACCACCCCTGAGTTCAATCCCCAATATCCAAAAAAAAATCAGATTCTGGAGCAAGAATAAGTAACTGGGTGTGAAATACGGCTATATAAACTTGGGCAAATTGACTCATTTACCTATGTTTTATTGTACAGCATTAGCATTTGAACAGATCTTAAAATATCTCTTGAATTCAAATATTATCTTAGCTGGGTGCAGTGGTGCACCTATAATCCCAGCAGCTCGGGAGGCTGAGGCAGGAGGATCATGAGTTCAAAGCCAGCCTCAGCAAAATCAAGGTGCTAAGCCACTCAGTTGAGATCCTTTCTCTAAATAAAATACAACATAGGGATGAGAATGTGGCTCAGTGTTTAAGCACTTGCCTAACATGTGTGAGACACTGTTTGGATTCTCAGCACCACATAAAAAATAATAAAATAAAATAAAATATAAAATATCCATCTACAGCTAAAAATATTTTTAAAATTATATTATCTTCAAATTAGTTTAAGTATTACATATATTATAAGTCTGAGTGGTTCTTTGGAAGTAGTAGCCTGTGATACAGTTCTTAATATTTTTCTTTATAATTTAGTTTATATTTCTAATTTCTACAGCATGTTTACTAGTAATAGATATAGATATATCTTATCTATACATAGTTTTTTAATGTAACATGTAAAATGTGATTTAAAGGAGGATCTTGGACCATGAATTAATTTAATAGATCATGGGGCAGGAAGAAACACTAAGATTTCACAGGAAAATAATAAACTAAACACTTTAGGAGAACAATTTGACAATATCTACCAAATTCTAAGATGTTTTTAAAAAGTGGGGTTTTTTTGGTTGTTGTTTTGTTTTGTTGTTGTTGTTTTTTTGGTACTACAGATCAAACCCAGGGGTACTCTACCACTAAGCCACATCCCCCAACCCCACCCCTCTTTTAAAGTTTTTAAAATTATTTACTTACTCATTTTGCAGCGCTAGGAATTAAACCCAGGAGTGCTCTATCACTGAGCTATGATCCTAATCTTTTTCATTTTTTATTTGGAGACATGGTCCCACCGAGTTACTTAGGATGTTGCTAAATTGCTGAGGCTGGTCTTGAACTTGTGACCCTCTCCTTCCTTTGTCCCCTGAGTCATGGGGATTACAGATGTTCACCAGCACATCTGGCCTGTGTTTAAAATATTTTAAACTAACTGCCAATTCCACCTCTAGATATCTATCCAACATGTATATTCACTCGTATGCACAAAAAATGTGTAAAAAGTGTGGGAGTATGACTCAGTGGTAGAGTGCTTGCCTAGAATGATACTTTATGTAATACTAAAGACTGAAAACAACTTAAATGGTCCATCAGTAAAGGAATGTTTGAATAAATTATATATCTTATCCTTTTTTAAAAGGAACAGTTTCCTTTTTTTAATTTTTATTTTTAGTTGTTGATGGGCTTTTATTTATTTATTTATATGTGGTTCTGAGGATTGAACCCAGGGCCTCACACACACCAGGCAAGCACTCCACCACTGAACCACAACCCCAGCCCATGATCTTATAATAGATTAGTATATACTCCTTTAAAAGAACAAGATATATTCCTATAACCATGGAAGAATATTCATGATATACTAATATGTGGTGGTAGTGGGGGAGAAGCAGAATAACATGTAATAAAATTTTATGTGTGTGTGTTTCTTAAAGTACAGCTACAATATACTGATGTTTGCATATGGGAGGAAATTTTCTGAAAATATTAATATTAATCAACCCGTAAGAAGGATGGGAAGGGTGACTTTCATCTTACCTTTGTGATTTTGGTGGGTGGGCTTAATCATTCAGTGTGTATTACTTTTATTTATTTATTAAAACTTGTTTAAGAAAATAAAACTTTAGGCTGGGAATGTGGCTTAGGGGTAGAATGCTTACTGAGCATATGCAAAACCCTGGATTCAGTACCCAAAACCACAAAAAAAAAAAAAAAAAAAAAAGGAGCAAAATGTAGAGTGGGAACTAAATAGTTAAATGTTCTGTAAAGTGTGTTGGATGTGAAAAGTGATCCATAAATGCCTACTATTTTAACTAAACAATAGAATGTGGGGACTTTTGTAATCTGAAGAAAGCAGCATTTCAACATCTTTTCCTACAGGAGCATATGGTGGTTAAGACCATGGGGGATGATGAATGCCTTGGAGATCTGCTCTCCTGGAGTTGACACATAAATCTTTTCAGTGTTCTCCATTGCTCTTATGGTGGAAACTTCTATGGAAATTATGTAAAGGTTCGAGTTTAAAACTTTTGTCAGATATTCTTAAAAAACAAACAAAAAAACCCAGCCACATGGTGATTGCAAAACATGATTGCTTTTAAGAGCCTTTGTTTAGAGTTCAGTTTATCCAATCACATGAAGAGTGCCTTTGACTAAGAATATTGAGATACCTTTTACCTCTTGGTGTTGTCTGGGCAACAAATTTGAAAATATGGGTATTATCTTGAGAGTTTTATCCTAGCATTTTACAGATTAACAGGAGACAGAAGGTTGTGCTACTCTAGGTAACAAGCTTTTTGTTTTGTAACTTTTTAAGTGTTCATTTTCTCCCTTTTGACACTTGGGATTAATTATGATTTATATTGTAATTAGATCAAGCCCTTAGAGAAAACATAAAAACACAAATAGGTCCTCTGATTGGTATAATCATTTTTTTCTTATGACCAGGTATTTTAAAAATAAAGTTATATAGGTTAAAGATATTTAAGAGCTTAAAAATGCAAACTAGAGAAAGCACTGAAGATCTCACATTACTATAGGTTGCGATGATTAATGAATTAACCACCTGGCAGAGTAATAGTAAATAAAGACTTTCTAGATGAAAATAGTGGCGTGTAGGGGAAGTCTGTATGTATTTCAGTTTTCATACATTTGTCAACTCTTGGGTAACAAAAAGATTAAAAAACAAAACAAATACAACCATTACCTGAAGCTGATGGGGCAATTTATGGATGATGATACTTAGTAGTAAAACCTTGGTGTTGTCTTGTTCACAAAGCACTTTCATCTGTGTATCTTAACAAGCCTGTAAAGTAAACATTACCATCTCCAGTTTTAGATTAAAGAAACTAGGGCTGGGACAGATTAAGGTTTGCCTGTGAACAAAGTAGTAGTCATTGCCACTTTTTAATGCTGCTTACTTTAGCTATTTTTCAGATTTGTGGAAAAGAACATAGAGGATCATCTCTAATCCAATATTTTCATTTTCTCATTAAAAAAAACCTAGGTGCATAGTGGGCCTTAATTTAGGTTTTCAGATATTAAGGCCAAAGGGTAGATTTTTGTGCCAGGCACTTTTTTAGGATAGAGTTATATACATGTGTTTATGTACATACACACATATACATACATACACACAAACATACACAAGTGTATACCCACACATATATACATGCATACACAGGTATACACACACATATATATGTATATGTAGTTATCAACTTAATTACTCTTCAGAATAATTTTATAAATCAGGTGTAATACTGTCACTGATTAACTTCAAAATTCACACCTAATGGTGTCACCAGGATTCAAATCCAGCCTATTAATTCCAAGTCGAGTTTTTCTTTTCTTTTTTTTCTTAGTTGTAGATGGACACAATACCTTTATTTTATTTATTTTTGTGTTGCTGAGGGTCGAACCCAGTGCCTCACATATGCTAGGCAAGCATTCTACCACTGAGCTATAACCCCAGCCCCCCAAGTCCAGAGTTTTAAACTGCCAGTTCTATTGCTTTAAATTAGGTGACTGTTATCTTAAAGTGGATTAAGTGAATTTCTCAGGATCTTTAGATTGGATGAGAACAATTTCTCTAATGTTCCTGAACCTCAGAAGTACAGATCTTGGGATATTTCCTAGGATTTTATTAACGCTTTTTTTTAAAATATGTATTTTAGTTGTTGATGAACTTTTATTCTATTTATTTATATGTGGTGCTGAGAATCAAACTCGGTGCCTCACACATGCCAGGCAAGTGTCCTACCACTGAGCCACAACCCCAGCCCTTAACCCTTTTACAGATGAAGTTAAGTGACTTAGCCAAAGTCTGTTTATTAAGTGACCATGTTAGAACCAGAATTTATGTACTGTTTTATATGCCACTGCTTTTGGCATCAGTTCAAATGATCTACCTATGATGAAATCTTGTCACAGCAGCAAAAGCATGTGTACATCACATTGCAGTATTACTTAAGGTCTCTTCTGGAAACAGATCAGCATGTTGAGTTTCCAAGTGTTCAGTATTTAAGGTATGATTATACCTTATGAATGGATACATAGTAATTATAGTGCTTAATGGACAAAAGAGACATCTGTTACTTTTACATTTTAAATCTATCTCCAGTGAAAGTGTAAAGAAATGCAACAAATTTTCCTTAGGGCTTTTGTGCATACATTTTTTTTCTTTCTTTTTTAATAGAAAAGTCCCTTCTGATTCCATGTGGAGAGAAAACTAGCTTAGTTTATTGAATGCTGCTCAGTCTAATTTGGAGTAATTTTTTAAATTCCTAAATGCTTGGGTATAGAGAGCTTGCTCCCTAGAGCCTTATTTTCTAGCAGTGGAGTCTAAAGGATTAAATTGAGCTGAAAGTAAATTGATTGGCATTTTGACACTGTGAACTATGAAAAGAAGTGGAATTTGTCCAACTTTTTTAAACAAAAAAAGTCGCAAAAGAACTATTTCCTTTAATGTGTCCCATTTTACAAAGATAGTTTTTTTTTTCTTAAAAAACCAAAAGGCATTTTCTAGCACTTTATCAATTTCCTGTATTACAGTTCAAAGTGAGGGTTTAACTTTGAAAAGCTTAATAAAGACCTGGATGGGGGCATTAGCATGGTTTCCTTACCCGAATGGGCACGGGCAGAGAGAGGTTTTTTGAGGACTGTGCACTTTTGGGGCATCACTATAGGAACCTTTTTATAAAAGACAAGTATAAATATTTATGAAATTGATATCTATGAAAATCTGTATCTCTAGCATGTTTAAATTCAAGAGATAAGTTAGAACTGAATAAGATATATTTCCTGCTGAATTCTTTTCCAGACAGATACAGATGATTACCATGTCATCGTCTTTTCTAAAGGGCATTATTTAGTGTTGACTTCAATAAAATCCTATCTCTGCTGTGTCATGAAAAGAACTGTACTTACCTTAACATTGCTTTTCTAAAGTGCTACTACTTTTTTTTTTTTTTTTTAATCACAGCAGGAGACTGTAATAAGTTACAGTCTGGAAAAAGTTTCAAACTGGCAAGTTTGCCAGATATTTTAAGCGGTTTATTTTGGGGTGTATCAGCAGATTTTTTTTTTCTTACACTGCCATTTGGGTGCCTGCTGACACAGCCTGAATAAATCTTTCAAACATTTTCCTTTCTATAGAGGGATGAAGATGATGAAACCCCAAGATCTGGACCTTCCATTAACTCTTCACTTGCCTTCTAGTTCCTTCCTATCATCTGATCTCTAGGAAACATATTTCTTTATAGCATGAGTTTGCAACGTTTCAGGTCTTTTAGTGTCTTAGCAACTAAGTTTAAGTTTTACGGAAGGACTGGTTAACAAAAGAGAGATTCTGGTTTTCGGCATACAAACACATATATACATATACACATATGCACGCATGTAGTTTTTAGTTTAGATTATTTCACTACTAATATTTTGAAAATTGCCACATTTTCCCATACAAAAAAAAGCCTGAACATTTATATAAAACAAAGACTTTATTTCTCGATTGTAGAATTTTTAGTCTTAAAGAGGCTTGTTTCTAAGTGATTAGTGAAGACCTCTTTAAAAATTATTAATTTCAGGCCAGGCACAATGGCACACACCTGTAATTCTATTTCCTGGGGAGATTGGGGCAGGAGGATCCCAAGTCCAAGGCTAGCCTGGGCAACTTAGACCACTTCTCAAAAAATAAAAAGGGCTGGGGATGCGACTTAGTGGTAAAGGGCCCCTGGGTTCAATCCCTAGTACACGTACACACACACAGAGTTTTGGCTTTTGGATTCCTAAAGCAGCTTCATTGATATTTATATTAGACAAGTATTCAGAAAACCTAAAATTACTGATGCCTGAAAATATTTGCTCTAGCATCATAAGACTGGAAGGGCAAGAGATAAGAGAGCTAACTTTTACTGAGTGCCTGCACTGTGCCAACCCTTTTTGTAAGCCACTACACTGCATGCAGGCGAGAGAGAGAAAAGTCTCATTTTACAAAGAGCTGGTTGCTGGTTAGGTGTAAGGCACTACTCAGTGAGTTTGAAGGAACTTGGTAAAGGCTTAGACCTGTAAAGGCATCAGAGAATACAGTTTTTTGGTAACAGCTCTAAATCAGGAGTCAAAAACCTGGTTCTTGTCTAAGTGACCTCATTTATAAATGAAGTCATCTGCCTAGACCCCCACATCTGAAAAGTGAGAATATAATCTCTATCCTGCCTTCTCAGCCGTGGTTACTAGATGGAATCACTGGCAGAGGAGAGAGGGAGCTTTGAAAAATATTCACGTTTAAATCCCATCCTCAAATAGAAAATTTGATTTGATTTAATTGAACCCTATTAGGCCTTCTGACAATAAATTTATGTGAGTAACCTATAAGTACATGTCTGTTGTGGAAAATTCAAATATACAGAAGAATATAGGATAAAAAAATGATCACCCAGCTGGGCGTGGTGGCACCAGCAACTCTGGAAGCTGAGGCAGGAGGATCGCAAGTTCAAAGCCAGCCTTAGCAACTTAGCAAGGCCCTAAGCAACTCAGCGAAAGCCTGTCTCTAATGAAATATTTAAAAGGCCCGGGGATGTGGCTCAGTGGTTAAGCGACCCTGGGTTCAATCCCGGGTAACAAAAGAAAAAAGAAAAAAGAAAAAAAAAAAGGAAAGAAAAAGACAACAAAAAACCATTCTCTCAAGAAATTCTGATTTAGTCTAAGGTTCAGTTCTGTGCATTGCTTTTTTGTAAATCACAAGTAATTCATTTGTGCAGCTACAAGCTGTGAATCGCTAGAACAGTGCTCTTTACCCATTAAGTCCCAAGTTTTCAATTCTACACAAGGTGGTACACAATGGGTTAAATTTATTTGCAAGGGTTATTGACAGTGTAAGATAGGATTTTCTTTTTTCCCCACCATAATTTAAATATTAGTTAAAAATCTAATCTCCAAATTTCTCCCAGCACATAGAAAGCCATTGATAAATGTTTCATTTATGAATGTATAGCCTTAAAAATTTTTTAAGATCATTCAAAATATGGATTTGTTTGAGGTACAATGCATAGAGCTGGTGGTGAAGCGGCACTTTTCTGTTGAACATTGCCCCTTAGAGAAATGCGTGCCTTTCTCATTCACCCCACAGCTCGCTACACTCCTTCACCCAAGCAGCAGTGCCTTGGGGCAGCGGCTTGCAGGGCAGGCCCTGACGCGCGCTACGGGATCCGCGTGGGCGCAGCGACCTCCGGGGAGGGGCGCCGGCCTGGCCGACCCTCCCGGCTTTCTCAGGACCCTCCCACCCTCCGCCCCGCCTTCGTCCCGGGGCCCCGCCCCGGACGCGGGTAGGGGCAAGTTGCTGGCTGAGCTGGGCTGCCTGGACTCCACAGCCGAGCCCCAGGGCTTCGGCGGCGGCCTCTGTGCAACCTGGCGGGCCCAGCTCAGCCGCCGGGAGCCAGCACTTCTGGCTTGGCGGAGTCCAACTCAAGCGCCTCCTGGAAGCGCCGGACAAGAACCACCATGCGGAGCTGTGTGCCTTGAGTCGGCCCCATGACCCTGACCACTTTGGCCCGCGAGAGTAAGGCGCCCCCCGTCTGCACCTGCAGCCTCTGTGGCCCCGACATGATCCCTTACTTCTCTGCCAACGCGGTCATCTCGCAAAACGCCATCAACCAGCTGTGAGTCCGCCGCGCGCCTCCGCGAACGCTCAGAAAGTTTGCTTTTCAGCAGCCGCTTTCCCCAGCATCCTAGGGACCGAACGAACTAGCAAGGGCGAAGGCACAGCCTGAGTGTTTGAAGGTCTTGAGCGTCCGGGAGTTGGGCGATGGGTTTCTTGTGGAGGCAGTAAAGTTTCCCGCAGTGGGGTTGGGCGGAAGAATCCTTCGGGGGAATTTCGGATTAACTTTGAGGGAAGCTGAAAGTGGGGTCATCCCAAAGAAGTCTGCGGTGATCGAGTGACAACCTAGCGGTAAGGCACCCGGTAGATGAGGTTGAAGGGTGGTAGGAGTCGGAATAGCCGACCGGAAACTCAAGGACTTGCTCAGTCCTGCTGGTGACCAGCCTCCTGTGGTGGACGGTTTTGTTTGTTTAAGTAAATTTGCGCGTGACTAAGTTTGTGCTACAGACGGTTCCCAGGAAGAAAGGCAGTCCCACTGGTTGTAGATTAGAATTCTTTCAGAAAACTAGTTTTCAGTCCTTCGTTTTTCTCTTATTGCTCTCTTACTAGTACGTGCTAATAATCGGGAGTGCAAGATTACTAAAGCTTGGTTATGTTCTTTCTCACTGAAGTGCAAGATTCAAGCATTTAAACCGTCATGGGTGTGTGTGCGTTGTGCGCGCTGTATTGGGAGTTGAACCTAAAGGAGCTTTCCCACAGAGCTGTGCCGAGCTGCAGCCCTTTTTTTTTTAAAATTTGGAGACAAGGTCCAAAAAGTTGCCCAGGCTGGCCTCGAACTTTCACTGTTCTGCCTTTGCCTTCCCAGTCGCTGGGATTACAGGTGTGCGCTGCCCCCCCCCCCCCAGCTGTTTTTGAAATCTCTGGAGTTGTGCCCTTCCGTTGTGGTTTAGCTATTTGTGGGAAGTGACAGTGTGTGCTGATGCTTGCGGTTAATTTCACCTCACAGTTATAAAGCTCAAAGTAGAGGAACTCCACCTATTCAAGCTACATTCTTAAACCAATAGAGTGGTTTAAGGTACTTTAGATAGCAGCACTTTGGTCTACGTTAGTGTATTGGCACTCCAGAGTGTCTGCAGAGGAGTCACCTGCTGAGATTTTCCTATACCCCCAGCACTTAAGTGAGGCTACGGTCCTTCTCCTTCCTGAAGAACCCCCCCCCCTTTTTTTAAATTGCCCAACAGAAACTTTCCATTATTCCTCATTAAAGATCTGTGGAATAGCATGTGAAGTGATTTGTAGATAATCTTACACCTAATTTATTATTTTAATTAGCTCTTTTGTCCTCCCAAATCAAATTCGAGTTTCAGCTTTTTTCCTATTGATTCATGGTGACTCTCCAAAAAAATGAGCATTAGCAAAAGAAAAAAGGTGATTTTACTGCCTTCTGCTTAAACTTGAATTTTTCCTGTAAAAGTTGTTGGGAGGGTGGAGTGAAAGAGAAGGAAAGGAGTGAATAATCTGAAACAGGATAACCAATCTTAAGGAAATCGTGTTAATAATACTTTCAAAAGTAAAAAAAAGGTGCTGGGCATGGTGGTGCTGGCCTGTAATCCCAAAAGCTAAGGCAGAAGGATTGCAAATTCAAGCCGAATCTGGGCAAATTAGCAAGACCCTGTCTCAAAATAAAAGGAGCTGGGATGTAGCTCAGTGGTAGAGCATCCTGCTGTGTTCGGTCCCTAACCTGGCAAGTAAATAAATAAAGTAAAAAAGGCAGTGGAAACATCCCAAGTGTCAGAGGATGGACGAATGAGTGAATAAAATGTGATATATACATATAATGGAATATTTTTCAGCTTTTTAAAAAAGGAAATTCCGACACACGCTACAACAAGAATGAACTTTGAAGGCATTATTCTAAATCAAATAAGCCAGTCATGAAAGGACATACAGTGTACAATTCCATTATATGAGGTACCTAGAGTAGTCAAATTCAGAGGCAAGAAGATAGAATGGTGGTTTTGGGGGTTGATGAAGAGAGAATGAGTACGAAGTTTCATTTGGAGAAGATGAAAAAAATTCTGGGGTGAAGGGTGGCAGTGGTTGCACACATTGTGAAAGTACTTAATGCTATAGACTGTACAATTGATAGAAATCTCATGTATATTTAATTACAATAAAAAAGTGTGTGTGTGTGTGTGTGTGTGTGTGTTTGGTTCTGTTCTAGGGATTGAGCCCAGGGCCTCATGGATGCTAGGCAAATGCTTGTGTAACGGAGCTATATATCCCTAACCCAAAATGTTTTTAAGGCAGAGCTTCTGAGCTTTTGGGGGGGAAAAGGAATTTTGAATTATACTTCTTTGTGTAATCAAACAAGTACCTTTTCCTACTAATTAGTATCTTTGGTTTAATTATTTTACTTTAGTTCTTCTTTTGTAAGTGGGGATATATGAATGATTCCTCAAAAGAGCTCATATATTCAGTAACACTTTGTGAACTTTAAATCCCTGCACAAAAATGATTAATTTTTAATGATAATTAAAATTAACAATAATAGCTAACATTTATTGACTACTTGTTACTGTTCTAAGAATTTAATATATCTCCCTTAATCCTCAAATCACCCCTGTGAACTAATTCTATTTACAAATGATGAAACTGAGGCTTAAAGAAGTAATTGCTCAAGACCATATAGCTAGTAAGTAACAAAACTGTCCCTCAAATCCAGATCTGTTTCTTAGGCCAGTGTTCCTAACCATTATAAAAATGATATTTGCTGGGCACGGTGGCGCACACCTGTAATCATAGTGGCTTGGGAGATTGAGGCAGGAGGATTGCAAGAGCCAGCCTCAGTAACTTAGCAAGGCCCTAAGAAATTTAGTGAGATCCTGCCTCTAAACTTAAAAAAACAATTAAAAGGGCTGGGGATGTGGCTCAGTGGTTAAACGCCTCTGGGTTCAATCCCTAGTACCAAAAAGAAAGATATTTTGTCTTAGTAGTCGCAGGGTCACTTTTTGACTGTCTTAGGAATTATCTTTGCCAACATCTTCAGTTTTAGTTAAAAAAAAAATGTATTTGCTATATGGAGTTTTACTGTTAGGTAGATAAACTTTCGAAGAATTTTCAGAAAAAGAATTTTTTTAAAAGAAAAAACTATTTTAAAATGTTTCAGAATATTTCTTTCATTTTTGTCTTTTTTTGCCGCTTCTTTGTTCTTAAAAGAGACTTGCTATATATTTCACTTTGAGCCTGGCACAGTGGCACATGCCTGAAATCCCAGCATCTTGGGAGGCTGAGGCAGGAGGATCTTGAGTTCAAAGCCAGCCTCAGCAAAAATCAAGGTGCTAAGCAATTCAATGAGACCCTTTCTCTCAATAAATACAAAATAGGACTGAGGATGTGGCTCAGTGGTCGAGTGCCCCTGAGATCAATCCCTGGTCCCAAAATAAATAAAATGAAATTCACTTTGAAACTATTTATTAGTGTAGCTTTAGATGTCATGTTTGTTTAACATTTATAGTGTTGCCCAACTCATCATCATTAAAAAAAAAATCATTTAGGGCCAGGCAAGATGATAATCCCAGGGACTCAGGAGGCTAAATCAGGAGGCTGGCAAATTCAAGGACAACCTGCAATTCAGCGATACTCTGTCTCAAAATATAAAAAGGACTGGGGATATGGCTCAGCTGTAAAACACCCATGGGTTCAATCCCTAGTACTTAAAAAAATAAAAAAAAAATAAAAAAAAAAAAAACTTGGAACTTGTCAGGCATAGTGGTTTACACCTGTAATCTCTGGAAGTTGGGGAGGATCACAAGTTCAAGATTAGCCGGAGCAACAGAGTGAGACCCTGAGTCAAAAAGAAAAAAAAAAAAGTCTTAGAATTTAGGCACTGAGACATTGATTTGTTACCTTGTGTTTTTTGTCCTTGACCTAAAACAATTGTATTTATTTACTTGGTTTCATATATGATTTTGACTTCCTGCCCGCACATTTGTGCTTTCTAAACGAGCTCAGTAATAAAGAAGGATATTGAGATAGTTATGCAAAATATACCTTTTCATGAAATTGAAAACAGAAAATGTTTTGTTTTAGTAATAATACTAGGGCTCTTTCAGTTTTATTTTGTAGTTGTCCAAATAAATTCACAAGTGCTCTTCTCCAAACTTACGCTTGCAGCAGAATTACCTGGAGGGCTTGTTAAAACACAAATTGCTACCCAAAGCCCAGAGTTTCTGATTCTGTAAGTCTAGGATGTGGATAGAGATTTGCATTTCTAACAAGTTCCTGGATGATATTCATGATGCTGGTCTGGGAACCACTACCTTTTTAAAGTATTCCTCTGAGCCAGATTGGGCGAGTCATCATCCACATTTTATAGAGTAATTAACTAGAGAAATCATAATGGTGAAGTAATTTGCACAGAGCTACATGGCATACTATTGGTACAACTGAATCTTGAACCAGCATTACCCTTCTCAAAATCCCAAACTCTTACATGTTGTGCTTAAAGTCCTAATACATATATCTTTATTTATGTATATTTCTTTGTGTCTTTATGTATGTGGATGGGTGGGTATGGTATTTCTGTGTTTGTTGCTGGGGATGGAACTTAGTGCTAGGTCCCTTGAACTTTTTTTGAGATAAATTTCTAGCAGCAGAATTTCTGGGTCCAGTGGTATGTACATGTTAAAAATGTGATGCGTACTGCCATATTGCTCTTTAAAAAAGGCTTTTCCAATTTGCTCTTACCACCTGTATACAAGAGCATGTCTTAACTGGGTGCAGTGGCACACACCTGTAATCCCAGCATCTCTGGAGGCTGAGGCAGAAGGCTCACAAGTTCACGACAAGCCTCAGCAATTTAGCGAGATCCTAGATAACAAGACCCTGTCTCAAAATAAAAAAGGCTGGAGATGTGGCTCAAAAGTTAAGTGTCCCTGGATATTCAGTCTTTAGTACAAAAAAAAAATATCTTTTCCTATATCTTTACCACCCCTAGTAATAGTAATAACAGCGTTAATTAGCAGCTAATTTTTTAGTGAGCTCTTATTCTCTGACAGACACTATTTTAAGCACTGTGCATATTATCTCGTTCTCCAGTCTTAACAACCTCATGAGTTACAGATGAGAGGCACAGAGATGTTGAATAACTTATAAATTTAAAATTATATAGCCAATATGCAAACATACTCTAACTCCAGAGCCCCTATTCTTAAATTATTTATTGTTCCCTTATTACTATGAGGTTTAGCATTTCTTTATATTTTATTGGTCTTTTTTTCATTTTTCATCTGTAATTTGCATGTTTGTATTTCTGGTCATTTTTCTATTAGTATTTTTCTTCCTCCCTTCCTTTGGATTAAACCCAGGGTCTCATGTATGCTAGACAAATGGTCTACCACTGAGATAGATACACCTCCCAGCTCTCCCCCTCTATTTCTTTTTAATATTCTTTGTATATTATGAATACAAGGCAAAAATACTTCTCCTATCTTATTGCTTGCCTTTTTAAAAAAAAAGTTTTTTTAGTTGTGAATGAACCTTTATTTATTTATTATGTGTTGCTGAGAATCTAACCCAGTGCCTCCTCACCCATGCTAGGCATGCGCTCTACTACTGAGTTACAACCCCAGCCCCAATTGCTTGCCGTTAGCATTTCATATAAAAGTTTTAAATTTTTGTATAGTCACATCTGTTAGTATTGTAGCTTATGGTTTCAGAATTTTGTATCTTGTTTAAAAACTCCTCACCTGCTCCCAGGATTATGGATGTAATATTTTTATAATTTTTCAATTATATTTACATTTTTAAATATTTACTCTTTAAAACATCTGTAAGTCATTTTTATTCATACTGTTAGGTAGGAGTCAGACTTAACATCTTTTTCCAAATGGTTTGTAAGTTATTCAAATACCATGTATTTAATCTATTTTTACTTTGCTAATTTTAAATACCACGTATATTATATATTAAACTCTTATAAGTTGGTTGGTATTGCACATGTCTGTAATCAGAGGAATTTCAAAGGTAGAAGAAGGATCACAAGTTTGAGTCCAGCTTGGCCAATTTAGCAAGACCCTATCTCAAAAAAGGGCTGGAGATGTAGCTCAGTGGTAGAGTATCCTTGGGTTAAATTCCCGATATCCCCTTCCCTGTTAAAAAAAAAAAAAAAAATTTAAAAAAAAGTATATATATATTAGATTTATATAATATATATTTGATTCTTAGGGTCTGCTTTTGTATCCTCAGATTATGTTGCTGGGTTTTTTGTTTATATACCCAATACCATGCTAGGCATAGTAGCACACACCTATAATACCAGTGACACCAGAGGATGCTAATTTCAGGCCAACCTCAGCAACTTAGGGAGACCCTCACTCAAAAAATAAAAAGGAATGGGGATGTAGCTTTGTGGTAGAGTGGCCCTGAGTCCAATCCCCAGTACTAAAAACAAACAAAAAGCAATACCATGCTGTTTTTACTTACAGATTTAGTACTTATTTTGATACGTTTTATGGCAAGACCTGCCTCCTTGTTGCTTTTTAATGTCTTAGCCATTTTTATTTTCTAGGTAAGTCTTAGAATCAGCTTGACTTTAAAAAATTCTATTGAAATTTTGATTGATATTTTACTGAATTCATTTTGGAGAGAATTAACAGCTCTGTGAAATGAGCCTTCCCAGTGAGAAATGTGGTATGTGTTTTATTCATTGCTTTTTTAATGTCCTTCATTTAACTTTTATCGTTTTCCTCATAAGGTAGTTACACATTCTATATTTGATATATTCATGGACATTTTATAAAATTTTCGTTGTTTTTGTGAATGAGCTCGTAACATTTTCTGATTAGTCATTGCTGGAGTGTAGTAAAACTGTCACTTTTCACATTTGCTTTTTATCAGACCACTTTGATGAACTCTTTCTTTCTTTTTTTTTTTTTTTTTTTTTGTGGTGCTGGGGATTGAACCCAGGGCCTTGTGCTTGCAAGGCAAGCACTCTACCAACTGAGCTATCTCCCCAGCCCTGAACTCTTTCTTGATTGTAAATCTGATAGATTTTTTTTAGTTGATTTTCTTGACTTCTCTGGGTGAACCTTATATCATCTGCATATAAGTTTTGTCTCTTAAGTATTTACAACGTCATTGCTTTGGCTAGGGCCTATAGTGTAATGTAGTGTGCAGTGCTAGTGGGCTTGTCTTATTTTCCATTGTAAAAGGAATGCTTTTATGTTTTGTAAATAAGTATAAGAGATCATTTGTCAAGTTGAGGGCATTTTATACCATTGCTAATTTACAAAGATTTTTAATTTGATATGGTTTTTGAATTTCATTGAATACTTTTGACACTTATTAAAATAATATTTTCCCCTTTTCTAGTAATGTACTGACATTGAGTTGCTAAAGTTGAATCATGAGCTATACCTTTTTATTTTTCATCCTCTGGATTTGGTTTACTAATATTTAAGGTTTTGCATTTGTCTCAAATATTTGTTGAATCTTTAGTGTTGTCATTGCCCATCTTGTGTCTAACCTGTAGAATGAGTAGCTTTTCCTTTTTTCTGTACTCTGAAACAGTTGTTTAGCAGGGTTACCTGTATTTTAAAGCCTGGAACCAAGTTGTTTTCCAAATGTTAAAACATAATGAAATTTTTTCCTTTTAGTTTTTAAAATTTCTTTGTTCTCATTGAATAAATGTAACTTATCCATGATGCTATTAAAAATCTAGGTCTTCTACTGAAATGGGCAAATACAATTAGAGTAATAGTTAATTCAGGGATTTAAACTAGGCATTTATTTATGGTTTAAGGGCTCCCCCCCACCTCTTGATGGAGAGAGAATAATATTTACAAGAGGCATTAGGGACTGGGGTGTAGCTTTGTGATAGAGTGAGTGCTTAGCATGTACAAGGCCCTTGATTTCAGTTCTCAAAAGAGGCATAAGATGTTTCTCTGATTCTAAATTAATACTGTTTTTGTGATTATTTCTGATCTTTGGAGAATATAACCTTAAAAATTGGAATGAATCTTCTGAGTATTATGGCCTTGAAGGTTAATGGTTTAATTTCAGGGTGTAAAGGTACATTTATGTTCTCATTATTGATGATAAGTTTGTGTGATTTTATCCACACTTATGCTCCTTTCAAGTCAGTAGAGCAACAATTGGAACCAAGTGGGGAGGGCTGTCACCTTTGGACTTCTTGGAATCATGCTTAACCTGGTTAACTGAAGAGTAAATCTGCACAATGAAGATGAACAGGAATGGTAAGGTAGTGATGTGTTCAAGTCAAGATTTCTTTTAGATAAATGTATAGTGACTTTCTCCCTCCTAAACTATTACTATTCAGCTTTTTCACCTGCACTCACTTGTGAAATTGGACAGTTTTTCTAAACTTACACCGAGAAACCACTGCCCAAAGCCACCTGATTAACGATGTCGGTCTGTTTCCAAGAGCTTTTGGACCTCAGAAGTATTTGAGAAACTCAGACTTTTAACAGATCATTTTGAGCACACCTTTCCTTGGGTCTTTCCAGTAAAATTGCATTCTTTAGCTACCATGTGTTCAACTGCCTCGGGCTAAAGAAGAATAGTATAGATGCTGTCACATAATTTCTGAACTTTATACTCTTCCTGAATTTCTGAAGTGAAAGCAGAAAATTCATATCCTAACTAGTTTCAGATAGGTTTAGAGTTAGCTTTACATTGTTGAATGAGGCAGGATGTTGCTTTCACTAACTTAATTATGTTTAACTTGATATGCTAAAAATCAAGGCCTTTTTAGGTGTTCCAATGATTTGAAAAGGACATAACCAATGATATGTAAATAAATTACTAGTGTTATCCACAAAGGGCAAATTTGGGACCATCTCCTTTTTGCATGTTGTGTGAATTTAACAAATTTCATTTTCTGTATTAATCTGTTTTTAGAGGGGTTATAACCCTTCTTTTTTCGTATTATGTTTGCTATAGGAGCAAAATCTAGAGACTTGATCACTCTTATAGATAAGCCTTAGTGTTAACCAATTGTAGAGTTTTAAATTTTTGTTTTTATTTTTTGGCAGCACTAAGGATTTAAATGAGGAATGCTCTACTACTGAGATACATCCCCAGACCTTTTTATTTTTATTTTAAGACAGGGTGTCACTAAATTGCCCAGACCGGCCTTGAACTTAGATCTTCCTGATCAAATAAGATGTTTCATAAGAAGGTTTAATAAAATTTTCAGATGTGATTTTTACTTTTATCATCTGCATTTAATATTACTCGAGATTCACGTCGTTATTCATGATCCATAATAGGCTATTTCAAGCCTGAGTGCCCTAATCATGGAATTTATATTGATTATCTTCTGTAATGACTGTGTAAGAGTTTATATACCACAGACAACTTTATCTTTTTGCAATATTAAGCATTCTTCATCATCCCAGCAAAAGATCAGTCATGTTTATGAACTCAGCCTCTTGTCTGTGCATCTCTGTGCTGTTCTCTGCATTTTGTATAGTAAAAGCCAGTTGATCTCCATGGGAGCTAAATCAGATAAGAGTGTTTGTGACTTTTCTTCACTGATTTTAAGTAATTATCACTTAGAGATCTCTTAAGAGAAATGTCATTTCTTTAGGACCGTTTTCTGTTCTGTGTCCCTTTAAACTACTGTTTCTCTGAATGTTAAATTTATCCAGTTCTCATGAATATTGAAATTTTTAATTTCCTCTAATTAGATAATCTTAATTTTTGTGGGGACCTTTTGTGAGAACTTGTTGATGGGGAGATGTGAATTCTCAATGTAAATTTTTCTAAGAGATGAGTGAAATAATAACTTCAAACAATGAGTGAAACTGAACTTTTTTTTGAAATACCTTTGATCAGATAAGATTTGGGTATATTTCATTAGATCAGCTTCACCTCAGTAAAATATATCACACTTAATTCCTAAAATATCACATTCCTTGAACATCCTCATATTCTGCACACACACCCCTTCCCCAGCACTGGGGATTATACCAGTGGTTCTCTACCACTGAGCTATATTCCCAGGCCTTTATTTATAATTTTGAGATAGGATCTCATTAAATTTAAGAAGCTAGTCTCAAATTTATGTACCACTGCACCCTATAAGACATTTTCTTTAAAAACTCTTAAAAGGTCTCTTGGATCACATGTTCAGAATGACTATTTTGTTGTTTGTCCTTGTTCCTAAAAGTAGTACTGTGATGTTTAGAATGAAACAGATCTGAGTTAAGAGCTTCACCCCTTAATAGCTGTGTGACTTTGAACATATTTAATCCACCCTAGGACTTAATTTCCTCATCTGTAAAATGGAACTTATAATGCTTGTAAGAATTAAATTATTACTTGTGAAATACTGGCAATGGTGAGCAGTCAGTAAATAGAGGAGTTTTTCTATTTTTTTTTTCTTTTTTGACATGAGCCAAATTACAGGAGAATTAAAATACAAAATGGCACCTTACCTGATGATAAAAATTGTATAATTTTCATTATTATCATAATTGTACCTATTTTGTATAAGGGGTGAGAAATAAAAAGAAATACTGTACAAGACATGGTTCCTACAGTCCAGATGCTTAGTCTATTGACTAGGTAAGACTTATCAGTAAAAGGATAAATAAGTGTACAATTCATGCACACTAAGTGCCAGGCAAATGATGCAGTTGGTGCTTTCAAAGTTCACAGCACATAGGCAAGGGAAGAGTAGGGAAAGTGGAAGTACTGGGATTTGAAATGGAGCAAATTATATTCCATGTATGTATGATTAATATGTCAAAATGAATCCCTAATAAAAATGAAATGCACTAATAAAATCATTTTTAAAAAGAAATGCACTAATAAAATCATTTTTTGAAAGAATTGTAAATAAACCAATTAAGAAAGGAGTTATAGCCAAGCCCACTGGCACAAGCCTGTAATCACCGTGACTGAAGAGGCTGAGCCAGAGGATTGGGAGTTCAAGGCCAGCCTGGGCAATGTAGTGAGAACCCATCTCAAAATAAAATTGAAAGAAGGAAGTGGAGTGGCGAGGAACAGTGCTGGGGACTGTAGCTCAGAGAACGCTCCTGGGTTCCATCTATAATACCACGGAAAAGAATGAAAAAAGGATTTATGGAAGTAGGATTTGCTCTAGGTCACTGACCTTCATTTCTGACCCTCTTAAATGTCTTGATTTATCTAAACAATGGTAAAGGATACTTGTATGGTTTAAAAAAGAGGCCGGGGAGACCTGGTGGCAAATATTATAGCCATATGTAGCCATATATTGAAAAGAAAGTTTTCAAATAATGACAGTTATTAATCACTTGTGGTAAGGCAAATCAGACAGATTTTTTTCTTTAGAAAATTACCATTGGAAATGGGCATAGTTTTTAATCTGATATCTACTGGGTACATAGTATAGTAACCAGAGTTTGCAGACTTTACATAGCTTATTTAGGCAGGCTGCCAATTTTGCAAATCTGTTGTTATTGAATCAGTATCCATGGCTGAGAGAACAAATGTAAAATCCCCTCAGGCAACATAAGAACAGAAATCATTAAACTCTTATCTGTTAGTGGCTTTATGGTTAAAATACACACATTCAATTAATCCAAAGCAAAATCTCATTCTCTGCTTCCTCCAGGTGCTTAGCTCTAGATATTATTACATCAGCATCATGTGGTAGGCAAAGTGTTTCCCATGGCACAGAAGTCTTGTAATATTTATAGTAGAATGAGCTATAAGGGGAAGGGTGTGCTGATTGCTGTTTTTCCTTGTTCTTACTGGCTTGGTTATCAGTTTAATGACCTGGTTTAGCTTTCTATGTAGGCAATCTGCTTTTTATATATGAAAGTCATCGTAGTGGATATGGCAGTCCTTTACATAAATAGTATGCCTATAATTGTATAAGTTAATAAAGTTTTAAGAACTATATATACATGCCATGTTACACTAAGCCCAGATGACACTTTAATATGATATTAAGTTAAAAAAAGAGTTACTGCAGCTACTAAAAATTTAGTGTTTTTGCCTTAATAACGCTCCTACACTCAGAGAAATGGCAAAATGAGACTAGTGATTCTAACCAAATGAATTTAAACCCCGTATAATTTTTTTTTTCAAAGTTAGAGAAAAACTGAGGACTATAAACTCACTGGTTATCTGTAATTTAAAGAGGAAAGACCATCATTTTAATCATACCTTGTATTGCTTACTTCTTTGAAAGGACTTGCATTTATCTGGAGGGAACCCACTTTAGTTCTGGCCATTAGTATGTTGGAGCTTATTCACCCCTCTGGCTCTCAGTCTCAATTATGATAAGTCCACTGTAACCACACTATCAGTACTTTCTCTCATTTTATTGCCATTTTATATGCTTGTGAGAATTTTCAGAAAATGATAATCATTATGAGAAACTTATGCTTTTTAATAAAAATCTTATCTCAATGATAACGGCCAAATTATATGATGTCTATGTGTTAATATGTAACAAGAAATCCCACCATTATGTACAATTATAATGTACCAATAAAAAATATGGAAAAAGACAAATATAGAAAAAATAAAGACTAGTTTCTTTGTCAATTAAAATAAAAAATAAAAATATCAAGTGTTATGCTTTTCTTTATGGCAGTCTTACAAATTAGTTTCAGAGAAATTTCCAAGTGGAGAATCCTTTTGACTTTTGTGGGAAGGGTACTAGCAATTAAACCCAGGGGTACTTTATCACTGAGCCCCACCCCCAGCCCTTTTTATTTTTAATTTTCAAATTTTGAGACAGGGCCTTGCTAAGTTGCTGAGGTCCTCACAAAATTGCTGAGGCTGGCCTCTAACTTCCCATCCTCCTGCCTCAGCCTCCCAAATTACTGGGGTTATAGGTATGCACCACTGTGCCCATCAAGAATCTTCTTGACTTTTTAAAAGCCTACCCTTATACATAGTAAAGTTGTTAATAACTTCAATTCTCTACCACACCTACTCATCTTAAAAGTGATTTTGTCCTGCCCAGTGTGGTGGCACAGTCCTGTAATCCTAGCAGTTTGGGAGACTGAGGAGGATCCTAAGTTCAAAGCCAGCCTCAGCAATTTAGCAAGGCCCTAAGCAACCTAGTGAGACCTTGTCTCAAAAAATAAAAAGGACTGAGGTTGTTGCTCAGTAGTTAAGCACCACTGAGTTTAAAAAAAGAAAAAAAGATTTTGTCCTGGATGAGGAAGTTTGTTTTTTATTTTTGCTTTTTTAAATCAAATTGGTCTAATCGACATAGCAAAATGTGCTTTTTTGGGGGGTTTGGGGTTTTTGCTGTTGTTGTTTGTTTGGGGTACTAGAACTTTAACCCAGGAATGGTTTGCCACTGAGCTGCATCCCAAGCCCTTTTTAAATGTTGTTGTGGTGTTTTTGTGGTGCTGGGGATTGAACCCAGGGCCTTATTCTTGTGAGGCAAGCACTCTACCACCTGAGCTATATTCCCAGCCTGTCTTAATGTTTTATTTTGAGACAGGATCTCACCAAGTTGCTTAGGTGTTCTCTAGGTTGCTGAGACTGGCTTTGAACTTGAAATTCTCCTGCCTCAGCCTCCCAAATTGCTGTTACTGCAGGCAGGCACCACTGCACCCAGCAGCTATTTTTAAATATTTGTTGGCAAGCATGTTTAATATAGAAAAACCAGAAAATACCAAGTTGTGTTTCTCCTCCCCTCCACGAGCATTACTCTTATTCTTATCTCCCAAAATATTTACTGTTAACACTATCAAAGTTTTTTTCTCATGTATGTGTATGCTTTTTAAAATCGGATTGTCAGGACTGGGGCTGTAGCTCAGTGGTAGAGAGCTTGCCTAGCACATGTGAGACCCTGGGTTTGATCCTCAGCATCACAGTAAATAAATAAATAAAATGGGATTGCCCTGTGTCTACTGCTTTGTAACCTCTTTACCTCTTTTTCTTTTTTTTTTTTTTTTTTTTCACTTTAGCATATTGGAAACATCCTGCTATTGTCCTGAAATGTATTTCTTTCATATCCTTTTTACTGGTCACTTGTTTTCCACTGAACTATTTCACATTTTGTCCTACTGAACATTTTGATTGTGTCCAGTTTTTTGCAGTTATAAACAAAGACTCAGTGAATGTCCTTGTGCCTAAATCATTGCATGTGTCCCTAAAAAAAAATTATATATATATATATATATATGTATACACACACACACACATATTTCCTAAAGCTCAATACTGGGATTACTAGACCAAAGGATTTACATATTTTAGAGGTTTTGATACAGATTATTAGTCTGCTTATCAGTTGTGTACTGTACTCCACCAGCAATTTTAGTAATTAATTTGTATAATATTCCTGAAGTAATAAAAAGTAAAATCAAGTTAATTTTCTCTTCAGTTGATTCTTACTTGTCATTGCCATTTGAGACCCTCTTTAATACTTAAGCACGGATGAAAATGCTTTGATTTGTAATCTGAGTAGAACTAAAGATGAAATAATAGTGCATTGGTAGTTAAGATGAATAAGCTAATTATCCCAACGTGCTTTGAGCATATATATACTGTTTATGAATTTAGGTTTGTTGCTCATATTTTCATTTTATCCTAAAATCACCACCACTTCAGGTATAGAGAATTCTAGAGCCAACAAGCTTGCTTAAGTTAGGGTCCTACAGCAAATTAACTCAGACCTTAAACATTTCTTTATTTTCTTTTTAGGGAGTGTTAAGCATCATTGAGATTTTCCATAGTACTCTCTGGTTAATGATAACTGAAATTTTAAAAGATGATCAAAGCTGGGCCAGGTGGTACATGCCCGTCATCCCAGCAATTCCTGAGCCTGAGGCAGGAGGATTGCAAGGCCTGCCTCAACAATTTAGCAAGACCCTAAGCAACTTAGTGAGACCCTGTCTGATAATTTAAAAAGGACTGGGGGTGTGGCTCAGTGGTAAAGCACCCCTGGATTCAATCTCCAGTGCCACAATAAAATAAATACATAAATGAAAGATGATCAAATGCATTCATTTGTTAATACTAGAGACTAATAAAGTTAGAATTGCCTTATCCTATTTAAAATGAACATATTTCACAAAAATTGAGATTAACTTTTTAGGGAATATGCCATTTAAATTCTAAAATTTTCCATCTATGAATCCATGTGAGTTTTAGAATACAGAATAAAGGAAAAGAGTGTTTTTAAGAGACTCTTGATTTGAATGTTACCACCCTATCTAGTCAGTGTCCATGGAGGTCTGTAGCAAATATACAGGAAAAAGGGGGGGGAAGAAAATAACAGAAACAGCAAGGCAGGATGGAGAAAGGAAGCCATAGTGTGTACTGGCTTCGGTATTGTTGGTTGCATGACTTTCTCTGAAAGCAGCCAGCTTTCTTAATGGAACGTATGTGTTTAAATCACAGACAGGGAGAGTGCTTTAGAGTGAAGTTTCACTTTTTGTAGTGGCAGCAGTCCTGGACGTGTTGCTGGAATTGAGGATGAGTTTACCACCTTCTCTTCAGACCTTATCTCTGCCTTCAGCTCATCTCTTTTACTTAGCAAGCCTTTGTTCATTGGAGAGTGGATCTCTGCCTCCAGCCTTTCCAACTGCTGTCAGAAACCAAAGGTGACAGATAAGGAGTTCAAAGGTCAAAGTGGATAATGTGGGGGTCAATCTGGCTTTAAGGGTTGAAAAACATCTCTGGCCTGCAGAAATCCAAACCTGAATTGAAGCCTGGGAAAAACTTAGTTTATCAACTTCAGCCTTTCAGCTCCAAAGAAAAGCTACTAGCTGTTTCTGCAATCAGCAGGAACAAAAAAGAAAATGTCTAGAAAGGGTGTGATTTAATTAAATCAGGTCGTATTGGCAATTTCATATTTGAGAGAGATGGTTTTTGTGGGAACATTGCTTTGCTTACTATGAGATCATATGTATCAAATCAAAAACCAACAGTCAACCACAGTCTCAAGAATCTTTTATTGAGTTTCAGAATAGAAAGTCAATTGAATGAGATTCAGATATTTTATTTACTAATATCTCTTTTTGGTCTATTAGAATATGATGGAGGAAAAAAATAGGAAAGGAAAATAACATGTGTATTTCTTATTAGGGCTAACATGTTTTAATTAAATTACCTTTTCTAAGTATTTTGCTAACTTCAAAATTAAAGTACTACAAATATGTGATCCTCAGCTTGATTAAAAATCATCTTTTTAGTACCAGTCCTTTAAGTTAGCAGTTGTTCTTGCACACAGTCCCTGAAACCATAAGTCATTTTCCTGGTCCTCAAGTCTAGTGAAAAGATAAGTCAGCAGGACAGCTACATAATAATGTTCATGGTCTTGTTAAAGTATCATTAAGAATTTCAGGACTAGGGATGTAGCTCGGTTGGTAGAGTGCTTGCCTGGCAAGCACAAGACCCTGAGCTCAAATTCCCAGCACTACAAAAAATAAAAATAATAAAAAGAATTTCAAGCATTAAACCAAGTGTGGGACCCTTCCACGCACCAGACTCTGTTTGACTATACAGATCACAAGCCCATGAAACTGGTTCTCACTTTGAAGTGTGCAATTAAATAGAATTGGTCAGAGCTCTGCTACTTATTAACCTTTTTGGTGGGTGGGTTGGGGCAGACTTACTGGGGATTTAACCCAGGGTACTTTACCACTGAACCGTATCCCCAGCCGTTTTTATTTTTTATTTTCACACAGGGTCTCACTAAATTGCCAAAGGCCTTGCTAAATTGCTGAAGCTGTCATTGAACTTGTGATCCTCTTGTCTTAGCCTCCCAAATTGCTGGGACTACAGGTGTAGGCCACTGTGCCCAGCTCACCTGTGTCTTTCTAAATCTCTGTTTTCTCTATTCTTATCTTCCTATAAAACTTTTCCTGTTCTATTCTCTTTCTGCATGGTTTGGAGAACCTGCAGCTAGATTTGGGAATATGTATACTTCTCTTAACTTCTGAAATAATGTTTCCTTGTATTTAGCTGGTGGAACAATTAAAATATTAGGATATTGTTTTTAGGAGAGGTAATTAATTGATTTAACTAGAAATATATGCCTCATTAAGTTTTAAAAATTCACAAAGTTTGATTCAAACAGTTATATATTTGAGGCAAGATTTCAGTAGAATTTTAAATGAATGAGATTGAAGTTCAAAGAGATTAATTGACTTGTTCAGGGTTATTAATGAATGAAATGGCAATGACTGAAATCCAGGTCTTCTAACTTTATATCACATTTTTGTCCTCTGCTTTATTTGACTTTAATCAATATTATATCTCTACCTAGCAAATGATTATTCTTTTATTGATCCCCTACAATGTACTAGGCACTAGAAATGCATCAATGAACACAAAAAAAAAACCAAGTCAGCTCTCAGAACTTACAGAGTGTAAATAAATTGTTATAAATCATCTGATGATATAGCTCTAAAGAAGAAATAAAACAGGAGAAAATGGTTGAAAGTAAGCTGAGAGAGGATGCTATTTTAGAGAAAATGGTCAGAAAACAAATGTTGTTTCAGTTACAAACTGAAGTCTACACATTTGGTGTAAATACACAGATCAATTTTTAGGTATAACAAATAATATGAGGACATATTTGTGGACATAATAGCAATAGGTGAGGATTGTTAACCATTAGTAAACATCATTGTGGTAACCATTACACTTTGCATTTAATCTACTTTTCCGGGTAGCATAGATTATAAAATCAGCAAAGCTGTGAACCTAGTCATTACCTTTTATGCAGAATCACTTATCACATAAAGCAGTGCTTAATATATTGGTGATCTTATATTTCTTTTTTTAAAAAATATTTTTAGTTGTAGATAAACAATACCTTTATTTATTTATTTATTTAATCCCCAGCCCATATTTCTCTTACCACTAGAAAATAAGTATTAAAATTAAAAGGCGTCGTTTGTTTTTTTGTTTTTGTTTTTTGGCAGGTGTGGGGCTGCTGGGAATGGAAACCAGGGCCTCCACACACTAGGCAAGTGCTATACTATTGAACTATATCCCCAGCCTTCAGGGTAGATGTTAACATTTCTGGATCCTCCAGTAGGTTTGGGAAATGTAAAACTTCATTTGTTGGTCAGATTAAATTTTAATGAATTTCAAAATCTTATAATTTTTTTTATTGTACTGAACTGTTGTCTAGTACTGTAGGGCTTCAATAAATGAATTTTCACTTAATGCTTAGAAATGTTTATATAAAAATTATAGATGGATTTTTGAAAGTGGGGAAGAAAGGCAGCATGAAAGACAGGTAATCTTCATAGAATTTGTCTGTTGTGTACTTTAAAGTGGTAGAGTCCAAAGTATTAATAGAAAAACCTTAGAAACTCCCAACCCTAATCTATTTGTGTGTATTTCCTCTGGTTTCAAAATTAAATCCAAGTGTAAATCATTCAGTGTTTCCCTTTTGTTAAAGCTAAGCTTCTATCTGCTAAAAAGTGATGAGACGCACTAATGGGAAGCTGCTAATTCCCAGCAGTCTGTAGTTTCTTTGGGCAATTACCAGGTTCCTTTAGTTCATAGTTTTAGGAAATAGGAAGTTAATGAATACACTAAAATAATATGCACAAGTGGTCTATATATAATTAGTACATTATTTTTTCTGGAGAAAAAGACCATAGCTTTCTTCCAATTCTCAAGACTCTGATGATATCCCCTACAACAACCAACTACCATCTCCACAAAGAGCCTGAAACAGGACTGTTTCAGGCATTTGAATTAGAAATCAACAATTTTTTGTAAGCTTTTTGAAATTACCAGTGAGATCCATTTATCTTTTTTTGTCTTCTTTCAGTACTAGGGATTGAACCTAGGACCTAGCACATGCTAGGCGACTGCTACATCCCCAGTCCTTCATTTATCCATTTTTAAGCAATCATTCATGATTTCCCCATGCTGAAATAATCTGAACTAATGTTTTCTCTCTACTGTGAAGAATTGGGCATATTTTTGAATACTTTTTCCCTCTCAATATTATTCTCAAAGGTGCTATTCCTATAATAATATTGGCTTAAAAGAAACTTGGAATATTTCAGTAAAGCCTAAAAGTTCATGTTTCTCAGCAGATAGTCACAACTTGACTAGAATGTTGCCTTCTTTCTTTCTTTTTTTTCATGAACTTCTGATCTGAAAAAATGCACAGCAGATTCCATAAGCCTCTTCATGACACTAGTAAAATTTTAGGAAAACATTCAACATCTGCTTATCTTTCCTGCAGTGGAAATGTTCATAATTGCAATGTGCAGTTTCCTTTGAATAAGATAAGCAGATTTCTGTTTGTTATACTTATGTTTCAGAAGTGTGTTTACTGCATTCTTTAAATGTACTTAATTTTTTTTTTTCTCCTGACAGTTTGGAGGTTCCAAAAACATGTAATTATTATTGGATTTTTCTTAACTTTCTCTTTAGGATACCTGTATTTTTCAAGATACTTTCTTAAGTCTCATCTCTTAATTTTAGATTTAGGGGCCACACAGGAAATATGTTCTTCCATACAGGTTTACCCCTATAACTGCATCACTACCATGACCTTGATTCATTTCAAAACAATATTTTTTATAAAACCCAAGTTCCAGGCTGGGGAGATAGCTCAGCTGGTAGAGTGCTTGCCTTGCAAGGACAAGGCCCTGAGTTCGATCCCCAGTACCGCCAAAAAAAAAAAACCACAAGTTCCACAAAGGACTTTTTTTTTTTTCTTTTTCTTTTTTTAAGGGGATGGAGTAAATGTATAAGTCATCTTTGTCCTTATTCTGTTTTTTGTCTGGATGCTAGATCCAGAAAGCTCTTAGCTAGAAGACTGCTAGAGGACTTTCCCCCAGTCAGCCCTTGGTGATTCCCAGGTTGAAAATCTGTTTGTTCCAGTTCCCAGAAAACTAAACTGCTGAATATTTTACCCTGTCGACCTGGGAAGCTCTTTTGTCTCTAGCTAAGATGTGGCAGGCCATCCTGGCAAGTGAGTTACCCGAAACCTTTCACTGCTTTGCTTTGGGTATGACTGTGCCACAATCATGTGTGGTAGAGATTACCTTGCCCATATTAGAGATTATACATCTATTCAAGATAAAATTGGGGCTGGGGTTGTAGCTCAGTGGTAGAGCACTTGCCTAGCACATGTGAGGCACTGGGTTTGATCTTCAGTACCACATACAAATAAATAAAGGCATTGTGTCCATCTGCAACTAAATTTTTTTTTAAAACATGAAATAAAATTGAGCATTGGTTGTTCTCTTGGTTGCCAAGAAATGCATCACTACATTTTTTTGTGTGTATCCCCTCATTTGACATAATAATACCACTGTTGTAAGCCTAAGTCTAGAACTGAGTCTTCTATCTTTAATAAGACATGCATACCTAAATATCTAAATATAGCAAGGTGTGTACTTGGCTAATAGGAGAAACTGTAGAATGACCTCCCTGGTCTTTATTACTAGTGTTATAATTATATTTGAGTAAATAGGAACACTGCTTTAGTTCTACTTATAAGCTGAAATTTCTTTCCATCTGTTTAGTTTCCTTACATAAAAAGTGTTCTGCACTAGAACAAAAAAAAAAAAAGTTAAATAAAAAGCCTACTTACAAAAGAAACTAGGAGTGGGGTCTGGGGTTGTGACTCAGTGGTAGAGTACTTGCCTTGCATATGTGAGGCACTGGGTTCAATCCTCAGCACCACATAAAAATAAATAAATAACGGTATAGTGTCCATCTACAACTAAAAATTTAAAAATACATATTTAAAGAAGAAGCCAGAATTTAATTTTCTATGAAAATATGATCAGAGGATGGTTTCTTTTTTCTATTTCTTTGACCAAAAGTTAACATTTAATTAGAACATAAAAAGTAAAGCCTAAGCTTCACATACTTTATGTATTTTAGAATAATGACTTGCTACTTTTTTAGAAAGCCTTCCACAAAGGATATTTTATCCCCAAATATGTGAGACACAGGATAGATACCACCAATCCTGTTAAATAGGTGAAGAAACTCAGGTACAGGGAGGTAAAACGACTTTTCTAGCAAGCTAAGTGAATCACTAATACAACCAGTGTAGGTAATTCCAGTATACCACAGCAGGCAGCCTGTTATGAGAATTTCTTTCATAAACTTAAAAGTGAATTTCTTTTCATTTCTGTGCAAGAGATTCTCCCTTCCTGTCCCTTTCCATGTTTAACTGACCAACTCTCAGGTAGGGAAGGGACAGGACTCCCCCCCACCGCCCCCCAGTACTGGTGATCAAACCCATACCTTGCACATGCTAGCAAATGCTCTACCACTGAGCTAAGCATCCAACCAATCGGGATTTCATTTGCCAAAAAACTTAATTGTGGAAGCACTGGATCCAGTGAATGAATTAACCACTTGGTTAATAGCACTTGGTGTACCCTACACAGTTTGAACAGTCATATTTGCAGAGTAACCCAGCCCATTATGTCATACTCTTTAAAGACTTTCTTTAGGAGTTGCCTCTGTTATGGAAACTACTTGGTACTTCTGCTTGTTTAATACTGTAGGAATATAGTGATCTCATCTTGAACTAATGGAGCACTTTTAAGGTTCTCAGTGATAATCTCCTAAAATCAAACTTCCAAGAGTTTTTATAATGTTACATGAAGAAATTGAGATGTGTATTATACAATTCATTAGTGACAGAGCAAGAACTCCAGGTCACCTTTCAGTCCCGTGCTTTTCCTTTCTACATTTACATGTTGCCCTAAAACAGGTAAAATTCTAACCTTGTCTTAGAAAAACTGTCTAAAGTAGTACAACTGATTTAAAGGTACCCAGCCATAGGTAAAGTGTGATTAGAAAGCCCTGATTAGTTGACTTCTGATCAAGTGTGTACCTACTGTTTACTGTCTCCACCAAGTCAGTGACAATGTAATCTGAGAACTAGAAGTGGAAAGATTTGATTTGAGGATATTCTGAACTTCCAGTGTTGATTCCCTTTTCAAATGGCTGGTTTCTGAATGTAACATCCACCTTATCTTATTTTTCATTATATTTTACTTAGCATCTTAATGGTACAATTTCATTTATAGAAGTGAATTAGGAAGCAAAGTTAGTCACCCATTATATTCTGTTGGTTACATATAAACTGAATCAAATCTCATTTCCCGAATTACTCTACCAGTCCTTTCTGTGGATCTAGCCTGTGGTTCATCTTTAATTCAGGTTCTCTTAAGTCTCCACAGCCAGGTTTTACACAAACTTGATTTTAGAGATAGGGAAATTATGTTCCTGAAAACTGTCTTCTCATAGATGTTCTTCAATAATAGACTATTTAATTTAGTTGAGAATTAAAAAAATTTAGCGTTACTTGCTTACCAATTCTTCACTAATGTTCTGTTCCAATGCAATACAGATGAATTTCTAAAATTCACTTGCCTTCATTTGACTAAAGTTGGCTTCAGGTTTCTGATTCATCTTTTGTTCATTACTATGTTCAGAAAACTAAAATTTCTTATGGTTTAAAATGGTGATTTCAGAGCTTAGCTACATTATCATTCATTTAACCAGAGTCCATTGGTATACTGTCATATCCTTTGTGGGATAGGAAGGAGGGAAGTCCTTTGTGTAAAAGCATTCTCCTCAGCTGGTCTTCCTTGATGCTGAAAGTTTGCTGCCTGGCAGGATATGATATAGACATACGTGATAACACAGTGACAAGAGGAAGAATTGCTTATAAGGCCCCTGGGTTGTCCAAATTAATTGGCTGGCAGTTGGCAGATAGGTTCAGGCAGATTTGATATTCATATACAAGGGTTAGCAAACTAAAGAGAAAATTTAGATGGTGAAGAAAAACTATTTCTAGAAACGTTTTGAGCAAAAGCCCGTGGCATGAAAGTTAAGCTGCCTGGTACAATGACTGACGCCTGTAATCCCAGCTTCTTGGGAGGCTAAGAGGCAGGAGGATCAGAAGTTTGAGGGTAGCCTTAGCAACTTAGTGAGATCCTGTCTCAAAGGGCGGGATGTGTGTGACTCAGCAGTAGAGTGCCCTGGGTTCAAAGGGGGGCAGGGGACTGAGAGGGGCAGCAAATGGAGAAGAGAGGGAGAGAGAAAAAGAGGAGGGGAGAGAAAGGAATGAAAGGAAATAAGTTCATAGCCATGTAAATAGACTTCTTTTTCAACAAAAATCTTAAAGCATTAGTATTTATTGAAGGCAAAGACCTGTTAGAAGAGTCAGGAGGGGCAAAGAAAAAAAACCATTCTTTGTGAATGGAAGGAATTTGTACATATCAAAGTATTTCTTTCTCTGTTTTTTTCTTAAAATAACTTTGTGGAATAAATTTTCCATCGATCAGAAGGACTGCTAGACATCCTCAGATATCTGTCTTCTTTCTATTTCCACTGGCTTACATCAGGCCACCCTCTCTCTTGCCTCGAATACCAAAGTAATATCTTTCTGTCTAAGTCTTATTCTACTTCCCAGTCCATTCCCTCTACTGTTATTAGAGGAATCTTTCTGGAAATGCAAATACTAGTTATCTTGCTGAGGATAAAGTCCAAATTGCTTGATAGGTGGTATAACACTCTTCAAGATCTGTGCCATGCTTACCTCTTCCCATTTTTACAGCAGCCTTCCTTCACTTTTTCACAATGCAATAGTTTCTGCTTCTCCCTCCAACCCGCTGAGCCTTTGTGGGGTTTTTGGTTTGGTTTGTTTTGGTTTTTGTTTCTTTTTTTTTTGAGGGGAGCAGGTGTTGTTTGTTTCTTGTTATAGTTTGTTTGGTACTGGGAATTGAACCAAGGGCTACTCTACAACTGAGCAACATTCCCAGATCTTTTTACTTTTCATTTTGAGTCAGGGTCTTACCAAGTTGCCTAGGGCCTTGCTAAGTTGCTGAGGCTGATCTAAGAACTTGCAATCCTTTAGCTACCCTGTAGTCAGAATTACAGGCAGATGCACCATGCTTGACTCCATCTGGGCCTTTGTACATGCTTCTCCCTCTGCCTGAAAGCATCCTGTTTTGGGGCTCTCAACCTCCTTTCAGGCTAATGCCTGTCCAGGCTCCAAGACAAGATTGCAGAGGCAACCTTTTCTGTAGGAAAAAGAACTCCTTGAGTCCCCTGTGTTCTGAAGATGGTAGTGTATTTTTTTAGGTTATTGTTTATTTAACCATCTGGTATAATATTGCTCTTATCAGAAAGCCCATCCCTAATCACCCTACCTAAAAAGCAGTGCATTCTTTTTTAGCATCTTACTGTTTTCTTCAGAGCATTTGTCACCATCTAACGGTTTATTTATTGTTGCCTTCTGCTTCACAAAAATACTGGTCCCTTGACTTTTTCATAAAAGTTTATTGCTATATTCCCAGTGCCTTGAATGGCATCTGTTACCTAATACATTCTTTAATAAACACCTGTTGAATGGAATCTGATGTATTTGTGAAAAGTAGTTTTCAAACCTGAATGAGTTTCAGAATCAACTAGAGCACTTAAGAAAAATATTACCAAATTAGATTCCTTGGAATAGGTTCTGACATCCACATTTCAAAACCACTGTTAGATTGTATAAGTACAGAAAGATTAAGAAAGATTAAGTATCTTCTGTTTCATGTGAATTACTTTGAGTTGGAATCTTCATATACTTATAGTTTGATTTCTCTATTTGTAACGTATGCTCTGCTTGGTAGTTTCACCAGTGGGAAAATGTGGGTCCTGTGAGCTGTGTGGAATTAACCAAGAGATTAGATTATCAGTTAGGTAGTTTTTGCCTAACACATTTATTTAAACCTACAGATGACAGGCTCCACTGTCATGGAAGGAAGAGGAGATTATTATATAGAACCTAGCCAAAACTACTGTGTCTGACTAAGAGGTTTCTGAAGTCTTTTGTAGTCATCTCACACAGAAGGCAGATATAGAGCAGTAACCCCTACAACAGCCAACTTCTCAGAAAAAGGAAGTTCAAGAAAGAATACCAGATAGAAGTTTGCAAGTCAGTTCAAAGTTCTTTTGCAAGAGGAAGAAGTCCCTGCTAGCATCAGTCACCATTAAAGGCTACAAACAAGAACAAGTAAGGCAACCTCTCCTGTGGTTTGTGTCACACATGTGGACTTTCTCACCTGCCAAGTAAACACCAGAGAATACATAGTGACTTTCATACTTTATTATCTTGTGTGTGTACTTGAATCTTTTTTTTTTTTTAAGTTTTTTTTTTCAGTTGTAGATGGACACAATACCTTTATTTTATTTATTTATTTTTATGTGGCACCGAGGATTGAACCCAGTGCCTCACACATGCTAGGTAAGTGCTCTACTACTGAGCCACAACCCCAGCCCCTGGTCCTGAATCTTAAGCATCCCTGTTATCTATCATTTTCAAGTCACATTTATGAAGGACTCTAAATGGCATTACAGTGGATGCTATATCAAACACTATGAATAACAATCTCCCTGCACTACCTTACATTCAAAAGCAAACAGTATAGCTGGGTGTGGTGGTACATGCCTGTAATCCTTAGGAGACTGAGGCAGGAGGATCACAAGTTCAGGGCCTCCCTGGGCAATTTAGAGAAACCCTAAGCAACTTAGCAAGACTCTGTCTCAAAATAAGATTTTTTAAAGGGCCAAAAAATAAAATAAAAGGGCTGGGGATGTATTGTAGTAGTAAAGTGCCCCTGGGTTCAGTCCCTAGTACCAAAAACAAACAACAACAAAATATATGTATAGACTTAAAAAGTATTCACCAAACTAAGCAGAAATAAAGTTTAACATACTCCAAAGGCAGTAGAGCATATAAACAATTATATTATCTTTTGCTTTTGCATGAGTTTTTCTATACACGGTAAATAAACTTTCTCTTTGGAGTTGGAACAAGAGAAGAGGAGGAAGGTAGCTTGAATCCACCCAGATTTTTATAAAACAGGTTGTACCCTATCTCTTCTCCCAGAGGGATGGACCATCTTTGCCAAGAGGTAAGCAGTGCTGCCAGCAAAGAACCTCAGTCACTTCAGTGAAGACATATGGGCAGCCTTAGTTCCTTCTTATTTGAGTAGTATACATAGTTGATGGCAAAGTATTTGGGACAGAGGTAGCTCATAAATGAGGAACTTAATCTGCAAAATGTTTTCCAACCCTGTGGGTTCTAATTGTTGGTGTCTTCACAGCTTACTTTCTCTCAGGCCCCACCCCTCGCTGCAGAAAACTTGTTGACAACAGCTCCACTTTTTCAAGTCTTCCACAAAGGCAGATGTCTCTGAAAATGTAGCTTACGCAAAACATCTGTGTGCTTGACTCTGTTCCCACGATCTGTATTTTCCTGTACTGCCTTTTCTCTCTTTTTAATAATTGAAAACACAGATTAACATCCTTTAAGAAAATTTTGCAAAAGTAAAAAAAAATCACCCTTAGTGCCACCATTCTTATTAATAGCCATTTCCATACTAGCCATAATACCATCCCATTCTTCATAAGTAAAGCTTTTTGCCTGGTTATATACTTTTTCTAAAGCAGAAGTTCAGATATTTTGTCATACAGCCACTTCCCTGTTTTTTTCCTGACTTTGGCATCATCATTTGGTTTTGGTGGTGAGTTAACAAAAGGGCATTGCAGCTTATCAGCACACCATCAGCATGTTCTTGTTTTTATTTTCTGACTTTTGGGACCCAAGTATTCTAGTTTTGGGAGTATGGATGATATCCCGCCTTAATTTTTTAAAGTAAGACATTAATATTAAAGCTTGAATTTTTTTAATTAAAATAATAAAATTTAAAACAAACCTGTGTCTTCTAGAGACAGAAGCATGGACAAAAACAAGGAGAGTAATCCTTAACATGAGTAGAATCTCTGCTCTAAATAAAACAAAAACAAACCTGTCTTCTAGAGACCAAAGCATAGATAAAAACAGTAATCCTTAAGGTAAGAAGAATCTCTGCTTCAATTAAAAAAATACAAACAACAACAAAAAAATCCATGTCTTGATATGTATAGAATTTTAATTCTCTTAACACTTAAAAATTGCTATTAAATCACACTGACTATTCAAGACAAGTGACTGTACCCATCTCAGTCATAGTATTTTTTTAAAGTTTACTTTTTGCCCTTGTTGTGTTTCAAACCTCAACTCTCCCAATACCTAACTAATCTGTTGGTAGCAGAGCTTCACTTCTGTTTATCTACCTTATCAGAGGTGTTTATATGTCTCACCCTTCATCCTCTTCTTAATAGTGAATAAGGCCAGAACATGTCTCTCATTATTCTCACTTTCTTATTTGACAAAAAGAAAAAACAAAATGAACTATGTCTCCTTGTTTGGTTAGAATGATTAAATATCTTTAAAACCGCTTTCCTTTTAGAAAGCATGATTCCCTGTGCTTGAATGTTTAAAATTAGATCTGTGATAGGTGGCATTCCCTGATAGCTTAGGAAATCTATAGGACTAAACATACAGCTTTGCTAGCTGTTTATTACTGTGTAAGAAGACACATGACCCTCCTTAGGATTGTAGCTTTCCTTCTACTCATTTAAGATAAGTTTTGCCTTTGGTAATAAAGCTGGTTTTTAAAATAGTTTCCTTTTGATCCTTATGTTTTTCTGCACCCTGGAGAATTGCCATTGGGGTAGATTATTGAACCTAGCTCAACCAGGAGCTAAAAGCAATCTAAGCAGCAGGTATGGGATTGAACTGCAATATCTGTTCCTACATGGGAGCAAATATATAATGAGTTTTAACTTTTTCCCTCCAACACATTTCAGATACATATGACAGTTAAATTTACTCTTGGATCATTTTGATTTGGACATTTTCCTCTTACTCCAAATCCTAATTGTAATTTGGAATCCTCATTGTTTTCACATTGCCCTGTTTTTGTACTGCAGAATACTACTTTGCAATCTCTTGTCCCCAGCTCTCTGATTTCTTACAATTCTCTGGAAAATAGAGGAAAATGTGCTGCAGGTTATTGCTTCTTTCATGAATTTATAAAATAAATGTCAAACAATGGATTGGGCATCAAGAAAACCCAATAAATTAATTTCACAAGGAACAAGAAAGAGTGAAGTTTTCATCTGTAATGGTGAGACAATTCTGGAAGAGAAAGAAGTACAGAAAGCAAGGAATATCAGGTTGATTAAAAATTGTGAACTAATTAAGAACAGCAATTGCTACTTCATTTCTTTTTCCTTTGACAACTCCTTAAATCGTTATATGAACTTTAGTCTTTTGCCCTTTTTTCTTTCCTACTCCTCAATCATCATTATCTTTTATATTGCACAAGTCATTTGTTCCTAATCAGAGTAATTAGGCCAAGGAAAACATAAAGGGCATCCATTTTGGAAAAGAGGAAGTCATACTATCCCTGTTTGCAAATGATGTAATCTTATATATTAAAAAAAAAAAAAACAACTATTAGAACTGATAAATTCAGAAAAGTTGCAGGATATAAGAGCAACATACAAAAATCAGTGATGTTTCTATAAACTAATGACCAACTTGCTGAAATAGAATCAAGAAAACAATCCCACTTACAATAGTTACCCCAAAGACAAAATACATAGGAAGAAGTTTAAGAAGGTAAAATAACTCTACAATAAAAACTGATCAGCCAGGTGTTGTGGTACACACCTATAATCCCAGCAGCTCGGGAGTCTGAGGCAGGAGGATCTCAAGTTCAAAGCCAGCCTCAGCAAAATCAAGGCACTAAGCAACTCAGTGAGACCCTATCTCTAAATAAAATAAAAAATAGGGCTGGGGATGTGACTCAGTGGTTGAGTGCCTGAGTTCAATCCCCAGTACTTAAATAAATAAATAAAAACTGATAAAAGAAATTGAAGAGAACACACAAAAGAAAAAGAAAAATGATATCCAGTGTTCATGGATCAGAAGAATTAATATTATTAAAATGTCCATGTTACCCAAAACCACCTATTGATTGAATTCAATTCTTATAAAAATACCAAGGCCATTCTTCACAGAAATTAAAAACAAATAGTCCTAAAATTCATATGGCCCCAAATAGCCAAAACAGTCCTGAGCAAAAAGAACAAAGCTAATGGCATTACAATACCTGATTTTAAAACATACTGTAATGCTATAGTAACCAAAACTGCATAAAACAGTTAACTGCTTTTACAAGTGACATAACCTAACCACTGGCCCCTCTTGAATTTCATTGTGTGTTGTACATGGCCAAATAGCTCTGTAATGTTCATTACAACTATTATAAAAGAAAAGGAATTTTCCAAGGGACTTTAAAATTCAGGCAGTGAAGGGCTAGTCAAGAAAATCAGGCAATAGATTTTAAAGAGATTCAACATATTTTGCCATGCCTTTCTCTTTTGATATTTGGGAATTAGTGTTTGTGAGGGACTTTTAAGAGGGCCTGTTGGAAAATCATTTCATTTCCTTAGGTAAGGTTGAGAACAACTATAGAAGAGATTGTATGGTAAAGAATGCTGGTAGGTGTTTTGCAGACTGGACTAAATTTTTATAGCCAATGAATTTTGAGAAGTTACTTGTAAGAGTGTAGTAAAATAGCACTGAACTGACTCAGTTAAAAAAAAAAATTATTGCATTTCGTACGTTTGAGAGTCTACTTTTAGAAGGCTCTTGGTACCTTGATGGTCTAGCTAAAATGGTACTATAATGTTCAAGAACTCAGAATGGTAACAGAGCCACAAAATGGGATTTAAAAACAACAGAAAACTTAAAAGTAATTCTAAATTCTGATCCCTGCACTGTCATTCACTGATAGTGACATTGGTAAGCGTAAACAAGTTTTCTCAAAGCCTTTGTATTCTTATTTATGTTAAATGAAGAACAGAAGATGATTTCATTAAGCTAAAGCCTCAGTGTGTTACTTAAAAACTCATTGACAAACTTAGGGTGAGGAGGAGTTTCAGAGGAGCAGAGAGACAGCATGATGGCAGTGGGTAGGAAAATGACTGGCCAGGGAAGAAATTGGGGACACCAAGTACAGATTTCTTTAAAGTAATCAAGAAAACTTAGAAGGGAACACAGGATCAAGTTAAGATTTTTTGGTTTTTTTACTCTTGTTTTAAGGATGTGAGAGACAAGAATTATCCAGTCTGGGAAGAAGTAGTCACTAGAGAGATAAAAGTGACTTTGGAAGAAGTGGAGTCAAGTACACAGGTGAAAGGTTTAACTTTTACAGCTGGATACATTATTCTCAGATAAAGAAACAATAAGTGTACAGGTGAGAGAAAGTAATTGGGAGAAATCATACCAGCTAGCCATCATCTTGGTTTTATATAAGGTCAGGTTAACTGTAGAAAGCTGAAGGAAGCAGGAGTCAAGAGTTGGGAGAGTTTGGAATAACATGGGAAGGGAGCTTTCCGGAGATGTCAAATGCACTGCTGAGTTAACTCAGTGTTTTTACTGTCATGTCTGATAGCTTTGTTACTGAGATCATGAGTGTGCTATGACTTCCAGAAGCATGATTTTGTAGTCTCATTCAATATTAGGGTGCCTTTCATTAATTCAGTAGGTATTTATAGACCGTTCACTTAGTATCAGGCATTATGCAAGACATTAGAGAGAACACTAGAAAAGATGGTTAAAGTTTTTGCTCCCAAAGAGCCTACTTCTCAGACAGATAATAAATAATTCATTAGCCAGGCATGATAGCACACACCTGTAATCTCAGCTACTCAAAAGACTGAGGCAGGAGGATCAGAAGACTGAGACCAGCCTGGGCTACTTAGTAAGACCCTGTCTCAAAATAAAAAGGCTGGGGATGCAGCTCAGTGGTAGAGCCCTCCTGGGTTCATCCTCCAGTACCACAAGGGAAAAAAAAAAAAAAAAAAAAAACCTCACTAATCTTTGAATTTTAAGCTGTAGTATTATGAAGGGAAATTAGGAGCAAGGAAAATAATAAATTATAGGAAAACCAACTAGGAAACAGGATATGAGATGGTTAATTAGGAAAGAAAGAAAAATCCAAAAAAAGTTGACCGCCTGGAAAAAATTGAGGAACTTAAGGGACTAGGAGTCTCCTTCAGATTGAAAGGTGATTGAACACATTGGAGTCACAGGGAAGACGTAGGTTGTTGTCACAAAATAGGAGTTTGATTTCTGAAATCGAGTTCATCCACATTGCCTGGTGCAGTGGTGCACACCTATAATCCCAGAGACTCTGGAGGCTGAGACAGGAAGATCACAAGTTCAAGGCTAGCCTCAGCAACTTAGCAAGTCCCTAAGCAAATTAGTGAGACCCTGCCTCAAAATAAAAAAGGGCTGGGAATGTAGCCGAGTGATACATTGCCACTGGGTTTATTAAATCCCCAGTAACCACCCACCCCTACCAAAGTTCATCAACATCTCATGCCCTCCAGAGGGACCTTGGGAATTAGAAGTCTGTTTAAACAGAGTCCAGGTAAAGGTCTTTCAAGATCAGAAAGATGAAAACCTTGGGGGTGAAGCTGTTAGACTGTAGTAGGAACCAGAGTGAAAGGAGATTGAGCAGGATAAGGGATAAATAAATGATAGCAACAAGAGTGTCAAAAAAAGACAACACATAGAAGATAACCTGAACCTCAGAAGAGGCTTTTCCGGGGGTAAAAGAGAATGGGTCTGAAAGCAGGGTTTGACATTTTGGTCAAATGCTTGAGAGACTAACCTGCATTCCTTCTGCAGGTATGTTTTAAATACCTAGGAAGACATTTGTTGAATCATGTAAATGAAATGATTTTTTCAAATGCTGAACAATTTTTATGTGTTAATCTTTTGTTTTATTCACACATCTACTTGAAATTTAGTGCCAAGTAATGTTGGGTCATGTCTCTTAGTAACCAATAAGTAACCAGTATTTTTTTTTTAATTTTTTTTTATTGTAAACAAATGGGATACATGTTGTTTCTCTGTTTGTACATGGCGTAAAGGCATACCATTTGTGTAATCATAAATTTACATAGGGTAATGTTGTTTGATTCGTTCTGTTATTTTTTCCCCTTCCCCCCACCCCTCCCACCCCTTTTTTCCCTCTATACAGTCCTTCCTTCCTCCATTCTTGCCCCCCTCCCTAACCCTAATTCTAACCCTACACTAACCCCTCCCTCCCCCCATTATGTGTCCTCATCCACTTATTAGCAATATCATTCGACCTTTGGTTTTTTGAGATTGGCTTATCTCACTTAGCATGATATTCTCCAATTTCATCCATTTGCCTGCGAATGCCATAATTTTAATCATTCTTTATGGCTGAGTAATATTCCATTGTATATATATACCACAGTTTCTTTATCCATTCATCAATTGAAGGACATCTAGGTTGGTTCCACAATCTGGCTATTGTGAATTGAGCAGCTATGAACATTGATGTGGCTGTGTCTCTGTAGTATGCTGATTTTAAGTCCTTGGGGTATAGGCCAAGGAGTGGGATAGCTGGGTCCAGTGGTGGTTCCATTCCAAGCTTTCTAAGGAATCTCCACACTGCTTTCCAGAGTGGCTGCACTAATTTGCAGCCCCACCAGCAATGTATGAGTATACCTTTCTCCCCACATCCTCGCCAACACCTGTTGTTGTTTGTATTCTTGATAATCGCCATTCTAATTGGGGTGAGATGGAATCTTAGGGTGGTTTTGATTTGCATTTCTCTTATTACTAGAGATATTGAACATTTTTCCATATGATTGTTGATTGTAGATCATCTTCTGTGAAATGTCTATTCATTTCCTTAGCCCATTTGTCGACTGGATTATTTGCATTCTTGGTGTAGAGTTTTTTGAGTTCTTTATAGATTCTGGAGATTAGTGCTCTATCTGAAGTATAATTGGCAAAGATTTTCTCCCACTCTGTAGGCTCTTTCTTCGCATAGTAACCAGTATTTTAAATACTAGGAAAGAACTGTGCAGTTCATTTACTTTGGGGTTCAGAGAGCTTCTAAGTTTTCCCCTTCCAAAAGAAAAGTATTCAAATCTAGAATTTAGGACCAAGAAGCTTGGTTAATTCAGCCTATAATGGAAATGTGCTCCTTTGATCTGAGATAGTTTCTCCTCTTCTTAGAGAAGGGTCTTCTAAACAAAACTCCCTACCAGTCAGTCACCAGAAGACTAGGGTCAATTGTGTTTTGAGAAGTTTCTTGAGACTTACTCATTCATGGGCATCTAAGTTGTTTGTTTGTTTGTTTTTTTGCGGTTGTGATGGTGGTGTTTGGGAGGGTTATTTTTGGACTGCTATTGAAGACAAGACTGAGGCTGAGCCTTGCCAAGGCAGCTGCAGAAAGGGAGACTAGAATGACAGCAGTGCTATTATGGGAGGTCTAGACTTAGCTCAAACTCAGAAGTTTGGGGGTCAGGCTGCTGTGTAAGTTCAGGATTGGTGGCAATCTGGAAGAAACAGAGAATACATGCTCCTCTCAAAGGTAGTTTGATATCAAAGTTATTTTAAACCTATCCTTGTCTAACAAAACCTGTGCTAAACTAGGTCTATCTACTACCATTTGATGCCTACCCTAGACCCTCTCCAGAGGCCATCTGGCTCTGACATTTAAAAACTTAGTATTTTAAAAACCTAAGCCAAAAGCTAAATGCTTTAAATCTCTGAAAGGAAGTCAAGTGGATGTGTAGCCAGACAGCTTCTAGAAGGAAATGCTTTTAGCCTCAGAGAAGACTGAAGAGGAACCAAGGACTGGGCAGGCCAGCCACTTCTTTGCCCATGTAGGCATTCCTTTCTTTGTAGACTCTGTGATCCTCCTAACTTTTTGTTTTTGACACCTAGATTTTAATATTGGTGGGACAGGGCTGGGGATATAGCTCAATAGTAGAGTGCTTGCCTAGCATTTGCAAGGCTCTGAGTTCAACTCCACAATGTTTTGTTTTATTTTACTTTTTAGTACAGGGAATTGAACCCAGGAGTGCTTAACCAATGAGCCACATCCCAAGCTCACTCTTATATTTTATTTAGGGTCTCTTATATTTACTTAGAGCCTAAGTTACTAAGACTGACTTTGCGTACTCCTCCTCCCTCAGCTTCCCAAACTGCTGGGATCACAGGCATGTGTCACTGCACCCAGCCAACCCCACAATGTTTAATATCTAAGAAGCTTACTAAAGGAATAAGAAGCAACTTTAAGAGACAGCATGAAAGTATTTGCCTCATGGGAATATGTCTCAGTCTTTCCCACTCAGATCTGAACTTTGTCTTCTGGAAGTTATGAAAAAATAGAACAAACATCATACCAGGCTTTGCAGTGAAATCCTGCCTTTGTTCTCTTGGGATGAATTAACTAGATGTGTTTTTAACTACTAGTTGCTTCAAACTATTAGGTCAGTAGTATACCCTGTTGTAATAACATCTAACATAGGATAAAGGGTTAAAGTGCCCACCCTGGGTGTCAGGTGACATAAGAGATTAATCCTGGCTCTACTGATGACTGTATGATTTGGGGCAAGGAATTAAATTCTCTGGGCTTCAATCAATACATCAGATTGTCTGTTGCACACTCAGAAGTGAATTTTATCTATCTTAAGCAAAATATTTATCAGAATGTCAGTGGTCTGTCACCTAATGAATGGGAGTCAAAGGGACCAAGCTCAGAGAACAGGTTAAGCCAGGGGCATTCATGGAAAGCCAGAGAGCAGGAGCAGACTAGCACAAACCTCACCCCTTTCTCAACATTGAATATAACTGTACCCCACTATGCCTCTTCCTTTCGGTTATTTGCTTAAGTTTCAGAGTTCCAAAGAAAAGTGTGAAACAGGCTAGACCTAAACCACATTCCAGCTTCTTGCAAAGCCTCAGTTCAAAATCTGGAGGCCACCAAGTCGACATATGTTGGCTTCTCCAAAAGAGGACTGGGGTGACATTAGAAAAGACAGGTCTATTGCTGTAACGAAAATAGCCAATGTCAAACCAAATGTATCCCATCTGTGAAAATTGAAAGATTGAATTGTATGACCAGTAGTAAATTTATCGTTTCTATCAAACCATTTTAAGATACACATGGTTGAGGCAAAAATAAAATGACAAGATCTTATCGGAATATAAACATTTGAAATGAACAGAGTAAAAGGAATTTTCTAGGGTGTTTTGTTTGTTTGCTTGTTCATTTTTGCCTCTCATTTATGATCTGTGGGAAAAGACCAGGAAAGTTAGTTGTGACTGGAATTTGTCTCTTATTCTTGATCAAACAGACCTCTTTTTTCCCCCCCACTTCAACTATAGAAAATTAGGAAAGAAGAAAACAAATAACTGGGCCTTTGGAGTACAGTTGTGCTGAGCATTGAGCAACAGTTAAGGGGAGGATAAGCTGGAACTAAAATGGCCTGATGGTTGTAGTTAATGAATAAGAACTAGAATCTTAAGCCTTTCTCTGCTAATTGGTCTACAAATACCTTTTTTGTGCACTAATAAGGAGAAATAATACTGCCACCTGCATTTACAGGCATGTGTCTGGAAGTTAATGCTCTAGGGGAGAGAATTCCAGGTATGGCTTGATGCTCTGATATTGTCAACAATGTTTGGCATTGTGTGGTTGGAGTGGAGAATGTCTAATTATGGAGAACAGTATGAGCTGTGTGTGGTGGCACACACCTGTAATCCCAGCAGCTCTGGAGGCTAAGGCAGGTTTGCAAGTTCAAAGCCAGATTCAGTAATTTAGCGGGGCCCTGAGTAACTTAGCAAGACCCAGTCTCAAAATAAAAAAGGGCTGGGGCTATGGCTCAGTGGTTTAGCACCCCTGGGTTAATACTGGTACCGAAAAAAGAGAGAAAACAATATTATATTTGTGTTTGCATTTTCTCCCTTTGTGATCTAAATTTTTTTTTTGGGGGGGGGGGGGGGTGCTGGGGATCGAACCCAGGGCCTTGTGCTTACAAGGCAAGCACTCTACCGACTGAGCTATCTCCCCAGCCCCTGATCTAAATTTCTTTAGGAATAAAAATCATGTTTTCCTCATTACCTGAAAGAATGCTTTTTGGCATTTTGCAACCATGTTTCACACATCAAGGCACAATGACTTTTTCTCTCCTATTTTTAATTTAGCTAAACTTTTTCAGTAGGCACCTGTATTGATGGCTCCGTAGTCCCTTAGCCTCTGGTCTGATATTTAAAATTCCTTTGTTATAAGGTTCCCTTTCATTATGTTATGGTCACACGACTTGAATTATTTTCTACTTAGTGGGATTGGCAGAAGCTTCCCTAGCACTTTGAATCTGAAAGTTAAACAACTAAGCAGGGAAAGCTTATCAGGAGAGGGAAAGTAAAGTGTTGGGTAGTTGGAATGTATTTGAAGTTTCCTCTATGTTAATATTAAGACAGAAACATAAGAGTTAATATTATGTGTTTTTGAATTTAACAGAAATGCCAGCCAACCCACTTTGTGTGATAATATTGTATATAGTCAATATAACAAAATAATTTACCTGTAAATTTTGGTTTCAGGCAGGAATACCAAACTCAGGAATTGAGTATTATAAAGATTATAAACATGAAGATCTACTTCCTTCATTTTATCTGTGAGATAAAAGTAGTACATCCCCTTTGTGAAACTTGTTTTCTCATAGTAAACTATTTCTTATATGTGTTGCATGCATGTAGAACAGTAGAATTTCTGTCCTGCTGATTTTCAGCAGTTTGGTCAGGTGTGTTGTTGCTTTGTTTTACTTCCTTAACCTTCCTGCTGTTCATGGATGATCAGCCTGACTACATTCCTCAGACATTATTCCAACCTTATAATAGCTAAGTATTTTCTTCTCTTGAGTTGACCTTTTCCTTTTACACTTTGCCTGAGAAGCAACTGCCAGTTAAGTAAGACTTGAGGAAGTGATTTTGATCAAAAGAGATTGACAGAGAAAGCTTCTCAAATATACTAAAAGCACAATGCTCTTTCCTCCATTTTTGAGACTAAAATGCTACTATCATTCCCAGCAGAGATTACAGCTCCTAACTGCCCAGCCCAACTGGATTCATCTCTCATTCCAGATGTTCTTCATTCCCCTCTCAGTATAATCTTTTTATGACCTTTGGCGAGTGGGAGGAATGAGAAGAGTTCAGATCTGGATGGATGACAGAACTTTTCTCTCACTCTGTACTCTCCTTTTAAATTTTTTTCTATCAAAAAACCATGTAGGAAGGACCTTATATTTCATCTTCCATAAACTGTTTCCTAAAGCTAGAGCAACATAGAAAGAAGCAAGTGACTTCAAATCAGGTCTTGGCTTGAATCCTTGCTTTGGGCTTCCTAGCCTCTTAGACTCTTGCATGTAAATTGGGTATAAAAATAGTACCTACTTCATAGGTTTATCATGAAGGGTAAATGAAGTACTTAATGCCTAGCATACAGTAGGCATCTAGTCAAGTTAACTATTATTAGCTCTTTTCACTTATCTAACCAGAGATGCTTTTCCCATTGTTGAGCTAGTGATTTTATGGCAAAGTTGTGTACTAATAAAGTCTCAGGAGAACCACAGTGTCATTCTGTTAGAAAGGTGATCCTCTAAGTCTTGTTTTCCTATAAGCTAGTCATTCCCCATCTTTAGCATTCTCTTTATCTTTTTCTTCTTTAATATAGGGTTTCTTTAATCCTTTGGGATTTGCCTTTGACTTAGGCATCTGTGCTCACATCACTTTGCAGAGTTAATTGAAGAAGTCTTTTTTCTGGATCAGACCATAAAGAACTTGTCAATTCAGAAAATGAAAATAAGTTTTCACTTGTCCTTGTAAAGAACAGGTTTTTCATTAGAGAACAACTTGTGTCAATTAAATCTTCAGGCAGCTGTTTCAGGTAAAGTCTGATATTTACTTAAATAAATCTTTTATTATTCTCACAGGATATACTAAACTTTTACCTTAAACTGAAGTACCTGCAATTAAATTTATGCAATCAAAGCATTTAATTTTCAAGTTGAATTTGACACACCTAAACTTTGAGAGTTGTGAGCTTTGATTTTTACTTCCACGCCACTGTGCTTCCATCCCATCTTTGTTAGCATGTATAGAGCTTCCAATCCCTTTCAATGATGATAAGGAATTTTTATAATCAGCCACATTCTCGTTCCTGATCTCCTTTTGACCAGCAATCTGTCACTTTTATGATAACTGAGGGGCCATAATTTGAGGCCAGGGAATGAAGAGGACTGATTATACCACCCAGAGAGTGTCTGCCATGATTCTTTGGGAGCATATTTCAGAACCTAGTAGCTGTCTCCTGGCTCAGCTGGGTCTGCTGGGCATTTTGTTACTTCAGAAACGTTCACTGAGATTTGTAAAATAATTCAAATAGAAGGATTATTTTCCTTTATGCCTGACGTGAGTGTGACTTGGTGTTTTCTTTATAATCGGGAATTTTGGGAGTCTAGTCAGCTTTAAATTAACCAAAGGCCCTTATCTACCACCCCAACTCTCACCTTGTTTTGAAAGCAATGCATATATTTTGAAGAACACATTTAATATGGTTTACGTAGATATGCTTAAAAGCATAAGCAACAGAAGTAAGTAAGGACAATATTACAGAACTCTCAAAACCAGGAAGTTAATTCTTACACTACTGTTTGTCAAAGAGAAACTACCTCTATCCCACAAAAGGAATGACTGAGTATGCTCAGCTGTTTTAAGCTCTCAGCAAATACACTTCTTTTGTATATGTAGAGGTCTGCTTTACTTACTTACTGGAAACCAAAGTGCTGAAAACTTATTTTTCCTGGTGAATAGGTAGAATATTTAGCCTTTATTTAAAAAAATATTTTCATTTAGTAAGGTGGAAGATTGCTGTGTTGTCAGAAATGTGAATTTCATTTCCTGTCTGTGGTATACCCCACTTATTCTGTCACTCAGACATTTTGCTTTAGGTTGTTCCTTTAATGTGAGTGAAACAGTGGCCCACAGCAGGGTGGCATGTGCACACCACAGTGTAACAAGAGACAAGGCTTGTGCAACAGACCACAAAAGAGCAATGCTTTATTTAAAGATGGAAACAAAACAAAAAAATCAAAGCAGCCCCTCCCAGCCAGCATGTAAATTTTTAAAGTGGCATCTGTAGATCTGTTTTGTTTTTAGAAGACATGTTTTAGTCTATTTGGAAGGTTACCTGAAAAGTCTTATCAGCTTCATGCTACTTTTTTAAAGGATAAAATGATTCAACAACTGACAGCATTATACAAGTAGTTTACATTTGCCAATTAATTTATTATCAAACATTTATTTTATAGCCCACTAATCTGCCCCATACATTGAATTCTATAATGATTTTTATTTACATGTTACACTCATCCTAAATTATAATCCTGCTGTAGTGATGGGACAGATATAACTGTGGGGAAGGCCCTAAGATGAATTCATTTATTCATCACATCTTTTGAGCACCTAATATGTGTCTGGTATTATTTCTAGTAATGAGCAAAGTCAAATCCTTGCTCTCATAGAGCTTATATTCTGTTATATGGAGATAAACAATCAAGGATACCAGTGGATAAATATAATTTTAGTTTATGAGAAATAACTGAAGGAAACAACAACAGGATATATTATTAGGGTAAGGGAGGAGAGGAATGGTGATACTGGATCTGAGACAGACCAGGAGAAAAATCTTCCAAGTACACAATGAAAAACACAAAGATCCTAAGAAAGGGGCCTGCGATACTAAAGAATCAAAAAGGACAGTGCAACTAGCTCATAGTAAACAAAAGGAGAGAAATGTTATAAGATCAAAGAACTTGCTACAGGGTGTTACAAGGGCCTCAAAGAACAAGCCAAAGATTCGTTTTTCGTTTTTTAAGTATGAAAGGAAGCCTCTGGAGGGTTTTAAGTAGGGAAGTGATATTGTATGACTATTTATTTTTAAAAATCACTGGTGAGTGAATAATGGAGAGAGGAGCATAAGTGGTTGCAGACAAACCTATTCAGAGGCTTTTGCTAAAATAATGTCTGGGATTTGTTTCACTTTTTAGGGCAAGGTGAAGAGAATGAGTATATAGAAGAAACAAAATTATCCATAGATTAAAACTGGATAGGAATATGGGGGTTTATTATATTATTCTTCCTGTTTTATAAATGTCTGAACTTTTCTGTAATAAAAGGCATTTGGGGGGAAGGGGTGGCATGGGAGGAAGCTTATTAACAGCAGTGCTAGTGAGAAATGGTGGTGCCATGGACCAGAGTCAGTGATGGTGGGAATAAGTGGAACAATTCAAGGTGTATTTGAAAATAAAGTTCATAGACTTACTTATGGATTAGATATATATCACAGGGCAAGAGAGAAACCAAGAATGACTACTGTGTATCTGCCCTATACAACTGATAGATGAGGCTAGAATTCAACTAAGGCTGGGGCTTAAGAGGGTTTTGTTTTGTTTTCTTTTGTTTTTGTAGTGCTGGGGGTGGAATCCAGGGTCTTGCTAGGCAGTTGCCTTATTGCCAAGCTACATCCCCAGCCCAAGAGTTTAGTTTTGGCAATTTAAGATGCCGGTTAGATCCAAGCGGAAATGTACACTTGATCTTAGCCAAAAGGCCAAGAAGCGATCCAAGCAGAAATATTGAATAGGCAGTGTTGTTCACAGTTCAGTAGCCAACCCTGAGTAGTAGTACCATGCTCAGAAGCAAACTTGGAACCCTCCATTATGTGTTTCTACACTTTGCCATTGGCAACTTAAAAGTTCTACCCTTTGCAGATTCTGTAGGTAACACTGAAAGACTTGTTTGAATAAATTATTAATATGAAATAAGAGAGAATAATCCTAAAGTGGGTCTCCATCCTCCTCTTCAATTTTGTTCCTTAAGTAATTTATTTTCTTTTGATTTTTTTTCCTTACAGCATCAGCGAGAGCTTTTTAACTGTCAAAGGTGCTGCCCTTTTTCTACCACGGGGAAATGGCTCATCCACACCAAGAATCAGCCACAGACGGAACAAGCATGCAGGTAAAGCTGCACACATACCATTCCTTTTGGTTACCTTGCCCTTTGTTTTATTTTAAAAGGCTCACTCTCTCATCCCCATTTTTCCAACAGTTCCTTAATAATGAAAAAAGCCAAAAAAAAAAAAAATTGTGCTATTGTTTAATCACTTTCTTTCATTCTCAACAGTCCATTTTTCTAACTCTTAACCAAAATGCCTTACACACATAGTAAATGTTCAGTGAATTTTTCTTGGTCCAGTAATGAGAAAGTACAAAAATACTCTAATGAGAGTTATTTTATCACATATTAAAATACCCATCCTTGAATTCTAGAGTCTGCTTCTTAAGTGTATACATAATAAAAGACTAGAAATTTAACTCACGGGCCTCTGATAAAACAAGGAGGCATCAAATAATTATGCTTCTAGGAATAAGTGTAAAACTCTGATTTTTAAATATCTGCCAACAATAGTGTATACATGGTATTTCCTTTCATTGGATTTCTCTGAAGTCAAATACACCTATGATGATGAGGTTAAAAAAGAATCAGAGAAAGTGTATCCTAGGGAGAGAGGGCTCTCACTGTAGGCTGTTCACAGTTTAAGAAGATAATAAGTTTGATTCTTCTCTTTTGCCAAGCAAACTTTGTGTCATTTTGGGGAGAAAATAAAAGTCAACCTGAGGACAGTGATCTTTTTTATTTTTTTTCCCTAAGTTGTCAGTGGACCTTTATTTTATTTATTTATTTATTTATATGTGATGCTGAGAATCGAATCCAGTACCTCACACATGCTAGGCAAACACTCTGCCACTGAGTTATAATCCCAGCCCAGGATAGTAATCTTGTTCAATACTATACAAAGATCTGGTAGCTCATTGTTATAAATGTGCAGCTTTGATGATTTGTGACCTCCAGGAGTAGAAGAAATTTAATTACTAAGAAGGAAACAAAGAAGACTACAAACTTCGAGTATGTGGGTCAGAGAAAAAAGCCAGAAATATGGGATCCCATTGAGCCAGTAGTTCAGTTTAGCTCTAGTCAAGATATTCTCAGCTATTTCAGTGATTGTCCTACTTCTTGTTTGAGCTTTCATAGTTATAAATGTAATAGCTCAGAATTTTAGTCCATTTTGTTGGATGGTATTTTCTTCCTACCAGGACTGTCCAGCAATGGAAATATAAATGTGTGTGTGTGTGTGTGTGTGTGTATGTGTGTGTGTGTTAGAAATTATTTTTTGAAAATTGGTTTGGTATTTATACTTTCTAAAACCAGTGCCTACTGTTGTAGGTAGAGGGATAGGGGCAAGGAGTCACTTCCCCAAAAAACTTGAATGTACAGAGGAAGTAGACATAGCTGAGCTTTATATTTCTGTTGGGTGTGAATATTTATCACTTACAGTAAAAAGAAGACAAATTATTGGTTTAAATCTAGCTTGTTTGTCTAAGATGTTGGGCAAATTGCTCTGTGCCTTATAATTTTAGCAGGGTGAGTAGCTTTTAAAGTTCCTGCCCCAGTTGGCCTTTTCTTTGCTCAAACTTCCATACTCAACTGCCACCCCTATTTCTACTTGATTTTGTTCACTTAACTTTCCTCATACTAAAAATGAAAGCAGACTTAACACAAGCTCAATGGACTTGACTTGTGATCCAGTTCAGAACCGATGAGGCAGTGTAAGCATAAAGGCAGTTCAAAGAAGCCACAACCTCACATAAATTGAAACTGCCTCACAGGAACTGGAAGATGGTGACAGAATGGAAAGCAGATCAAGGGCCTACTATGTCTAATTACTTTTTTATTTATGTTTCTTGAACTGGTTAGATTTTCTTTTTTTTTAACATGAGATGCATTTAAAATATCTAAATACAGCCCAGGTCTGGTAGTGCATGCTTGAAATCCCAGTGAGTAGGGAGGCTGAGGCAGGAGGATTGCAAGTTCTATACTAGCCTGAGTAACTGAGGAAGATCCTATCTCAAAATAAAAAATAAAAAAAGCCAGTTATGTAGCTTAGTGGTAAAGTGCTCCTGAATTTGATATCCAGTACCAAAAAAATGAATAAAACCAAATATTTAAATACCATTTTGCAATTTAAAAATTATGGAACCAGGCATGGTGGCACATGCCTGTAATCCCAGCTATTCAGGATGCTGAGGCAGGAGGAGCACACATTCAAGGCTAGCCTGGGCAAGTTGGCAACACTATCTCAAAATAAAAAAGATCGGGTTGGGGTTGTAGCTCAGTGGTAGAGTGCTTGCCTAGCTTGTGTGAGGTACTGGGCTCGATCCTCAGTACCACATATAAATAAATGAATAAAATAAAGATCTGTTAACATCAAAAAAATTAAATTAAAAAAATAAAAAAGATCTAGGAGTTTAGCTCAGTAATAAACCATCTCTGGATTAAATCCCCAGTACCACAAAAAAAAAAAAAAAAAAAAGAAAGAAAAAAAGGTTGATAGATTCTACAATAATGACATTGGTCAGATCAGCCATGAAATGGGGGGAGGGAGGTAAGAAAACTATTCTTTAAGGGGTGGAGCAAGCAGGAAAGGCTTTCAAACTTAGTGACCATTTAGACAAACACACCTGTTTCTAGTCTACTTTTTTCCTTCCTTTTTCCACTTTTTGCATATATCATTTCATAATTAATAGCTATGAAATTAACATGAGGGAGATTATATATGTATTTTCCAAGACTAATGTGAGACCAGTTATGCTGTCATCCCTGATTATGTGGCTGTGTCAGTAACCTTAGACTCTCAGAAAGAGCTGGGCCTGGGTGGGCAGGTATGAAGTTTTTGGTTCTTAGATCATCATCTATGACAGTACATTGTCTAATTGTCTTCTGTTAGCCAGTGCCTCAGATTTCCTAGTTTAAAATAGGGAATAAGAGGAAATCTATAATAGTTCAGTACAAAGAAATTTCAACTTAGTTTTATGAAATGTATAAGAACAAATAAGGATTCAAATAATGGCAATTTTAAAGTACCTAATATGTTTAAGAAAATAGATATTCCTAATATACTATATTTAAGATATACTCTCATTTTAAGAGTACTAACAGCCACTAACTATTGACATTATTCTGGGGAGAATCCAATAGTCTTCTTAGTTTAAGTGCAGCTGAAGATTATAGTTACAGAAATAGGAATGACGAAAGGATTCACTATTTAAAGTTAGGGATGATTCTTTGAACATTAGATCACACACCACATTTTCAAAATGCCCTTAGTGCTACTATTTTCAATGGGCCTGAAAGCACAGCCAGCTGCCTCTGCCCAGCAGGTCTCTCTGCACTTAAAAAGAAATCAGTAATCATACTTAATTTTTGTGTCTAATGAATCATTCAGTGAACCAGAATTTTTCTTTACAATTTCTTAGGATAGAAGGAATCTTTTCTCTTGATACTAGAATAGAGAATAATTATCTTTGTTTTGTAAATTTCTCCAGGCGATCTCCAGCAGCATCTCCAAGCAATGTTCATATTACTCCGCCCGGAAGACAACATCAGGCTGGTAAGTTAGTAGTACGATCATAACTCTCTTCCTCAAAACTCTGTCTAAAATAGTCAACATTTAATAGTCATTTTTGTGTTCCAACAAAGCACTGGGAACTAGGTAGAAAATAAAAAGAAGAATGGCATTGGGCACTTAGGATTTAATTGTGGGTATAGACTAATGAAGAGTGATGTAAAATAATTTGATGATTCAAGACTGTTTAACCATCCGTTTGTAAGAGTCATTGCCCACAATAACAGTTGACGTTTGGAGAAAGCAGAGAAAACTTTTGAGAATTTCACCTAATAGAAGAAAGATTTTATATAGATAATGGAGGTTGAGTGGGTCTTGAAAAATAATGAGACTTGGATTAGTAGAAGGAAGTCATTCTAGGTGAGGACATAATTTAAGCAAAAGCTCACATAGGGAAGGTTAAAGAGGGAGTGTAATCATCAAGAATTGATGCTGGACTCGGTGTCGGGAGACCTGGGCTTAGGCTCATGATTATCATGTGAAGCTGGACAAGTTATCTTCAGCTGTCTGTGCCCTTTTCCTTATCTCCTGATTGCTTTTCACAGTAGAGAGGATCAAATGTACATGAAAATATATTGAAGAGTGTGAAATGCACACTTTTGTTAAAATAGATAAAATAGAAACTAAAAGATAAGGCAGGCAAATGGATTTAATGCTGTAAATTGGTAGTCTCAAACTGGTAGCTCACAGGCAAGAGATATATTTTGCTTGGGCCATACAGTATTTTGTTGTTGTTGTTTTGTTGTTGTAAGCCAGAATTTTATTTATTTACATATTTATTTATTTTTTTGTGGTACTGGGGATGAACCAGGAGCCTTCTGCTTCTGAACTACAACCCCAACCCCTTTTTAAAGTTTTCTTTTAAGATAGGCTCTAAGTTCCTAAGGCTAGCCCTTGAACTTGCTATCTTCCTCTTGCCTCAATCTCCCAAGTAACTGGGATTACGGGTGTGCACACTACTACACCTGACTTTAGCCAGAATTTTAAAACTGAATGGATTCATATAAAAATCCAGGTTTGGGAACTGGAAGTATGATTCAATGATAGACTGCTTGCCTGTCATGAACAAGGCCCTGGTTTTGATCCCCAGCATTGCACAGAGGTTAAAAAAAAAAAAAATCCAGATTTGGGTCTAAAGAAGTCAAAAATTTTGGGCAGCACTGAAATTTTATTCTCACTTGGCAAAATGTGGCTAGACTAGGATGGGAAGAGGCTTGGTACAGATTCTTTTTTTCTTTTTGGTACTAGGGATTGAACCCAGGGTCGCTTAACCATTTAGCCACATCCCCAGCCTTTTATTGTTTTTTTTTTTTTTTTACTTTGCGACAGCTAAGTTGCTGAGGATGTCTTTAACTTGTGATCCTCCTGCCTTAACCTCCCGAGTTGCTGGGATTACAGTCTTAGTTTACCATAATCTCCACTGCCCTGTTGGACTCCTGGACACTTAAAGTCAACTGTTAACACGTGTCTTCATTCTTGAAGTTAGTTTTCTTAAGAGTACTGCCTCTAATAAAAGTAGGAAAACAAAAATGGACTAAGCATGTTTCTTTGTGGAAATTTAAAAGTATTTCTATCCATTTAATGCTCACATGGCTTACTTCACTCATTTATATACTTGACTCCTAAATTACTAACTAGAGGTAATACCCCTTTCTCTTCAGCAAGCAGCTGTGAAATGTTAAAGGTTTTTCAGCCAAGGAATATCATGAGGCAGATACAGTATTTAAGAAAGAGTCCCCAGAAGCTAATACAGAATAAAAAGGAAGCCAGGCATGGGTTACATGCTTGTAATCACAGCAACTTGGGAGACTGAGTCAGGAGAATCTCAAGTTCCAGGCCAACCTCAGCAATTTAACAAAAAATAAAAACAACTTAGTGAGACCCTCTCTCACAATAAAAGACAAAAATGGGCTCAGTGATAGGATGTTTGCCTAGCATTTACAAGGTCTTGGGTTTCATTCCCAGAACCAGCAAAAAAAAAAGAATAAAAGAAAAGAAATTGAGTGAGGGCCATAAAAAGGTTAAGTTCAAATAGTTGATTTCCGCTTTCTCTTTAGGAAGAGACATAAATGAAAAGAATTTAAACCTGGGGAGCTGGGGTTATGACTCGGTGATAGAGTGCTTGCCTAGCATGTGTGAGGCACTGGGTTCAATCCTCAGCATAGCATATAAATAAGTAAATAAAATAAAAGTTCATCAACAACTAAAAATATATACAAATAATTTTTTAAAAATATAAGCTTGGTTGTATAAAGTTGATGGTCAGGCCTCTGAACTCTATGGTAATCACTGATTCTTCATTTACTTAATTATTCTGTGTTTAAATTTTGTCATCCTTTCATATTTTCTCTCATACGCCGCTTCTATTTACGTTTGTTATTTTTTTGAATCTAGGGCCTCCAGTATGCTAAGTATGTACTTTTTCTTTCACATCTGCTGAATCTAGGGATCTACAGTAGCCTCTTGCTTTTTGTTTTGTTTTGTTTGGTCCTGAGAATTGAACACAAAGCCTTGCACATAGTAGGTAAGTGCTCGAACACTGAGCTACATCCCTAGCTTTTTTTTTTTTTCTCAAGATAAGGTCTTACTAAGTTGCCCAAGCTGTTCTCAAAATTGCCATCCTCCTGCTTTAGCCTCCTTAATAACTGGAATTACAAGTGTACACCACTGTGCTCAGCTATTGCCTTCTTTTTTTACATGGCCAGTAATTAATTTTAAAAAGTTTAATTTGAAATGTCAAGGAATCTTTCATAATTACTTTATATATGAAGTTTAATTATTTTGTTGAAAATTTTATATCCTAATCCAAAGGTAACATTATACATTAATATAAATCTCATCTGCACATCTTTGTGTATGTAGTGACTGGGATCAAACCCAGGGCCTCATACATGTCAGGCAAGCACTACACCACTGAGCTACACCCCAGCCTTTGTCTGCACTTGATATACTTTCTCAAACAATTCTTTAAAAGAAAACCAGAAGGGCTGGGTATAGTGGTGTAGGCCTGTAACCTCAGTGACTCTGAAGCCAAGGGAGGAGGATATCAGGTCCGAGGCATTAGCAATGTAGCAAGACCCCATCTCAAAATAAAAAATAACAATAATAATAATAATAAATAGGACTGGGGTTGTAGCTCAGTGGTAAAATGTCCCCATAGTTGATACCCAGTACTACAAAAAACAAAAAGAAAAAAGTGAATAAGATGGGGTTGGGCATACAGCTCCTTTTATTTTTTTCTTTCTTTCTTTCTTTTTTTTTTTTTTGTACTGGGGATTGAACCCCAGGGGCATTTTTTATTTTGAGACAGGGCCTTGCTATATTGCTGAGGCTGGCCTCTCTAACTTGCAATCTGCTGCCTCAACCTCTCAAGTCATACAGGCGTATGCCACCACGCCTGGAGAAGGTGCAGCTTTTATAGCATTAATATTCTAAAGTAGAGTTCTTGGGCTTTAAAATAGATCACCTAGAGCGCTTTCTTAAACCACCAATTACTGGGCTTCACTCCCAGCACTTAGTTAAAAGAGGACAGTAATAATCCATATTTTTAGCAAGTTTCCAAAAGGTGCTGATACTGCAGGTCCAGAAATCATACTATGAGTACAACTCAACTAAAACCAATAGCAATAGTCACTTGCACATTCTGGATATCCAAATTTGCTGATAGCCTCCAAATATCAGATGGTTTGATAAAACTAAAGCTGGGGTCTTTCATCACTCATTTTATCTTTTTTTTTTTTTTTTTTTTTTATTGAGAGCCTTTAACCATGGAGACTTGGGAGAGCATGAAGGATGCAGTTAATAAGACATAGTTGGCAATTAAATCTTCTCTTTTCCTACTAAAATATGCAGCTGCAACTGACTTACATTTATAAAATATAAATTCAGAAAATGTAACTGATGCTTCTAAATTAATTCAGAATTCAAATGACAAGCCATTTTACAGTTGTTTTGAATTGTTACAAACACATAGTCATTATGTTTCAGATTGAGTGAGTCATCTTCAAGAAAATGAGTGAATGCATTGTATTATTTTGAACAAATTAGCACTTTTCTAACTGAAAGAAGCATTTGTAGACTCAAAGCAAAGGCTTTTGTTTTGAGTTAAATTTGGAATGTAAAAACTCTTATCTCAGAGCTTGTGCATACGGTTAAAAGTTTGATAGTCAACTTAAAGTCTTGCCTTTATTTATTTATTTTTAAATAACCCTGTCAAACTCCACATTTTGCTTAAGCATTGGAAATAGGATAAAATCAATATTTTCTTCTAGGGAAGCTTTGTGTTCCAAATACAGTATTAAGCACTAACTTAGGAAAACTATAGCTGGTAAAATAAGGGTGTCTTTTTATAGTACTCTTATACATTATTGAAGATCCGTTTAATTTAAAAAACACAGGGAAACCAGGCACGGTGGTGCATGCTGTTAGTGTGAGCAGTTGGGGAGGCCAAGGCAGGAGAATTGTAAATTTGAGACCAGTCTGGGCAATTTAGCAAGACCCTGTCTCAAAAGAAAAAAGACTGGGGATGTAGCTCAGTAGTAGAGTGCCCCTGGGTTCAATCCCCCATGCCACAAAAAAAGAAAGAAAGAAAGAGAGAGAGAGAGAAAGAAAGAAAGTCTGGGAAGTTAATAATTGTCAGGACATTTGTGGTAGCTTCAAAATGATGTTCTTAATTAGAGCTGAGGTCTCTTTGAGAACTCTGCAGGATAATTTAAGAAAATTAAGTTTTTGGTTTTGGTTGTACAGTTATGTTGCTCCCCCCCACCCCAAATCAGATCATTCAAAAAGGTGTAAAGATGAAATCACCATATCCTGGAGGGAAAAATAAAAAACATACTCTGGGAAAATCATTCTTAGCAATTCGAACAAGTATTCTTCCAGGTTTTTTTGTTTTCTGTTTTTTAAATTTTTTTTAGTTGTTGATGGACCTTTATTTAATTTATTTATTTATATTTGGTGCTGAGAATCAAACCCAGTGCCCTACACATGCTAGGCAAGTTCTCTACCAGAGTTACAACCCCAGCCCCTCCTTTCAGGTTTTTTTGTTTGTTTTTGTTTTTGTTTTTGTTTCTGATGATACTGGGATTGAACCACAGAGCTACATCCCCAGCCCTTTTTATTTTTTATTTGAATCAAGGTCTCACTACATTGCTGAGGATGACCTCAAATTTAAGATCCTCCTGCTTCAGTCTCCCTCATAGCTGGGATTATGGGTGTGGGCCACCATGCCCAGCTTCCTTCGTCTTTCTTGGACCTTTGTAAATGAAAGGGATAGAGAGAGCACAAGTGAGTGAAAATGCAAGGGAGCACATTGCTGTTTTTTTTGTTTGTTTGTTTGTGGTACTAAGAACCAAACCCAGGACCACTCTACTACTGAGCTACATCCCCATCCATTTTCATTTTCAGATGGGGTCTTGAAAAATTACCCAGGCTCACCTTGAATTTTTTATCTTGCTGCCTCAACCTCCCAAATCTCTGGGATTAGAGGCATGCATTACCTCACCCAGTGCTGTTTTGGTTTTGGTTTTGGTTTGGTTTTTTTTTAACAAAAATAAGATAAATACTATTTTGTAACCTGCTTTTTTCTTTATTCAGTTTGTCATGGATATCTTTCCATGTCAGTAAATAAATCGGGGGGGGGGGGGGGGGGGGAGGGGCACGGTGGTTTGGTGATGCTGGGTGTTTGAACCCAGGACCTTGTGCATGCTAGTCAAATGCATTACCACTGAGGCACACCCCCTAGCCCTTAAATCACGGCTTTTAGTGACTACACAAAATTTAATTCATGGATTATTTTTTTAATGTAAGAAACCTAGAGACTTCCTCAAATTCTAACCTATTTCTTTTGAAGACAGTATTGTTTAATTTATTAGTGTCACATCTGAAGTCTATTTTAATCTTAGCTATTGACTTTGCTTTGTTCTTTTGGCTAGAACTTAATATTTACATACTTTTGAAACCTTTCTCTCTGATGAATTGGGTGAGTTGCCTGTCTAGACATTGGGTCTTCATAATGCGGCTTCATTAAAGATAAACATTGCATGCAGGGGCATGATGTAAGACTTTTGGTGAAAAGAAATTAAAGGCAAAGGTGCAGTGTAAGCTTAAAGAGTATTTCCTGATATTAGATAATACTAATCAGAGAAGCTCTTGGACCAGGTGGCTCTGTGAACTGCTTATACTTAGGTGAAGCCTTTAATAAAAATTAGATATTAAGGGAAGTTTTAACATTATTTGAATGATGAGCTCAAAAAAGCAGGTTGGGTGCTCATCTTTAGGAATAAGCAGAGGCAAGAGATAACTTCTCTGACCTACTTCAGTCCTAATATTGCTGGATCAGTTCACCTGAAACTTGTAATAGAATTCCAAATTTAGGCAACAAATGAACTTTCTCGAAATAAATACCTCAGTTGTGCTATTGCTGTCATATTTTAAAATCCAGGATATTGTTTGGTTTGGAAAACTAGAAAAGATTTTAGTAGTATTCTTTTCAATGAGAACTTTATTCTGTTAATTAAATGCATCTCAGTTGTCCTGTTCCCATCATTTATTTCTAAATTCTAGAGACTGAAGAAACATGATAAATGCTATAATTTTCAGTACTAGAATATTATATACAAACTGCCACTTTAAATTACATTTCTCCAATTGACTTGATAAGTTTTTGCTAATCTCCCCAACAAAGGAATCTGAAAGAAACCTTAAACAGTGTGAGGGGAGCATATTAGAAAGGAAGAAACTTTTAAAGTGCCAATCCAACCTTTGACATTTTAGAGTTTTTTTTATGGTCTTTGTTTGTTTGTTTTTTGAAAATTTCATCTCATCCTTTGAATTAAGATGTAGTATTGAATTAATATCATGACTTCTAACCTCCTAAAGTTCTACTTCCTCTTAATAAAAATTTATTTACTACTGCAGATATTATTAGTGTTCTGTGATCAAATTCTAAGAATGCTCAGGTGTTATTCTTCCACATAAGATATTTAAAATCGAATGGATCTGAGATGTACCTGTTATTCAAGCATAAATCAGTGTGAGAGGGCTAGTTCCTTTCCTGTGAAATTTTAGTTCTTTTATTATAGATTAAGAAAAGGAGAGTCAAGCATTTGAAATGGCACTTGATATTAGAAATTAAAAAAATAACCAGGCATGGTGGTGCATTCCTTTAATCCCAGGGACTCAGGAGGCTGAGGCAGGAGGATCACAAGTTTGAGGCTAGCCTCACCAACTTAGAACTTGTCCCTAAAAAGAACTGGAGATGGCCGGGCATGGTGGTGCACACCTTTAATCCCAATGACTCAGGAGGCTGAAGCAAGAGGATCGTGAGTTCAAAGCCAGCCTCAGCAAAAGTGAGGCACTAAGCAACTCAGTGAGAACCTGGCTCTAAATAAAATACAAAATAGGGCTAGAGATGTAGCTCAGTAGTAAAGTGTCCCTGGGTTCAATCCCCCAGTATTAAACGATAGATAGATATAAATAAATACATAAATACATACACACATACATACTTTTTAACAAGAGACAATGTTTGTACTGCATATCACTTACCAAAACACTCCTGCTGCCCAACTTGGCCTGATATATTATAGGTAATATTTATGAAGATTATTTTTTTCCTTTTATCAGCTTTGATTTAGCCAATCAGTTGCCAGTAGTTGGTATAGTAGCTATAGATAAATTTTCAGAAACACAGTTCATTTGTTGCCATGCCATTTGTATTTGAGTCTTGCCAGAAATTCTGAGAGCCTTAACAGAGAATAAAAGAGCCTCTAACACATTCGAGAAACTGAACAGTTAACTCAGAGCTTGCCAAGGCATGCCAAGTTTAAATATACAATAATATCTGAGATCTCGTTGATAAAAAATTCTAGTTTACCTGTACCAGGTTTTCTGGTTAATTTAGCATGTTTCAGAGTATTTCTACAATCAATTAGTGTTATTTACCAGTTGACCTACTATCTCTAGCTCTGTGTGTTTAATGTTCCTCCCATTTCAACCAAGTAGGTATAGATCTTAATCCATTTAAATGTTAATTTATCTTAGCTTCTCATAAGTAAATTTAGTTTGAATGCTCTATTCTTCATGCACATAAAGTCAACAGTACAGTTGTCTTCTACACTTGGCTTCAGAATGATGAGCATTACATTCTTGATATATCAGCTTTTATCAGCAGGCCTTAAATGTAGCTACTTATGCTGCTTTTTGCTTCTCTTAATTTTTCCTAGGAATTTCAGAATAGAAACACAAAGATAGCTATGGGAGTCTCACCTCTGCCTTGTTAAATAGGTCACTTCAGCTGTGTAGTTATGGGTTTTTCTCTTTGCCTGGCCTTGGAATAGTGACCTAGTTAAGGAGAAAGACTCAAGAAGAGCAGTACTGAAAGAATTCCAATAGAAATTTCTGACAATTATCTTGAGCCAATTAATGGATCAGAACTCTGTGTCTCTTCTGAGATGAGGCACTGGGGTTAATACAAGAGGAATCACCTTCAGAGTATATTTTCCTTGCTTCAAAGGATCTGTATCATTATTATTACTACTACTACTATTAACAACAGATAACAAGAAAAAGTAGAATGCACTGTACGTTCCATGAGCGCAGAAATCACATCTCTCTCTCTCCCACCATTGATTCTTCAGCGCTTACACTGTTGTACACCCAATATGTGTATTGTAATGAGTGTTGCCCAGAAGTCATTATTTATTTATTATTTATTTATTTATTTATTTTTGGAGGGAGGAGGAACTGGGAATTGAACACTGGGGTTTTTTACTACTGATCTACATCCTAGTCCTTTTTATTTTTAATTTTGTTAATTTTAAGACAGGGTCTCCTAAAAATTTGCTGAAGTTGGTCTTGAACTTAGAATCATCCTGCCTCAACCTCCTGAGTCTCCGGGATTATAAGCATGTGCACCTTGTCTGATTTTTACCTAATTTTTAAGGTTTATTCGTATCTTTGGAATATCTTATTAAGAAAATTTCCAAACATATCAAGGTAGAAAATTTATCTTTATGCACTCATTATTGAGCTTTAAAAACTCGGTCAGCATTTTGCCTGACTTGCTTCATCTCTTTTTTTTTTCTCTTCTCATCGGAACAATTTAAAGTAAAGCTTTATGACTGGAGACATAGCTCAGTTGGCAGAGTGCTTGCCTCTCAAGCACAGGCCCTGGGTTCAATCGCCAGCACCGCAAAAAAAAAAAAAGAAAGAAAGAAAGAAAAACTTTAAAGCTCAGACACTATGTCATTTCATTACAGATACACAAGTATAAAGGCTTAGTAACCACAGTACCATTATCACACCAACAGTAAATCCTAATTTCATCTAAGATCCTGTCCATTCACATTTTCTGGAGGCCTCTTCTAAAAATAAGCAAAGAACTGGGCATGGTGGTGCATACCTGTAATCCCAGTGGCTTGGGGACACCGAGGCAGGAGAATCAAGAGTTCAAAGCCAGCCTCAGCAACTTAGCAAGGCCCTAAACAACTCAGTGAGACCCTGTCTCTAAAAAAAATACCAAAGAAAGGACTGGGATCAGGCTCAGTGGTTAAGCGCCCCTGGGTTCTATCCCTGGTACAAAAAAAAAAAAGGCAGTTTAAACTTTTGACAAAAAAAATAATATGAGAAGCTTCTGAGAAAGCAGGCTCGTTTAATTACTGTTGAAACTAAAGAAAAAATCTTGTAGTTTATAAATGTGCAAAAATTCAATAGAGCACCGTAAGTAACTCCCTTTGGATAATGCTAGTAGTTTGCTTCATATTATAATTATTTGTAGAAATTACATCTGTGCAATCAGTGCTCACATTTATATTCCTCATTTTCCCCTCTTCCATCTTTTGAACATTCTCTGGCAACTGTTAGTATAAATTATACTAATAACAAAATTTATTGAACTCTTACTATATGCCAGGCATTGTGCTTTACATGCATTATTTTGTAAGATTCTTAAAACAACCTAACAGGTAAGAATTATTATATCTCCCTCCAATTAATTTAGCAACTTACTAAATGTTTTACGACTAGTATATGAGTTGAGATTTAAATTAGGTTTCCTAACTAGTTGTTCTTCTGTCTCCCTTGGTATGCTTTAAGATGCTGATGAAAAGAGTAAAATGATCTAAAATTTCCTCTTCTAAATTTATTATTTTCTCTGTCATCTATTAACCACCAGGCTGTAAGACTGGAAAGTACTTACCAGAATCGAACACGCTATATGGTAGTAGTTTCAACTAATGGTAGACAAGACACTGAAGAAAGCATCGTCCTAGGAATGGATTTCTCTTCTAATGACAGGTATGGTTCCACAAAAAAGGGGGATGTTAAAAAGCTCCTTTTTGAAATAACCTGTTCTAGGGACTGGGGTTTTGGCTCAGTGGTAGAGTGCTTGCCTAGCATGTGTAGGCACTGGGTTCGATCCTCAGCACCACATAGAAATAAAATAAATAAAATAAAGGTTCCATCACAACCTAAATAAATAAATAAATAACCTGTTCCAGTTTTTCCCCCCCACTTTTTTTTTTGTTATAAGGGATTGAACCCAGGGGTGCTTAACCACTGAACCATATCTCCAGTCCTTTTTATTTTTTGAGACAGGATCTCACTAGGTTCCTTAGGGTTTTACTAAGTTATTAAGGCTGGCTTTAAATTTTCAGTCCTCCTGCCTCAGCCTCCCAAGTTGCTGGGATTACAGGTGTGCACTGTCACCTCCAGTTACCTTTTGAACTGTCAAAAAAATATCTTGTGTATCTGCTCTTAAAGTTCAAGGCATAAAATTAAAGAATATGAAAGCATCTTAGCAAGTCTTGAGAGACAAGCAAGTTTAGTGAATGTGTTTGGTTATGTATTCCTAATTTACCACTTATTCCATTCCTTACCTTTCTCTTATCTTTAAATAGTAATGATATAAAGAAAATGATTAAACTTATCTTTTCAAAGGAAAAGCTGCTTTTTCATGGCCATTGACTGAGAAATTGAAATTTTAACTTTATTTATTTATTTATTTATTTATCATCATTGTATTTTATTTGTTGTTCGTTTAAATAGCCACAGGTAATTAATAGCAACTGTATTAGAAAGGACAGATCTAGAGAATAAAAACCAAAACCTGAGGTCCTAAATTCCTCATATGTGGACAAAGTAAGCTATCTTATAGAATAATACTTTCTGAAACATCTGTTTATTAGGTAACAACAGAAGTTAAAACTGCAGGAGAAAGCTTCCTAAATGTGTTTGATGATTCTAGGGCACGTCCTTTGTGGTGATGCACCAGAGTCCTGGATTCAAGGAGGTCCCACTTAAACTCCAGTCTCATGAATTCATCCATGGCCTTAAGTCTTACTTTTACCAAAATGTATGCCTCCCTTTTTCTTCTTCAAAGTTGAAAGGGAGAGAATGGTTTCTTAAACTCAAAGCAGAACCTTTTATAATAATACAAAGTTGGAGTTAGCTGTACTTCACATTCTGTGATTAACACAGAACTTTTTTTGTGTTCGTAAGATTTGAGACTTTTTTATTTTCACACTTCTGGAGAAACCTTGGGAAGATTGTGGAATGCTGCTAAGCATATCTTTACACTCTGAGATAATAAGCCTCAGGAAATCCTGCCAGATGTCTCAAAACATTGACTTCCTGGTTCAGGACTAGAATGGAACTGTGAAATAGCTAGGGGTGTGACCCAGGTTGGGGGAATTTAGCCACAAAGCAAGAAAAATAGAAGTGATCCCTATTATCTTTATATTGGGGTGGGTAGGAGGGAAAGCACTAGTTTCCCAAACCAATGTTTACCTGAGCTTGTACATAGACATCGACCTGAAAATGACATGTTGGTTCACAGGGATCACAAGGCCAGAATTGTTAGCTTGTACACCACTTAACAGCATTTAATTGTATGCTTAAAATTTACAAGACTTGTAAACCACATTTAGGAGGCTTTCTCCTGCAGTTTTAAATTCTGGTATTACCTTAAAATAAACAGATTTTTTTTTGTTTTGTTTATTTATTTATTTATTTATGGTACAGAGAATTAAATCCAGGGGCACTAAACTACTAACCCACATCCCCAGCCCTTTTTATTTTTTAGTTTGAGACAGGGTCTCACTAAGTTGCTTAGGGCCTTGCTAGATTGCTGAGACTAGCCTTGAACTTGTAATCATTTTGCCTCAGCCTTTCAAGCTGCCAGTATTACAGGTATGCCCCACTGTGCCCAGCCCTAATAGACAAATTTTTAAGTAACTATTTTTCTGTAAGAGCACTTACCTTGTCTACATTCATTAGGATTTTAGGACTTCTGGTTTTGGTTTTAGTATTGTGTAATATAATGACCACCAACCACCTGTGGCTATTTAAATAAATTTAAAAAATAGAATTATGACTAGGTTGTAGTTCAGTGGTGAAGAGCTTGCGTCTCACATGTGAGGCACTGGGTTCAAAGCTCAGCACCACATAAAAATAAACAAAATAATGATATTGTGTTCATCTATAACTAAAAAATATTTAAAATAAAATAAAATGACATTACATAAATAAATAAAATTTTAGTTTCTGTGTCATAAGTAGCCATATTTCAAGTACTCAAAAACCTTATGTGGCTAGTGGTTCCTATATGGGACAGTGCATGTATAGAATGTTTGAATTATTTCAGAAAGTGTAGTTGGACAATGCTGCACTACTCGTATTTCCTTTTGTTCAGGTGTCCCTGACCCTTCCCTTAGAAACTCTATACAACAGGAACTGGAACTACAGTGGAAACTTCAGTTGAGTCTTCCCCTAGAGACAGAAGGCAGTAACTGCTGATTCTTCTGACCCCCAAGTGTGAGCAATCAGATGTCTAGCAATCTCTTTCACTTTATACTAAGCTTTATCAGAAAAGAATGCTAATGGGGGCTCAATAACCTATACTCAGTGAACCACATCTATCTGCTATTATAGTATTGCCTCAATCATATCTGACAAATACCACTAACAAAAGGAAATTTTAGTTTATAGAAGATAAAATGGGATATGAAAAGCTAGAAACTGATTTTCATTCTGTTTGATAAACTTGATACTGTGAAATTCCCATACATCGTCTGCACAGATGAACCTCTTAGACAGTAAGAGAAATACTACCTACTTCAGAATACTGGTGATCAGACAATTGTCATTTCTGTCTTAGTTGCTGGTAAAGGAATTTATATCATTTTGTATCTGAGGACATCATAGGTTAGTGTTTCAAAATGGTATTAAACCAACTTAGAACCCAGATTGTTTATAACAAGTATACTGCCAGTTCATTTAGCCTGTTTTGAGTATTGTGCTGTATTTTAAGTAATTCATTTTTAAAATATGCATCATAACTTCAGTTGCTAAAATACACCAGATGTATTTCAAGTTATAAACTAATAAAGCTTCTGTTGTCTTTTTGGTTTTAAATCTTTATTTGTATTCATAATATCTTGAAATGTCTGGTACATAGTAGGACTATAAATATTTGTTGAATGGGATGAGTATCTACTAAAATAAATAACTGTACTTTAGTGGAGAAAAATCTCCTGACATTCAGGCAAATTATGTAAATATACCAGATGTGAGGAAGCTGTGGCGGTGTATGCCTATAATCCCAAGCGATTTAGAAAGCTGAGGCTGGAGGATTGCAAGTTCAAGTCTAGCCTCCAAAACTTAGCTGTCTCAAAAATAAAATTTTTGAAAAAGGCTGAAACTATCTTCTAGCAGTAGAGTGCTTGCCTGGCATGCATGAGGCCCTGGGTCAATCCCCAGCACTGCAAAACACACACACACACACACAACCAGTGTGCCTAATTCAGGCCTCTCCTTTCTGTTGTGTGAAAAAGCTGCTACTTAATTTTTAAAAACAAACAAAAAAACACTTGGACCTGAATACCAGCGGAAAAAATATGTGATGTTGGTTCCTACATATCTTTGTTACCTGTCAAAAGGTTGACTGGTATCTGGTCACAAGTTCACAGGTCACATTCCTGGAGCTTCTGTAGTCAGTTAATTTCTAGATTTGTCACCAGGATATCAGTGCTTCAGTGCTTCATATTTATACCCCAAATTCTTTTTGTTTCTGGGAACCTAGCTAAACACTCACTAAATAAAAAACAAAATACTACTTAAAAACAACCTCACTCCACCTTAGGAAACCATTTTCAAAACAAATTTTCATGTCCTCACTCATTTACTCAATAAAAAGATATCTACTTCCTCCAGGAAGCTGCACCTCTGGTATTCAGACCCAAGGTTCCCGTGCAGATACACAATTTCAGTCTTCATTTGATTGTCTTAAGCTCTGGAATCACTAGTAGGATTTTAAATAACAGGGCCAGTGAGTATAGCAAACAGCCCAGCTAGAGGCAAGCCTTCTTCAGCCCTGCAGTGATTCAAACCTCATTATTCTCCTGTTGGTTTTTTTAAATATATTTTTTAGGTGTAGTTGGACACAGTACCTTTATTTATTTATTTTTTGTGTGTGTGGTGCTGAGGATCAAAACCAGGGCCTCACGTGTGCTAAGTGAGCACACTACCACTGAGCCAAAACCTCAGCCCATCCTGTTGTTTTTAAGTCATTTGCACAATGCTGTCCAGTACTTCACTATATCACTTTCAGTTACAGTAGAGCATCCACTATAGATTCATCTTCAACATTTGTTTTATAGGGCGTTACATTCACATATATCATACTACTTTAAATATTTTAAATCTTAATGACCATACGAAAATTTAGTTTGTTACCTTCATTTAAAGATGAATAAGTTAAAGGCTGAAAGAAGTGAAACAACTTGTCAGAAGGAGTTTTAATTTTGAAGGAGATCAAATCCAGGTATTTTGTAGTAGATGCTAATAAGCAGAAATTATTATTGTTTTAGGTATTTTAGGTACATTTTTTGTTTATCTAATTTAATCTTAAAACAATGCAAGGATGAAAATATTTTTATCCCAGATTTACAGATGAAGAGACTGGTACACAAAACAATAAAATCATTTGCCTGAGGATATAGTTAGTGCCAGAACCCAGGTTCCAGAGCCCATCTGACTTGAGAGCCCATGCTCTTAACCATACTGCATTGTTCCACCTCCCTCATCCAGTGTTCTTTCTACTTTATCATGCTGCCTCTCTAGATATATTGGGAGGGATTAGGCGCAGGAGTCTTTAGAAGAATAGTCAGAGAGGGAGAGTGGTTAGGACAGTCTTGAGATAAAGTGAAGGAGTCTGGGGTAGGTAACAGTTATCTAGAGAAGAGGTGGGATAGAACACACAATTGATGGGAAATTCATGATGTCCTATACCAACCTACTCTATTCACTTACCCTTGGATTAGGATATAATTGAAAATGTATTTTATTTGGTTTTGTTTATTTGTTTTTCAGTGCTCTGGATCAAACTCAGGGCCTCAAGCATGCTAGCTAGGCAAGCACTGTACCACTAAGCAACATCCCCAACTCCCAAAATCCTAGGGCTACCCTTTTATGATTGTTGACGTTTTGTCCATGGTAGTTCAGTACACAGATACCAAGCACTGTTTTATTTATTTAAGTTGTGGTTTTGTTTTGTTTTGTTTTGTTTTGTTTTGTTTCTAATTTGAACACAATCTTCACCAGATTGTGGTAGGGGGGGACTGGGAATTGAACCCAGAGGCACTTTACCAGTACGCTGCATTACCAACCCTTTTTGTCTTTTATTTTGAGACAGTATCTTACTAAGTTGCTGAGGTTGGCCTTGAACCCAGCAGTAGTTCTTAGCACTAGAAATAATCCTTGGAATTGAGTTGGATGCTGTATCCTAGGCTAAGATCTTCCTGCAAGTTACCAGTAATTGCCTGGATTTTTTAGTTAGCCATTTGTAAGACAGCAATACAGGGAACTCATTCAATAGGTTTTGTTTGTTAAATATATAACGAACTGACGAACCATCTCTGTTAAAGAGCTCCTGTGGACATACATGGGATTAATAATAATATGATAGAAATTTCTGCCACAATTTAGAGCTTAGGGGTTTATGCTTTGCGTTGAGAGTTAATAAACAAAAAAGACTGCTTCCTAAAATAACAGGAACTTATGGACTGATTCTTGTCTTGCAGTAGCACTTGTACCATGGGCTTAGTCCTGCCTCTGTGGAGTGACACCCTAATTCATTTGGATGGTGATGGGTAAGAGCTTTCCCTTTCCCTTTTTATTTTCCTACAGACCTTTTTATTTTCCTACAGGTGGGGTTCCAAATGAGTGAACTTTCAGCTGAGTGGGAGGCCTAGTATGTCCAATCGAATGGCATGTCAGCAGCTTAATAAGTCCTTTTAAACTTCTGTTTTGTAATGTAGAATAAAAATACAACTTTCCAGAGTCTCTCACTTAATTTCTTTTAGACTGACTATGGTAGGAATCCAGATAAAGAAGTAGTAGTTTCTTAGCTCGCTCTTTAATCTGAGCCTGTGGGCTGTTGCAATGGCCTCCCAGAGGATGATATGTTCTGTTTCAAATAACCTCTTGTGGCCTCTGCCAGCTGTCAGCCTACAGTGTAACTCTTTCCTGTGCCAGTTCCTTCCACTGACCCACCCCCAACCCCCACTGTTTGGTGTTTTTAGAATGTGTCCCCAAGAGACTAAGATGTTTGCTCCAGTTTATAAAACCAGGGTCAAGTTTGCTAAGAGCCCAGAAGACTTCCAAATAGAAATACATAACAGAACAGTTTGACCATGTCTACAACTGGGAAACTTTTAATTCCTTACTTCCAATGTGGGATTCCATTCGTTTTGCCTGGTAGATAAAATTGAACAATTTATTGAAGCTTTTCAGTCAAGTCCTATACTCCAGTTAACTTGTACATGAAGTATTTGCTAATTCCTTCTATTGAACAAGCTATTGCTAGCCCAGGAAATAGCCTTGAAAACTCAAAACTGAGTTTTACCCTTATTTGTGAATTTTTGTTTTGTTCTCTTTTGTCCTTAGTGGGTTCAGCGTATCAACAGATAACAGAGTTCACATATTCAAACCTGTATCTGTGCAGGCAATGTGGTAAGATGACTTTTAATATCTCTACAAATAGTGGTTTTTTTTTTTAACTATTCTATAAAAGTTTTTAAAATATGTTACTAGAGTAATACTTTGTGAGAAGTAATGTTTGAAATGGTCTAATTTACTGTTAAAATGCTGTATGATTTGTTTGTGTGTTTAGGATTTTTGTCAACTGTTTGGCCATCACAGTTAAAGATGACCTAGAAGTGCAATTTTTAAATTGTCACAGTGGAAGGCCATGAGCATTGGTGAACAAGTGAAATCCAGAGGTATTCTTAGGCTCTGGAGGAGACATTGGATCAAATAGATCTGGTTAGAACTGAGTTTTATAGGAACACATTGACTAAGTTACATAGCAGTCTTTTAAGAGCCACCTTACTGCTATAGATTAGCTCTTAGTTTCTTAACGTAATAAAGGGGCAGCATTGACAGAGTTACATTATAAATAAATACATTTCCATTTAAACTGTGGGCAACTATTTGCATAATGCAAATAAAGCCTAGAGGAAATACTGTTGCTGTTAACTATCAGCTTTGACACTTTGAGGTTATTTACCATGTGCCAGGCATTGTGCCAGTTGTTTTACAAGGGTTATGTAAAACAACTGGCATTACATCATTACATCAACCCGCCAAAATAGTATTATTAGCTCTTTATTGATGAGAAAATTGAGGCTTTGGAGATGTTATATAATTGGCCTGCAAGTATCTTGTTCATTTAGACAGAATAGACTCTTACTCAACTATCTAAAAAATGATCTAATAATTTTTTTAAAATTTTTTTTAGTTGTATGAGGACATATCTTTATTTATTATTTTATATGGTGCTGAGGATCAAACCCAGTGCCCCACACGAAAGGCAAGCACTCTACCATTGAGCTACAGCCCCAGTCCTTTTTTTTTGAGACAGGGTCTTGCTAAATTGTCTAGACTGGGCTCAAACTTGGAATCCTCTGCTTTAGCTTCCTGAGTCCATGAGGAGTAGAATGGATAAAAGGCAAATAGACAAGAAATAAAGGAGCCTGAAAAAAACCCTAGGACTGAGCATGGTAGTCCACACCTGTAATCCCAATAACTTGGAAGACTGAGGCATTTCAAAGCCAGCCTCAGCAATTTAGTAAGGCCCTAAGCAAGTCAGTGAGACTCTGTCTTTAAATAAAATACAAAAAAGTGTTGGGGATGTTGCTCAGTGGTTAAGTGCCCCTGGTTTCAATCCCTGGTACCAAAAATAAATAAATTAACAAACAAGGACCACAAATGAGGTTATTTTCAGGTATATTTTGGGAAGGAGTACAAAGCAGTTGTAATTCAAGTTATAACCTGACATCAAGCTTTGAAATTTGTATTTCCTAGATGAAGAAAACGTATATTGATTATCCTGCATATCACACTAAACTAGCCCTTACGTTTGAATCTAGGTAATGAAACAAATTCTCTGAGAATTTTACTTACTTTGAGTAATAGAACACATTTTTAAAGATTCTATAACTTTATTTTTAAACAAAAATCTTTTAAGAAAAATGGACTGGCAAGTTATCCCATATTGTTAAAAAAATTTTAATTTATATAAGATGAAATTGACAAGGATTTAAGGAGCAGACAATCATATGCTATTGATAGAAGAATAAACTGGAACAACCTTTATGAAGAGTGATTTGTCAGTGTGCCTTATCATTTTGCATGCCCTTTGACCTAGGAATTCTACTAAGAATTTACTCTGCAGTAATAACCATGGGCTTGTGCAAATATTTTAGCTATAAGAATGTTTGTCAGTGTTCTAATAATAGCAAAAAATAGAAAACAATTTAAATAAAAAATAGAGATCAGTTAATTCATCATATGTATGTTAGTGAATATTATGCAGCCATTGAAAATGATCTAGTTTAAGAATATTAATGTGGAAAAATGTTGATAATGGGCTATAAATTAAAGAGTAAATGGTATGCAGAATATGATCATATCTACTAAAGGATCTGTGCATAAGCAAAAAACAGAATGGAAAGATCTACACTTAATGTGGTTGTTTCTGGTAGGATTACAGGATATTTCTGCCTTTTATCTGAATTTGTTTTTGTGTTTTTGTTTACTGGGTTTTGTTTTGTTTTATTTTGTTTTGTTTTGTATTGTTTTCTGGTACTGGGGATCAAACCTAGGGCCTTGTGCATCATTCTAAGCAAGTGCTCTACCACTGAGCTACATCCCCAGCCCCAGTCCATAAAACTTTTTGGGGTGGGGATGTTACTGGGGATTGAACCCAAGGGTGTGTAACCAAGAGCCACATCTCTGACCCTTTTAATTTTTTTTTTTTTTTTTTTTTTTTTTTTTTTTGTATTTTGAGGCAGGATCTTGCTAAGTTGCTGAGGCTGGCCTCTAACTGATCCTCCTGCCTCAACCTCCTGAGTTGTGGTCATGCCCAGCCCAGTCCATAAATTTTTTAAAGTGAGAATGGTTCATTTTTGTTATGAGGGAAAAGTTAATAGGCATTTTTAAGAAAAAGGTGTAAGCAGACAACATAGAGTTTCTTATACTGTCTTTTTCCTTTAGGAGAGAGACATTAGTTTATAGTGAATAAAACATTTTATTTGACAGAAAAATTGAGCTCCAACAACGCGCTGGGCCTTCTTTTAGGTACTTCAGATACATCAATAAACAAAACATAGGTCTTTGTTCTTGTGTAACTTACTTTCTACCATTTCTGACTTAAGCTTTTCCCAAGCATATAACCAAAAAACACTTTCAGTTTTGTTTACTCTTCGTGGGAATTCAGAATCAGAAGTCTCAGACTAACCAAAGATCAAATCTGAGCCAGTCCCAGTAGCACATGCCTGTAGTCCCAGAGACTTGTGGGGTAAGGCAGGAGGATCACAAGTTCAAGCCCAGCCTCATGAATTTAGCAAGGAGGCCCTAAGCAACTTAGCAAGATCTGCTTCAAAAATAAAAAAGCAAAAAGGGCTGGGGACATGGCTCATAGTTAAGTGCCCCTGGGTTTAATCCCCGTACCAAAAACAGAGTAACCAAAAGCTGTTCTTAGAAGGTATTTCATGTGTATGAATAAATGGTTTAAACAGACTAGGAGGGGCTGAGGTTGTGGCCCAGTGGTAGAGCACTTGCCTAGCACTTGTGAGGCACTAGGTTTGATCTTCAGCACCACATAAAAATGAATAAATAAATAAAGGCATTGTGTCCATTGACAATTAAAATATTTTTAAAAAAGGAGACTAGGAGACCAGGTCACCATGAATGATAAAATATCATTAAATTAGTACTTCCTGGATATTGAAGGACATGTCCTCATAGCTTAGGGACATCTATGTATGTGATCTCCATGGAACCTATAAGAACTATGGGGAATGTGTGCTGTTACATATATTCTGTTACACGATCTCTGTGTCAAGAGAAAGAAATTTTTGTGTAGTATCATTGAGATCTTTAGTTTTCTAGTGATACAGCCACAGCATAGTTCCAACTATAGATCATGAGCCATAGGTATGAAGACCTCTTTCACTGGTGGGTTGTCAGTTCTCTTTCCTGTCCTCAACCTTAAGGATGCATCAGATCTTTCAGCAAATATCTAGATAATATGGATAATACCATATAATCAAGATTAGAGAATCTCGAATTCCAGGGAGTAGATTTTCCATAGGTCAAATTCTATAGAATGTAAAAATCAGAAGATTTTGAGGTACACATGGGTTATTGGCCTTTTGGTACCCCACCCTTCTACAGTGCTCATTTCCCAGCATATCTTTTAGGTCTGCTCTGCAGAGTTTACACAAGGCTTGTGAAGTAGCCAGAATGCATAACTACTACCCAGGCAGCCTTTTTCTCACCTGGGTAAGTTATTATGAGAGCCATATCAACTCAGATCAATCGTCAGTCAATGAATGGAATGCTATGCAGGATGTACAGTCCCATCGACCGGACTCTCCAGCTCTCTTCACAGACATGTAAGTAACTTGCTGAGGGTTGTAAAGGTCCTCTCTGTTCTGTTCTAGACAGCATGTTTCTTCCTGATCTCTTATCTTAGGAGTCAGTCTTATCCACTTTTATTAGACACCATCTACATCACACTTCTGCCACTCATGAAGAACCCTGTTTGATTCTGCTGCCCGCGAAGCCGTGAGGAATTTCATTCCTGGGCACAGTGCAGGCTCCATAGTCAAGAATTGCAGTACCATCAAATCCATTATTCAGATTCCACTAATTTGAAATCTGAGTTAAAGGAGTTAGGCTGAAGTTTGTGTTTGCTTTGTCTGTGAAAGGAGTACTTGGTAAGCAAATTAATGGCAAGAAACTTGGAAGTTTACAGTAATTGACAAGATGTTTCTAATTTGAAAGAATACATAGGTTGTTTAGCTGGTTTTAAACTTACTTCTGCTTAAAAAAAAAATTAAGAACATCTTATCATTCAGTTGTCTTACTCTACTCCACCATTGCCGTAAATCCTTGTCAGTGAGATTTTATTAAATCCCCCTCATGTACTGTGAGTTGGATGAAGGCCTAAGGTGGAGCTGATGTTTATTTCCTTTTTGGGTCTATGTGTTGAAACTTCTGTGACTCTTTTGGAAATTTTTTTACACTTAGTTCCTGCTTTGGGAATTAAATAGGATGTTTATTCTCTGAATTGATCTTTCTGCACTTACAAGGTAGTCTACAGCTGAAAAGAAAAGTAGCTCCTTACTGTCTGAACTTACAGACAAGATTTGCCTTAAGATTCCTAAAGTCTCACCAAAACAGTTCATGATTTTTAAGGAAAAAAGAATGGGACCAATGTAGATAATAGTCCCATAAAAACCTTTTACTAGAAAAGATGAAATATCCAAGAATTGTATGCAAGAAACAGTTAAAAGAGCACAAGCATCTGTTTTGCACAAGGTGTTATTGGTACTAGAATCTCCTTTTCAGTGACCCTAGTCCTTTTAGGATCTCATAGTAACTGAAAAGGTATGAATTTGTGGAATATATTATTCATGATTTCATGCTTTACAGCTGGTAATATGTTTCAGAGGAATGTGTCATCTAGAGCTCAGGATAGTGCATTTTAAACTTTATGTGAGAGAAAGAAAAATTTTCCCTTTTTTTCTGATTTTGTTAGAGAAGATTTTGAAACTATAGCATAAAAAGAGAGTGAAAAGGAAAGAAAAGTGCTTTTAACCTCTCTACATCCCCAAGTAAAAGGTTGTCCTTGGCACTTAGTAAAGGTACATTAAATATTAGTTCTTAGTATGTACAATATAATCCCAATTTTAAAATATATTTTACCAGTAAATGACTACGTGTTCACAGAAAAAGAACACATGGAAACTGTAGGTCAGTGGAACAGTATTAATACTGATTGTCTCTGTAGAGAGGAATTTTTAACTTTCTTTGTATTTTTAAATATTTTCCAAAATTTTTTCCAGTGAAATCAAAGAGGAAAAATATTTTGTGTGTTGTAATACTTTTTCCATCCCACTCTCCTTGCTAAATTGATGAGAAAAACCTATAAAATGCTGAGAGCCAGGCACAGGAGCACATGCCTGTAATCCCAGTGACTCCAGAGGCTGAGGCAGGAGGATGACAAATTCAAGACCTTGCCACAGTTTAGTAAGACCCTGTCTCAAAAATAAATGAACATGACTCATAATGGGGGGAGGGAAGGGTTAGTGTTAGGGTTAGAGTTAGGGTTAGGGAGGGGGGCAAGTATGGAGGAAGGAAGCACTGTATAGAGGGAAAAGAGGGGTGGGAGGGGTGGGGGGAAGGGAAAAAATAACAGAATGAATCAAACAACATTACTCTATGTAAATTTATGATTACACAAATGGTATGCCTTTACGCCATGTACAGAGAAACAACATGTATCCCATTTGTTTACAATAAAATAAAAAATAAATAAAAAAATAAATAAATGAACAAGGAGCCCAAGAAATAGCTCATTTTGGAGAGCGCTCACCTAGCATGCGCAAGGGCCGCAGTTCAAATCCCTGGTGCCTCAGATGAGGAGGAAAAATGAATGAATGAATGAATGAATGAATAAACAAACAAAAAGGAATGTAGCTCAGTGGTAGAGTGCCCCTGGGTTCAATCCATAGTACTGGAGGGAAGAGGGGGAACAAAGCTGAGAATATAAGAAGAATGTGTGCTAAAATGGACTTAACTGCTCTACTGTGATTAGTTTTATATTTTAAATCCAAGAAAGTGGGGGAAGAAGAAAATATACATGCATGGTATCCCCAGTATACATCTAATTCTCATAAAACTCTTGGGAGACAGATATTATAACTGTCCTTATTTTTGATAGAAAAAGTAACAGACTCAGGGAAAAGAAGGAACTTGTTCAGGTTTACATCAACAATTAAAACCTAGGTCTGACTCATCCCAAACCACTGCCTCAAGGGAGTCTGAAGGATTGAGAGAAATACTACTAAACTAGGAAATCTAACCCATGCATGAACCATGCATGGGGCACTTAACCACTGACCCACATCTCCAGCCCTTTTTACTTCTTTGTAAATTTATTTTAACTTATTTTTTATTTTTTTTTATTTTTTTGAGACAGGCTCTCACTAAGTTGCTTAGGGCCTCACTAAATTGCTGAGAGTAGCTTTGAACTTGTGATCCTCCTGCCTCAGCCTCCTGAGTCACTGGAATTACAGGCATGTGCTACAGTGCTTGGCTAAAATTTGTTTTTACCAATATGCTTTTTAATAGAAGACTGAAGTCATACATTTATTTTGTACTATGAGCTATGTCTAGAAAAACGAAGCATGAATGAGAATTTTACTCTAGTCAAAACTGTGATGCCTTTGCTGGTTGACAGGGAAATGACACAGTTATTAGCTGTATTATGCAGTGTTTGTGAAAAGCTAGGAGCCCAAGGGTTGCGGAGCTCCAAGGTTGTGGGGTTAGAGCATCCATCTTTGGAGATTATTGAAGCTATTTTTTGCCACCAGTGATAGAGGCTGTCGGCCCCAAGGGCAGGCAAGATGCCTGAAGGCTTAGTCCATTTCCATTTCCAAATAAGGAGGTGTAGAGCAGATACCTTTTCTTGAGTTAAGGGGGAAAGATGAGGCAGACAGTGCTCTCTGACAGCCTCACTCAAATTCCACATGATATGAAATAATGCCTTTAGAGAGAAGCATTCAGTTACACTGAACCAATACTTTTCTGGTAAATGGAGAGCCAACTGCCCAGTCTGATTTCATATTAAAGTTCAAGAGTAATTTTATTTTTATGAGAGTTGAAGAGCAACACAATCCTGCAGGTAGAATGTTAGACTCGGTTAAGCATTCTGATTCTCCTGCCAGTGTATGTGATCGTCAGCATGTCTTATACCGTGTTTGTTTTTTTTATCTGTAAAATGAAGATAACAACTTTACAGAGGTAGTGTGAGAGTTGTCATGAAAAGGAAAGTATTTTGGATGAAAATATTCTAGGTAGTTGATCCTACAACCCATTTAGGGAAAGAAGTTTCCTTACCAAATTCAAAAGGCAGGATCTTTTTCCCTCTCCTGTTTTCATTTCACAACAATGAATGATCATCAAAGGATAGTGTTTTAAGCTGCAGAGGACCTCATACCATGGTGAGTCACACTGCTGGTCTACCCAGCTTGGTATTCTAGCTCAATAAATGATACCCAGGGGTATTCGTTGAGGAAGTATGGATATGGTCCTCCATTAAAGAACTACACTCCATATAGCAAATTTGTCTTTGCTCCTTCATGGATCTATATGTATTTAAGGGTTTTTAGACAGATATAATTGCTTCAAGTAATAATTTTTACATGCTTACATTCTGTATATTTTGAAAAGAAACTTTTAAAAATATAATTTTCATTTGCCATACTTCAACAATATAAATTTAAGTGGCAAAGCTTGCCAATTTGGAAACATAATCAAATGGTACATACTTAAATTCCTGATTAATAAATGTCACTTCTCTATTCTCAGACCAACTGAACGTGAGAGAACAGAGAGGCTAATTAAAACCAAATTAAGGGAGATTATGATGCAGAAGGATTTGGAGAACATTACGTCAAAAGAGGTAAGAGACCCCAAGTCCTCATTGTTCCAAGGCTAGGAGTGGGATAACAATAGGTATGGGGCTACAAATGGTACATGGTTGAAAGTACAGAGGAAACTTACAGATTAGTATAATACGTCATCTTTGTTTCAGATACGAACAGAGCTGGAAATGCAGATGGTGTGTAACTTGCGAGAATTCAAGGAATTTATAGATAATGAAATGATAGTGATCCTTGGTCAGATGGATAGCCCTACACAAATATTTGAGCATGTGTTCCTGGTAAGTTTTAAGGACCACTTTAAATAGTTTGCTGAAGCTAACCTGTATGGACTGATGGATAGAAGGAGTAAATTGTTAAATTTTATTATATTTAAATACATTCAAAATGAAGGTAGTAGGTACTCAAAACCTCACCACTTCCTAGTCATATCACTGCATTTTATTACTGTTTCTGCTCTTAAGGTTATTTACACCTATCATAAGATGAAAGCGATATAATGGTGTGATAATGCTCATCTCTTCCCAATTTCTCACCAAGTAACATCAAACTGGTGGATTAAAATTACCGTAAACTAGGCAGGGTGGCTCAAGTTTGTAATCCCAGCAACTCAGGAGGCTGAGGCAGGAGGATCTCAAATTCAAAGCCAGCCTCAACAACTAAATGAAACCCTGTCTCTAAATAAAATATTTTTTAAAAAGAGCTAGGGGTGTGGCTCTGTGGTTAAGCACCACTGGGTTCAATCCCCAATACCCCAAAAAAAAAAAAAAAAATTCGACCATAGTAGTATTTACACCAAGGAAATGGCAAATGCTACAAATTATGCTTTTCTCCCCCTGGATTGTTAAATATTTCATCTGCTTTTCCTAGTACTCAAAATCAAAAACACCAGTTGGCTGTAGTTTTTATACAGTGTATCTGAATAGGATGGTCTTTAAAGTATTTCTTGCAGGTCTGTCCAATGTATGTTTAAGCAGAGCAAGTGGGAACTGTTTATAACTGAGAGACCTTATTTATTCATTTTTTGTGATTCTGGGGATTAAACCCAGGGCCTCAAGCATGCCAGGCAAGTGGACAAGCAGGCAAGCACCCTACCTCTGAATTTTATCCCCAACCCTGGATTTTTAAACATATACAATTTTGTAGCTACATTTTGAGCACCACCCCACCCCAAAATGCTTTTCCTGATTACCAAAACATCAGTGTCTAAAAATTGTTCTTCATAGTTCCCAAACACTCAATGACCTATAATTAGCCCAAGGAGACCTCTCTGACAGATGAATTAAGAAAGCTTCTAATATCCTAAGACCCATTTTTCTCTCATATGTTAAAGAATTATAGCTTTCATCTGTATACAGTAGTGTGAACAAAGTTAACAAGGATAATTATAATCAATGAGGAATGTTATAGGAACCTCATTTTTTTTTTTTTTTTTCACTTCTCATACATTTTGGCCAAAAATGTTAACAAGGAACTAAATCAACTGGTTTGTATTTCACTTCCTTTCTCTGGTGAGGATATTTCTGAATTGTGAAAAGATTATAAGGTGGGAAACTGGAGAGAAAAGGAATAAATGCACTAATTAAACTGAATCACCTTTCTGAGTATTCAAGAGTTTATTTCACCAGGCAGTTAAACTTTGTGCTGTAAAAGGGTTCTGCTGAGTTATTCTGTTGACATTCTAGAGTATGTGTGTCTCTAGAATGCTTCGTACTAGACTATAACTGTGAAATTACTCATAAAGAGCTGAGAGGGGAACTTCTTTTCCAGTACTTCAACTTAACTAATATGTGTTGCCATTTCTGGATGCAGATCATACTGACTTATTTGTAAGGCACCTGGTTTTATTGTCTCTTATGTATACTTTCATGAGGTTTCAAAGATATCATGCTCATATATTGCTGGGAATAATCTTAAGTGTTAACTGTTTAAAACTTAGAAGTCACTCATTCAGATGAGCCCTGCCCACCCCCACTGTAGTCATGAAACCTGATTCATTTTTTTATGAAGGTCAAATGCCTGTAGCCAAAAAGAGCTCATATTAGCAGGTGACCAGAGTGGCAAACTTGAGTCACTTTCTCAGTGCACTTGGGGTTTTTATTGTTATTATTATTAAAATTGTTTTTATGTTTTTTGTTCTTATTTTTTCACCATGCTGGGGATTGAACCCAGAGCCTAATGCATGCTGAGCAAGAGCTATGCCTCTGAGTTATACTCCCCCTTCCCTGAGCTTGGATTTTTAATACCTTCGAATAATGTGAACATGATAAGTATCAAATATAGCCAATTTCTGATGACTCATCCTGTTTTAGTCTAGGCATACTTCCTTATGGCTCTATCTAGGATTTCCTCCTTCTTCCTGTTTCTTAATGGGGTATATCTGAGAGCAATTGGTAAATTTTAATAGTACTTTTACAAAATTTAATTCCCCCCAAGACTATATTTCCCTAATCAACTACACAAAAGCATTCAAGTGGGCTGGGAATGTGGCTTAGTGGTAGAGCAGTTAGTTGCCTAGGATGTGTGAAGCCCTGGGTTTGATCTCCAGGAACAAAAAAAGCATTTGTGCTAGTATATATATATATCTTATGATTTCACAATTCTTCTTTGAGTGTTTTTTCTTATTACAAAAATAATTCATTTATTGTAGAAAATTTTAGAAGACAGTAAATCATATTTAATTACCACCGAAACAGATCATCTTTGTTACCTTTTGTTAGTGCTTCTCCCTGCCTACCCTCCATTATTGTTTTTGTTTTTTGTTTTTGTACTGAAGATTGAACCCAGGGGCACTTTACCATTGAATTACATTCCCATACTTTTCTGTTTTTGGTTGAGACAGGATCTTGCTAAGTTTTTGAGGCAGGCCTCAAACTTGTGATCCTCCTGCTTCAGCTTCCTGAGTTGCTGGGATTATAGGCATGTGCCACTGTGCCCAGCTTCATTTTTACTTTCATTTTTACATATATACATACATATATATATATGATCTCATATATGGACTTTATATTTTAGAGCAGTTTTAGATTCACAGCAAAATTGAGCAGAAAATAAAGATTTCTCATATGCCAACATACATGCATAATCAACATCCAGCAGAGTGGTACATTTATTACAGTTGATCAACCTACATTGGCACATCATTATCAACCAAAGTCCATCATTTTCATTAGGGTTCATTCTTGGTGTTGTGTGTTGTGTGAGTTTGGACATATATACAGCATTTATATATCATACAGTTTTTACCTTTTTTGGTACCGGGAATTGAGCCCAAGGTTGCTTAACAATTGAGCCATATCCCCAGCCCTTTTTTATATTATATTTTGAGATTGAGTCATGCTAAGTTGCTTAGGACCTTGCTAAGTTGGTAAGGCTGACTTTTGAATTTGGAAATCCTCTTATCTCAGCCTCCTCAGCCACTGGGATCATAGGTATATACCACCACTCCCAGCTCAGTGTTTATTTTTTAAATGCATATCTTTGTACATATTTTTGAGCACAGGAAAATATCTTCTGAATGGACCTCCTATCCAACAAAAACTATTCTGAATGGACCTCCTATCCAACAAAATAAGTGTATAAACAGGTTGCCTAAACATCTTCTTATACCTGTTTCTTGGTGGTTTCTCCCTTTGTTTGCACTATCATATCCTGTGTCCAAGCCCCTATGTCTTCTCCAGTGAGTCTGTACACTGCTCTTTCCTAGCAGTTGATATGGAAAAAGAGATGTTATCCTCCGTTGCAAGTGGTTGTTTTAATTTTCTGCACAGTCATCTCATCTTGTGCATAGCTGCCATGCTGGGAACTCAGCCAGATTGTGTGAAGACAGGCAGCAGGATTTCTCCCTCCCCCTGCAAGAATGCTCAGCTCTGCAGTATACTGCACAGAGATCTGTTTATTTGGAAAGATATCCAGCTGACATGGAGAGAGAACATGTAGAACATAGTTTAGAGAAAACTGGGTCCCTGGTTCACTCCCAGATCTTGGAATACAAAAAGGTGTGAATATACAGTGTGAAAATAAGATTGATGGGAAGCAAGGGTGTTACTAGAAAAAAGTTCTTTCACACCCTACAAGTCTATGTGTACAACTTCTTTGAGCTGGAAGCCGTTGCCCAACCAAATTTCGAAATCAGCATTGCTCCTGGAGGATCTCTGATTTGGCTTAGAAAAAAATAGATGTGTCTGGGTGCAGTGGCACACACCTACAATCCCAGTGACTCTGGTCTGAGTCAGGAGGATCAAGTTTGAGGCCAGCCTTAGCAACTTAGCAAGACCCTGTCTCAAAAAAAAAAAAAAAATTAAATTAAATAAAAAAGCTGGGTGTGGTGGCCTACCCCTGTAATCCCAGCTGTCTCAGAGATCAAGGCAGAAGGATCTCAAGTTTGAGGCCAGCCTTAGCAATTTAGCGAAGCCCTAAGCAACTAGTAAGACCCTGTCTCAAAATAAAAAGGACTGGGAATGTAGCTCAGTGGTAAAGTGCCCTGGGTTCATTCCCCAGTATGGAAAAATCCAGCCTCAAACTAGTTACTTTTACTTTAGGTGTAGAGAAATGGAGAGTATGTGAATAGATGAGACAGTAATTGAGTTATTTTTATCATATTCATAATTTTTATCTCTGTATCTCTGTACTGAAGATGTGTAACAAAAAATTCTCTTAGAATGAAAAGTTAATAGTGAATGCTTGGTGTCATAGTAATGTGATCCTTTATTGTGGAAGCTGAAGATATAGTATGATAAGTAAAATATGGCTACCCATTATTGGAGATTATGTCAAGTTGTTTTTGTCCCAGCAGAACCCCCAGTATAATCCTTATTTGCTATAACTGTGTTCTTTTATTTTTCTTGGAACTGTTAGATTATTTCCTAAACAGCAGGGCTTTTTCCTAAGGATAACATTTGAAAAGAAATCAGTTACTTGGGTCTTTGGGTTGGTGTACAGTGTGAGAGAAACCAGAGTGAAAGATGGAAATGAACTTACTTAAAAATATATTATAGTCCTAATCATTTTACATTTCAATAAGATTATGTTTTGCATATATAGACCAAAGTAAAAATCCCTAAGGAATTATGTCATTGTAAGTCTGAGGTTAAAAAAAAAGATTGGTTCTAAGGAAGGCGCCAGGGGGCTGAAATTCCTGTATTGAGGACAGAAAAGTAATTACACCAAGATGACTCCAGTTTTTTCAGATTGAGCCTGAAGCAGCCCTAACCATAGCCCAAGTCACATTATATGGACTTTACTGAGTCAGCAACCAGTGCTTTCAATTTATTTTGCCTCTGGATAAGGGGTCGCTGTGGATTGTCAGATTGAATTCTTTCTGGGAAGGTAGGTAAAAACCATGGACTTTTCCTGTTGAGCCAGGGTTATTCCCTTCTAACTGGACAGAGTTCTGCCAAGGATTTAGATTTCTAAAATAAGAAGTGAAGGGTCACATTTCCCTGGCTCCAGTTTAGCTGCTTGACCCTTATTGTTTGGTGTCTGCCTCCTTTGAAATCTTTTGTAATTCCTGTAGTATGGGGGCTAGTTTTCTAAGGTTGAGCACAGAACCTTCAGAACCTTCCTTTTTTTTTTTTAAACAAGTCAAATTAGTCCTCATCTATAGATATTACTTACTGATGTTTTCTTAAATGGAACTTCAGCACAGTGTCCTTGAAATCTCCCTGTTCCACAGTCTGATTGTGTTATGATAGTGTTTATATAACAGTTGGCAGTTTTCTAAATGCTTCATTTACTTATTTGATTATTCATTCAACAAACATTTGTTGATCCTCTTTGTTGTTCCCAGCATGAGACTAGGTGTTTGTACTGTCTAAACCACATCAGAGAGATTCTCAGAGAAAGCCAGTAGAATGAGAATACAGAGGTGACCCTTTATTAGACAATTAGGAGAGATCACTATAGTAACTTTAGCACAAGTGATAAGGGTAGAGGCCAGATTGTGATGGGTTGAGACATGGGAAATTAGGAAGTAGAGAAAGCATTAGACTATCTTTCTATGAACCTTGATTATGAAGGGAAGAGAGAAATAACAGTATATAGAGAAGGATTCTGGATGGAGAGGAAGTTTTCAATTTTATTTATTTATTTACTTATGTATGTATTTATTTTATTTATTTATTTATACTAAGGATTGAACCCAGAGGCATTTTACCACTGAGCTACATCCCTGGACCTTTTTATTTTTTATTTTGAGACAGTCTTGCCAAGTTGCAAAGGCTGTCCTTTAAACTTGCAAGCCTCCTACCTCAGCCTCCCCAGTTGCTAGGATTACAAGCCTGTGCTACCACAACAAGCTCCATATTAATACAGGATAAGATTTTATGTAATTTGAGGGAAAGATACCCATTAAGTTAAAGGACTGGAGTGGAAAGGATGTTTTATTTTATAGATAAAGGAAAGGGAGAAAGTTCAAGCATTTGAACTTTGTCCTAAGTAAGAGGAGAGTCAGAACTTGAACTCAGGTATTCTTTTTTATATAGATAGCTTTATTGAGGCAAGATTGAAGTACAATAAAACACACATATTTGAGGTATGCAATGTTTTGCAATTTGAGGTATGACATGTTTTGACATGCATGTAACCAATACAATCAATATAAAAAGCATTTCCATTACTTTTTTTAAAATTTAAAATCATGCAGACTGTGTTTCCTGCATGATTTATTACAGTAGAAGTCAGTCACCTTAAGATATATAGGACCCCACTCCCACATGTCAACTACTTCAAAATGAAATGGCACACATATAAATATCTCACAGATCAAAGAAGAATGGACAATAAAAGTAAATAAAAAGTAGGACTGGGATTGTCGCTCAGTGGTAGAGCACCTGCCTAGCATGTGTGAGGCACTGGGTTCAATCCTCAGCACCACATCAAAATAAATAAAGGTATTGTGTCTATCTACAACTAAAAAAAATTTTTTTAAGTAAATAAGTATTTTGAGGGCTGAGGAGATAGTTCAGTTGGTAGAGTGCTTGCCTTGCAAGCGCAAGGCCCTGGGTTCGATCCCCAGTACCGCCAAAAACAAAACAAAACAAAAAAAGTACTTTGAAGTAAGTGATAATAAAGCTTAACATATCAGAATCTGTGGGATGAAATATTACTCCGATGAACATTTAAAACAAAGTACTTGTATCAGAAAGAAGCTAGGTTAACAAGTTATTTTCAAATTAGATAGTAGGAAGGAAAAAAATAAGAGTAAGAGCAGAAGTATATGAAATAGAGAAGAATTAATACAGCTAAAAGTTGATAAAAATGAAACAAGTCTAATCAAGGAAAAACAAGAACACAAAATTTAGTATCAATGGAAAGGAAGCTATCAAAATAACCCTACAGGGTCTGGGGATGTAGCTCTGGTAGAGCACTTGCCTAAGCAGTGTAAGGCACTGGCTTCGATCTTCAGTACCACATAAAAATAAATAAAGGCTTGTTGTCTATCTACAACTTCAAAAAGAGTTTAAAAAAATAACCCTAAGGATGCTAAAAATATATTACAGTTGCATGCCAACCATGTGATAGCTTACATAACATGGTCTGAGAAGGATCCATGTGCTCCTAAGAAGAAAGTATATTCAGTCACTGATGGATGAAATTTTCTATATATGTCTGTCAGGTCTAAATTATCAATTGTATTGTTTAGTTCTATTAGCTTCTTTTTTTTCTTTTTTTCTTTTTTGGTACCAGGGATTGAACCCAGGGGTGCTTAGCCACCCACTAAGCCACATCCCTCGCTCTTTTTTTTTTTTTTAAACAAAATCTTTTTACAAATTATTGATACCTAAACAATTTGGTTTGGAAAATGAAATCATATGTATATAGTTGTATTCATAAAATAAGTATGCTAAATGAAAAGCTGTACAGTAATGAGAAACATTGAAGAGTCAAATCCGGATACTTCTGTATTTCAGTAGTATCCATCGTGATATTTCCTTTTTCATCACAAATTTTAATAATTTGAGTTTTCTCTCTGTTTGTCTTTGTTAGTGTGGCTAAGGGTTTATCAATTTTATTTTTTTTTTTTAAGAACCAACTTTTTGTCGATTTTTTTCAGCTGCTTCTTTTGTTTCAATTTCATTGATTTCAGCTCTGATTTTAAATTATTTCCTGTCTTCTGCTGCTTTTAGTGTTTATTTGTTCTTCTTTTTCTAGGGCTTTGAGATGTAATGTTAGGTCATTTATTTGTTGACTTTTTATTCTTTTAATGTGTGAACTCAATGCAGTGAACTTTCCTCTTAGCACTGCTTTCATAGCGTCCCAGAGATTTTGATATGTTGTATTGGTGTTCTCATTTACCTCTAAGTATTTTTTTATTTCCTCCTTGATTTCTTCTTTTATCCATTCATCATTCAGTAGTATGCTATTTAGTCTTCAGGTGTTCCAGTAGCAGCTTTTTTTTTTTTTTTCCTGGTGCTGGGGATCGAACCCAGGACCTTGTGCTTACAAGGCAAGCACTCTACCAAATGAGCTATCTCCCCAGCCCTCTATTTTTTTATTTTATCATTGATTTGTAGTTTCATTCTGTTATGATCTGATAGAATGCAGGGTAGTATTTCTATTTTTTCATATCTGCTGAGTTGCTTTGTGGCATATGTTCTGTTTTAGAGAAGGATTCATGTGCTGCTGAGAAGAAAGTGTATTCACTCGATGGTGGATGAAATACTCCATATATGTCCGTTAAGTCTAAATTATTGATTGTATTATTTAATTCTATAGTTTCTTTGTTTAGTTTTTGTTTGGAAGATCTATTCAGTAGTGAGAGAGGTGTATTAAAGTCACCCAGTATTATTGTGTTGTGGTCTGTTTGATTCTTGAAATTGAGAAGGGTTTGTTTGATGTCTGTAGATGCTCCATTGTTTGGGGCAGATATATTTACAATTGTTAAGTCTTGTTGCTGTATGATTCCCTTCAGTGGTATGAAATATCCTTTATCCCTTCTAACTTTGGTTTGAAGTCTACTTTGACCGATATGAGGTTGGAAACCCCTGCTTGTTTACTTAGTCCATGTGAGTGATATGTTTTTTCCCAAACTTTCACCTTCAGTTTGTGGATGTCTTTTCCTAGGAGGTAAGTCTCTTGAAGACAGCATATTGTTGGATCTTTTTTTTTTTTTTTTTTCAATCTAATCTGTGTCTTTTGATTGATGAGTTTAGGCCATCAATATTCAGGGTTATCATTAAGATATGATTTGTATTCCCAGTCATTCTGGTCTATTTTGGTTTTTAACTTAGTTTCTCCTTTGATTGACCTTTCCTTTAGTGTAGTTCCTCCCTTTGCTGGTTTTCATTGGTTTTTTTTGTTTGTTTTTATTTTTATTTTTGTTTTTCATTTCCTCCTTATAGAATATTTTGCTGAGAATATTTTGTAGAGAATATTTTGTAGTGCAGGCTTTCTAGTTGTGAATTCTTTTAACTTTTGTTTATCATGGAAGGTTTTTATTTCATCTTCAAACCTGAAGCTTAATTTTGCTGGATATAAAATTCTTGGTTGGCATCCATTTTCTTTCAGAGCTTAATATATGTTATTCTAGAACCTCCTGGCGTTGAGGATCTGGTTAAGAAATCAGCTGAGATCTGAATTGGTTTATCCTTATATGTAATTTGATTTTTTTAATCTCTCAGCCTTTAAATTCTATTTTTATTCTGTATGGTAGTCATTCTCATTGTAATGTGCCTTGGTGTGGGTCTTCTATAATTTTGTATGTTTAGAGTCCTATAAGTCTCTTGTAGTTGATTTTCCATTTCATTCTCAGATTTGGGAAATTTTCTGATATTATGTCATTGAAAAGATTGTGCATTCCTTTGGTTTGTATATTCATGCTTTCGCCTATTTGGATAAATCTTAAATTTGGTCTTTTCATGTTATCCCATATGTCTTGGAAATTCTGTTCATGGTTTCTTACCACCTTCTCTGTGTAGTCAACTTTATTTTCAGGATTATATATTTTGTCGTCATTGTCTGAGATTCTGTCTTCCAGGTGCTGGTCTGTTGGTGATATTTTCCATCAAACTTTTAATTTGATTTATTGTTTCCTTCGTTTCAAGGATTTCTGCTTGATTCCTTTTTTGTAATTCTCTGCCTTTTTTGAAGTGATCTTTCACTTCCTGTATTTTCTCTCCAGTACTGTCCTTTATTTCAAAGATGAATCTATATTTTCTAAATTCCTTCTCTGACATTTCTTCTACTGTGTTGTCTATGGATTATATTGTTGGAACATGTTGGGTTTTTTTTTGAGGTACTTTACTTCCTTGTTTTTTCATGTTGTTTGTGTGTCTTTTCATCTAGCAGTTATGGAGCTGAGGCAGTACAGATTCTACCCTGTAATCTTAGAGTGTCCCTGAAGGCTTCCAGTACCTCACCTTGAAGTGGGAGACCAATCAATATTAACAGCACCCAATGCAAATGATATACCACCATAAACCAAATGACTCCTATTAAGGTGTTTACAGTTTTGTCACAATAGACAGAAATGAAGTATTCAATTATAAATGAAGCATACAATATAAACAGTAAATTTGCTAAAAGGGTTTTACCGTTTCAAATGATGGACAATGAGGGAATAGAAGTAATTTTTAAAATGTGATGTTTATGAGGGAGAGAAGATAGAGGTAAAAATTTATAGTAGGAGCAAGGGAGGAATTAATAGAGTTTGGCTGTTACTATGAGAGAAGTGAGAAAGAGAATCCAGAGTGATAGGTGGGTGAGAGGGAAAAATATGGACAGATTTTTTTTTTAAGTAAAAATACAAGAATAAAACAACCAAACTGTCATATACTATTCAGACATCCCATTCCTCAATAAATGGATGCATGAAAAATATTTGAATTCAAGGTGGTCGAGGTGTGAGAGGGCAAAAAAAGAAAAGAAAAAGGAAAAAAAAAATTTTAACATTTTTTTTAGTCGTCATTGGACTTATATTTTATTTGTTTATTTATATGTGGTGCTGAGAATCAAACCCAGTGCCTCACACATGCAAAGCAAGCTCTCTACCACTGAGCCACAATCCCAGTCAATCAGTGGAAAATTAAATGATTGCTTGCATTGGCTTTCAAAAATTTTCTCAGCTTCCCTTCTCCCCTGATAGGTTGGGTGGTCTGAAGTTTGATGTTAGCTCCAGCCCTGTGGGTACCAGACCAGTTGGGTGAGTGAGCCAATAGCAAGGTGCCCTCACACCCTCTTACAGTCTCCCCACCCATTGTAGCTGGCCATTTCCATCCCTGCACACTTCAGGACTTACTGAACTGGAGAGAGCCCAGTTTTCTCTAGTTTGTTCAACCTCTGGTCCCTCTGGGAACTGCCCCTAGTCTCCAGCTTTCTACAGGCTTGCCAGACTCAGACTGGTCCACGCAAATCCAGCTGCAAGCTGATAGACCTGGGCTTCAGCTTCCCCAGGTCCTGTCTCGCTGCAGTCCCACGATCTCAGCGCCCTTTCAATTTGCAGAGAGACCACCAGGGATGTACTTGCACAAAGGAGCAATCCAGATGGCAATCCAGATGGCAGCCACTATCACACCAAGCAGAAAGACCTCAGGTACAACCAGACCTGCAGGTACCCCAATATACCTCCTGGCCTGAGTCCCCAGACCGCGGTGGCCTGAGATGGTGGCAAACCTGCAGGCCCTGGCTGTTGTCCCAAAATGGTTGCAGCCATGTGTAACCAAAACTGTGGGTACTGTGACAATGGACTTCCAGGCACCAGCATGCAGCAGACGATCTGTGGGCGGTCTGCAGGCTAACAGTGGACGATCAATGGGTGGACTTCCAGCAGTGGGCAATGGGTAGCAAGAGGCTAGCAAACCGGCAAATGGCAGATGATAGGCAGTGGCCAGTGAATGATCCGCTCTCAAAAGGCAGGCAATATACTGGCAGATGGTGCGTGATCGCAGTGGATGAATGGGGTAAACAGCAGGGGATGGGTGGGTAACAACTACTACCTCACAGAGAAACAGTATTTCCTTTGCTTGAATCCCGAGTTATGGAGTGACAAGGAATGCAGCCTCCCTCTAGTCCACCATCTTGGATCTCCACACATATTTATTTTTAGTTTATATTTAGTTTTTGTTTGGATGATCTATCCAGTAGTGACAGAGGCATGTTAAAGTTACCCAGTATTATTATGTTGTGGTCTATTTGATTATTGAAACTGAGAAGGATTTGTTTGATACATGTAGGTTATTCCATGGTTAGGGTCATAAATATTTATGGCTGTATGTCTTGTTTATATTGTTCCCTTAAGCAGTATGAAATGTCATTCTTTGTCCCTTCTGATTAACTTTGGCTTGAGGTCTACTTTATCTGATATGAGGGTAGGAACTCCTGCTCGTTTATGAGATCCTCGTGAATGGCCTGTTTTTTTCCCATCCTTTCACCTTTATTCTGTGGATGTCATTGCCTGTGAGGTGAGTTGTTTGAATGCAGCATGTTGTTGGGTCTTGTTTTTCAAACCAATTTGCCAATCTCTGTCTTTTGATTGATGGACTTAGGCCATTTACATTCAATGTTTGTTTGTTTTTTTTTTTTTAGTTGTCAGTGGACCTTTATTTAATTAATTTATTCATATGTGGTGATGAGGATCAAACCCAGGGCTTCACATATGCCAAGCAAGTGCACTAACACAGCCATAAGCCCAGCCTTCGATGTTATTATTGAGAAATGATTTTTATTCCCTTCCATTTTTATTTTTCTGACTTTTACTTTGAATTAGTTTCTCCTTTCATTCACTGATCTTCTAGTGTAATTCCTCCCTTTGCTGGTTTTATTTTTTATTTCTTCTCCATGAAATATTTTGTTGAGAATCTTTTATAGTGCATGCTTTCTAGTTGTGAATTCTTTCAACTTTTGTTTATCATGGAAGGTTTTTTTTTCATATTCAAATCTGAAGCTTAATTTTACTGCATATAGTATTCTTGGCTGACATCCATTTTCTTTTATAACTTGATATGTATTATTTCAAAACCTTCTAGCTCTAAGGGGCTAGATTGAGAAGATAGCTGAAATCCAAATTGATTCCCCTGTAAATGTCACCTGCTATTTTTCTCTGGCTGCCTCTAAAATCCTATCCTTATTCTCTATAGTAGGCATTTTTATAATAATAATGTGCCTTGGTATGTGTTTGTTGTAATTTTATATATTTGGGGTCCTGTAAGCCTCCTGTATTTGAGTTTCCATTTCATTCTTTAGGTTTGGGAAATTTTCTGATATTATTTTATTTAAAAGATTGTGCATTCTTTGGTTTGTATCTCTGAGCCTTCATTTATCCTGATAAATTTTAAATTTGGTCTTTTTCACATTAGCCCATATTTCTTGGAAGTTCTGTTTGTTCATGGTCTCTTAACATCTTTTCTCCATGGCCAACTTTGTTTTGAAGATTATATTTGTTGTCTTCATTGCCTGAAAGTCTGTCTTCCAAGTGGTCTAGTTGCTTGGTGATGCTTTCCATTGAATTCTTAATTGGTTTATTGATTGCTTTCTGCTTTTTTTTTTTTTTCAGAATCTCTTTTTATTGAAGTGATCATTCACATTCACTTCCTGTATTTTCTCTCTAATATGACTTATTATGTCATTCTTTATCTCACAGATTAGTTTAATTACGTACATTCTAAATTCTTTCTCTGACATTTCTTCCACCGTGGCGTTGTTGGATTCTGTTATTGGAGAATCTTAGTTTGTTTGGGGCAAATTGTTCTCTTGCTTTTTCATGTGTGTCTCCCATCTAGCAGTATGGATCTGAGGCAGTAGAGTTTCTACCCTGTGTCTCTGAAGGTTTCCAGTACCTCATTTAGGGGGAGACAAATAATAACAACCAATGCAAACAATATGCAGTATTAAATCAAATAGTTCCTACTTTGATATCTACAATGTTAACTATCACAATAAATAGAAATGATGTGATCAGTTATTACCTACAACAAAAACAGCAAGTTTGCAAAAGGGTTTGTAATTTCAAATGGTGGACAGGGGGAGAACAGAAGTGATATAGGATGTGATGATTATGAAGGAGGAGGAGCAGAGAAGATAGAAGTAAAAAATTAAAGAGTGAAAGAGAGAACAGTAGAGATTGACTGTTAGCAGAAGAAAAGAGAGAGAGAAAATCAAGGGAAAGAGATAAGTGAAAAATATATATAAAGTAAAGATTTTTTTAAAGTTAAAACTTTTAAAAATATGACTGGCTTCAGAAATGAGGGGAAAAAAAATAAGTATGAGTATGTATAAATGGCCATGTATCATTAAGGTCACAATTAAACAAAGAAAAGGAAAAAAAAAAGTCTCAGTGAAATGTTTAAGAATTATTTCCATTGAAGTTCAGAAGATTCTCAGCTTCTCTTCTCAGCAGTTTTAGATATGCTCCACCCTCTGAATTGCTGGAGTGAGAGAGGTAATCCCATAGGCAGAACTCCTGATGGTAGAGTTTAGGCTTTGGTTGGTTCCAGGCTCTCTGCTGAATGCCAGTCGGTCTGGAGATTTTAATCAGTGCACCTCCGTGGCCAGGTAATTTATGGTCCACACTGGAAGACTATCCTAGGGATCTCCTGAGTTCTACCTGTGTGGTGGAAGAGCCAATTCTTGATCCCCTATGTCACCTGCAACCCCCCATGCTTCCTGGTCTTGGGTTCAGTCTCCCAATTCAATCTCTCCTACCCTTATGAATTCCTGGCCAGACTTGTCTCTCCCAGCTGGTCCTGCAAGTAGTAGGTTGGAGGGAGAGGAGTTGAGCCAGGTGGGTTTCTGCAACCATAAACTTATTTCTGGTTCTAAGTTCTATTTGGTGCATTTAATTCTGAAACAGGTGCATTCTTGTTTTAAAATATTTGCCTTTTCAAAGGGTATGAAAAATGGTCCAAAGATAGAAAATTGACCTAAACATTGAAAAGCTGCTCATTTTTTCTTGGATGAGAAATAGAAATTGAAGCTATGCTAACTAAGATAACAATTCATACATATCAGATTGGCAAAAATTCAGAAGCTTAACCATACATTTTGTCGGCAATGCCATGGACAGAGTGGAATTCTCATGCATTGCTGGTGGGAATGCAGAATTGTTTCAATTTCTGTGGAGGGGAATTTAGCAGTATCCAACAAAATTAGGTTAGCCCAGCAATCCCACTTCCACAATCATAAGAGACTAGTTGAATGGAAGATTATATCAGTATCTAATGAAGTATTATGCAGAAGTAAGAAGGAATAAGAGAGAGCTCTCTTTAAACTGTTATATAAGGAATAATTTTAAAGAAAGTGAAGAGCAAAGAATTATATGTAGCATATTAATATGAGTAAGAAGTGATAAGAAGTATATATTTGCTTTTATTTTTCAAAATAGAATGTAAGTAGGGTAAATCAAAATCAATAAAAATGATCACCCATAAGAACTGAAGATTCAGAGGTATGGGAGCAAGACTTCCAAGCTTTTAAATAATTTTTTTATTTTAAACCATATAAAAATTTTAGATACTTAAAAAATAAAGAAAGAAAAAAGAATGGGGAAAGCCTACCCTAAAATTCAGTACAAACATGGAACAAATTATTCCAAATGTATATCATATTGATGATTTCACAGAAAGAAATTAACTAACTTATAAGCATGATATTTTGGTTTTACCCTCAGTGAGCTATGACTTGGAAGGTGGGAGGGAGGACCTACAAAGAAAATTTGTACTTAATGTTTGTTGTTGTGATGGTATTGGTGTATAATGGTGAATCTATTTTGTAAGGAGAACAAATAAGTTCTTGGGAATAAGGGTTCTCAGTGTGGATTAGGGTGATACAAATGATGGGTAAAGGGCAAGAGGGAGAGAAAGAAACCTGTGGTGTTGAATGTGAATTTTTCCTAGATTTGTCTGGAAAATTTTAGAAGCAATGATAAGTTGTAATGATTAGCATACCTAATTAATGCCCATATCTTGATTTCAAAATATGATTCTTTGCTAAAAGAAACCAGGGCTCCTGGGAAATTAGGGGCTGAAAGTTACTGATATGGATTTCTTTGGGGGATGATAAAAAAAAAAAGTTCTAAATCTGATTGTGACAATATTATGCAACAGGAGGATCACTTGAGCCCAGAAGTTTGAGAGCAGTCTGGTCAACAGTGAGACCTCATCTCAAAAACAAAACAACACGGGGTGGGGTTGTGGCAGCACACAGTGGTAGTGCACTTGTGAGGTACTGGGTTCGAGCCTCAGTACCACATACAAATAAATAAATAAAATAAAGGCATTGTAGGCTGGAGCTATAGTTCAGTGGCACAGCGCTTGCCTAGCTTCTTCCTCCACAGTACTCCTTTTCAAGTGTTGTATTCAGTTGAATTGCTAATATTCCCTAACCTTGTCGTTTTTGCTCCATAGGGCTCAGAATGGAATGCCTCCAACTTAGAAGACTTACAAAACCGAGGGTAAGCACATAAAGGAACTGACACTCCTGTGTGACAAAAGCCCCTATTTAGTCTTTATATTTTCCCATCAAAGAAATATCAGTCATTGATTTTAATCTTGAGTTATTTTCAATTTATTTAATTCAGTATAATCTTATAAAAGTTAAAATGGCTATTTTCTAACTATTGCATTCCAAGAAAGATCAGCCATTTTAGTGGAAGACTTTTAAGAACAAAATGCAAATCTTTGGTGCTCTTTAAAATCACATGCAGTTTTTGGTTCCTGGGGGTTTATTTTGTTTGTTTGGGGAGGTTTTGGTTTGTTTGGGGCGTTTTTTTGGTGCCAGAGTTTGAACCCAAGAGCACTTAACCACTGAACTACATCCCAGCCTTTTTTATACTTTATTTTAAGACAGGGTCTTACTAAGTTGCTCAGGGCCTCGCTAATTGCTAAGGCTGGCTTTGAACTTGGCAATCCTCCTGCCTCAGCCTCCATAGCTGCTGGGATTCCAGGTGTGTACTACAACGCTCAGCCTGGTTCCTGCTTTTATGGAAGAGGACAGAGAATTGCATATTTTGGGTTCACAGAGTTGTTCATTGAACACTTATTGAGTATCTTCCGTGGGTCAAGCACTGTACTTGTTGTTAGGAATTCATACTCAAATAAGACGCAACCCCTGTCTTTTATCCTTCCCTAGCTGTTTGAAAAATAAGTAGATTATGAATGTAAAGTAGGCAAGCTTCTGAAATCGAATAAGAAAGCTTACTTGTATTGAGAAAAGTGCCACTAAGTGGCATGGTTATTAAGTTTGATTGTAATAAATTGAGACTACAGTGACAATTCAGCAAGCAAAAGCTGCCATTCTTTGCTTTTTACTTCTTAGCTAATGCCTACTAAATTTCATATTGAACCTCACTTTAAAAGAACATTTCATCCCATTAAGAGAAAAGAAAATTGAGCTGGGGATGGAGTGTTTACCTAGGACATGGGTTCAATCTCTAGCAAAACAGTTGGTTGTTGGGGGTTCTTTGAGGACAGAGACCTAGAGGTAGTGATGTCTTGCTGGCTGCTTGTTTTCTTGACTACCAAGCGCCCTTCTGATTATTTTTACCATTATTATATACATACTCCCTGTTTTCCCCCTCCAAAAGAAAGGTATTTTATAATTGTTAAAATGAACTTGGAATAGGACATTCACAAGATGGTTATACAAAGAATTCCAAAGAGGAAAATCTGGTTGCTTAGTTTAAGATTTTTGAAGATGAGGGCTGAGGCTGTATCTCAGTGGTAGAGCACTTGCCTTGCATGTGTGAGGCACTGGGTTCAGTCCTCAGCACCACATAAAAATAAAATAAAGATATTGTGTCCATCTACAACTAAAAAATATTTTAAAAAGATTTGAAAATGAGTAGAACTTGGAACTTTTACATTGGTAAAGATTGGATCTGGAGTCTTAAAAGGCAGAGATTGTGTCCTGGTCTTATAAATTTATATCTGCCTAACTCAGACCTTTATACCAAGGGTATACTCAGTAAATGTGAATGAGTAATAGAGAAATTCACATAATGTAAGAACTGTGACTTACCTAATGACAGATAAGTAGAGAAAACCAATTAGTAAACTGGCTAATTAGAATTCTAAGATCTAGGTTCTAATCCTGTGTCTGCTGTTTGCCCTCTTTCAGTCTGGAAAGCTTAAGCCTACATAATTGTTGACTGGTTAGGATTCCTCAAAGTGCCCCCAAAGTGTGAGGACCACTTATTCAACTAGAATAATAACACTGAATCTGCTTTATGTACAGGGTCTGTACACTTTGACTATAGAACAACCCTACTAGGAGATAAAACCCGATCTCATTTACTTATTTTTTTAATATTTTTTTAAAATTTTTTAAAACTAAACAAAAAATGTACATATTAATGGAGTACCATGATTATCAATGCATGTATACACAGTGTAATGTTTTAATTGGGTTAAACATATGTATCTTCTTAAACATTTCTTTTCTTTATGGTAGAAACTTTTAAAAATCCTTTCTTTTAGCCTTTTGAAATATACAGTATGCCTTACCCTCATGATTCAGGAGGAATCACAGCAATGTGCCATGGCACCCAGCAGATTCAATGTTTCTTAAGTTTTAGTATATGAAGAATTACAGTTCATGGGTCTATACACAGAATCATGTGTTCTGCCCCCTGTGGATGATTTATGGGATTTTTAAGTGTAAGTTTGACAATAAGGCAATTTCCATACAACCTACTGACTTTAGAACTAACCTCAAGTAAAGTACTGCTCCATATGGAGTCACTGCTGAGATGGCAAAGAAATTTCAAGGAGTACCAGTACCAGTTGGCATGGGCTGCTTGAAGCCACGTAATGAAAAGAACTGGAAATCCCTTTCTGGCCAGCTAGGTAGTGTCATGATCCATTACTGAGGTATGGGATCAGATGTGGGAGGTTGGTTGTTTTTATTTTAAATAATATAAGAGAAGTATACTTGCCTTTTTAAAAGTTTTATTAAAATGTAAATCATGTACTATACAATTCACCCATTTAAAATGTATAATTCAGTGGGTTTTAGTAAAGGTTTCAGAGTTTTACAGCCATAACCACAATCAATTTAGAACATTTTTTTTTTAATCCAGAAAGACAGCCTGTACCCCTTAATGGTCACCTCCATTTTCCTTCCCCCCCCCAATCCCTGGAAACTGCTAATAACCATCAACTGACAAATAACTACTTTTTATCTATAACAAATGATGCTGCTATAACCATAATGTGTGACTTTTTGGGTGGGCTTGTTTCCTATTTCTCTTGGGTTGCACCTAGGAGAGGAATTACTGGGTCATGTGGTAACTGTGTTCAGCTTTTTGAGAAATTGCTGAACTATTTTTCACAGTAGTCAAACCATTTTGCATTCTCCATGTGCTTGACTTTCAAATTTAAAAAATCCTTTCTAAAGGGCTGGGGAGATAGCTCAACTGGTAGAGTGCTTGCCTTGCAAGCACAAGGCCCTGAGTTCAATCCCCAGTACCAAAAAAAAAAAAAAAAAAAAAAATCCTTTCTAGTAAGAGGTTTTGATTCATGTCTCAGAAAAATTTTGCTACTTGGCCTTAACCATAGAGCTGGTTAGCTGTGGCTCTCTTTTTGTAGTCATTTCTTTGACTTCAGAGACTGGGTTTGTAGAATCCTACATATGGTTCTGAAAAGAAAGCAACTTCAACAGAAAGAAGTGAGTTAATCTCTGTCCTATTTTTGGAGGAAAGATAACCTCTGGTAAACTCAACCTAAGCACCTGCTGAGATGGTACAGTCAAGGAAGAAATAGAAGAAATTTTTTGATAGAGAAACCCTTTTCTGCAAGCATGTCTGCATGGGAGAACCCTCAGACATATCTGCTGCCAAAGCAGCCAGGAATACAGCCAGATAGAGTTAAAAATTAAAGAGTTTTAAGTCCAACTTTCCTTCCAGGTCTAACCTCATTTGCCTTTCATGTAGCTTAAGAGAGTAATAGCACAAATATAACAATTTGGCATTTAGAAAAATAAGACAATGGTTCTATTAACAATTAAACTTGTCAATTATAGTATTGCTGTTACATCTGAAATAAATGTACTAGATGTTTTGGTAAAACAAAAAAAAAAGAAATTTTTCCTTTTCTCTTTCTTCAGGTATATGTTAATTGTCTGATTGTATACAGATAACTTCCAACAAAAATTAATATTGGTAATGTTACTAACAGAAAGAAAAGTTGTTCGCTTTTGAATCTCACATTGATTCTTTGGAGTAAGATTCAGGTCTGTTTTCCAAGAGATTATCAAAGATAAGATTGTGTAATTATACATAAACTGAAAATGGAATTTAGATGTTGACATGGAAGATAGATTTTTGCTCAGTGACACCCTCATGCCCAGGTGTGCTCTGTGAAACAGCTTCTCTACTCTTAGTTTTAGCTTTTTATCATTATTTTTGTATTTTATTTCAGTCAATGGCATAAACAAGTTTTAAATAAGAAAAACAGTTCTGAGGGCCAGGGATATAGCTCAGTGATAAGAGTGCTTGCCACCTTCAGCAAGGTTCAGTCACAAGCACTGCAGAAAAAGAAAAATAGTGTTGAGCATTGGATTTAACCTGAATAGTTGAATATATATTTTTCCTTGGTTTCTTCACAGGGTACGTTATATCTTGAATGTCACTCGAGAGATAGATAACTTCTTCCCAGGAGTCTTTGAGTATCATAACATTCGGGTATATGATGAGGAAGCAACAGATCTCCTGGCTTACTGGAATGATACTTATAAATTCATCTCTAAAGCAAAGTAAGTAAATAGCCCTGCATGTTCTGACCCTGTTCCTCATGATGCACCACACATGGCTGGGGCCAAAGGCTATAGATAATTTACTGATGGTATTCAGGAAAAAAGTTATAGAGTAAGATTTGCAATCCTAGGCAAAAGACTAATGACCTGATACTTTTCCTTTAAGTAAATTATCCCCCCAGAAGTGACCTCATGTTGACCTTCTATTTCCATTAAACACAAAGAAAATAGAGTTATACTTCAGCTAAAGAAACAGAAATGAGATATAAAGAAATTCTTAAGTTTCCAAGTGGAGAAATTTGTAAATTAGAGAACAGAAATTATTCTGTTCTGAATTATTCCCCCTATTCTGAATAGGGGGAATACTCAGTCCTCTTCTCAGAAGGCAAGGAAAGAAACAGGGGACTTAGGAAATCTTTTCCCAATCTTTTACCTTATTTTTATCATACTTTCAATGGTAGAATTTTTCTCTGACCCTTCATGATTATCTTTCTTAATTAGCTCTTTAACTGAAATTATTTAGTTATTTAGTGTTTAGTATCAATTAATCTTTCCTAAAAATATTTTAGATGTTAATAGACCTTTATTTTTTATTCATTTATTTGTATGCGGTGCTGAGAATCGAACCCAGTGCCTCACACATGCTAGGCAAGCACTCTTCCACTGAGCCACAACCCCAGTCCCTCAATTAGTCTGAACATGAACATTGCATTGTTGAAGTCCCCGAGAATTTCCTTGCCAATTGTATTCATTCCTTCACTGGAAAAAACTGTAAATGAACTTGTTGGCACATTATCCTTCAGGTAGGACTAATTCACACCATCCCTGTCAGATGAGAAATGCTTCTGTTCCTAAAGTTCTCCAAGAATGATTATACCCTTCTCTTAAGAGGACCCTCATGGTCAGTACATCGCCCTACATTCTTCCTCATAGTTACCCTGAATCCTCATACTCCAACTTCGAGCCTATTTCTTTGGCCTCTACCCATTACATGAAAGTGTTTCATATTCTTGAAAACTGCTACTAAATTATTCCCAGTAATAATACCATTCATGGTATGCTTACTTTGTGCCAATTACTTTATATGCATTCTCTCATGTGATATTTTCTAAAATCCAGAGAGGCAGATACTGTCACCATCCTATATGAATGAGGACAGACCACAAAAAGGAGATTCACAGAGATTAAATAACAAGTGATGGAGATGCATCTTGAACCAAGGTTCTGTCTATTTCAAAGTCAATAAGTGTACAGGAATAGTCTAGTTCCATAAGGAACGCAAACTAGAAAGACTAGGCAAGTTGTCAGGGTCACAGCTAAAGAGGCTAAGGCATGACCCCAATTGCAATGAAAAGAGTCTGATACCAGTTAGGATGAGGGGATACATGAGGCACTCCCACTCAGGCTCCTACAAGTGTGGGTCAGCATGTGAGTGGGAGTAATTAAGCCTCCTTAAATGCTGTGCCCTTGGTGCCTCCTGTATCTAATGTATCAGGGCGCTGATTCCTAACATGATGCCAGGCTTAACTGAATGATTCTTCATGCGGGGAGAAGGGAGCTCAAATTGAAAGGTGGAATCGGGTTAGGTGAGAACTGACTTATATCTTTCATCACATGATTTAGAAGCTATCCTCTGAAAAAGCCCTGTTGCAAATATGCCAAAAAGATGTTTTCATGGAACTAAATTTCATAATTTGGCTTATGGTTGTCCAAGTTTGAAGCTCCTTCCATGCCTGCAGGCATAAACCTGAAAATTGATATTTTAATGTTATCAGAGCTCAATGAGAAAATAAAGAGCACATGTCTAAACTTCCATCTGAGTCACTGTGCATTGACTTTCTAACTGTAGTTTAAATGAAAATACTGGTGTGTGGTATGTAAAACAAATATTTCTTAGTCATTTGGGATAATATGAGAGCTTACATATTATCATACCATCCTTAAGATACCAAAATTTTGCACCTGATTGACATGTAGAAGGTTAATCTTCCTCGCTTCTTTGAGTGTTTCTATTATTCCAGATGATTGCCTACATTCTTGTAGTTTATCTGGCTCGCTCATTTTAGCACATGACCTTCCTTATATTGATAACCGTCTTAGTCAGCTTTTTCGCTGCTGTGACTAAATAATCTGACCAGCACAATTATAGAGGAGGAAAGGTTTATTTGAGGGCTCACAGTTTCAGAAGTCTTAGTCCATAGAAGGCCAGCTCCATTTCTTGAGGCTCGAGGCAGAACATCATGGTGGAAGAGTGTGGCAGAGGGAAGCAGAGAGAGCTCCACTCTCCAGATACAAAATATATACCCCATAGCCAGACCACAGTTCCCACCTCCTCCAGCCACACCCTAACACTTAAATTAATCCCATCTGGGATTAATTCACTGATTGGGTTAAGACTCTTTCAACCCATCCAGCATTGTCTCACATGTGAGCTTTTCAGGGACACCTCACATCCAAACCACAACAATAACTTAATAGTTTAATGAATCTGTCTCCAGAAGTAGTGTTGTAAGCTTCTGCAAGGAAGCTAGTATACCATTATCACACAGTGAATGAATGAATAGATTTCCCCTTGTGCTGCCATGTACATGCTTTGATTTTTTGAAATAGATACTTAAGGATTCTAGAACCCATGTGCACTAGCAATAAATGGTTTGTCACATGCTTCCATTCAACTCCCTGGGTCGTATGCCTACCAGTCTCTAGACAGAACACAGGTTGTGAAAAAGTAATATTCAGAAGTATATCTGAATAGGGAGAAAGGTTGGTTAGGTTTGTGCTTTCCTTGAGGGACAGAACCCTTACTGAAACCTAAGTGGAAAATAACTCAAAATATTTTAATTAATGAGATTAATCACACCTGTAACTCAAGAGTGCCAGCCATGAAACATGTTCTTGGGGCTATGAGGGAACTGGCCTCCACCACACACAAGGTGGGCTCTAGTCTCTAATTTCAAAGTGCTTTCTCTACATTCTGTGACCATCATTGCACTTACCATATTGAATTTCATTTGTTCTTCCCATTGAACCCTATTCTTTGGGGTAACAGCTTTGTGGTGTTTATGTTTACATCTCAGCACCTTGAACATTATCTTACCTCTGATAAATGTCTGGTAAATGTTTGTTGAATAAATTAAAGAGACTTAATAATAGTGAACAGCATTTAAGAGCACACTTAAGACCTGCCTATCTTAAACCCATATTTGCTCATAGTGTATGTGAGTATACCAAGAATAGGGGATTACATAGTAAGAAAATAGAAAGGCAGAACAGAAGACTTGGGGAGGGGGGGCGGAATCTGGAACCCAGCTTTTAAAATGAACTGCTGTTTTCCTCTATTCTTTACCTCAATCTCCTAAACTAGGAAACATGGATCTAAATGCCTTGTGCACTGCAAGATGGGGGTGAGTCGCTCAGCCTCCACTGTGATTGCCTATGCAATGAAGGAATATGGCTGGAATCTGGACCGAGCCTATGACTATGTGAAAGAAAGACGAACAGTGACCAAGCCCAACCCCAGCTTCATGCGACAACTGGAAGAATACCAGGGGATCTTGCTGGCAAGGTGAGTCCTTCAGTGACTTTCTTAAATTTTCCCTCTTTTACAGTAAGGCAAGGGAAAGTATCCTTCTCAGTAGGTAATAATTCTCAGCCTAATTTGGATGTCATCTTTTACTTAACTTTGATTTCCTTCTCTGTCAATCAAATTTTCAAATAATAAGGAGTGGGGATGTGTCTCAGCGGTAGAGTGTTTTTTCTTAGTATGCTCAAGGCCCTGAATTTGATCCCCAGCACTGCAAAAAAAAAAAAAAAAATTAAGTATAAGCATTTAAGATTAGTGTGGAAGATTAGGCATTTAATCCTTCAGAGTAATATTAGGTTGATATAAGCTAAAAGATTAAAATACTATTATCTCAGTTCTCAACTAGGTACAGATTTTAATAAATACTTTTCAGTATTTTTTGTTCTTTTTAATATACATAACAGTAGAGTGTATTTGTAGGGGGGGGGGCATACTTAGAATTGAACTCAGGAGCACTCTACCACTGAGCCACATCCCCAGCCCTCTTTTATATTTTATTTAGAGACAGGGTCTCACTGAGTTGCTTAGTGCCTCACTTTTGCTGAGGCTGACTTTGAACTCATGATCTTCTTGCCTCAGCCTCCTGAGCTGCTGGGATTATAGGCATATACCATGGCACCCAGCCCAGTAGAGTGTCTTTTGACATATTGTACAGACATGGAGTATAACTTACTCTAATTAGGATCCCATTCTTGCGGTCATACATGTTGTGGAGTTTCACTGGTTATGTATTCATATGTGAACATTGGAAAGTTATGTCCAATTCATTCCACTATCTTTCCTATTCCCATCTTCCCTCCCTTCCCTTCATTCCCCTTTGGTTAATCCAGTAAATTTCTATTCTTCACCCCCACCCCCGCTTTATTGTGTGTTAGCATCTATATATCAGAGAAAACATTTGGCCTTTGGTTTTTTAGGATTGGCTTATTTCACTTAACATAATAGTCTCCAGTTCCGGCCATTTACCAGCAAATGCCATAATTCCATTCTTCTTTATGGCTAAGGAATATTCCACTGTGTATATATACCACATTTTCTTTATCCATTCATCTGTTAAAGGGCGCCTAGGTTGGTTCCATAGCTTAACTATTGTGAATTGAGCTGCTATAAACATTGATGTGGCAGCATTACTATAGTGTGCTGATTTTAAGTCCTTTGAGTATATACTGAGGAGTGGGATAGCTGGGTCAAATGGTGGCTTCTATCCAAGTTTTCTGAGGAATCTCCATACTGCTTTCCAGGGTGGTTGCACCAATTTGCAGTCTGACCAGCAATGTGGGCAACTTCTCAATATCTTTTAAGGTTGAATACAGCTGCTTTATCAAAATGGATACCAGTTACTCCTAATGTAATACTAGACTAGGCTTAGCTGAAATTATTGAAGATTTTTTGGCCCATTCTACTAAAAAAAAAAAAAAAAAAAAAAAATTGAACCTGCAATTACTTTCAGTATTTTTCTTCTTCAGTGCCTGGCTTCCCTGAGCCCTCTCCAGTAATTTTAGTCATGTGGCAGATGTGTATAACTTCATGTTTATGTGATACTTCCCAGAAACAGCTCTTTCTTGTTTTTTCTAAAACAACAACAACAAAAAGCTTCTAATCTAATTTTATATATATGCTTTGCAAAAAATGCAGAAAATTGTAATGGGAGAAGTAACGTATAAGCTCAATAGTCAGCAGTCATTACCTTACCTCTGTCTCTAGGCTTTATCATATACTTTGATGGATATTTTTTCCACAAAAACTATTTTACAGCCTGCCTCTCCACCCAGTACAGGTCTTACCTAAATATATTCCTGTATCAATAAGAACCAGCTGTTCAGGTTTTTTTTAAATATTTTTTAGTTGTAGGTGGACACAGTACTTTTATTTTATTTATTTTTATGTGGTGCTAAGGATCCCAGTGCCTCACATGTGCTAGGTATGCTGTCTACCACTGAGCCACAACCTCAGCCCTATCATTACCCTTTTAGAGGTGAAAAACACCTTCTGCTCTTGAGAACAAGTTCCAGGTTTTAGCTGACTTGAGGATCAGTTTTCTTCAGATGCTGCATACTGAAATTCTGTGGACTGTTAGATTTCTTTTTTAAACTTTTTTTTTTTTTTTTTTTTTTTTGTAGATGGACATAATACCTTTATTTTTATGTGGTGCTGAGGATTGAATCCATTGCCTCAGATGTGCTAGGCAAGGGCTCTATCACTGAGCTACAACCCCAGTCCTCGCTGCTAGGTTTTGCTTTGTTTTTGGCCATGTGGGCATGTTCTAGGTGGTTTTGTTAGGATGAAGGCACAGCTATCTAGAAGCAGTTGGGGTTGGTGCCAGGGTTTGACTCCAGCAAGTCCCATGACTTGGTCTTGACTCTTGAATCTGGGCTGTATTTTCCCTGAACAAAATGTTAAATAGCCTTCCAGCCTCTCCAGGCAGAGGGACCACCCTCCCACCCACAAAGTATTGTGAAAATGTGGCCACAGCATAGCATTATGGTTTCCACTAAAATAAACCCTCCCATTTACTCAGCACTTGGCATGATTTCTTCTGAGCCACTCTCTTAGCAGACTTTGAGAATACTCAAACCTCTTCTCTTTTTGAGAAAAATTTATAGGTCTTTAGGGCCCGATTTTTACGATACTTTTAAATTAAATCAGAAGGTAAGACACAGAAATTCTTTTTGGCACAATAAAGAGGCATCTAAGGGTTTGATGAAACATAAATGTATATTCCCAGACATACCCATAACAGATATTAGGCAATGTCCTCACGTGACCCATGAAAGGAAAGATATGATGTGTCCTGCCAATTTCAGTATTTATTCTGGAATCCCAGGCTACTACAAGCTGTTGAGCTAAGTTTTTTAGCATATGTGGTTTTTTTCCTTAGATGTTAAAGGAATTTCAGAAAAATTTTAAATGAGAATAAGAAAGGCAGCATAAACCCCCAAATCACCCTTCCTCTTCCCATTCCTTCATTTTCTGTTCCATCCTGATTTCCTGGGTTGGATTCATGGAGGGAGGGCAAGCCCTGGAGAGAGAAAACCACAGAAGTTGGGTCAGTAGATCTGGTTTCCATTCCTGGTTCACCTCGTTGCTGCAGCCTTGAGAAGTTACTTTATATTTCTGATCTTCACTCGACCCCGTCTATAAAAATGTAAATCAAGAGATCTATCTCACAAGATTATTGTGAGTAAAAATGTGTATAAATGTTTACTATGTATTGTTTAAGATATTTCTCATCAACTCCTTTCTCCAGGGTTACCCAGAAAACATGCACATGCCATTTATTTCCTCCCCCTTGACATCAACAACTGTCTCCACCACCCATAAACACACTGACTCTACAGAAACTAGAAGGGGAAATGTTCCTGGAATTTCCTGTATTGTGATGTTTCCTGGATTTTAAGTACTAGAGTCCAGTGTAGGAATATCATTTAGGCTGCTTTTGGCTCCAAGTATTAGAATATCTCCATCAGTCAGGATCTCATCAAGAAATAACACACTCAACTCAGGCGCAGTGGCACACGCTTGTAGTCCCAACCGCTCAGGAGGCTGAGGCAGAAGGATTGCAAGTTCAAAGTCAGTCTTGGCAATTTAGTGAGACCGTGTCCCAAAATATAAAATAAAAAGGGCGGAGGGATGTGGCTTGGTGTTTGAGCACCACTGGGTTCAGTCCCTGGTACCAAAAACGAAAGAAATGAAGAAAAGAAAGAAAAGAAATAGCGCACTCAGATTAGGGTCATTGAAGAAAGGTTTTGTAGAGGAACCATTAACAAAGATGTGGCATTTTAGCAGAATCAAGGGACTTGTATCTGCAGAGCTGTTTCATAATAGTGCCTAGCCAAGAGTGAAGCCCCCAATTTACTAGAACCTGGATGGATATTCCTGTAGAGAAAGTACCTTCAGAAACAAGCAATAACCTTCGATCAAAGGAATATAGCTATGGGGCTGGGCTTGTGGCTCAGTGGTAGAGTGCTTGCTTAGCATTTGTGAGGCACTAGGTTGGATTCTCAGCACCACATATAAATAAATGAATAAAAATGAAGGTCTATCAACATCTAAAAAAAAATATTTTAAAAACAAAGGGGAAATGGGCTAAGGAAATGAATAGACACTTCACAGAAGAAGATCTACAAGCAATTAACAAACATATGGAAAAATGCCCAACATCTCTAGTAATAAGAGAAATGCAAATCAAAACCACCCTAAGATTCCATCTCACCCCAATTAAAATGGCGATTATCAAGAATACGAGCAACAACAGGTGTTGGCGAGGATGTGGGGAGAAAGGTACACTCATACATTGCTGGTGGGGCTGCAAATTAGTGCAGCCACTCTGGAAAGCAGTGTGGAGATTCCTTAGAAAATGGACCCTCCATTTGACCCAGCTATCCCACTCCTTGGCCTATACCCAAAGGACTTAAAATCAGCATACTACAGAGATACAGCCACATCAATGTTCATAGCTGCTCAATTCACAATAGCCAGACTGTGGAACCAACCTAGATGCCCTTCAATTGATGAGTGGATAAAGAAACTGTGGTATATATATACAATGGAATATTACTCAGCCATAAAGAATGATAAAATTATGGCATTTGCAGGCAAATGGATGAAATTGGAGAATATCATGCTAAGTGAGATAAGCCAATCTCAAAAAGCCAAAGGACGAATGATATCGCTAATAAGTGGAGGATGACACATAATGGTGGGGAGGGAAGGGTTAGTGTTAGGGTTAGAGTTAGGGTTAGGGAGGGGGGCAAGTATGGAGGAAGGAAGGACTGTATAGAGGGAAAAGAGGGGTGGGAGGGGTGGGGGAAGGGAAAAAAATAACAGAATGAATCAAACAACATTACTCTATGTAAATTTATGATTACATAAATGGAATGCCTCTATGCCATGTACAAACAGAAACAACATGTATCCCATTTGTTTACAATAAAAAAAAAAATACAAAAAAAAAAAAAAAAAAACAAAGGGGGACATTACTAGCCTGACGAACCCATTCCTCACTCTCTTTCCTCCAGTGCCCTTCTGAGGCTTCCAGTTAGGCAAACCCTGTAAAAGTAAGAAGAGAAGAGGGCCTGTTGTTGTCCATTGATCAGCCTACAGTGCAGAAAGGAGGGCCAAGAAGCTGAAGAGCATACCCATAGAGACAAATAGAAGATATCCTGCCCAATACCCCACTACATGTAGTTTTAAAAGTTAGTCCATTTATCACCTCCTCTAACAAAAAACACAGAAGTAGTCTCAAATGGACTGATGGTGATGTAATCAGGGACTTTAGTATGAACCTCTTTTTGCTCTGCCTACCTTAGTTAATGGTTTGGTTTCTGAGGTTGTCTCCATGTGATTGCTAGATGTCTGCCATGTTTATAGGCATTTGCATGTAAGTTGCCAGCTTTCTCTGGGGGATAGGGTTGGGAGGAAGTGGGTCTTATGCCCAAAGCCAGTCACTGGCCAAGGAAATAGAAGTTCTAAGATTGGCTAAAACATATTCACATTTAATCCTTAGAGACGTATCACATTCCCTGAACCCATGGGACAGTGAATACCCAAACCAAATTATGCCTATATATGTGTAGGTGTGTAGCCATTAAAGTCTGCAGCGCATGATGTGTTGTCCAGAAACCTTGACACTTGTAGGTTAACTGTGAGGTGAATTGTGCTAAGCAGACTCTTGCCTATCCCAGAGTCCTGTACCAAGACCTGATTACTTAAACACTGTTTTTTTTTTTGTTTGTTTGTTTGTTTTGCGTCAGGGGTCTTGCTAAGTTTGCTAAATTGCTGAGGCTGGTCTCAAATTTGCAATTCCTCTGCCTCAGCCTCCTGAATTTCTGGGGTTGCAGGTGTTCACCACTGTACCTTACCGCCTGCCTGTTTAGAAGAGAAAAGAAAAAAGAATCCCTAAATTCTTGTGGCTGTCTGGAAACTGCCAGCCTTGAAGTTTAGGTAACCAGGAGAGGATAACCCTTAGAAAAATCCCCCTCATTCTGTTTGCTAAGAAATCCCATTTCCTGTCCAGGTGTTTGGATCTTGTATTTCATATTTTCTCCTGGGATATATGTGGAGGTTTTCTCAAGGAGGTAGTGCCCTAATCCTAGTATTCTCTAGCCCTGCAGCTATCCAGGGTAACACTGGATGCTTAACTGGAGGTGGAAACCCTCTCTTTGAGGGTCTTAGTAGAGAAGGTTACCAAAGTAATACCAACTTCTTGTAGTGATTGCAGTTGATTACAGTCTTAGTGTGAGAGGGTGTGGGCCAAGAGACAGCAAAGGGCTCTGCAAATTCAGAATATTATTAAGAGCTTGTAGAAAGCTTATTTAATATCCCCCTTGAGACCTAAAAAAGGAGAGTTTCATAAAACTACAGTACTGTTCATATCTGGTTTAATTAATTTATTTATTTATTTTAGTTTTATAGTTGGGGAATGGGAGCAAAACAGAAGAAGAAAAAGTGTGTGTGTGGGTGTGTGTTGAAATTCTCCATTAAACTATCAGCAGCCCTGTTTGTTATTCTGTACCCCGATCATGCAGGTATCTGGCAGATTTATGTTCCATTAGACAGGTTCAGATTTCAGGCAGACCATTTGCAAGCTGGACCATGTGTCTGTGGTATTAGGTTACAGCATATAGGAAGCAAGAAGAAAAAATTGTGTGGTAGCCACATGTCCTCAGAAATGGCCATTTTGATTCTTTGAAGGCCCTGTCTCAAGGGTCAGAGAAGGCCATGTTGTCTTTTACCCTGAATTTACTAGTGGAGGCGCTGAGGTCTTCTTAGCTGGTGCTCAGTGATCAGCCACAGCAGGGGACCTAAGAATGAAAGAATATGGATTCCTGCTCAGGTGACAACCAAACCCAATTGAGGTTTCAAAACATTTTCTTTCTTTTTTCTTTTTTCCTTTTTCTTCCTTCCTTCCTTTTTTTTTTTTTTTTTTTTTTTTTCTTTTTTTGTAGTTGTAGATGAACAGAATATCTTTAATATCTTTATTTTTTTTATTTCTTTGCAGTGTTAAGGATCGAACCCAGTGCCTCAGATGTGCTAGATAAGCACTCTGCTACTGAGCTGTAGCCCTAGCCCTCAAAGGATTTTCTTAGTAGCTTTTCAGTTAAATAATCTTAAAGCATCTAGGTCTGTGCCCAGCACAAAAAAAAAAATAAATCAGTGCCTTTTCCCTTCCTTCCTACTGATTGCCTAATTCTGTAAAAAGTAACCACAAGCAATCTGATTTTCCTGTAAACTGGTCCTCTTTTTAGTAGTATTTTCCTCTGTACAACTTTTTTGATGCTTTACCAAACATAGTAAGAAAAAAAGAGAAGGAAAGAAAGGGGGCAGAATAAGGTGTCTACTTTATCTTGTCATTTAAATATCCTTCTTCTTCATTTATTGTAAAAAGCCAAATTCTTACTGAGAGGAGCTCACTCATCTTGTATGTGTCTGTGTGTTTACACAAATCCAAATTCAGGTCAGAGGCCACTCATGGGGGGAACGGATCTGAGACTTGGTTGCATCATCCAGGCCACAGACCAACTCTGAAGTTCTTTTTTGGCAGCTTGTTTACTTGTTGCCTGCCTGGAATAGGCAGAGGAGAGTCTGCTGGATTTAAAAGTTAACAGTTTAAAATAATAGATATGATCTAATGTCTTACATCTATCCCTACCAGTGATAGAACATTAGAATATGCTGGCTCTAGGCGAAGCTTCATTGGAAAACAGTCTAATGTTACCATATTAAACTGATGATGCATACATACCCTATGAGCCATGTTTTCCACTTTTATATATAACAGTCTGTGAAACTTAGGTGTGTACCAAGCATTAAAATGTCCATGGAAGTGGTGTTTGTACAATAGCCAAAACTATTAACAAGATGGATAAATTGTGATGTATTTCTTACACTCTGTGAGTTACATTTTTACACACTGTAATGTATCCTAAAAACATCAGGCAAAAAAAAAAAAAAAAAATCACTTATGGAGAATACATATAGTATAATTTCATTTATATAAAGTTTAAAGCATGCAAAGCTAAGCAATAACTAAGAACAAATTATGTGGTGACACTTAAAAAAGAAAGGGAATAAATGATAAGCACAAAATTCATAAGGGAAGTTACCCCTGAGTGGAGGGAGAAAGGGTCAGGAAAGGACTCCTGAGTGCTTCAGAAGTACTGGTAATGGCTGGACTACGTCAAAGAGCTCCCTGTTGCTCTCCCTGCAGGTCCTATTGCAAAAGCAGCAGCATCAGACCAATCTTACAATTGGGATGTTTCTTTTTCCTTTATAAGTAAGTGTCAGTTTAATTCCAGAGCCTCAACCCCAAATTTTCTGATGATTCTCTCTCCCAGAAGACAAGGAAATCCCTACTGGGCAGCAGGCTATGATGTTAGTGCTTCCTCTAAAATATGCACCATTTGTGCCCATTAGCATAGCTTCCATCTCTCATTCCCTTCTAATGATTCCAGGTATTTTTTAAAACTATACTTTGAAGGATTCTTGGAATCATGAAAACGTCTCATTAGCCTATTGACCAATAAAACCAGCTTCTTCTTTTTTTTTTTTTTTTTTTGATCTAGTAGAAGGGTGAGTTGTCTTCCCTGTCATGTGCATCACAGGTATGTCCTACCGTGTTAGTAAGAGAAGTTGGTGCACGTTTGAATATCCTCATGATAGTTGACAGACAGAAAGCATAATCATATTTAGGTTAGGAAATAAGGGTATCTGAATATAAGAGAAGAAATTTTAAAATGAAACAAACTGACTTTGGTCATAATGTACGACTTTAGGCCCCCTTATCCAAGCAGTCAGCTTGCCCCCTTGCTCAGCTACTCACTTATTTGAGAAGTGTGATATGTTGTCTCCTCCTAGGGGTGGCTACAGTTCATGCAGCTTGGAAAGAGTGAAAACCCCATCTTGCACCCAGCTAATTGATTACAGCTTGCCTTCATAAACAGCCTGACCTGCTTCCTACATGGAAAGCACCCCTCTGCTGTACAGGCCTGAGTCAGAGCCCCACCCAAACAGCAGACAGACAGGGGGAGCTGAGAGCAGGTGCAGAGTTAAGAACAAACAGGGGGTCACATTAGTGCAGGCGCATGACTCGGCAGAGCTTGGGTGTGGCCCCAAGCCCAGGGCAAGTTGTTTTGGGCCAAGTTTTACATTCCACCCAGCGGTTAGGTAACTCTTCATAGGCCTTTAAGTAGTGGAAACCGCACTTAGTGACCTCATTGTGCAGGTGATCCTGGCCTACTACACAGCCAGCTTTCCCCTTTGTGCTGGGACTTTGGGAATTTTGCTTCCTGTGAGTGTGTAGTTTTAAAATGAATCCCATCCCCACCTCAGAGGTTCTCTCCAGGAAATAACCAAAGGGTAATTGTGGGGAAGTGGTCCTCCTTTGGCCAATCTGCTTTGCGGTTTTTGGTTTTTTGTTTTTTGTTTTTGTTTTTTTTCTGCTTTGAACTTTCAATCCTCCTGCATCAACCTCCTGAGCCACTGGGATTATAGGCCTGCACCATTGCACCTAGATGGTTTTAGGGTTGGTTTGTTTATGGTTGTTAAACATGCTTATATTTTTAAATTCAGAGTTCCAGGAATACAGAATAGTGAAAATAATAGTATGTTTGCCTTCCTGAAAGAATCACTATTACCAGTTGATGATCTTCCTCCAAATTTTTTCCTATCCTTACACAAACATGCACAGACTTTTCACTTAATAGTGTGTATTGAACATCATTCCAATAAAATGCCTAACAATTTTAAAACAGCTTCATAGCATCTAGATGTATAACCTATAATTTAAATAAATTATTTTTAGTGTCTAATTTTTAATATCACAGTGTTATATTGAAGTTCCTTACATGTATATATTTGTGCACTGGTAGTATTTCTCCAGGAAAAATTCTTAAAGGAAGATTGCTGGTTAAAAGGTTAAATTTGGGGATATAGCTCAGTTGGTAAAGTGCTTGCCTCATAAGCACAAGGACCTTGGTTCAATCCCCAGCACCGCAAAAAAAAAGAAGGTTAAATTTGGGTAGCTAATGCCATGTTTGACTCTTAAATGTTCTTCGATTCACACTCAACAATGTATAAGAGATATTGTTTGGGCATATCATTATCAATAGTGGTTGTTACCAACCAGTTTAGTTCCTGTTAAACTGGTAGATTAAAAAAAAAATAGATTTCATATTGATTATTATTTTGCTTTATTTTGATTTTTTGCTGCCTAGTTCTGCTGAGCAATATTAGAACATTTTACAGGTTAAGACTTATCTGGGGGTGATTTCCTGGGAGGGTAGTGATTGTTTTCACAAACCAGAGTAAGGTGTTTCCTGTGTATGTCCACAGCAAACAGCGGCATAACAAACTCTGGAGATCTCATTCAGATAGCGACCTCTCAGACCACCATGAACCCATCTGCAAACCTGGGCTTGAACTCAGCAAGAAGGAGATAACCACCTCAGCAGATCAGATTGCTGAAGTGAAGACCATGGAGAGTCACCCACCCATCCCTCCGGTCTTCGTAGAACATGTGGTCCCACAAGATGCAAATCAGAAAGGCCTGTGTACCAAAGAAAGAATGATCTGCCTGAAGTTTACTTCTAGGGAATTTCATACTGGACAGATTGAAGATGAATTAAACTTAAATGACATCAATGGATGCTCATCAGGGTGTTGTCTCAATGAATCAAAATTCTCTCTTGACAACTGCCATGCATCCAAAGCCTTAATCCAACCTGGACAGACCACAGAAATAGCCAACAAGTTCCCAGATTTAACAGTGGAAGATCTGGAGACAGATGCACTGAAAGCAGACATGAATGTCCACTTACTGCCTATGGAAGAATTGACATCCCGACTGAAAGACCTCCCTATGTCCCCTGATCCTGAGTCACCAAGCCCCCAGCCCAGTAGCCAGGCTGAAATCTCAGATTTCAGTACAGATCGCATTGATTTTTTTAGCGCCCTTGAGAAGTTTGTCGAACTCTCTCAAGAAACACGGTCTCGATCTTTTTCCCACTCAAGGATGGAGGAACTAGGTGGAGGAAGGAATGAGAGCTGTCGACTATCAGTGGTAGAAGTAGCCCCTTCTGAGGTGACTGCTGATGATCAGAGAAGCAGCTCTTTGAGTAATACTCCCCATGCATCTGAAGAATCTTCAGTGGATGAGGAACAGTCAAAGGTAAAAACTATTCTTATAGTTTACCACTTAACAAAGTTCTTTCCAAAGACAAAATATTTGAGATTCTGTTATGGTCCCTTTATTTCTTATGTTTGTAAAAGTTTAGGAAGCAGTAAGGAGAAGACAGTCTGACTGGGAATTTTCTTCAAAACTTTGGGTTTAAATATTTTTTTAAATCCTCAACTGCCTTTTGAGGATTTTATCTTTTTTTATACTTTTGGTGTCATTAGAAGCATTTCTGAGAGGGGATGACAGAGGAAAAGATTAGCCAAAACAAGTGTCCAATGTCCTGACCGAACAAGGAGAGATCCCCTCTGTGGATCTCTATAGTTTATATCAAAACTCACCAGTAATGAAGTGCCAGGTCAGATGCTGCCTGAATGGGACATGTGTGTCTCCCTGAGAAGATAAACTTGTTGGAAAAACTCTTTTTGTCTCAGAAGATTCAAAAGCTAGACATGTATAAATAATTGTTGGAGTAGCAAATGATTGCCACGCTGAGTTCTTCCTGTTAATATAGTTCTGAATTCTTCAAATCCAACCTCATGATACTCAAGAATTAAGAGTTGGTTTGGAGAGCTGGTACTGCTCACTTGTAATATCAGTGACTGGGGAGGCAGAGGCAGGAGATCCCAAGTTCGAGACCAGCCTCAGCAACTTAGCAATACCCTATCTCAAAATAAAAACTTTTTAAAAAAGGACTGGAGGTAGAGCTCAGTGGTACACCACCCTTGGGTTCAAACTCCAGTAACAACAACAAAAAAGGAATAAGAAGAAGAAGTGGGGGGCAGAGGTATAGTTCAGTTGTAAAGTGCCACTGAGTTCCATCCCTAGTACTGCCAAAAAAAGGAGTTGGTTTGGAAAAATGAATTTGAGGAACAGACAGAATCATAAGATTTTTTTTAGTCACATACAAGTCCCTATAATAAACCATCTCAGACCAGGGGGGGGAAATACTACATATTGTCAACTCTAAGACTCATACTTATTTTCATCTTGACACTCCTTAAATTAGGATGCATCTTATGAATAATGGTATCTTAAATCAATACCATGCAGTAGTTGGAGAATAAATGGTGACAGATTTACTCTAACATACAAAATTTCACATAATGATTTTAACAGAGCTGACTAGATTCTTTATATCTCCTGATTTATACTTAACAGTTACCCCAACTTATCCATGGCTCATCTGTTTTATCTTCTTAACTGCCCAGGGCAGCCCTTGCCTCTGCTTTTCTCCCCCCATCCCAAAGGCTATGCCTCTGTTTTGTGTCTCCTGAGAAGTCAGAATGCTTGCGCTCTCTTTTGGACTAGTGGGTGCAGCAGCACTGACAGAAATAGCTTTCCTTCAGAGTTCCTGGTCATGTGAGTATTCGCTGCATGGCTGCTGCACACACCAGACTAGCTATGACATCTCTCTAGTGTTGGCAAGTTCACTTCTGCCTGATGTCCTGGCAGATTTCCCCAAAAGGCATGACTGACCTTGTTAGTTTGTGCTAGCTCTGATTCTCTTTTGAAGGAGAAAAAAAGTGAGAACAATTTCTTTGGAAATACCATACTTTGAAGTCTTACATAAAAATGTTAACAAAGTAGATTGATAGTCATAATGATCCTATTTTAAGAGTATCCAAGGGCCATTTTCAGATTTTGAAATTCTAATTTTTTTTCCAGTAGGATCTGATTTTGCATTTGGTCTTTTTTCTAAACCCATCGGGAATATGTTAACTGGTTAAAGAGTAAAATGTCCAAGAATAATGGTTTCTAAGTTTGCTGAGGCACATGGCTACATGAACAAAGTAAACCTTTTCCAGAAGGAGCCCTGTGAAATTTACAGATTGTGCAGTCAAATACAAAGTTCATTCTCCCTGTCCTTTTGTGCTGGGATGCTGCTGTTAGAAAGAGCAGTGGGAAGATATGGATGAAAGTTAACAAGACAGGAAAGGCCTCAGATCACAGCCACATCCATCTTTCTCTATCTCAAACTGGGCATCTCTAAGGTGGCCACTGAGTTTTTGAATGGAACTCTTCCCCTTGAACAAGTTAGGATTAATCTAGAAGTTCATAAGAGATTTCATTTATACTAGTATGGCCTGAGTCCTGGTAGCTTGTGGTCCCAGGAAAATATAGATTATAGGAGCCCCTAAGCTAATTGCTCTTAAAGTAAGGTACTGGATTTGAATCCTGTAAACAGAACAGAAAAATTTAGTAGACAGTAATATAACCTATAATGAATATTCTTTCACTGGCCTTGATGAATCCCAGTTTTTTTCCTTGTAGTCTGACAAAACAGGCAAAGTATGATACCAGCCATTCCAGGATACATTCCAGGAAACCAGGTAAGTTTTCCTGGATCAGAGGATTAATAAGCAGAACATGAGCATTTTTTTAAATATATTTTTAGATGTTGATAGACCTTTATTTTACTCATTTATTTATATGTGATGCTGAGAATAGAACCCCCTCACACGTGCTAGGCAGGTGCTCTGACACTGAGCCACAACCGCAGCCCCAACATTAGCATTTCAATTAGACTATAATATGCCATAATCATCTCACTACTTCCTCTTCTTAGGCAATCCCAGAACTGGTCAGCCCAGACATCTTCATGCAGTCTCACTCAGAAAATGCAATTTCAGTCAAAGAAATCATCACTGAAATTGAGTCCATCAGTCAAGGAGTTGGGCAAATTCAGATGAAAGGGGACATCCTATCCAATCCATGCCATACACCAAAGAAGAGCACCATTTATGAACTTCCCCTTGAGAGGACCCAGACCCCAGAGAACAAACCTGGACCTTTGGAGCAAGATGAGGGTTTCTGCACAACCCAGCCTGAACTAGCCAAAGACTCAGGGAAGTACAATCTAGAAGGCTGTCTACCCACACACTCATCCACAGCAGACTTGGAAGAAGAGGAACCAGCTGAGGGGGAACACGAGCTCTGGGGCCCAGCGATGCAGTCAGGTGCCAAGTGGTGCTCTGGGTCTGTGAGGCGAGCCACCCTGGAGTTTGAAGAGCGCTTACGGCAGGAGCAGGAGCACCATGGCACTACCCCTGCATGTACCTCATTGTCTACTCGCAAGAATTCTAAAACTGATTTTTCCATGACAGACCTGGCACCAAAAGGAAAAAGTGATGAAACCACCCCAGAACATTCATTTGTCCCCAAGGAACCAGAGATCAGCAAGGGCAAAGGGAAATGCCCTGGGTCTGAGGCTGGCTCATTTTCCCATTGTGAGCAGAGTGTCATCATTCCAGCACCTGAGCTGTCAGACTGTCACCCCTTGCCAGCTCCTAGGGAGGGCCCAGGGTCAGATACTAGAACAAAGCAGGAAGGAGTCCCGAAGGAGCAGAGGACTGTGGTTTCATACCAAGAATCTGAGACACAGGCCTTCCCTCTTCCTTTCCCTAAGAGGATAGAAATCATTGAGTATACCCACACAGTTACATCACCCAATCACACTGGGCCAGGTGGTGAAATGGCCACCTATGAAGGAAGTGGGGAGCAAGGATTGAGGAAGGTGAAAGTGGAGAAGTCTGTCACTGTGCTCTGTGCACTGGATGAAAATCTAAACAGGACTTTGGACCCCAACCAGGTTTCTTTGTGCCCTCAAGTGCTACCTCTGCCTCATTCTTCCTCTCCTGAACATGATAGAGCCACCAACTCCACCTCCATGATGAGCACCCCTGAAGACAATGACAATAGCCCATCAACAGCCCTGGAGACAGTAGCACCTTTTGTCAGTTGCACAACCCATGTACCATCTGCCACCTTGGATTACCTGCTTCCCCATACCACGGTTCACCTGGAAGGCTTCACAGAGCAAAGCAGCACCACAGACAGTGAGCCCTCCACAGAGCAGGTTAGCTGGGAAGAAAGGAAGGAGGACCCCCTCTCCAGTGGTTATGAAGTGCCACACAGGGGCTCTCAGTTAAGTACTGAAGACCTAAGTTTAATTGGCAAACTCAGTGACAGCACTGGGGAGTTACAGAAAAAGCAAGACCCATCACTCATAGCCTATCGAGTCCCACATAGCTCTAGTAGTGAAGATATAAAGAATCTCATTCACAGCCCCAGTGTGGTAAAGGAGCGGGCTAAAGAAATTGAGTCGCGTGTGATTTCCCAGGCAGGGCTCACCAAACCATCCCAAATAAGGCGCTCAGCTTCTCTGGCCAAGTTAGGTTACCTGGACCTCTGTAAAGACTGTTTACCAGAGAGAGAGCCTGTCTCCTCTGAATCCCCTCATCTCAAACTGCTTCAGCCCTTCATCAGAACAGACTCAGGCATGCATGCCATGGAGGCCCAGGAGCCCCCAGAAAACCCAGGTGCCCCCAAGAACCTAGAGCCCACCAAGTATTTTGTAGAACAACTCAAAACAACAGAGTGTATTGCACAGAGTAAGCCAGTGGAAAGGCCCCTTGTGCAGTATGCCAAAGAATTTGGTTATAGTCAGCAGTGTTTGCTCCCCAGGGCAGGACTGGAATTGACTAGTTCGGAAGGAGGTCTTCCTTTGCTACAGACCCAGGGACTGCAGTGTGCAGGCCCAGCACCAGGGCTGGCCGTGGCACCTCGTCAGCAGCATGGTAGAACTCACCCCCTTAGGAGACTGAAAAGGGCAAATGATAAAAAACGGACAACCAACCCCTTCTATAACACCATGTGATTCTGAGCCTATACATGTGATTTTCTAAGAGAAATGTTTGTAAAGGGGCAGGTGTAATATGTAAGGAACATGCACTTTATTGGTTAATTTTATAATATTTTGGTCATATTACTGTTCCTGGCGCATGCAGGGTTTGGGTTTTTCTTGGTGTGTATGTATATATGTGTGTGTGTAGAGAGGTTGATTTGGATGGAAAGACCATTTTATCATATTTTTATTTTTAAAAAATTCTCAAACCTCAAAAAAAAAAAAAAAAAAAAACCTCATTTTCAAAGAACACCTTTATCAAAAGGAAATTGCTGTTTTTCAATCAACTGCCACCTGCTCCTCATTTTGCTTTCTGACAAAAGTCATGCTTGCTGGATTTAGAGAAGGAAGCAGATGGGGAAGGTAGCACTGAAGCTGGGAATTGGAAATGCTGGCCCAGGCCTTTGCAGTGATGGCTTCTAGACCTGAGGCATCGAATGAGCTGAAGGGCAGCCAGGACCTCGCAGTGCCCTCAACCTTCATCTCCAGCCTAACCCTGTGGAGTTCCTGAAGTAGGAAGGTTCCACTTTGCTTTAAAAGGGCCCTTCTAGAACCCATTTCTTCTGGTATTCCAGAGCATATCAGAACAGAAAAGCATGTTGGCTTTATGAATTTGCCAAGCAAATAGTTTTTTCCCCCAGAAGGTAGTTTTTGAAATTAGATTAAAAGGGAACCCGAAGTGAAATCCAAGGAGTCTTCTGTAGAGAAAAGCATAAGAGGGGAGGATGTGAATTTGAGGTTGGAGAGACTGCCGCCCACTAACTTTGGCTTGGTGCAGTCCATACAGGTGGTCACTCTGGCTCCGCCTGCCAGGAAGTATGCTCTGCAGCACCCTCTCACTGAAACAGAGGAGAGGGACAAGTTTGAAAAACAGCAATCAGAAGTCCATGTGTTCTTATAAAATGAATAAATATGTAGGGTTTTAACCCTTCCATTACTTGAATAATTCTGTGGGCCTTCTGATTTTAATGGCCATATTTTTTTCCAATTTCTTTCCTCTTCCATTCTGTTTTCTTCCATCCTATTTTTTTTTAATTTCATAGATTATATTTTAATTGTTATATATGTATAACCTCCATTGAATGCAGAGTTTTATATATTATCACTGTTAACACTTGACATAAGGTTCCCCCCCCCCTTTTTTTTCTGGAAGGTTTATCATTTCTCTAAAATTTATACACAGTATTTATGTACATAATGTCACTTTCTTACAATGTTTTGTTAATGTTGTGGGGTCTTTTTGATTCTTTTTAAGAAGGAGTAGAGTTGCAACTGGAAAACACACAAAGACACCAGAAATAAAACTGATAGTTGTTGATAGGAATCTGCACTGTACATTGATGGTGGTTTTAATTGTTTAAAGGGAGACTTTTAATCACCAGCTCCTACCAGATTATGCATTAGTAACTTCCTCCTTAGAGAAAACCCTAAAGGCTCCCATTAGATCACAGTGTGACCAAAGGCTGATTTGAGACTAAAATCCCACAATGTTGTTTGCCAGCAGCAGAATCACAGCCAGGGAGTGTGTGTTGCCCAGAGTGGAAGCTCCTAATGGAGGCTGAGAGACCGCAGGGGAGGCCTAGGCCAAGGGCAAGCACCCATAATGACTCCATTTAGGATATAGTTGCTTTGCTACTATGTGTACATCCTTAACACAGGCGCACCTGCCATAAACAAGCCTCTTTGAGCTTCTTACAGAAAACATATTTAGCCTGGAATAAAACACCCACCTTAGCTCATCAAAACTGAAAAGGCTTACAGATTTGCTTCCTGTTTGCTTTGGTTGATGTCCACATTGCTGAGAATTGGCTGAGTACAAACTTGAGACTTAGGTTTTTATTTCATCAGAGTACTGAGAGAAAAGACAGATGTACAGACTCCAAAGTGTCAGAGGCCCGAGTTCAGAGGGGGCAGGTAGTAGGGTGACCTAAAGGTCCAGATAAACTGGACCTACGCCATTTGTAGGTGCTCCAGAGGAGCCACGGATCCATTTGCCACATGGAAGCCATGGTTGAGTCTGACATCACTGCCAGGAAGCAAGTCGGACAGAAAACCACCTGCGCAAAGTATCTTTGTAGTGTATTAATTTATATACCTGTGCTATCCTTCAGTAGTTCCCTTATGTGTTAAAATGTGTCATCCACAGAGCTTTGTGATTCCTGGATATTTAAGTGTTGTAAATTATTTTGTTAGGTAGGACGTACCATTGTGAAGAGGCTTGCAAGACAGGGTGATGAATTCCAGGGCTCATCCATCTAAACCACCCTGTTTTGTTGAGGCTATTCCACCACCACTAAGATGGGCAAAGGACAAGAAGTTGTGGTGGAGGTGGGGAGAGGGAATTTGCATGGAGGCTGAGAGCAGCATCCACATCCCACACGTGAAGAAGTATCAACATGGCACTGTTCCCCTCTCTCACCTGCCACTGTGTTTAATGCTCACTCGCTGCATTAAATAACAACAAAGATGGGCGGGAAACCCTCTAATGCTGTGAAAAAAACAAACTATTTTCATAAAGAGAAGAAACAGTCTTGCTCTGCCTTCCTTTTTATTGTATTTTTAATAATTTAACATACCTACCTAAATAAACACCTTCCACACAGGGTCTGTAATCCAACCATGCCGAGGGGTCTTGCCAGCCCTCTCAAACCCTCACACTTGGGTGTTTTTGAGTTAAGTACATGGTTGAACAGTGTTGGGAGTAGGGGCAGGGTAGTTGAGAACTTTTCAGACTTTGTTGTCTTCCAACTTTTTGATAATATTGGGTAGCCTGTCTCCTTTTTCTGTTCATGGAAAACCCAGACCAGGAGCAACGGGTTTGATAAATTAACAGAGATGAATGGGGAATATCTTGATCTCTTGTCCAGTGGCTCTCTTTATCTTCCTTCCTTCCATCACCATGGTCTTTCAATAACTGGAGGAGTGTGTGTGCATGTGCATGCATAAAAAGAGTTGACGTTTTCGTACATGGGGTCAGACTTCCCAAGAGGACACAGCTGTAATCTGGATGGTTACCTGTGGTCAACAGGTGTGAGATCCCAACCCTTTCTTGACATTTGGAAACATTTAGTAGTGTATACCACAGTTCTGTAATATGGTAGTATTCCTCTTCCTCGTGTTACTTGCCTTTCAGATTCTATTTAGAACATCTGTTTGGGATCATTCCTAGAATCTCAGTCTCTGCAGCCTCTTCAGTGTTTTTCTGGTTCTGTACCTTTGTCCCAATTTTTTTTTTTTTTCCCTTTTTTCTCATTTTGGGAACTACCAAAAACTCTGAGGACAGCCTGAGGATGACACCTCAGGCTCTAAAGTCCTTTTGCTCACTGTCCCCAGAGAGATGCTGTTAAGTAGACCTGAAGCTTCCTGTGAGAAGCTTTAGAGACATAGCAGTTCCAGAAGTCCTTGCCTGCTTCATCCGAAGATACCAGTTCTGAAGTGATCTAGGCATGTTTGGTAAAGATGTTTTGTGGGAGTTGTTTCTTTTTCCTAAGAAAGCATTATGCAAAAAGTCACTTTAAAGGGCATTTTACAAGAAAGCCATTCTTTGGCTTTTTCAGACAACTTTGTGGATACTTGGTTTACATTGTATTAAAATATGTGTCATAGTGTTGACCATTCAGTCCTCCAGGCACCCAGGACCCAGCTGTCCTGTGGGTCCTGACACAAAGCAATGCCATGTCAGCCCTTGTGGAGAAGTGGGTAAAACCTGGAGCTGACTTGCATCTGTGTCCTGCACTCCCGTCCAACACTGTCTATGAAATAGTCGTCATTTCCTCAGTGGTGGTGTGTCTTAATAGTGATGGTCGTAATGGTGAATGACTAGTATGGTTTTGTTTAATTTTGCTTTGCTTTTTGATTGTGGACAACAAGAAATTTTACTTGTTTCAGCACCATTGCAACTTATAGCATCGTGGACTTTGTTTTCCATTCCAAACTAAAAGATCAAGGCATGTATTAGACGTAAGTGTATCTGTTGCCTCAACTCACCCAACACCCATATTAGGAAAAGACCTGCCACCAAAGCAGGAAGCTGCGCACTCCTAACCTTTCTCCCAGGGCTTGGGGTCCCTTGACACCATGGAGAGCTATTGCAAGGTGCTTCTGTACTTTACTAGCCTGGAAATGGAGGATGACTGAGCCTGGTTTTTTGCTATGAAAAAAGAACCAGCCTCATCTTCTCAATGCCCCAGAGGTCTAGGATGGGAATTTCTAAACTGGAATCATCCTTATTATCTTGAATATCCCCCAAGAGGTATATGACTGGTACTGCCATCTGTGTCCTCACAGTGACACTGGTGGCAGCACACTGTGTACACACACAGAGCTAATACCCCACACTTAACTCAGGCTGGTGACCCGAGCTGAAAACTGGGGAACTGGCCCTTAAATGTTTTTTTAATGAGGCTGGGGAGATAGCTCAGTCAGTATAGTACTTGCCTTGCAAGCACAAGGCCCTGGGTTCGATCCCCAGCACCACAAAAAAAAAAAAAAAAAAAAAAATGTTTTTTAATTAATAAGCCCACCAGGAATTGTTTGATGTTTACGTTTTGTTGGATTTTGGTTTGCTGGCATAGCTAAAGGTGCCTTTTTTCTTTTTTCTTTTTGTTGTTGTTATTGGTTTTGGTTTGTTTGTTACCTACTTTATTTTGTAGAACTTGTTCTAAACATGGAAAACAAGTCCAGAAGACTCACCCACTGACTGTTACCTTTGCCCCAGGCTACCCCAAAATTTATGCTCACATTTTATTAAAGCAGGTGCTCCCTGGAATCTCTGGGACCTTTTTGAGGCATTTGAAGCAGAATATAAAGAGTGGTTTCATCTCCTTCCTTAATCTTCCTGGTGGTTGGGATGTTCCACTTGTATCATAGTTTTTTTTTTATTACTGATGTGCTCCGCTGTTTTTAAATGTGAACTTGTGCGCAAATGTGCAGATTCAACGTTCTTGTTACAGATTGAATAAATTTTTATTTTGAAGATGAAATGTGTATTCCATTAAGTGCTGCAAAGGAAGGGGATGCCGAGAAATGTGGAAGAGTTGGGAGAAGAGGACACTGATAACAGAACAGGTGCTCTTTGATCCCAGTCAAGCACACCCTGAAGAGCTCTAGAGTAAAGAATGTAACCTACCTTCCACAAAATAAGACTGGGTGGGAGATAGAATCACTAAAAATTGTTCAAACAAGCTACACACAGTGGTTCACACATATATAATCCCAGTAACATGGGAGGCTGAGAAAGGAGGATCACAAGTTTGAGGCCAGCCTCGCCAACCTCGCAAGGCTATCTCAAAAAAAGAGGTGGACAGGTCTGGGGATGTAGCTCAGTGATAAAGCACCCCTGGGTTCAATCCCCAGTACAGGAAGGAAAAAAAAAAAAAAAAAAAAAAGTTGTTTCAGACAGTATGACTCCAATCAAGTGACTAAGCTGGGAACTTGCCTGGTCAAAGACATTTGCCAAAGCTGCCACCTGAATGTTAGCAGAATGAATAAGCAAAGGGACCAAAATTCTTCCACCATCTGTGGTGCAGAGTGACTGGTCAGGGACAGCTGCAGTGACCTTCCCCAGCAGAGGGTGAATCTGGGTGAGTGACCTCTCTGGCTGTTAGTTGGAGAGCTAACAGACCTTTAGCACAAAGCACCACAGCTCACTGAAAGGAAGGAGACATGAGTTTCCAGAGAAGTAAAAACCCTAACTCTCTCCCATCACAGAAGAGAAATATTTGATGTCAGTGGCATAGGAGGAACACAGAGCCAAAGAGCAATTCTAACAAATGAACTGGGGGTGGGGGTCGACACTTCTTCCACCTCTCCACAGACCCATCAGAGAGATATTTAGTGATGCTGTCCATCACTACAAGAAAACTTGGGCTGGGGTTGTGGCTAAAGGGCAGAGCAATTTCCTAGTATGTGTTAGGCATTGGGTTTGATTCTCAGCACCACATATGAATAAATGAATAAAATAAAGGTCTATCAACATCTAAATTTTTTTTTTTTTTAAAGCACTACTATCTAGGGAGAGCTCAGTTCCCACTTTCCTAATTCCCAACCAAATTTGCTGAAGCTTGGGGAGAAAAAACTGCTGAACTAAAGTCAACCTGCTTCATTCTGAATAGTGTATGTCAAGTGGGAGGGGCCTGCCACTGGTTTCTAGAGAGTGCAGATCTGAAACCTCAAATCTTGAACAATAACCCCCCAAGAAGATCGGAAAACTCACAACTTGGAACATGGTTAAAGGTAAGTTCACTTCATTAGTGATTCATACTCCAAGAACTCTCGGGGTCCCTGGCCTGTCTAGATAAGCTAATCTTGGCTTTTTAGCTGAAGCAAGTGGACGAAATCATGGCTAAATTGCCAGAAAATGGCTTCATGGGGTGAAATCCCTGCCTGTCTCTGTGGACTGCAGTTCAGAACCCAGCTGGGAGAGGAAGCACCAAGCCCAAGTGGCTTCTTCCCCTCGTTGGTTCTTCATGCCTTAGCTCCGCCCACCCGCAGCTCTGCCTGGCCTTGGCAGCCTTCAGAAGACTGGAGGGCTGGACTGAGCCAGCCAGGGTCAAGCAAATACCTGTGAATCCTTGCTGCTATTCTCAGAGCAACCCTCTTCCCAGATAATGGAACTGAAGGCAGGATGGACTGAGAGATCCCTGCTCCCTAGTCCCACACCCTTCCCTCTAGAAGGGAGTCCCCAGCTGTCTTGAAAGTGGAAAGAAGGGGTAGGGTTCCATTTCAGATAGGCGACAGGACGTCAAATCTCTACCAACAAATGATGCAGAGCTAGAACTCCATCCTGTTCACTTCATGTTATAGCCCAGAGAGCTGCAAAAATATGGTGACTGAGCCAGGATTGGAGCCTCGGTTTTCTAATTAGCCCAGGCAATCCTTCTTCTGCATCATGCAGCATCAGATACTTAGAGATACTTGAGATAAAGAGGCACTGCCCTTCAGGGAGAAGCAGAAATGCATGATGTTAAAAAGCATGGGCCCAGATGCCAGACCTGGGGGTAAGAACCTCCCCTCCACCAACAACCAGTTGAGTGATAGGTAAGCTACTTAACCTCTTTGTGCCTCAGTTTCCTCATCTGTAAAATAGGGATAATAGCAGTACCATCTCAGAAAGTTGTTACCAGAATGTTATTCGTTCATAGTGTGAGTTATTGATATCATAATATCAATAGCTGAGTTATTGGTCTCTTCCTCCTAATCATGTACCTGGAATCTTTTTAGTCCCCTATGCTATGAATTATTTCTGGAGCACCTGTGACAGTTTCGCAATCTGTTCCCCTATAAGCCACTGAATACCTAGACTCATCCTGAAAAATAAGGGAGCCTTGTGGTGACCCTCATGGTTTCCACCTCCTTCCCCCTTTGCCCAGTGCTTGTCTCTGCCCTCCAGAAGGCTGTAAGCTACTGATTCTAGGTGTGCCCTATAAAGTGGGAAATAGTAACTTTCTCTCCTCCTTGACCTTGGTAAATAGATCTGTGGGTCTTGGGGGAGTGGGAGGAGGCTTTCCTGGAACAGAATTGGCACCATCTCAAACAAGGTCCATACGACATTGAGTCAGACTAAGCATCAGCCTCTGAGCTGGCTGCTCTGACCCCCGAATATGGTGTTGGAGGGATGGACACCGGTCTCTAAGCTGCTTCCTGCCCTGCTCCATGGATTCGTCTCTAATGGGGTGAAATACCTAACAAAATGCCAGCGTCTTAGGTTTTCAAATGATCGCTATCGCTACTATTAACAGTGACATTCACAATCCCTTGTAAGGTACCCTCGCTGTTGCCCGGGCCAGCCTACTTTTTATCCAATAACTGAAATTCCCCCAGTGCATCCTCTGGGGTCTTTTCCCAGCAGGACCAGGACGTGCTGCCCCGCAATTTCAGCCCGCAGGACAGGTTAAATTACGAGAATGATCGTGGTAGGAATGCGGCGTGAAAGCACCTGACCTCCTGCGCTACCTGCTCTAGGGGCGCGCGCCCGCTCGCTAGTTGCAGCCTACGTGGGAAGCGCGGAGGGTAGGATAGGGTTGGAGTTCGCGCACCCCGCACACACACGCGCACTTACTTTCGACGTTTTCCCGAGGCCCACAGACACCCGGCTAGAAGTCGTAGGCTCTCGACTTTCCCGCCGCTAAAGAGGGCGGGGCACTTTGGGCCCTGGCCCCGCCCCCGCCCAAGGCCCTGCCCACTCAGGTTGATGGCAGCGGCAGCTGGGACTGCAGTGAACCGCGGCCCTGGAGAGCCTCAGGCAGAGACCGGAGCGCGCAGCCTGACACCGGGCCCCAGACGCGGTGGACACCCAGAGAGACAGTTCCGGCGACCCGTCGCCTTCCTCAGCCCCCGGCGAACCACGGCCTGTTTAGCAGAGGAGTCGCAGCGTGAGCACCCCGCAGCCCGGTTTAGGACCAGGTACACCCCCACCACCCGCAACCGCAGCCAGCGGAGCGGGCGGGGTCTCTGGAGAGACAAAGGTCTGAGCCCCATCCCCCCGCCGCCAAATTCGGTCCCAGGCTGGGCGGACTTGGTGTCTATATTTGGCCGGACAGAGGCTCGCGCGCAGACACCTCTCACAAGAACGCAGCGCTGGGGCAGGAGACTGGAGGAGGGTGCGGGGAGGCCGGGCCACAGGCCTGGGGCCTCTGAAGTGTCTTGAAGGGCGCAGGGATGCTGGGGGCTGGGAAGGGGCGGGAGTCAGTGCTCCTTCGGGAGAGCTTGATGTGTCCTATGGGAAGAGTAGCATAGCACAGGCACTGGCTCAAGTAAAGCCCCTCACTTTCCCTACCCCTACGAATCTGCTCCTGCCACCTGGGGACCCCACCCCCATCCAAGTTTACTAGGAGGAAGGCCCAGACAGGGCAGAGAACTTAAAAAAGAAACCAGACCAAAGTGTGGTAGGCAAAAGCCAAAAGACATGCTTCTGGCCTCTTGAAGAAGCTACAGCAGTGAGGAACAGAAGGGGGAGAGGTCCACCTTGCAATGTGCCCTCCCTCTCAACAGCATGGGAGGAAACTGATGAAAACCGTAGCAGGAAGGACTCAAGTTAACTGATAAGAGGAACTTATTGGCAAATTTAAGAATAAAGCATCTCATTTTCCTGAGATGCAAGTTTGGATCTGGGGTGGGGTGGGGGAGCCTGCAGCCCTAGCTGGGACACAAGATCCAGTGGCACCAGGAGTGGTGGTGCACTCTGTAATCCTAATGACTCTGGAGGCTGAGGCAAGAACATGACAAGTTTGAGGTCAGACTCAGCAACTTAGTGAGGCCTTATCTCAAAATAAAAAATACAAAGACTGGGAATGTAGTTGAGTGGTAGAGTGTCCCTGAGTTGGATCCCAGGTACCAAAACAGAATTAAAAATCCAATGGCTAAGTCCTCTGATTCCAGACAGGATGCCTGTAGGAGATACAATGACTTCGGTGAAGAGATGCTCATCCAAGGCTGGCGGCCAGCAGACAGCCTGGCTCCTCTCAACCATTCTCTCTTCCAGGGAGCTTTTGGCCTAGGTCTCTAAGAAGTCAGGTCCCAAATCCTAGCACCTCATATTAAATAGCATTGCCAGGTGGCAAAGAACCATCCCATACTCTGATCACCTTGAAGAAAGATGCTTCCAGAAGCCAACTCCTGGCCAGATACCCCTTCTCACTTACTGTTCTCTCCACTCCTCCTCCTCCCACAGCTCACAGGACTAAGGACCAAAAGCACTCTGGGCACTGAGATCCTCCATCTCTGCCCCAGCCATGAGCCGGCGTGTGGTTCGGCAGAGCAAGTTCCGCCATGTGTTTGGGCAGGCAGCAAAGGCTGACCAGGCCTATGAGGACATCCGTGTGTCCAAGGTCACATGGGACAGCTCCTTCTGTGCTGTCAACCCCAAATTCTTGGCCATTATCGTGGAGGCTGGAGGTGGAGGTGCTTTTATCGTCCTGCCTCTGGCCAAGGTGAGGGGAAGGAAGCAAGTGGGAGGACATTGGTTGGGGCCCCTGGGGAGTCCTGATAGCAGCCTGTGTTCTCACCCTAGTTCCATTTCTTAGTTAGGAGGACAATTTGTGTAGACTGACTCCTTGCTGTTACGTAAGCCCTCAGGACCAAGTGGGGAGACTCCCTCACCCGACTCTGAGCAGCATTGTCACAGTGGCCTACACCCACACTTTAGCCCATCTACTCCTCCATGCAGCCAGAACCAGGAAAGGGATGGTGATAAAAATTATTGGGATGTATTGGAGCCAAGGCATGGCCAGATTTTGTCCCTGTCTCTTCTAATGTCATGCCCCATTTCATATGTGGGAACTGGAAAACCTAGTCACCAGTTCAGAATGACTGTTCGATTAAATCTCAGAGCAGCACACTGAGGACAGGGTCAGGCTCTGTCCGAATAGTCCCCAGATACCTATCTCCCCACTGTGGTTCTTGCACTGGGGTAGAATGACAGTGAAGAGCATGAGCTCAGAGCCCACCCTTCCTTAGGGAAGGAAGCCAGACAATGACTGCCACATTTGCTGAGTAACCACAAGACCCTTGACCATCTCCAGCCCCAGGATGGGCACCCCAACACATGACCTTGACCTGGGTTCTGGCCCCTATACCTTATGGGGGAGGCCCCATAAGTGGCAGGGTCAGGACTGACAATAGCTGGTGACTCACCCCTGACAATGCAGACACCATCCAGAGACACCATTCCCAGGGATCAAATTTCAGCTAGAGCTGCCTCCTTCCCCAGTATCACTGCCATTTCAATGCCACATAGCCACCCCTATCCCCTATTGCCTAGTCTAGGCCAATGCTGGCCCCAGCAGAGGCCTCGGAGCTGGTACAAACAGTCCATGGAGACCCAAAATAGGTGGACCAGCAGCTCCAGTTTGAGAATAGTAGGCATAAGGATTATCTGCTTCTTGTGGTCCCAAGGTAAATCCAGTGACAGGGAGAGTTCTGCCAAGGGTGGCTAAGCAAGAGGGGCACTGCACTGAATACTACCTCACCTTAACCTCTTCTACCAGGGGCTTCCCACAGATACTCCATCTGGGGAACAGGCTCAAGAACAGTCTCTTCCAAGTCTCTTTGTTTGTTTGTTTGTTTGTTTGTTTTTTGGGGTGCTGAGGATCGAACCCAGGGCCTTGTGCTTACAAGGCAAGCACTCTACCAACTGAGCTATCTCCCTAACCCCTCTTCCAAGTCTCTTTGAACAGCAGTGGACAGAGAGTGATGGGCTCTACCAGTGCCTTGCTATGGGTGCTTGGTTAAGTCATCTTATCTCTCTGTGTCAGATTCCCTAATATTAAATGATTTGAACTCTGTCTGCCTTCAGCATTCCAAGAAGTGGATTGGACAGGGTTAGAGGTACAGAGAGCAGTCTACAAAAGGAAAACAGATGATGGAAAATTGAGATGTAAACCTCAATTCTCCACTCCAGAAAAATACACAGGATGACCCTGCATGGTGGCAAACACCTATAATCCTAGTGACAGAGGAGACTGAGGCAGGAGGATCGAGAGTTCAAAGCCAGCCTCAGCAAAAGTGAGGCATTAAGCAATTCAGTGAGACCCTGTCTCCAATTAAAATGCAAAATAGGGCTAAGGATGTGGTTCAGTGCCTGAGTGCCCCTGAGTTCAATCCCTGACTCCCCACCCCCCCCCAAAAAAAAGAAAAAAAAAACAGGATGAGCAGGGGATGTAGCTCAGTGGTAGAGCACTTACCTAGCATGTATTAGATCTGCGTTTGATCTCCAGCACCACACACACAAAAAAAAAAAAAAAAAAAAAAAAAAAAACAAGTGAGTGGCCCCCACAGCTCCTTTCTCTGACCACTCCAGACAGGACGAGTGGATAAGAACTACCCACTGGTCACTGGGCACACTGCCCCTGTGTTGGATATAGACTGGTGCCCACACAATGACAACGTCATCGCCAGTGCCTCAGATGACACCACCATCATGGTAGGAGCCAGGTGGATGCTGCTGGACACTTGGGCAGGGGAGCAGGGAGGGCTGCTTCACCTGTGCTGGGGAAGGTGATAAGAAGGTGCAGAGTCCCAGATCCTTGCCCAGCTCCCAGGCTATTTTTAGCTACCTGCCCACTCCCTCCCAGGATGCACTGCTCAAGACTAATTATAGCTATGAACAACTTGGAGCCCAAAGAGCAGGGGGCAATGCTCTGAAGACTCCCTGCTGGAGTGAATGACGAAGTCTCTAGAGAGCTGGCAGTGCCCCCTCCTGGTTCCCAGCTGCTTCTGCCCCAGACATACACCACCACATCTTGCCCTGTATGTGACCCTTCCCACTCAAGAGAGCCAGTAAGGAGAGACAGGGAGGAGAGAAGGAACAGAATGGGTTACCTTTGCCTTTTTCTCCTACCCAGGTGTGGCAGATTCCAGACTATACCCCTGTGCGCAACATCACGGAACCTATCATCACACTCGAGGGCCACTCCAAGCGTGTGGGCATTCTCTCCTGGCACCCTACTGCCAGGAACGTCCTGCTTAGTGCAGGTCTGAGGGCCTAGGGAGTGTCCTTACTGTAGATGAGGGTCTGGGGGACAAAGGCAGGTACCAGGTGACCATGCCTGTCTCACTCTGGACAGGTGGTGATAATGTGATCATCATCTGGAATGTGGGCACTGGGGAGATGCTGCTGAGCCTGGATGACATGCACCCAGATGTCATACACAGTGTGTGCTGGAATAGCAATGGTAGCCTGTTAGCCACCACCTGCAAGGACAAGACCCTGCGCATCATCGATCCCCGAAAGGGCCAAGTAGTGGCGGTGAGTGCCTGGCCTGGCCACTCTCTAGCAGCCTTTGCCCAGTGAGCAGCTGTTAGCACCCCTATACCCACAATCGTCAGAGCTGCTGGTCCCAGCTTTCACCTGCCCCATCCCTACCACTCAAAAGACTAGTTGTGCTCCCCCACCCCACCGCAACCAGAGCTCCCTAAGCAAGCCCCCAGCCTGCAATTCTCTGCCCTGGTTCCTCTTCCCTCCCCTCCCTTGCATCTCAGACGTTCAGAAAAGGGCTCCTTGCTTTGAGATTGAGGAGGGGAGAAGCTGGAAACTCCAACCTCCCACCAGAACCTGCATGAAACTTGAGCTCCGGGACCCTCTCCTCTCCACCATCTTCCAGGGTCTGGGGCCTGCGCATTTGCTGGAGGACTGGCCCCTTGCCGCCTTTGTGGACCTGCTAGGCGGGGGATGGGGCAACCCTTGCGCGTTGCTTGTCGCAGCTGGGTGCCCTGGGAGGTCAGCGGTCTTCGCCTCACTATCCTCAATCTAATCTGGAGTGCTGGGTGCATGGGGCGCATGCACGTCGCGTGAAGCACGCAAGTCTAACGCGGCCGGGGACACGTGGGTGGGCAGACGCTCTAACCCACTAACCCCGCAAGCAGGAGCGAGCCCGACCTCACGAGGGCGCCCGCCCACTGCGGGCGATCTTCACCGCTGACGGAAAGCTGCTCAGCACCGGCTTCAGCAGGATGAGTGAGCGGCAACTCGCGCTCTGGGACCCGGTAGGCCAGGCCGCGCCGGGCGCGCTCGCTCGCTCCTCTATTGGGTCAGCCAGGAGTGCCCTCCCGGGCGGTGGCCCACACCCAAGAGGCCCGAGCAAAGCAGGGAGTTCCCGTTTGGGGAAAAGCCTCTCTGCGACCCCGGGAGCCACCAGACATCGCCTGCTCTAGGGATCAACCTTTGAGGGAGTTTGAGGGCTCAGGATCTGCTGAGAGCCGCACGCCACCTGCTCCCTCCGGGCCCAGACGTTCTCCAGGCCAGGAGCCAGCCTTTGGCCCCCCCGGGAAGCTGAGTTCTTAGGACGCTTTTTGTCTCTCCCTGCCTTCATCCCCAACACCCAAGTCAAGCAAGCTGGTTGCTCGGCCCTCCATGCTCTCCAGGGCAAGCAGCTGGGTGATGCCCCTCCCTTCTTCCCCTCCCTCAGGAGAGGTTTGCAGCCCACGAGGGGATGAGGCCCATGCGGGCTGTCTTCACGCGCCAGGGTCATATCTTCACTACGGGATTCACCCGCATGAGCCAGCGAGAGCTGGGCCTGTGGGACCCGGTAACGCAGCTGGAGGCTGGGGTGTGTGCCCCGGGGACTGGCATCACGGGAGAGGGGCCAGGCGCCCCCCACCCGCAGAGCATGCCCACCTTGACAGGGCTGGAGGCTGCTGCCACCTCTGCAGCGCCTGCCATCCCCACACCCACCCCTCTGCCGTTTTGCTGTGTCGCCTGAAGGAGCTGGCGCTGGTGCCCCCACCTAGTGATGCCGAGTCCCTGGGGGTGGTTTGCGGTGACTGCATGCGTTGGCGCTGGGGGTACATGTGCAGGGGAGGGCGAGTGATGTGTCCAGGGAAGGAACCTGTAGCTCACTGCCTTGGGAACGCATGGAATCTGGGGTGGACAGGAAGCCCCAAAGGGGGTTTTGAAGTAGCACAGAACAATGGGCAGGGCTGGTCACTCCTGTTGTGCTCGGGCAGAACAACTTCGAGGAGCCAGTGGCACTGCAAGAGATGGACACCAGCAACGGAGTCCTACTGCCGTTCTATGATCCCGACTCCAGCATCGTCTACCTTTGTGGCAAGGTGCTCGCGGCCGGGCTGGGGGAATGGAGCGCAGGCTGGAGATATAAGGCCAGACTCTGAACCGACTGGTTTTGCAGGGAGACAGCAGCATTCGGTACTTTGAAATTACGGACGAACCACCTTTCGTGCACTACCTGAATACGTTCAGCAGCAAAGAGCCGCAGCGGGGCATGGGTTTCATGCCCAAACGGGGACTGGATGTCAGCAAGTGCGAGATCGCTCGGTCAGCAATCCTGGCCCCTCCCGCATGTCTGCCTCTGTCCCCTATTCATGTCAGATCTTAAAACCCGGGGTTTCCCCAGTAGTGCAGCATTTTGGAGAAGAGAAGGTGGGCGGTAGAATCAAACAGGTCTTTTCAGCTGGGTGCCAGCCCCAGCGCTCACTGTCATTTTCTGAACTTCAGTTTCTTCATCTATAAAAAGATTACGAACATCCCATCAGCGGTGGTTTACCCCAGAACGGATAATGTGCGTAAAGTGCAATGGGCATGGTAGGCGTTAGGCAAATAAATGTTGGCCTCCAACCCCTTGTTCCCAGATAAGAGAAGTTAAGGGGGTGGGAGTCTGCCTGGGTGCTGAACACCTTTCCCTTATAGGTTTTACAAGTTGCATGAAAGAAAGTGTGAACCCATCGTCATGACTGTGCCCCGAAAGGTGAGGGACTGGAAAATAGGTCGGGCAGGGTTCCAGGGGTGCAAGGGAGCGCAGCAGTCCCCCTGAGGCGCCTCACTCAGGGCCTGTCCACCTATCCCCGCAGTCAGACCTGTTCCAAGACGATCTATACCCGGATACACCCGGCCCAGAGCCAGCCCTAGAAGCGGATGAATGGCTATCTGGCCAGGACGCCGAACCCGTGCTCATTTCGCTGAGGGACGGCTATGTGCCCCCCAAGCACCGCGAGCTCCGAGTCACCAAGCGCAACATCCTGGACGTGCGCCCGTCCACCAGCCCCCGACGCAGCCAGTCAGCCAGCGACGCCCCTTTGGCGGTAAGATTAGGTCTCGTTCCACTTAGTCCCAGTCTGCACACCCACTACCACCCCTTCTCTGACAATGCCTCTTCTGTCCTCCGCGTCCTAGCAGCAACATACCCTAGAGACGCTGCTGGAGGAGATTAAGTCCCTTCGCGAGCGGGTGCAGGCCCAGGAGCAGCGCATCACGGCTTTGGAGAACATGTTGTGCGAGCTGGTGGACGGCACCGACTAGACTAGCTTGCGGGGTGAAGCTCTGCGCTCCGCAGGCGGGACGGGGCGGGGCAAATAGACTTGCCTTGCCAGTGCTCTATGTTTGGGGCTCCGGACCCCGCCTCCCTGAGCTGGGACCAGGGATTTGATTGGGAAGGAAACTCCGCCCCTCGCCGGAGACCTGAACAAGTGGAGTGTAGAGGAGCCCACGTATGTCTTGCAAGGGGCCTGCTGTGGCTTGGTCCAGGACTCAGTAGGAGCTGGCCTAGGGAGGCTCATGGTAAAGGGAGTCTCAGAATGGTGCTGCATGGCGAGGTGGTGTCTCCCTTTGTCCCTTGCCCAGGGCAGGGGAAGTGCTTAGTATTAGCGCGATGCTTAGGGATATTGGAGAGCTTGGGCTTGATCTCAGATGGGTGGCAACTCGAAGGGTCTCCCCACACTGGCCCTTCTCCTAATCAGCTCACTTGATTCTACCACCCTGATTGGTAAAACAGATGGACAGCGCCCTAGTTCTGCAGACAAAGACACAACCCGTTGCCCACAGAGACCTACCCACTGGCAACATTCAGTCAAGGGCAGAGGGTTCTATTTCCACCACCAGAGGAGAGGGGAGGTTCCTCAAGACAGGCCCCTCTGGAAGAAATCTCAGGAGAACTGGCATAAGGAAGCAGGTTCAAAACACACACACACACACACACACACACACACACACACACACACACACACAAACTGCTCCCAGCCCTCTGGAGAATAAGACATAAAGAATGAAATCTTTTACCAAGTCCAAATCTGGGCCTTCTGTATGTCTGGGGGTAAGGAGATGCCCAGCCTCTGTGAATTCCTAGGGAACCTAACAAATGCAACCCTGGGCTCAGGACTAACCAGGGAACCTCTTACCCAGAGCCATCCTCATACTGAGGTTCAGCAGTACCCAAACCTCTACCCACTGTGGGCATTCCTCCCCAGTAAAGTCAGGTAGGAAAATCCTCCAGTTTGAAGCCTCTTTTATTTGTGCCTCAGAATCGGTCTGGTGCCCCTGGCATCAGGGAAGGGAGTGGGAGTAACAGTTTCTCTTTGTTGCTTTATTCTTCTGTCCCCTTTTTGTGTCCCTTCTGAATCTCACTGGCTGAGTCAGAGAAGGTCGGTCCAAGAGAGACCAGAGACAGGGTGTACAGTGGGTCCCTTCCCCTGGTGGGCTCTGTGCTTCTCTGGGTGGGTGAGGAGGGGCAGGGGAGCCGGGGGTTAGCACCATTGGATGAAGGGTTTTACAGTCAGCCCCTGAATGGGGGCAATAGGGATGCACAACCACAGAGGGCTAGCAGCAGCTGGTGGGAAGGGGTGGGTGGTGGTGCTAGGGCCCTGGGCGACCCCTTTGTATTCAGTTTTGTGTCAGGTCTAATGCTTGCCCCCAGCCCAATGTGCCCTCCCCTAGCCCCACTGCTCTCCAAGGCACCATGAGGGAGTCAGGCCTTACCCAGGCTAGGGGGCCACTGTGGACACACTCCTTGATCACAAAGAGCCGTGCCTTGGAGATGGGGACTTCAACTATGTGCTGCCCAAGGCGAAGCTGGGACCACCCTGAGACCCTGGACGGGTGTGGGGGGCTGGGGAAGCCGGACACCCCGCTAAGTGCACTTGACGCTGAAATGCCGGGGTGGGGGGAAAGGCTGGGCCCTTGACGTGCTGGTTTGTGTCTGGGACAAAGCAGCGACACAGCACGCAGGGAGCTCCACTGCCTCCCAAGGGTGAAGAGCAGAGATGCAAAGGCTTCAGGGGCAGTGTCCCGGAGAGAATGTCAGTGAGCAGAGAGGAGGAGGACCGGCCAGAAGGAGCAAGGGATGGGGACATTGCTCCTCTAAGGAGTCGTCTCCCCTTCAGGACCGCCTAGCTCCACCCTTGAACAGTTTGGAGCCCAGAGGAACGGATTAAGGGCCAGAACATAGCAAAGCAGGGGGACCTGGCCGTGCCCGTTGCCTCTCTGACTGGAAAGCTACCCTGCGCCGGTGTCAAACCTCTCCCTGTCAAGTGCCTGCTGCGCTGCTACACCCTGGAGGAGGTGGCTCCAGACTTCAGACTCCAGCCTCAGTTCAGCAAGCGCGCCGGCCGGGGTATTTTCTCTCCCAGGTCGGATAGCATGTGGGGTGGGCGAGGGTTCCGGCAGGGGGCGCTACTGCTCGGTCAGCGAGAGCCTCAGGATACGCTCCAGCTCCTCCTCCTCCTGGCGCGCTCGCCGCCGCCTCTCCTCTTGCTCCTGCGCCGACAGTTCCATTGCCAGCCTCAGCTGCTCGTCGTAGCTCTGGAACACGTGGCCGCCAGAACCCCGGCCTGGACTGGACCGAGGGCTGGGCACCGGCGCTGGGGGCACAGGCTGGTGCTGCGGCGTGGGCGGGGCGCTCCTGAGGGCGGGGAGGATTTGTTGAGCGCTTCTGGCGCACCTGCCCATAAACCGGGCAGGAGATCTCAGGACAAGAGGCTATGGCCGTCCTGGCTCCACGCAGTGATGGCATATCCCAGCCAGACATTCAGTCTGATGAGGTTATGAATGCCCAGAGACCTCGACTTCGCCTGCTGCAGGAGTACTGCCCACGGAGCCAGCGCCAGGAAAGGGTAGACGCCATCTTGATTATCAGGTGGGGGCCCTCCTGAAGGAACCACCAGTCTCTGGGCCTAGCAGGGTCCCAGTGTCATCGCCCTGTGTCAGGGGTAGTGGGGTACCCTATGCATGGCTGTTGGGGTAGGGGGAGAGGACAAGTGTCTCCAAGCCCTCTTTGACCTAGCTGGTACTGACCTGTCCTGTCGGCGACCCTCGTAGGACATGGGGTGGGTGCCTGGCTTGCTGTTGGTTAGCGCCTCCCAGATGGTGACCTGGAGTGAAGAGTCTTGTTAGCTGGGCGACCCTGCACACGCGTGGCCTGGGGAGGCAGCAGGACGTACCTGGTCATACTCACTGCCCGCCTCAAGCAGGCTCTGCTGGATTGCAAACTGCAGCAGGTCATCATCATCATCACGGGTCGCCGCCTCTCGCTGGCCGCCCAGAACGCTGTAGCCTCTTGGGGCCTCGAATAATGCTGGGGAGATCTCACAACCACGGCACGAGGCTGCAGGGCATGGGGCTGGTCAGGCATGGTCTGGACCCACCCCTCCAAGCATAACTCGGTGTGGTGGGAACCGAGAGCAAGCCAAGGTCAGAAAGGAAGACCAGGGTGGGGGAAGTGCTCACTTGTGGAACTGGAGCTGCTGACACTGGAGGAGTCACTGCCTGGGGAAGGGGTCTCACTGCTGGGGCTGCCTCGCACCGATGGCACAGGCTCATCACAGCCATTGAGGTTCCCGAAGGTGATGCGGGCGTTGAGAATGTGGAAGATCGGGATTTCTGAGGATGAGGAAACCATCAGGTGCCACCACCTACCCCCTCTCAGGTCAGCTCCTCTGACCTCATCTAAACTCACCCCACCCCTCCAAAAGGGCTAAGGGAAATGTCGCTGGGGTCTCACCAATCTTCACCGGGAAACCAGGAGGCAGGCGCAGGGTGATGAAGTCCCGGAGCTTGGCGAAAAGTGCATTGCTGACAGCCATGAGGTCAATGATGGGGGCCACCTGCTCACACAGGGACAGGGGATGCTCCTCACACAGCCACAGCTTGGCCTTGAACCTGCCCCCCCAGATCCCAAGGGGTGAGGGATGCTTTAGGAAGCCATGACCTCCCAGCACCTCCTGAAGCCCTGGCCATGCCCACCCCTCCCCACCAGAAGCGGGGTTCTCACTTCTGTGTCTTGGTGGTCAGTTCCATGGGCCGGCCCATGTCCCGGTTGCCAAGCTCAAAGTTGGGGTTGAAGTACTCTTCTGCAGTGATGGCAGTGGGGTTGGCTTGGCTCAGAGTTTGAGTGATCAGGGTCTGTACCACAAAGAAGAACCATGAGCTCTTCTCAGTCCCTCATGCCAGGCCAGCCAGTTGATACCACAGAGCCCCCAGTCTCCCTGCTGCCAAAGTGGAACTGACATAGCCTTGGGCATTGTGGAAATAAGGTCCACATAGGTCATGCTAGGCAGGACACCTCCCAAGCCTCCTCCTGAACCACATCCACACCCTTCCACACAGTGAAACCCCTGGCACACACTCACCCCATTTTGGGGACCCCCATGCTGCTCAGCAATTCCCAGGAAGGACTGCAGAGGTGTCTTACAGCCTACAAGAAATGTGGAATCTCAGGGGACACTGTAGCCCTGCACATGTGGGCATTTCATCAGAAGTATACTACCCAAGACCTTGAAAGGAGGCTGGTTCCTGGGATGGGAAAATTGCCCACCCATACCACATACTCAGGTACCTTCATCTAAATGTGGTTGAGGACTCCATGGGCAGAGGTCAGGACCACTGCAAGCATAACTAGAATAAAAGTAGGCTTAGGGCCCAGGAGAAACTTCCAAAAGTGCCAGTCTCCAGCACAATGATACTGGGACAGTAAAACACCTCCCTTTGTTAAGCAGCTTTGGTGTCCATACATGTTTCCATTCAGGTACTTCCATATTAATGATTTCATTTTGTTCCCCTGTGTGGCAAGTATATGTGTTTCTACTTGCAACAGATTAGCTGATACTCAAATAATCAGGCGTGATACCAATGGGCACCCAGAATCATGGCAGAGTCCCCATTTTACCTATGCTACATCCTGCATGTGCAACATTTCCCTCCCCTCCTAAATGCAGTGCAGACCATAGTCATCAATTATAGCATGCCTTTCACTGAGCCCAAATGAGCCCTTAGAATTTTCCTAGTAGTATTCTAGGCAGCTGTACCAATCTTCAGGGCTTGGGACTGAAATTGAAATCTATTTCCTAAGTAAACCATCCTGGCTCTTGCTGGGCTGCCAGCAGGAATAAGAGTGGAGGTGCTCAAGTGGGAACTGATGCCTCTAGTGCCACAGCACCTCCTCCCATCTGCCATGGCCCCATTACCTTTGACCTTGCCCTTGTGCTGTTCTGAAAGGTGCTCTGTCCGAGTCCGAGTAATGAGCTCTACATTGGATGCCCCATATACCTGAGGACAGAAAGGAAAGGGTTCAAAAACAGCTCTAGAACCATCATCCAAGGAAATTCTAAATATTCTGTGTAATAAAGTGTCTGGGAGGGGCTCAGGGCTCCAATCTCCAGGACTTTGAGTAAATAAATATATGATATTGTTCATTCACTTATTCATTCAACAAACATATTTTGAGAAGCCTTTATGTGCCAGACATGAAAGTGGGCATCAGGGAGTGGTGAACAAGCCAGACACAATTCCTGCCCTCATGAAGGTCATATTCTAGTTGGAGAGACAATAAAATGCAGTTATAACTTCCAGCTTTGCAATTTGTAAGTTACAAAGACTGTACAAGGTCACTGAACTACTCCAAGTCTCCACTTCCTCATCATAAAAATGGGCTAATAATTCCTACTTCATGGAATTGCAAAGATTAATCGGGATACTATGGAAAGGACTCAGGAAACGTGTAAAATGGGAATAATAACAATACCTGCCTGAAAGGGTGTGGTCGGGATTAAATGAGTGTGTAGGTGTGTGCACTTGTGCACGTGTGTGTATATCCATACAGCCATATAAAATGTCAGACCAGTGCCTCAAAGTGGCTCAGTAAATACCACTCTAATCCGGTGACTGTGAGTCTAATGCTCCTTCCTCCTTGCAGCATTGCCTCTGCAAACTCCAAGGCTGGGGAAGCACTCTTAGGAAACCCCTGCCCAGTCTGCCATAGGCGAGAGAATTGGCTGGCTCTGGTGCCAGGAGCTACAGGCTTACCTTGGCTTCATATCCATTAACCATCTCTGTCTTCTCACTGCGCCAGCCCAGGATACCAGTCTTATTCCTGAGGAAGTAAAGTAGTTCAGGTGAGGTGGGCACTGCACAGCTTTGGCTCCAGGTGGCCAAGGCCTTGCCCACTTACCTCTCAAAGGAGATGTTCTTGGTATCAAGCTGTGTGGTGACCACAGGTGCCGTGAGCCGGCTCAACACCTGCTCCTCTGTGGGCTGTGCGGCAGCCAGCAGCAGCTCCCGGTCCTGCCCAGCCAGCGCCAGAGTCTCTGTATATACCACCCGGCGATCATGATCAATCTCCATGACCACAGCACTCGTGTCTGCCAGCCATGAGATAGCACAGAGGGGTCAGGGTGGCATGGGGCTGCCTTCCGTCCTCCCCACCCTTCCCCACCTCCTGCCTGCCTGACCTTGGCCCCTGAAGACGAAGCTGCGGTTCCCTCGCTGCCATGTCATGTGGTCAAAGCCCAGAAGCGTGGTGTCTACCCTCAAGTTCTGCCCGCTCTTCCACACTTTGTAGGTATCACTAGGGCAGATCTTGGATACCAGGGGCACTGGGTGGAAGTGGAGGTCAGAGGTGGCTTCAATTTACCTGGCCCACACAGCCTGGGCCAGCTCAGGGCATAAGAGTTGGGGGTCATTGGTATGTCCAGGAAAGGGAGAGGGAACTGGTGGGAGGGCAGCCCTTCCTCCAACCACAACCCTCCCCAAAAAATGTAAACCACACTTCATATACGAGCAACCTGAGGTTGGGGACAGGCGTGTCTCAGTCACCACTAAGTCTCTAGTAGCCACTGTGTGTTCATTCATTCATTCAACCTCTCATTCATTCTTTCAACAAATATTTATTGAATACCTACTACATTAGGCATTATTCCAGTCACTGGGAATACAACATTGAATAAGAGAGGACTCCTGCCCTCTCAGAGCTTACCTTCTAGCAAGGGGCGACAAGTAATAAACAAATGAGCAAATCAACAGAATGAAAGAAATAATAGTGGAAGCAAGACTGTGTGGAGTAGTCTGGAAAGACCTAGCTGAGGTGGCAGCATTGATCTGGGAGCTAAAGGGTGAGAAGGAGCCCCATGAAAAGCTATGGGACAATGCTCCAGGTAAGCAGACAGCAAGTGCAAAAGCCCCAAGGTCAGACAGGGCCCGTTCAGCCCCTCTTACCCCAGCTAGTGAACTCCCATTTCATCTCCACGTAGAAATCCTGGGCCTAGAGGATGAAAAAGAGTGGATAAGATGGCCCTGCAAACGGGGTGCAAGGGCTCTGGTAGGGAGCTGGGAGTCTAGGCCTTACTTTGCGCAGCTTCTCCAGGAGCACAGGGATGCCTGCCAATCGCTTTACCACCCGCTGGTAGTCGCGGTACCGCAGCACCAGCTGCACCAGCTCCAGGTCCCGGGTACTCACGGCTTCCTGAAGCACTGGAAAGGAAAGGCAGTGTTGCAGAGCAGGACCTGTTAGTCAACCTGAGGTGAGTACCTGATGCAGGGGAGACCCTGGCTGTGCAGTGGGGTGGGCAGGGGTACCTACCTGTCCAGCCGCTGCGATTCTCCCTGCCCACGTCTGCGCCGTGCGCCAGGAGCACACGGGCACACTCCAGGTGCCCCAGTGTAGTGGCCAGGTGCAGGGGAGTCCGACCACGGGGATCCAGCTGCTCAATGTCCACCTGAAGAAGATGTTGAAGTGTAGCCTTGGTCACTTCTAAAGCAGCTGACCTGAGTCCAGCAGCTCCTAAGCAGGAGTGACCCTCTGGCTGTGCCACCTTGGCCACCTCACAAGGCCATGGGAAAGACTGACATGATGAGCTTGGTGCCAAATGAATGGAGAGAGGCTTAAGAGACAGGGTAGAAAGTGAGGAAAGGGAGAGGGAGGGCTTTCCTCCCTTCCTCTCCACCTTCACCCCTCGCTGGGTTTCCTTCTCTAAGTTGAGTGCGCTGCCTGTGAAGAGTAAGCCTAGAATAAGCCAGAGAAGGAAGGGTGGTCCAGAAAGGCTATCATCCAAGGAGGGCCCCTAAGGCAGAACCCATCCAGGGATCCCAGACCACACCTTTAGTTTATATTACTAATATCACTGAGTGAAAGTTTACAAACAGGTACAGTAATATATTGATAGTCATGAAGACATATTCATAGTACAATTTCAAAGCCATGTTCTGTGCCTGTGGGACACTATGTATTAACATTGTGCATAAATCATTCTTTTGTGAATAACATGGTTACACTGCATGAGGGTTTTTGTTTTGTTTTGTTTTGGTGGGAGTGGTAGGGAGGATTGAACTCAGGGGCACTCGACCACTGAGCCACATCCCCAGTCCTATTTTGTATTTTATTTAGAAACAAGGTCTCACTGAGTTGCTTAGTGCCTTGCTTTTGCCAAGGCTGGCTTTGATCTCTCGATCCTCCTGCCTCAGCCTCCTGAGCCACTGGGATTATACGTGTGCGTGCTACCATGCCCGGCTCGCATGAGATTTTTGTGTGTAAAAAGCATATGTTTCTTAAACATAGATTAAAATATATCTTTGGAGTCTAGGACTTGTAGTTCAATACAATAAACTGATCATATGCATGTAACCCCTCTTCTTCCCAAAACCTGATTAAAATGCCAGTAAAAGTTTCTATTCCAACCATAATAAATTAAGTAAAGTGGGGCACAGTGGGGCAGGCCTATAATCCCAGCTACTCAGGAGGCCAAAGGTAGGAGGATCACAGGTTCAAGATCAGCCTGGGCGACTTAGTAAAACCCTGTCTCAAAAATAAAAGGGGTTGGGGATACAGCTCAGTGGTAGAGAACTTGTCTAGCAAGGGCAAGGCCCTGGGTTCAATTTCTGGGGTGGGGGAGAGAAGTGTCTATGCATATGTGTTTGGAATTATTGTTTTCCGGACAGGCAACAGGTAGTCTAGTACTAGAATCCCTGAGTTAAGAGAAACAAAGTGAGCCCTGTGATTTCCTTGGATTTCTGCCGCAGGGAACAATCCAGATTATGGTTCAGAGAGGGGAATCTCCAGCAGAGTTTGGTGGTCTCAACTGAGTTGAGGAGACAGGAGTTCAGGGAGATCGAGATAGCCAGAAGCTTCAAGGCAGAGTTGTAGAAAGGAGTGGACCTTGACAAAACAAAAAACCTCCTCTGCACAGGAGTCCCTTTGACTCTTTGCTGAATACTAAAGTTCACATGTGTCCAGTAAAACTAAAATGAGCCTGTGCAAAAAAAGCAATGATTTGAATTCTCAGACCTCACAGGAAGAGACATTCAAAACTCCAACCTGCTAGAATAGAGATTCTTTGTTAATCACCCAGCATTTTCAATAGAAAATGAACACTTCTGGGGTAGATGTGTTATGTTTAGTAGCAGGGCTAAACTATACCTAGAGAAAAGGCTCACTAGACCCCCATAACAGATTAAAACAGTCTCAGCCAAGCACAGTGGCACATGGCTATAATTCCAGTGACTCAGGAAGCTGAGGCAGGAGAATAGAAAGTCTGAGGTTAGCCTCAGCAACTTAAAAGAGACCTTCCTGCAAAATAAAAAATAGACATCATAATGATATAGAGAAGATCAGTGGAGAGAGATCAGTAAGAGGGGAGAGAGAAAGGAAGGGATAGAGACAGAAACAGGGAACGAATCTAACAGAATCATGTTATATACATACATAAATGAGCCAAAGGTAATATCTCATTTATGTATCTTTAAAAAATACCAAAAATAAATAAATAAATAAAGGTGTGAAAGGAAGGTAAGTAGAATAGAGGAGAGAGAAAGTGGGGAGGAGGAATGGGGATTGAAATAAAATTCCTTATATGTATAATTATGTCAAAAAGAACAGATATTATGTATAAATATAATGCTCTAAAAAGTTTTTGAAAAACAATTAAAAAAAAAAAAAGAAAAGACTGGGGATGTAGCTTAGTGGTAAAGTGTTCCTGGGTTCAATCCACAGTGCCCCAAGTAAATAAATAAGTAAATAAATAAATAAATAAAACAGTCTCAAAAGATCAAACTCATTTGTAAATAATTTAGTCTACAGAGCAAAGTCTAACACTCTTTAAAAGAAGACAACAAAATCCAGATGCTTAACATCATGATATTTACCACATCCAACATCAAGTTAAAAATGATTAGCTATGCCACAAAGTAGGAAAATGTGACCCATAATCAGAAGGAAAATCATTTAATAGAAGCCCATTCAGAAGTGATAAAGATAATGACTCAATATCCTCAAGAGTTTAAAGAATTTGAACAAGATGCTCATGAGGAGAGAAATAGGAGACAGTAAAAAGAACCTAATAATCCATCTAGAGAGAACAAATATAGTATTTGAAATGAAAATTTCCCTGGATTTAATTAATAGCAGAGTAGGTATTTAAGATTCCCTGCCCCACCCCCCAAAATCAGTGAATTTGAAAATAGCAAAACTATCCAAACTGAAGCACAGTTGGATTTTTTTTTTTTTTTTTTTTTTTTTTTTTGTGGTGCTGGGAATCGAACCCATGGCCTTGTGCTTGCACGGTAAGCACTTTACCAATGAGGTATCTCCCCAGCCCCAACAGTTGGGTTTTTTTTTTTAAAGTACTGAAAAAAACATCTAAGAGTCTCAGTCATCTATGAGGTACAACTGAGAATTCTAATGTGTGAGCTAGGCGTGGTGGTGCACACCTGTAATCCTAGCAGCTGGGGAGGCTGAGGCAGGAGGATCAAGAGTTCAAAGTCAGCCTCAGCAACTTAGCAAGGCCTTAAGCAGCTCATTGAGATCCTATCTGTAAATAAAATAATAAAAAGGGCTAGGAATGTGGCTTAGTGGTTGAGTGCTCCTGGGTTCAATCCCCAGTATCCCCCACAAAAAGAATTCTAATATGTGATTGAAGTCCTAGGGGACAGGATAAGAGTATAATTTAAAGAAATGATGGCCTACTTTTTTTCCAGATAAAACTATTATAGTGGTTTGAATGATAATGCCCCCTAAAAAGATATGTCCAAATCACATTATGACCCTCAAGACCCTTGCATGTGACTATATTTGGGAAAAGGGTCTTTGTAGATGTAATTATGTTAAGGATTTCAAGATGAGTTCACCCTGTATTATCCTGGTGATTCCAAAATCCAGTGATAAGTGTCTTTATAAGACTTATTTACACAGAGAGAGGAGAATGCCACGTGCAGTCAGAGGCAAAGACTAAAGTCACACAGGGATGAGCCAAGGAACACCTGGAGCCACTAGAAGCTTGACGAGACAAGGAAGCTGTCCGCCCTAGAGACTTTGTAGGGAGGACTGCCTTGTCAACACCTTGAATGTGGACTCTGGCCTCCAAAATTATGAAAGAATAAAATTTTGTTGTTTTTACCCACCCAGTTTGAGGTAACTTGTTGTGGAGACAAATGACAAATGTGCAGAACCAAGAAATCTCAGTGAACCCCAAGCAAGACAAACATGAAGAAAAATACAGAAAGGCCTATCAAAATCAAGTGCAGAAAACTAGTGACAAAAAGAAATTCTTAAAAGCATTCAGAGAAATGAAATCTTTTATGTATAGAAGAATAAATATGGGAAATACTACAAACTTCTCCATCAAAACTACACAAACCAGAAGATGATGCAGTGAAACCTTCAAAATGCTGGGCAGGGAGCAATGATCCATCCTAGAATTCTATATCCAGAGAAAATATTCTTCAAAAGTGGGGAAGAAATAAACATTTTTGCAGATAAACAAAAGCTAAGAGAATTTATTACCAAGCCCAGGTGCACTGATGCATGCCTGTATTCCCAGTGGTTTGGGAGGCTGAGGCAAGAGGATCACAAATTCAAAGCCAGCCTCAGCAACTTAGCAAGGCCCTGAGCAACTTAGTAAGACTCTGTCTCAAAATAAAAAAAATAAAGGGCTGGGAATGTGGCTCAGTGGTTAAGTGCCGCTGGGTTTAATCCCTGGTAAAGAAAAAAAAAGGAATTTATCACCAGATGTGCAAGAAATGTTAAAGGGAGTTCTTCAGGTAGAAAGAAAATTATACCAGATGGAAACCTGGATCTATACAAAGGAATGAAAAGTGCCAGAAATGTTAAATTTGTAAGTATAATAATGTCAGTAAAATATTTTAAACCCACAAGAATAAAGAGAAGAGATGTCAGGGGATGAGCAATTTCAGCACATCTTTAGAACATGGAATGAGGCCGAGACATCACAACTGACTTAGGGGAGCAAAGGAAGGCAAATCCAGGTAGTTACAGAGGGGAGCCCTGGGAATAGCAAGCTAGGCCTCCCCCGCACACACCCCTGAGAGTTATCAGACCGGCAAGCAGTGGGGGTGAGGTGCAGAGCTAAATACAGGAGGCTGGTTAAAACTCAGAACCCCTTGGCCCCTCTCCAACCTCATAAAGCTGTGAGGCACGCCCTACTCACCACAGAACATGAGATATACTGGACTCAGGGACACTGGCTACAGCAGACTATGTGGACATGCAGCTGAAAACCAGTGACAATGAGACCCAACCCCTTCCTTCACTGCTTTGGACCCTATTAGCTACTGGTAGCCAGACTGCAACCACCCGCAACCCTGCTAATTCCAAGAGTGGGGAAACCTGAAAATTCTTCTTTGGAGAAACTAAAGCTGGTTCCACAATGAGCAAGTCAGCTTGCCACCCAATCATCTCACAGGAGCACGCATGCATCAGTAAGCTGTACACCCTCTTTCTTAAATATGCCCAAATAGCCAAGAGCAACTGACACTTGAGGAAAGCTTCCACCATGAAATCAACCAAACATACAAGTAGACGCTAAAAACAGAGGGAACACCGTCAATGTTGGGAGTGAAAAAAACTTTTGTAGGGGAAAACAATTATTTATTTGTGTGTGTGTGCTACTGGGAAATGAACCCAGGGGTGCTCTACCACTTGAGCTACATCCTCAGCTCTTTTTATTTTTTCTTTTGAGACAGAGCATCACTGTGTTGCTAAGGCTGGCCTGGAACTTGGGATCTTCCTGCTTTAGCCCCCCTAGTCCCTGGGATTAGCATGTGCCACCATGCCCAGCTAGAAAACAGTAATTTGCACCTTAGAAAAATAAGAAAAGATCATTGAATTCACAAATTGAAATGAAACATCCAGACCTCCCACTTCTCCTGCTCTTTCTCTTGCCTTCTTCACTCCAGAAGGGTCTTTTTTCACCTTCCCTAACCTTCTTCATTTCTGGATAGCTGCGTCTGCCCCTCCATAGTACCTCAACTCGTATCATCTTCAGTTTAAAAAACACTAAGCACATGTTCTCCCACCAAGCTACATCCCCAGTTCCTCCAAAACACCATGGCAACTGTCTTCATGTCTTCTGTTTCCTTCACCTTCCACATTTAATCCATCAACAGAACCCGTGGGCTCTACCTTCAAAATAGATCTAGAGACCTCTCAGTTACATCACTGTCAAGTTACCATGATGCTAGCAGCCACCATGGCTCTCAAGAGACAGCCTCATAGCCCCCTCACTGGTCTCTTTACCATCCTAATCTCCCCATCACCCATGGTAGCTAAAGTTATCCTATAAAACGTCACTCAAGTCCTGAGGCACTTGAGCGCAAATCCTTCCAGTAACTTCCCGTTGTGTTTGGCATAGAATCCAACAGCCCCAGATTTCTCTTGAAACTCATTTACTCTCCTGCTGCCCCTCACTCCCGCTGCCCCTCACTCCTGCCACTAGCATTCCCTGGAACAGTCTCCTGCACACCTTAGTGCTGTCTTCCAAAGGTTCACATACTAGAAGCTTGAAGCTTGGTCTCAGTGTGGCAATGCTGAGGGTGGATTTTTAAGGGGCATAATGGGAAGTGATTAGGTCATGGGGACTCCATCCTGGGGAAGAATTAATACCCTCTCATAAGGGCAGATCAGATCTTGAGGGGCTGAATTAGTTCCCACGAGAACGGGTTGTTATAAAGTGAGTTTAGCTTTCTGCCTCTTTTTATTTATTTATTTATTTATTTTTTAAGTACTGGGGATTGAACCCAGGGGTGCTCTACCACTGAGCTACATCCTCAGCCCTTTTCATTTTTCATTTTGAGACAGTCTGGCTAAATTGAAGAGGCTGTCCTTGAATTTGGCATCCTCCTTCCTCAGTCTCCAGATTACCTAGGATTAGATTAGCTGAGATTATAGGCATGCACCACTGTGCCCAACACCTTTCTGGCTTTCTTGGCTCCCTCATTTCTACTTTTTCTCCCATGTGTGTTCCTTCCATGCATGCCATGCTCACCCACTATGCTGTGACATAGCTGGGGACCTGGGTCAGATGCTGGCACCATGCTGTTGGAACTTTTCAGTCACCAGCATCATAAGCCAAATCTCTTTTCCTTGTAATATACTAGATCTCAACTATGTGGGAGAATTGCTTTGTTTTGCTGGTGCTGGGGTTAGAACCCAGGGCCTAATGCGTAAGAGGCAATGCTGAACTCCTGAGTTATACCCCCAGCTCATTAGGTATTCTGCTATGGCACCACAAACAGGACGAGCTCTCTCACACACTTCAGGTTGTTGCCCAAATGTCACCTCCTTAGATTAGTTTGCCCTGAAAACCCATCAGAGATGACAGTTGCTACTTATCTATCCATTGTCTCTTATCCTGTTCTAGTTTTCTGCCAACATCCCATGCTTATTTACTTCTGCATTTTCTCCCTCACTTAGAATGAAAGGAAGGGGTGCTGTTTTGTTCACTGTGAGCTTCCCAGCCCCTAGACAGCACCCAACGAGTAACTGGTGTTTTTTTTTCTACCAGGGATTGAACCCAGTGGTACTTAACCACTGACTGAGCCCAGCCCTTTTTTTTTACTTTTTTTCTTTTTTCTTTCTTTTTTTTGTGGTGCTAGGGATTTTGTGGTGCAGGGCCTTATGCAAGGCAAGCACTCTATCAACTGAGATATATCTGAGTCCATTCTCAGTCTTTTTAATTTTTAATTTTGAGACAAGTTCTCACCAAGTTGCTGAGGCCGGCTTTGAACTTGTGATCCTCCTGCCTCAGCCTCCCAAGCCACTGGGTTTACAGGCATACACTACCACACCTGGTGGAACTGGTGCTTAATAAATGTGTTAAATTCATAGTTGACTATATTGAGGGGGCACAAGCAGAGGAAGGTAATAAGGTGTAAAGGAGATAAACCAAGGGAGAATTGTACACACATATTGTTTATAATTACAGAGGTAAAAAAAACAGAAGAGCCCAGAGTTCAAAGTGGTTGCCTCTGGGGAATGAGACTGGTAGATGGGGACCTGTGGAGTAAGGAAGGCTGCTTCTCATTAGAAGCCTTCTAGCAACAGCTAAATATTTTAGAATGTGAATACAGACGTCTTTGTTAAAAATAAGACATTTTAAATAATTTAAATTATATCATTTTTGTAACCTTGTGTTGGCATTTCTTCACTTTAAAATACACTGGGAGCTGGAAAAACAGGTGTCTCAACCTAAGTTATGACTTGGAGATGTGAGTGACGCCCCCTGCAGCTCCTCTGTAGCAACTCCTCACAGAGAAGGGAGCTCTTTGCCTGTCCTGGAGTGGGCTGGATCCCCCCACCCCAAGTCCAGACCTTGGTAGGGTCCTGAGCCCTCAGATGAGAATGATGGAGGATCCACAAACCCCTACTGGCCAGGGAAATCAGGAGGTGGCCTTCCCGTGGCACTAGAGTTGATCTACAAGGGCCTCCCCCAGCCCAGCCCTGCCCCAGATGCTACTGCTGCTGCTAACAAGGCCCCAGGGAGCTGGCAGGGCACCCTGCCCAGTCCCAGGGCCCCAGATGCTTCACACCCTCCCCCTTAAGTGCCTCAGCTCCAGGACACAGGGAGAGGTTGGTGTAGCCTGCCAGGTTGGTCTCAGCATACCTCACTCTTCAGAGGTGCATCCCCAGGGCACCACTGTTTACAGGGTCAATGTGGACCCCCCATGCATCCAGTCAGGCTCCAAAACAGCTCTCCCCACCTGCCCCGAGCAGGGCCTGCAATGCAAGTGGTACCTTGCCCTAGGTCCAGGTCAAGAATTAATCTCCTCTGCAAAGGCCTATAACAATTTAATTTCTGGAATAAAAAGTTTTCTCATGAAACCCAGCACCCAGCCCTCCCCACCAAGAGAATGGAAACTCCTCCCCCTAACAGACCTCAGTTGGAGTCAAAGGTGGTCTCTTTGGAGCTTGGGGCTGTGGCTTCCCGGACAGAGAGCCTCCCTGCCTCCACTCAGGAGCACTCATGCACATACGACACCTAGTGTGCATAAGTACCATAAGGAAACACACTCCTACATACTTCTGCCTCCACACACAGTACCTGTACACCCCTAAATGTACAAGCACATGAGTGCCCAGCTGCCCTCTGGCTCTGCAAAAGTCTATTCATGTACAACACAACACACGTGTTCACTGCCAGCATATCTGTACTAAACACCCCTTACACCCACATGTACTAGCAGGATATTTTTCAAACTCCTTTAGCATTGGCAAAATCCTTTTGTCAAGTGAAATCTTAAAAGCACACACCAAATGTATAGAGTAAGCCTGGTTGCTGGAGAAAACCAGCCCAGAGTATGTGTGGAGCCTGCTCAGCCTCTGTTCCCTTCCCAGCCTGAGGGAAGGTAGCTGGTGTTTGATTTGGCTATTGCTTCTGAGCTCTACCACTAGACATAGGATTAGGGACAGGCATGTCTAGGCTCTCTCAAAGAGCGGTGTGCAGAGCAAGCAGGGTGCTTCCCCGGGGTGTATAGGAGGCTCTGGGCAGCTGAAGTCAGTGCTGACCCTCCAGCTCTTCCCTCCCTGTGCAGCTGCCCCTCTCATCCCAGAACACATTGATTTTTGGTTTCTGGGGTTTGTGGCTCCTTCTCCTGAACATCCTAGCTCACCAGTTGTGGTGATACCCCACACCCAGGATTGCCCACTTTAGGGCAAAGAGGGGTTGCAGATGCTCCCTAAGGTCCTGGACACAACCAATACCTTTAGTAAGGCAATGTCTGAGCATTCAGCACCCACCCCCGCATCATCTAGCCTGCCCCTAGGTGAGAAGGATGAGCAGGAAGTACTGTAGCAGAGGCAGTTCCAGGAAGAAGAAAATGTTTCACTGGGACCACAGTCAGTCCCTGTTGCCAGAAGAATCCTGCTCTCCAGGCCCTCCCTGCACATCACCTCCCACAGGGAGCTGTGCAGTCTAACCCCTACTCCCTCACCCCCAAGGAACACTGGGGACTCATGACTCCAGAACCAGGACTGTGCCCAGCTGGCTGTGCCAACCTCAGAGCTGTGTCAGGCAAGCAGGAACTGGCACATTCTCTGACTACAATCAACTATCCCTCCTAACCTGGCAGGGTACCCAGCAACAACTGCAGGGTGCCAACTAGGCCCTTTCCCTTTACCCCAGCATCTCCAACCTGCCTACCACTCCCAGAAGAGCTACCCCGGGGCTGAGCAAAGTTCATGAACCTGCTCTGAAGGCTGCCAATGCTCTCCCCTCCTCAACCAGCCCACACTGCCAAGCTTGCCCACAGGAGGGCCTCTGCAGGGCTTTCTTGGAGTGAGAAAGAGGCAGCCATGCCAAGCGAAGCAGGGAAACCCAGCAGCCAAGTGCTTGAGGAAAGCTGGCTGTTTCCTGTAGTGGCTGGCCCCACAGAGGAACAGAGGTCAGGGACCCCCAGCTGGGATGCCAAGAGTCTACAGGAGTTTCATCATGTTGTCAGGTGGCTCACCCCAGGTCCGTCCCCTGGAGAAAACAGAGCCTGGTGCCCTGAAGACAAAACAGTGCACGTTTGGATGCAAGCATCACTCTGGTCAGTTCTAGAATTGGGGTGTAGTCAGGGGCTCTCCCACCCAGGCTGCATGATGCCCCCCTGGCTTCTCTGTTGTTGAACAAGGATTAACCTAAACTCTGCTCCATATTCCCCTGGCCTGGATTGAGGCAGGGCAGGTGATGTCTGTCTGTTAAGGAGATGTTAACTCATCTGGGAGGGGATAGGGTGAACCTGGTACCTGGTTTCTATGACAGCCTGAGAGAGGGGAAGTGGAATACACTCAGTAACCCCAAGCCACCTCTCCCTACAGCAGCTTGTGCTCCTTGCCCAGCCTCCCTAGGAAGATGGCTGCTGACTTCAGAACTGTCAACAAAGAGGCCTAGGTGAAAAGGTCCTTTCTTCCAGGGCATTCTGCCTCCCTCCAGTCTGCAGGAAAAGGACCACTCACGTGCCCAGGGCAAGAAACTGGAATTGAGACATTCTAGAGATTCATTCTCTAGCCTTCAGTCTAATAATCCTTGGACCTCCAGAAAATTCCTCTCAGATCATATTTAAATCCCTCCAGTTATAACTTGTCAGAGGCTTGTCTTCTTTTGCTCTCGGGAGAAAAGCAAAGAAGAGCCAGCGGACTGGCGAGGCTGTGTTTGAGCACCCTGCACCTTGCACTGTAATCCTTGTCCACACATGACTCCCCAGAACCCAGGCTCCTTGAAGGCGGGCACTGCTGCCTTATTTGTTCATCCTTGTTTGCCCAGGTTGCTCTGACCTCTCTCTACCAGGCCTCTTGTGGCTGAAAACCACAAAATGGATAAACCACCCACGCTGAGGGACAACTTGGGACATCTAGTGTAAGTATAGGTAGAAAGAAAACAGCCAGGTGCAGTGGGGCACACCTATAATCCCAGTGGCTCGAGAGACTGAGGCAGAATTACAAGGTTAAAGCAAGCAATTTAGTGAGGCCCTAAGCAATTTAGCCAGACCCTGTCTCAAAATAAAAATTAAAAGGTCTGGGATGTAGCTCAGTGGTTAAGTGCCCCTGGGTTCAATTCCCAATACCAAATTAATAAATGAAAGAAGGAAGGAAGTGAACACCTAGCCCAGCCCAGAGGTTTGCAGACCCAGGTTACCCTACTATTTACTGGGAATAGCAGTTGGATGCTGCACTGGCCTGGGGGTTCAGGGGTGAACTTCAGAGATAGCCTGACCCTCCCTAGCTCACAGTCTGATGTCCTATTCTCAACTCTTTCCTTGGGAATTGGACAGCTCCTCATACTGAACTTCCATGACTCAAGAAGTGGCCTTCAGAAGGTATATCCACACTATGAGTAACTCCTGAGCTAACTCCTCCCAGCCAATTCCCCAGGGTCTCAGACCCAACCAAGTCTGTAGGTCTCAACCTGAAACACCCAGGGCAAGCTAGACCCAGCTCTGGTCACTGCTGTCCATCCTGGGGTGGGTCTTCTGCACCACAAGTCCCTACCCGTGGCCTAAGTGCTAAAGAAAGAATTGGGGACTATCTGGGACCCATTCCTGCCTTTGTCCTAAAGAATGGCCAGGAAACTAGGCACAGTGGTGCACTAATGTAATCCTAGCAGCTTGGGAGGTTAGAGGCAGGAGGATAGAGTTCAAAGCCAGCCATAGCAACTTGGCAAGGCCCTAAGCAACTTAGACCCTGTTTCTAAATAAAACATATTTAAAAAGGTCTGGAGATGTAGCTCACTGGTTAAGCGCTCCTGGTTCAAACCCTGGTACCCACCCCCAAATGATCAGGAGACCCCACTCTTGCACCTGTCTTCCTGGAGGCCGGAGGCCACTACACCGCTCAAAGCTGCCTGACCCATTGGTCCACACTAACCAACAAGAACCAAGGCGTCTATTCTCTGGGCAGAACCTCAAGGTCTCCTGGGACCAGTGCCCCCTAGGTTTCTCAGCGCCTAGAAAGCAGGCCCCAGCACCAGAGGGAAGGAGAGCGCTTTTCAGCACCAGTACAAGGTTCTTTGAGGCCTCCCCAGGAGGGTCTTTCTCCACTCTCATTCGAGTCTTAGCTAGGGTCTAAGGGACCCAAGGGCTCTGCCAAATCTGAGCGAACAGAGAAAGCGCTCGCCAGGAAGGAAGAGGGCCCTGGGTGGGGCTGGGATGCCCTGAGTGTCACACAGCCTATTCCCTGACCTGTAGCCCCTACCCCACTCAGGCGTTTCCCACCTTCCCCCACTCACGCGGAGGTGTCGCGGCTCACGCGAGCTGGGGTGACTCTTTCACCACATGGAATACAGAGCCGGCAGTCCCTCCCCCCAGCCCTCACTGCCCCGACGAAGGAGGGGCATAGTGTCCCCTACCCCAATTTGGGAGGGCCCGGAACTCGTGTGGGCCTCCTGTCCCAGCAGGAGGGGAGCGGGCGAGGGCCGCTACCATCACCCTCTCCTGGTCAACAAGCACAAAAGCCGCGGCTGCAAACAAAGAAGAGCTGCAAACTCGCCGGAGAGGCGGGACAGCTGGCGCCGCGCCCCCTCCCCACGTCTGACGCGCGGGCCGGGTCGTGGGGTCCCCACGACACCCCGACAGCGCTCCTACCTGGCCCGCGCGGACCTCCTTCTCCAGCTCACGGTGGCGGTTGTGCCACACGAGGTAGTGCAGCGGGTACTTGCCCTCGGGCCCCTTCCTGGTGGAGGCGTTGGCAGGGATCATCGCCCGCTCCTCATGCCGGGGCCGCGGCGCCCAGCCCGGGTGAAGGGACGGCGCCGGAGTCCGGGCCCGGGGCCGCTGGGCGGGCGGCCGGCGCTGCCTGCTCGCAGGGCTGATGCTCGGGCATGTGCGAGCGGCAGCAGCGGCGGCGGCGGCGGCGGCGGCGGCGGCGGCGGCGGGCGGGGGCGACGCGCCCAGCGCTGTGCGGGCGGCGCGGGCGGCCGGCGTCCTCGCGGGGCGGCGGCGGCGACTGGCGGCGAGGAGAGGCCCCCACCCGCCCTGGGAGGGAGCGGGCACTCGGCGGCGCGGCGCGGACTCGCGCGTCGCCTCCCACACCCCCGCACACAAAGACTCGGCTCCGCGGAGGGAGCAGGCGCCCGCAGCGGGGGCGCTCGGGGCGCGGGCCCCGAAGACGCCGCCGCCGCCGCCGCAGGGACGTGCGCCCGCAGCCTCCGGCTCCCCGCAGCCGCATAGCCCGGCGCTCAGCCCGAGCGGCCGGCAAGGGATGCAGGGACGAGAGGGAGAGAGGAGGGGACCTGGGTGCTCGGGGCAGAGCTTGTTATAGCTCGGCTCCGCGGCATCATGGGGCTTGTAGTCCTTCTCGTGGAGCCGATAGTGGCGGGTGACCAGAGAGGGTCTCGCACTGTCTCCTGATTCTCTAAGAGTATAGGCAGGGAGTCGGGCCTGGCCGAAACAGAGGCACTCCCCTGACGCCAGGTGGGTTGGAGCACGCCTCTTTCCGTGGCATTTTGCCTTTTGCTCGAGGGGGAGGGGGACAGGCCACACTAGCGTTTGCGTTTGGGAACCGGAGAGAGGTTCGAATCAAGCTTGGGTCCCAGGGCACTTGAGAAGGGATCCACATTCCCTGGCGAGAGTGACTGATGCAGGACCCCTGAGAAAGATGCAGGGAATCAGTACCAGGGACATTGGAGAAGCCTGGGGTCTGGCACCTGAAATATTTCTCAAGATCTTCCCTACCCTCTTAGAAATGAACACGTATTCCACACATGACGTTGGAAAAAGGATTGCTCAGCAAGAACCAGAGTGAGGTTGGGCAGAGAAAGCAGCAGGTGGTAATTCCCCACCTCTACTCTCATGTGGACCTCTCAGTAAAGGAAGTTACTGATTCCAGACCGCTTCCTTCCTGGATGACCCAGGGCAGAGGTCCTTCCAGAACGGTCCCTGCAGAGGGTGTGGTAAAAGTGGATTTGGCCTTTGGAGCTGCCAGTTGCAAGGGCTGGAAGAATCCAGAGGCTTGGCCCAGCCCCTGGAGGGAAGATGAACTATGATGTCAGAAACCTGAGTTTGAATACCTTCTTCCTAATTGCTGGACCTTAAGCAAATGTTCCTACATCTTCTATTTCTCAGTCCACTCACCTCTAAAAACAGAGTGGATACTACCTCCTGGGGTGAGCTAAGGATAATAACTGCTCTGGAAACGGGCATCTCCCTCCCACAACCAGGCGAACTGAGACAGGTGGTACAACCAGACACTGACTGAGACAGGTGGTACAACCAGTGCCTTCTTGAGCCCACCTTAAAACAAGGCAGGAAAAAGGGATTCCACATCAGCCCTACTGAGAACAACAATTCAAGAAGTGTTTGTGTGGGAGGTGCCAGAAAAAGCTTGAAAATTCCCACGCCTCTCTCAGGTTTCTTTGTGTGGTCTTCTCCTGCCTCCTCCACACCCTGTGGTGCCAGGCCCCGGCGGGAAAGGATGAGGGAGGAGCGGACTGCCTCGCCCCTTTCTCCAGCCTGGGAGGAGCCGGCTGGCGTCTCGGCAGCACGGAACCACTGCCCGCCTCCACCACCAGGGGTCAGCAGAGTGTCGTGGCGGCAGCCGGAGTTGGGAAGGGCTAAAGCGAAGGAGGGGCATCGAGGAGCGGCCTGGAGAATGCCTGCACATCTCATTAAATTGTTTTTAGTCTTGTGTGTGGTTCCACTTTAGCTGTCCCGCTTCCTGGGGCGATGACATCTCCATCGGGAAATCCAAAACCCTTTTATCCGCAACTTCAAGCCTAGAAGCTTGGCTGTGACGAGGCTGGGGGTTCAGGAATAAAAGTTTGGACAGTGTGTCCATGCCAGGGCCAACTAGGAGATGGGTGGGGGCAGCGGAATCATTCTTTCTCTGCAAAACCCCGGAGCCCAAGGAAGGGGAGGTTCATGCTGGATTCGAAGGCAACTGTTTCTTGGGCAGCCCAGTTCTCTTTTTGCCAGGCGGCTATTGACACTAAACCCAAGTCGCTTTCCCTCTGGTCTGAGCGCTCTGGCTGCCACGTGCTCCAGACGCGCCCACACAGCGGAGAAACAAAGACAACTAAGCGGCAGGACTGCCAGCAGCCGCCTCGACATTTAATAAATGAAATTCCATAGCTGGGGGTCGATCGGGGGGGGGGGGTGAACCTGCGGTCACCGCACGTGGGCTGCGCTCCCGGTACGGGCTGCCAGGTCACTTCTCCTGTGCCCCTCTCCCGTTGGAGCTCGAAGCCCATGGACTCCTTGGAGTGTGCACCACAGGGACTGCAGGTGGTGCTTCCCCCTCCCCGCAAACACACACCCGCGAGTTATCTGCTTGCACAAGCCCCACCAGCTGAGCTGCTGGCTGTGGGGGGAGGAAAAATCTAATTTTTTTTAAAGGTGCGATTATAAAAATATCCCGTGGATCGCGATTTCAAACAAACTTGTCAATCTGGGCTGCAGCGAAAGGCGATGGAGGCAGCTTTGCAAGTATTTCGGGTGGTGTGACTCATAAGCATTACTTGTCTTCCCTAGGGAAGGAGTCTGCCCACCTACAAGTCACTGCTGCTCTGGCACCGCTAGGATAAATCGACCCACTCGGGCATGCCCAAGGACTCCCCGCAACCCCTGCCCTGTTACTGACCTAGCCCCCAGGCCTGGCCCTGGGCACCTCTGCCTTCTCCCCAAAAGCAGAAGGCACTGGCCTTTTGCTGCTGCAGGGATGGGGGCTGGGGTCACAAGAGGCACACGTGTATGAGGGAGCATGCTCAGTGCCTGGGTGCACCCACGTGCGGCCTGTACTTGGGCTCCCTGCCGGCCCCCCACCACGTCCCCCTCCTTCCTCTCCGTGTGAAGTCCAAGAAGAAAGGCCCTCACAAGAATGGCCTGTGTTTTACATGCACAGGCTCTATACACACACCCCTCTGGTGGCCCAGAAACACCGTGTATGTATACAAGGCAGATAAAAAAGGGAATGTTAGTGCACACAGGGTGGGTCATTCCTCAGGGGAGCTTTAAAAACATCCAAATGGAAGCAAGAATGGAGGGATAGATGTATTTTTAGTCTGGAGGCAGGGGAACACACTGCATAACCTCTCTGGTACCTGGGCATCCATGTTGTTGGCAGTGTGCATACTGAGCAAGGGTGTGACTACACACCCACCTGGACCCAGATGTGGACACATGGGGAACCTGGAGATAAACCTCGCCCCAACCAAAGATGGATGGGCACCCCAAGGCACAGCCCCTTTGATGGGGAGGGGGTCTAGGCCTCCAGCTCATTCCTCCCTTCTCGGCTCACCCGACTTGGTTCAGTCCCGGGGCCAATCATCCCCAGGACCACCCCCGCCCCCAACACACACGCCGAAAGTGAAAGGGAGCAGACCATAAGGGTGACTCACACAGCCTCCGGGCCTGGGGAGCGCCGGAGCAGAGGTCAACGCGGCAAGCAACATTGCCCGCCAGGCCCGCGTCGGCCGCGGTCCCTTTAAGAGCCCCCGCCCCCTCCCGCCCGTGCTCTCCGCTTCCTTTCTCCGGGAGGCGCGGCCGGCAGCGCCGGGCGGCGGGGCGGGGGTGTGGGCCGCCCCTCCCCCGGTGGGCAGGGCCTGCGCCGCTTCCTGCAGGAGCGGCCGGGAGCCGCGCAGGGGGCGGGGAGAGCGAGCGGCGAGCAGCGGCGGGGTGGCGCGGGGCGGAGGGCGCCGAGGGCGAGCGGGCAGGCGGGCACGGCGGGTTCCGGGCCAGCCCCAGGAGCGGACGGTTGGCCGGGCGCGCGGAGCCTACCCTGGGCCTTGCGGGAGCGGGGCCGGGCAGCAGGGCCGCCGCCGCCGCCCGGGCCCGCTGCCCGCGCCCCCCACGCTGGCCCAGAGGGCTGCGGCCGCGTCGCCGCTGAGGATGTCCCGGAAGGGGCCGCGAGCGGAGGTGTGTGCGGACTGCAGCGCTCCGGGTAAGCGGGCCGGATCGGGGGCGGGACCGCGCACCCAGGCCGCCGCCGGGAGGGCGCCGGGGCCTGGAGGGTGCGCTGTGCCGGGCCGGAGGGCGGGGCGGGGGGCTGCGGCCTCTGGCCTCGGCCCCAACCGTGGCCATTGCGGAGCCGCGTCCTTGGCGGAGGGTCGGCCTGGGGGGCTCTTATTCGGTCGAGTCCGTGGACGAGCGAGGTAGGACATACTCGGCGCCGCCTCCCACCACCCCTCAGTTTGAGGGAGGCGGGCAGCTAGCTGCCTCTCCACCTCCATCTCTGTCTCCAAACGGAAGCGCCAGCCTTGGGCGGCAGGAGGGCTCCGGCAGAGGCAGGCAGGGTTTAGGAGGTGGGCGTCAGTCCGTTTTTTGTGTCCTCAGGGCCACCCCCGCGTCTTGCACCTGCTGCTCGCATGGTCCGCATGCCTGCTGGGGTGGCAGAGGGCAAGGGGCAGATGAGCCAAGGGGCTTAAATACAGTTTCTTCAGGAGCAACTGAGGGGTTGGCTGGCTACTCCTAGGACTCCCTGCCTCTGGTTTCCAAGGCTGGGGCTCCTTGTAGGGCCTGGTATTCAGGAACAGTCCAAGCCAGGGCATCTTCTCCCGGAAGCATCCCTTGGCCTGCTGGTAACTGTGAACAGCTGGATTTGGCTTTTTCTGTTCCTCGTGAGGCCTGCTTGGAAAAGTGGTCTAGGCATTGCCTCAGCCTGGACCGGGGCCTCCTCTGGTTTCCTAGCCCAGTTTGGCCAGAATTGGGTAGAGGGTAGTGGCAAGGGGTGCCCAGTCTCTCCTCATCCAGCTGGTTTCCTGACTGGCCTCCTGACTGTACTTTTGCAGTGCTTTCCTTCTCCTGTCCAGCAGAGTTAGATCTGACTGGCTTAAAACCTCCCTGACTTGCTGAGGAAGCGAGGGGCAGTGACCCAAGAGTCACCCTTATGGTATGGGAAGACACAAGCAGTGATGGGACCCAGCAGCGGGTCTGGGGAAAGAAGCTCTGAACCTTGACCAACCTTTCTCTCGAAAAGGAATTATCTTCCTGGGCAGGCTCAGAGGGTCTGAACTCCAGGGAGACTGTGAGAGTATGGGGCACTATTGCGTAGGCCCTTAACTTCATACCATTCACTCCTTGGAAAGCACCAGATCCCAACAAGTTGAGCCCTACAGATGGCTTGGTAGTTCTTGTGCTCTAAGCTAGAGCATTTGGGAACTATGGATACCTTACAGAGACATGGGCACAAGATATCTCATCGTGGCTGGTTATGATCCTGAGACCTCTTGTGTTTTGGATAGCCCTGGTGGAACTATCCTGGGATGGGTGTTCTTACCTTTAATTAGCTAGAAACTGTGATTCCCTTTCCCCAACCATAGTCAGGTCTGGGAATGGAAAGGCTAAGAGGAGACCTTGCCTTCTCTCTGTCCCAGGCTATCATGCACCTCTCTTGTGAGAGGGGGAGGCTTAGCAGGCAAGCACCTCATCAGAGGAGCCTGAGTTTTGGTGTTGCCTTTGTCTCCAGTTTACTCTGTGATTCATTGACTTTCTTCACTCCAGGCCTCAGTTTCCTTAACTGTGAGGCACAGAAATTGGAGTAAAAATGGATTCCAAGCCTCCCTTCATCCCATACTCTGAATCTGTGCTCCTGATTCTGGGGCAGAGACTCTAGAGCAACATCAGCAAGACAGTTGTCCTATCTGCATTCCCTGTGAATGTGTTACTGGAGCGTCTGGATGTCCAATGAGCTTGGGGAGAGGAATAGTGTGCATCAGATATGTTCATCAGATGTGTTTGACAGCTCTGCTCTCATCTGACAGAGGCATTTGTGCACAGGGTACGTCCTTTCCCCCTGATTCAGGATTCCCTTCACCTCATCAAGGAGATGATGAGGTGAGCAGGATATTGACAAAATCTTACTCATCATTCCATCCCAGCATATAGCATGGTGTCTGCCACATGGCAGGCACTCCCCAAGTGCCAATGTTTCGGTGCTTGTCAGGACTACCCTATATGCCCTGCCCTACCACGCTGGCCCTGGCAGCAGTGGCATTCTCAATCAGGGCCTGTAGTATCTTAGGCAAAAGAGACATGAGGATACCCAGCAGTTCGGAGTCCAAACCTAGTGCCAACCCCCTTGGTGTGTGACTCCAACTCAGAGTCACAGGCTTCTCTCACACTGATTTCTACTCTGCAGTCCCAGCCCCAGTGGTGGCAGCATGGCCTCTTAGTAATTGGTTAATTTGGGGGAGTGGGGGTGATGGACATGAGTGGTAATGCAGCCTATGCCCAAAGGACCCTATGCACCCAGGGATTAATGTATGTTGCAAGGCAGCTGGACGTGGCATGGCTGCTGTGGCAGTTTGTGCTACCTAATCGGGTGATATCTGCATCCCTGCCTGCTTGGGAGTTCAGGAGAGGAGCAGGCATTGGAGCACCCTGAAGAATGTTGGTTCCCCATTCCTTTGTCTTCACTCACCTTGACAACATGGCCTCTGTCCGAAGCTACCTGACCTGGCCATCAAGAACCTACTTACCCCATGGGCCTTCACTTTGGCACTTTTCACCTTTCCACTTTGGCAACCCTGGGCACAGGAGTGAAGATCTCAAGATGCCCCTCTAGTAGGTGAGCAGGGCAGGCCACTGACTGGAGACATGTTGCAAGTTAACCTGCAGGCTCATTTCTCTTGATGTAGCTTTGGGGCTGGGTAAGTGTTGGGCTTTTCTTCCATTTATTTATTTATTTATTTATTTATTTTGCGGTGCTGGGGATTAAACACAGGGCCTTGTGCTTGCAAGGCAAGCACTCTACCAACTGAGCTATATCCCCAGCCCTCTTCCTCTTATTGAGGTGTAACTCACATACAACCATATACCTGCACCTTAGTGTTCCTCTTATGGATTTTCACATCTGTGCAAATCTATGAAATCACCACTGTGCTCAAGATGTACAACATTTCCATTCTCTGAGGGGCTTCCTTGTGCCCCTCCCCAGTCTATATATCCCCAGAAGCAACCACCACTCTCACCTCTGACTCCATGAATTACTCTTGTCTGCTTTCTCTTTGGTCTACTTGAGGATCTGGTCTTTAGCTCAGAAGAGGGAGTCCTGAGGCTGGTCTTTCTATTTAGACCTACTGGCCCTAGAGGCCACTGATGGCTTTAGGTAGTGGCATGAATTCACCTTAGTAGAAGTCTCCTTCTGGGGTGACACTAATTAAATCCTCAAGATCCCTTCTGCTGCCTGTTCACACCTACCAGACCCACACCCTGACTCTGGAACCAGCAGGAAACCACTACCTCCCCCTTAACCTTTATATTCCCTGTTCCTTCTCCCCCAAGTTTGGTCCAGAGAGCTTCTTAGGAGCAAGAATTCCTTAAACTACAATAGCTGTTTGACTTTCAGAAACTTACTGGACACTGGCACATGCTTGTAATCCCAGTGGCTTAGAAGACTGAGACAGGAGGATCATATGTCCAAAGCCAACCTCAGCAACTTACTGAGGCTCTAAGCAACTTAGTGAGACCCTACCTCAAAAGGGCCGGTTGCGGAGGGAGCGCAGTCTGGGGATGTGGTTCAGTGGTTAAGTGCCCCTGGGTTCAATCCCTGGTATAAACATTTAAAAAGAAAGAAAGAAAGAAAGTGAGTGAGAAACTCTACCTGGCCCTTCTGCTTAGGAGCCAGCCCAGTTGGGTTTAGGTGGGGTTAAGTAGACCCAAGGCCAGCTGGGCAGAGGGTGTAGGTAGAATGATTAGGGTAGGCTCCCCTTCTGTGTCGACCAGAACTCAGAATTGAGCTGGCACCAGTGTGGCCCAGACCAGTGTCTCCTGCCCACCCCTCCTGTTTCAAGTTATCACAGAGGAGAGAGAAGAGCACTCTCAAGCTAGGGTCTCTGTAATGCCAAAAAAAGCCTTGAAGCCATTCTTCTGGTCCTGGTCTCTTAGAGACTGTGATATCGAGAACATTATTGTCTGGTCTGCTCACAATTTGGGGCTCTGGGTCCACTGGTCCTTTCCAGTCTTAGCTTGTCTGGTAGGACAACAGGCCTGGGGTGGAGGCCTTGGGGCAGCCCATTTATGATCCTGGCCTGGGCGGCTCCCCACTTACAGGAAACCCCACCATTTCAACCAGAGGAATTTAGGCTGCATCATTTCCCGCTTCCTGCCTGGGCTGCCTGAGGTGACTGGTGGGCAGACCCCCTGACCCAGTGGTGTTTGGTAGTCAGGGGAGGGAGCTTTCCATGCTTTGGATGCCTTACTGTTTTGGTAAAGCCAATACAAAAGTGTGCCCTAGAGCTCCCCCTTTTGTCATAGATGGCTGGTCCCTTCCTCATGAACCCAGAATCAGCCTCCTAGGAAGGTATATGACAGTTACCTTGTACATTTTTCATTGCCCTGTTCTGTGGGGTCCCTAAAGAACCCTAGACCCAAAGACTGAGCTGTCTTCCACTTCATGTTCCCATTCTTTATTGGGGGACACTGACCATGGACAGAATTCAGACGCTTGACTCAGAGTCTGCTCACAATTCTAGGAATTTAGATGGGAGTCCTTGTGGGGAAGGGCCTTAGAATCTCCTGGTTGGGGGAGAGTCTTATCACCTCAAGCTTGGTTCTCTCTTTGTGGGGCCACTGCCGGGCACCCTGAGCACTACAGGGCAAGGCCAAGAGTCAACTCCCTCATCCCATCACAGCTGCCACCACCCCAGGAAAGGACTTCCTGAACTGGGGCGGGGGCCTGGGCAAAGCTGAGTATCTGAGAAAGAAGCTCCCTGCCCCCTCTCGGGCTGCACACAATGGTGGCTTTCTCCCCCATGACCTTTCTTACAGCCCTAGTTGTATGAAGCTATCTCCTCCTCCTCTCGCGAGGGGCCTGGGATGGGTGACATCTCCCTTGACCTTCAGAAGGACCCCAGGAGCTCCCACCCTGTCCTATCCCTTCTTATTTTCAAACTGTACTTCTCCCCAAGGGGTGGAGAGTGACTCCCAGACTTGTGCCCATCCAGGGCTGCAGGGGCAGAGGGGCATCAGCAATTATGTAGACCTGACCTGGTTTTTGGAGTCAAAATATTTGGGTCCATATCTCATCAATTTTACTCATTAGCTGTGTGACCTTGAGCAAGACCTCTGACCTCCCTGAGCCACAATATCCTCATCTGTAAAGCAGGATAGCATTTCTTCCCATGACTGGCAGTTGTAAGAGGCCTCTTATGCAAAGTACCTTACTGGTTCCTTTGCTCTATTCATCCCCCTTAGAAGGGACTCCAGCCCACAATAGTGGTGGCAGGGAGGCTCAGGTCTTAAAGGGCCTCTCTCCTGCAAGGGCAGGAGCAGGAGCCTATGTGGCAGTGTGATCTGTCAAGCAGGTTAACATGTAGGAGAAATACGGTGGCACTGCTCCAGAACAGGAGGGGTGCTCTGGACTCTCTGGCATGTGATGTCAAGACCATATCCCACAGGGGATTCTTGCCTTCCTGGGAGGAGACTGGGGCAGAAACCTTGCTCCCTGGGGAAAGGCTGTGAGATCTGTGGTGGTGGTTGCAGGACAGGAAGCTGTACCTACTGAATGGGCCCTGGGGACCACAGGTCCCCAGAGGAGTAGGTATAAGAAAGGACTTGGCTCTGTTGGTCCCCAGCTATAAGCATGAGTGGGGGCATTCTCGTTGGTAACTTCGGTGTACTGTCTGTCCCCGCTCCTAGGCTACTAGGGACTGAGTGACCATATATACACAAAGCACCAAGCATAGTATGGGCCCAGTGCAGGTGCTCAGGAGATCTGGCCTATTGTCCAGCTCCAGCTGACCCTTGCCTCCCTTTCCCAGACCCCGGCTGGGCATCCATCAGCAGGGGTGTGCTGGTGTGTGACGAGTGCTGCAGTGTGCACCGGAGCCTGGGACGCCACATCTCCATCGTCAAGCACCTTCGTCACAGCGCCTGGCCTCCCACACTGCTGCAGGTACAGGGCTGGGCTGGGTGGTTCTTCCCACAGTGTGCTGAGCCTGGACATATTTCCCTCACACCCACATACATACCTGTCTGGTATCTGCAGCTTTCAGGGGCATCACCCATCTGGCAGAGCCTGATCCCTAATCCTTATTTTTCTTTTTTGGAACCAGGGATTGAACCCAGGATCTCTTAACTACTAAACTGTATCCCCAGGGTTGTTGGGGTTTTTTTTGTTTTGTTTTGTTTTTTGTTTTTTTTTTTAATGTTTTATTTTGAAACAGGGTCTCACTAAGTCCTTAGGGCCTTGCTAAGTTGCTGAGATTGGTCTTAAACTTGGAATCCTCCTGCCTCAGCCTTCTGAGCCATTGGGATTACAGATGTGTGCTACAGCACCTGACTGATCCTAACCCTTTCTACCCATCTGCTCACCCCATGTAGAAAGGAATCTCTCAGACCAGATTTGCCACTTACTAGATTGGACAGGTAGCATTGAGAAAATTGCTTAACCTTTCTGAACCTTGGCATACTTACCATGCATCCTAAAGTGTTAAACAGGACCCACATCTTTGGGTGGCCTGACTGGATGGAGGCATGCAGTGCCAGGCACATAGTAGGCCCCTCAGTACTGTTTCCAGCCATGGCAGGCACTCAAGGCGTGTTTCCCCCAGTGCCCGGCACGCAGTGGGCACTCTTTCACTTGGCATCTCTTCCCTGCAGATGGTACACACACTCGCCAGCAACGGGGCCAACTCCATCTGGGAGCACTCCCTGCTGGACCCCGCACAAGTACAGAGTGGCCGGCGCAAAGCCAACCCCCAAGACAAAGTCCAGTGAGTGGGGCTGCAAGGGTGGTGGGCAGTGCTGTGTGCTCTGGTACAGGGGCCTGGGAGGTGGCCAGATGACCAGCCTCTCTGGCCCTGCTCCCCATTGCCTCCTGTGTGCTCCATGCAGCCCCATCAAGTCAGAGTTCATCAGGGCCAAGTACCAGATGCTGGCGTTTGTGCACAAGCTTCCCTGCCGGGATGATGATGGGGTCACCGCCAAAGACCTCAGCAAGGTTCGAGGGGCCCCACAACGGATGGATAGATCTCTTCTCTTTTTCCCAGACCCAAGACACCCTGAGGCCTCTCCTTCATTACTACTGAACTTTAGGCCCCCAAGGCAGCCAGGTAGGGGAGAACAGGGCACAGTGATGGGGTAAGACTGCCCTGTCAAGCTGGCAGTGGCAATGCCTCTTCTGATTCTAAGTGAACACGTAAAGCTAGACTCCACCCAGCTGTTCCTTGAAAGCTGGGAAAACTTAGGAAAATTGCTTCGGCAATCAGCCTCAGTTTCCTCATCTGTAAGATGTTAATAACAGCATCTCCCTCATAGGTAATGTCTGTTCCAAGCAGAGCACACAGCATGTGGTATGTGATGATTGTCAATAACTATTAGTTGGCATTAACTCTGAATGGGGAAACCCTCTGTCCTCCTTGACATGACCCAATTTTGGCTGGGCCCCTTGGAGCTGGTAGGAGTCCCAGGAGCAGCCTGGGCCAGGTGTAACTTGGGTGTTGGCAGTGTTCCCTTGCACATATATTTATTGCACACTCTGCCCCTTACAGCAACTGCACTCAAGTGTGCGGACAGGCAACTTGGAAACATGTCTACGCCTGCTGTCCCTGGGTGCCCAGGCCAACTTCTTCCACCCAGAGAAGGGCACCACACCTCTGCACGTGGCTGCCAAGGCAGGGCAAACACTGCAGGCCGAGTTGTTGGTGGTGTATGGGGCTGATCCTGGCTCTCCTGATGTCAATGGTCGCACCCCCATCGACTATGCCAGGTGAGGGTCAGCTGAAGGGTGAGGTATGTGTGGTGGACAGTGGGCTGCTGCTGCAGGGCTGAGCCATGCCCCCTCCCTACAGGCAGGCGGGACACCATGAACTGGCGGAAAGGCTAGTCGAGTGCCAGTATGAGCTCACTGACAGGTTGGCCTTCTACCTCTGTGGACGCAAGCCGGGTGAGCAGAGCACAGAGTGGGCATGACTGGGCTAGGCAGGTGGGACCCAGACACACCCCAGCAGCAGGTGCCATAGTGACAAAGCCAGCTGGGGAACAGTGTTGCTAGGCAACTAGCTCCTGTGAAATTGCTGCAGGCTCTGGGCTGCAGCATGTTGGGGCCAGGGAGTGGGGGTGGGCCTAACTCTATCCAGTTCCAGTTCTCTTGCAGTGGGTTGCCCTCCTCCCTTTCCCTTGACACTTTCTGGGTGCTAAGCCCTGCTCTCAGCAGTGAGGTGGGCTCTGAGCTGTCTAGGCCACCCAACATCAGTGACTTGGCATTTTTATTTTTGTTCAGATCACAAGAATGGGCATTACATCATCCCACAGATGGCTGACAGGTGAGTGCCCACCTGATGCCCCTTCTTAGAGACTTTGGATGCCATGTGGGTGCCTGACCCCAGAGCCCCACCTTAGTCCCTCCCTAGGCCTCAGCCTGGGACCCCATCCTTCATCCTCCGGGGCTAGAGGCACAGGTACACACAGTCCAGCCCTCACTCCACAAGGTAGAAAAATGTCAGCTCAGTATGTGCAACACAGCTAAGCTCTATTATTGTCAAGTACATGGAGGGCTTGGGTACAAAGAAAGGCCCCAGGCTGGGAGGGTAGACCACTAGGTTCTGACCTGCCTTATAGCCATTAGGAAAAGCCTCCACTCTGTGGGAAGAAGTTAGGGTCCCAGAAGCTGGCTAACTTTGAGACTGTTGGCCTCTGTGTCCTCTCAAATTGGGCAGGGTCCTGGGCAGGGTGTGAATGGGGCATTTCTGCCTCTGATCTTAGAGGCCTCAAGAGCCTGGACAGAGCGGGACACCCCCAGCCACTCAAACAGCTCAGAAGATAGATGCTAGCGCCACCTGGTGGCCCTCAGATAACCATATCTTCATGTCTGGATCTGGGGAGAGGAGGATCTTCCCTCCCAAGGGACTGGTAGACAGATGGGATGGTCAGGCTTGGACAGGTCAGATCCCTAAATCCAGACTACCTCTGTTTTAAGACCCCAAGACTCTGCTCTACTTCTCTGATTCTGCCTGATGTGTGTGCATGCATGTTTGTGCAATAAACATACCCACATATGGATGTGCACTCAATGAATTGTAAACTGAGCATGTCAGAGCCCACTGCTGTCTGGAGACACAGAGGTAACTCAGACATGATCCTTACCCTTGAGGAGCTGAGACTAGACAGAGAAGCAGCCTGACCAGGCCTTAATTCACTGAGAGGAGTACAGCAAGAGCAGCATGACAGAGGCATAGAGGTGTCAGGAATTGTAGGCAGCTTGTGTGGCCACAACATACTGTGAGAGACAGGGAACAAGACTGGAGATAGGCGTGAGAATGACCAGCCCTGTGAGCTTTAGCTGCCATTCTCAGGGCAGAGTTCCAAGCATGGATGTGTGGAGTCAGCTCTGCCATTTATTGATTCTGTGACTTGTGGCAGGCTACTTCTCTGAGCCTTGGTTATCTCACCTGGAGATGGGAATGACCAATTCAGGACTATTGAAAGGATTAACTTAGATAATGTATGCAAATTATTTAGCAAATATTTTAAAGTGAACTTTTTGATAAACTGTGGTTGAAATATGCTGTGTTATTACTGAAATGCTTTAAGGCAAAGGTGAGTCGTACAACCAGATGTATCAGAAAGATCACCCTGATGGAATGCAGTGGTGCATATATGTAATCCAAGCTACTCAGGAGGCTGAAACTGAAGGATGGCAAGTCGAGGCCAGCCTCAGCATCTTAGCCAAGACCCTGTCCCAAAATAAAATATAAAAAGAGGGCAACTCTTATCAGGTCCCCTACTCTTTAGAGAAAATTAAAAATAAAATAATAAAAAGGGCTGGGAGTATGCTCAGTGGTAAAGTGCCCCTGGGTTCAATCCCTAGAACCACAAAGAAAAAAAAAAAAAAATCACCCTGGCTGCTGGGTGGGAAAAGTATTTTGGGGGCAAGACTCGAAGCAGGAGATGGGTTAAGAGAGTGTTGCAAAGGCAAGAGGAAATTATGGCAGAACTGGGAAACTTAGCTAGGAGTTTAGGGCGAGGAAGGCTTTAGGTAACTCCCAGATAGCTGACAGTGGATGAATGGGTCATAGAGGAAGAGCAGGTCAGAGGGGAGGTGAATTCCCTTTTGTATACTCTGGGTCTGGTGTGTGTGGAGACCAGTTTGAGCTTGACATGAGAAGGCGTGTGCTGCCCGCTCCTGGGTAATTGCTGCCTCTGTCCTGTTCTCCCCTTTGCTGCCTTCCTCTGGACTTAGATCTCGGCAAAAGTGCATGTCTCAGAGGTATACCGCGCCTGCCGGGCAGCAGGCTTTGGAGGTTGGGTAGGGCGGGGAGGTGCTTGGTGTGTGACATCAGGGTCTTATCTCCCTGGGAACCCTGCATGTTTGGGAGGTCACTGGCAGGGGCCTGGCCACTGCTCATGTCTGGTCTCTCCCCTTCTCCCTTCTTCATCTGTAGCCTGGATCTGTCAGAATTGGCCAAAGCTGCCAAAAAGAAGCTGCAAGCGGTGAGTCTGCCCACACAGGCCTGTGACACTTAGAGTTGCCCCCCTGACCACTGCACCCCATGCTATTGTTCCTCCTTCCTCCTGTCCTGCCCCCTCACTAACCTCACTGGTATCTCCTTGCTCTTGTCTTTGACCCTGGCTCTGTCCTCCAAAGTATTAGGACTCCCAGAGCCCTAACTGGTCTGACCTCTTATCCTCTTCTTCTTTGGAGCTTAGCACATAGACCCCCTACCCATTTTCCAGTTCTGAGACAGTTGGGACTGGGCAGCACAGAGGACATGATCCATTCCCCACATCTCACAACATCCTGATGAGCTGGCCTTGTTGGCACTGGGGGCTGGTTGATCTGACAAGCCTGGATCCTTCTCTGCCTCCAGCTCAGTAACCGGCTCTTTGAGGAACTTGCCATGGATGTGTATGACGAAGTGGACAGAAGAGAAAATGATGCTGGTGAGTGATGGGTGGGCACCAGAGGTCTTGGGTAGAGGAATCTACACAAAGGGGTGGGGCTTGATATGGGGTCTCTCTGGTCCTTTAGTGGGACTAAGAAGGGGCGGCTGGGGTTTGAGCTACTAGGGGCCTGGCAGTGAGCCTCTGCCAGTGGTGAGCCCGCCTGGCAGCTTCCCCCACTGGGCAGGGTGTGCCGAGCTGGAGGCAGCCAGCCTGTTCCACCCCCAACCCTGGAATGGAGCTCATCTATATTCTGGCTGCCTCCCACTTTGGCTAGCTCCCCAGTCTGCTCCACACCCCTGCATCACTCCTTCCTGGCCACAGCCAGATTCCAGCCCAAATTCTGAATTTGGCCTGATATGACAGGCCTTGTTCTGCTCCTCAGTCACTAGTAGGCCTCAACCAGCCTGGGTTTGTGAGCCTGGAGACCACTTCTGTGTTGCACACCCACTTGGGTATAGACAGGAGCTGGGAAGGCTGGGCTCAGTGCTTCCTCCACCCTGGGGGCCTGGCCCCGTGGATGATTTGCTCCCTTGCCTCCCTCACAGTGTGGCTGGCTACCCAAAACCACAGCACCTTGGTGACAGAGCGCAGTGCTGTGCCCTTCCTGCCAGTTAACCCTGAATACTCAGCCACACGGAATCAGGTGAGAGACTGGGGAGGGAGCTGAGGAGGTGTCTTCCCTTTCTGGGTGTCCTGTCTTCTCAGCCACTGTGGGCTGGGGTGTCCCCAGGGCCTGTTGACACTGGGATCTTAGAGCAGGAAAGAGGCCCTTCTTTTCAGCACTTGGAGTTCCATTCTCTTCCCAAGGGCTCCTCCCTGGGCACCCTGGAACTATACTGGCCCAGCTCTGGTGCAGCTGCCAGGTGAAGTTGGGCTGGTATTTTCTAGGTATGGTTAGATCAGATGACAAGGTCCTGCTTTGCTGCTTTGTCCCCATCCCTGTGGATCATCCCTATGGGCATCCCCTCATTCTTAGGCTGACCTGGCCCTTTCTGCCTTGCAGGGGCGACAGAAGCTGGCCCGCTTTAATGCCCGAGAGTTTGCCACCTTGATCATCGACATTCTCAGTGAGGCCAAGCGGAGGCAGCAGGGCAAGAGCCTGAGCAGCCCCACAGGTGGATGGGCATGAGTAGGCATGTGGGCAGCAGACACTGTCCCAGGATATTTTCAGTGGCTCCCTTCGCATGGGGGCATGATAAATGGGTTGTATGACTGAGCGAGCAGAATGACAGGTCTTATGTCCTCAGATAACCTGGAGCTGTCTGCACGGAACCAGAGTGACCTTGACGACCAGCACGACTATGACAGTGTGGCCTCTGATGAGGACACAGACCAGGAGCCCCTGCGCAGCGCTGGTGCCACTCGGAATAACCGTGCCCGGGTCTGAGCACTATCCCCACCTCTGTGTCCCTATCAAGACCCAGCTGTCTTGTAGCCCAGGTCCTTGGGAACAACTGGGCTAGTCACAGCATAGAGGGCCCTTGTCTCTATGGCTGACTGGCTTCTGTATCTACAGAGCATGGACTCCTCAGACCTGTCTGATGGGGCAGTGACGCTACAGGAGTACCTGGAGCTGAAGAAGGCCCTGGCTACCTCTGAGGCAAAAGTACAGCAGCTCATGAAGGTTAACAGCAGCTTGAGTGATGAGCTTAGGAGGCTGCAAAGAGAGGTGAGAGCTGCAGCTTCCCCGGGAGTAGAGGGAAGGCTTCTAGGCCTCCTGGAGGGGGGAGTTGCCCTCTCCCAAAGGTGGAGGTGCCTGCCTGTACCCAGAGCTGGACACCATGTGCACTCACAGATCCACAAGCTACAGGCAGAGAACCTGCAGCTCCGGCAGCCACCGGGGCCCGTGCCCACACCCCCTCTCCCCAGCGAACGGGCAGAACACACACCCATGGGGCCTGGTGGGAGCACCCACCGCAGGGACCGCCAGGCCTTCTCCATGTATGAGCCAGGCTCCGCCCTAAAGCCCTTTGGGGGCACACCTGGGGACGAGCTCACCACACGGCTACAGCCTTTCCATAGCACTGTGAGTTGCCCGTGGGTCTCAGGTGGGTAACGGGGTTGGGGGCCACCACAGAGCCCATCATGACTCCCACTGTGCTGCCACCCCAGGAGCTGGAGGATGATGCCATCTATTCAGTGCACGTCCCTGCTGGCCTTTACAGGGTAAGCAGGGCCTGGGAAGGGGGGTCCATTGCAGCCAGAAGGTTTTGAGCCCCGGTGGGTGTCAGGCTGTGCTAGATGCTGGGACATACATGGTCTCAGCCTTCATAGGGGGTAAGCTGGGGCTAAGAGGAGATACTGACTCATGCCCTGCCCTGGATTTCAGATCCGGAAGGGGGTATCTGCCTCTGCAGTGCCCTTTACGCCCTCCTCCCCGCTGCTGTCATGCTCCCAGGAAGGAAGCCGCCATGCGGTAATATTGCTGCCCTAGTGGGGACCATGTGGGAGACATGGGCTTTGTGAGCCCAGGGACACCTACTTACCTGCCACCCTTCCCCACACCCTCTAGAGCAAGCTTTCCCGCCATGGCAGCGGTGCAGACAGCGACTATGAGAACACGCAGAGTGGGGACCCAATGCTTGGGTGAGGCACCCTCAGGTCTCTTCCCAGCCCTACCAGCACCCAGAGGGGAGAAGGTGGAGAGGGCATAAATATCTATGGGCACAGGCAAGCTGCATGTGCTGGAACAGCCTTCTCTTTTCCAAACCTGGGCTCAGGCTGGAAGGGAAGCGCTTCCTAGAGCTGGGCAAGGAGGACGATCTTCACCCTGAGCTGGAAAGCCTGGACGGAGACCTCGACCCTGGGCTTCCCAGCACTGAGGATGTTATCCTAAAAACAGAGCAGGTCACCAAGAATATTCAGGAGCTGTTGAGAGCTGCCCAGGAGTTCAAGCATGATAGGTATGGAGGTGGGCTCAGGGTCCTATTGGCTTCCAGTGCCATAGAGGCAGGGGAGGGGCTGGTTCTGTCCCTAGGACCCTTATTTGAGCATTCCCTTACCCATCCCCTCTTCTCCCCTTCCTCCTACAGTTTTGTGCCCTGCTCAGAAAAGATCCATTTGGCTGTGACCGAGATGGCCTCTCTCTTCCCAAAGGTACAGGGGCCAGACAAACTAGAGTGGGAGGGCCTTGGGATGGGAAAGGCTACCTGGGTGGAGACACACAAAGAGGCAGGGCCATAACTGAGAAGCACAGCTTAAAAGTCCAAGGCCTGACCTCCCTCATCCCTCCCTCCAGAGGCCAGCCCTGGAGCCCGTGCGCAGCTCCTTGCGGCTGCTCAATGCCAGCGCCTACCGGCTGCAGAGTGAGTGCCGAAAGACAGTGCCCCCAGAGCCCGGCGCCCCTGTGGACTTCCAACTGCTAACCCAGCAGGTCATCCAGTGCGCCTATGACATCGCCAAGGCCGCTAAGCAGCTGGTCACTATTACCACCCGAGAGAAGAAGCAATGACCACTCTCCCTGCCCTTGCCCACACCCTGGGACCTCACGGGAGCTGGGCCACTCTAGACACTAACCCACCCCAACAGAGCCACTGGCACAAGTGCCCTTAGTGCTGCCACTCTCCCCTGGCAGCCAGGTGCCCTGGTGCCCATCCCCTTGAGCCCCAAGAATGGGGAGGTGGGGTGGCAGAAGCTTCTGTTCCCCATATTCCACGCACCTCCCCCCTGTACATAGCATCCCTCCCTTTTGTGCAGGGGCCTATAAGGCATCACTCCCAGCCCATCACTCTGGGGCACCTTCACCCAAGGGTTGGATGGGGACACTCCAAATGGGGCAGCTCCCCCTACATGCACCCCACCCCCATGAGCCACTTCAGCCCTATTGGGGGCTGAGCGGGGGCATCCCCCTCCTTTGTACATAATCTCCAAGGATGTCCCTGCCCTGTAGCCACCAGCCCCCTTGCTGCTCTCCTTTAATGCCAAACAGCCCCTGCCTAGGGCACAGGCCCAACCTGTGTGCCGGGGTCCCCAGCAGCAAACACTGGAAAATCTTTTTTTCTCTCCTTTCCCCCCACCCCTTAATTTTAACTTTGTGGTAACTTGAGTGTCCCTGCGTGCCTGCGTGTGAGAGTGCGGGCGGCAGTGCCGTCCTGAATGCCTGGCCTGTCTGGAGCTTCGAGGGCAAGGGGAGCAGAACAGTGGGAACAACATTGGGGGTCAGCCTCTTCTGTGTCTGGGACCAGGGACTGCTGGGGTCATCAGCTACGGTCCTACCACTGCCTCCACTTGGACCCCTACTCCACAAACAAAAGGAAAACCACTTCCTCCATCTCTCCTTCCTTGTGGAGGAGAAAGTACTGGCAGGTGGAAGACTGAGCACCTGGGGCTGGCTCCCCGGGGTCCCTCACTCAGCTGGTGGCTGTGGAGCTGAGAGCCCCTCCCTGTAACCTCTGGGCCAGCACCCATCCTCACTTCTACACCCATGGTGGTCCTGCCATGTGGAGGCAGGGATCTGGCAGCAATCTGGGAAGGCTGGAGAGGCAGACAGCAGCACCCACCAGGTCTCTCTATCGCCTCCCCTGGGAGGCCAGGCCCTACCTGTGTGGTGGTGGATAGGCTGACTGTCAAGATGTGTGTCATGTACATTTGTATCAAAAATAAATAAGTGACCATGTACCAGTTTCTGATGCTTAGAAAATTGGGGATGGGGGTGAAGGCAGACCTGAAGTGAAGAGGGACAAACTTGGAAAAGCATGGAGCAAGTGAAGATTGCTAGTCCATATAGGGTTGGAAGGATCTTTTGAATGAGTAGCTTGGAAATAACAATGTGTAACTGACACTGACATCCCACTAAACCCTTAAAAGCCCATGCCTAAGACCAGATGGCCAGGAGCCAGCTACTTGGGGCCCAATCTTTGGGGACTAAACCCAGGGACACTTTGCCACTGAGCCATATACCCAAGCTTTTTTATATTTTGAGACAGTCTTGCTAAGTTGCAGAGGGCCTTACTAAGACCCTCTGCAACTCGTGATCCTCCCACCTCAGCCTCTAGGAGTCCCAGGGATTTACAAATATGCCCCCTGTGTGGAGCCCAACCCGATTTTAATAAACCCCCTTCTCAAACCCTGCTGAGCACAGGCCCAATTCCGGATTCTACTAAAATAATTTAATTAGAAACGGAATTTAGGGTAGAAACGGCTCTTCCCACGGCCACCCCGCTCCCCACAAACAACACCTCAAGGAAACGAAGTCTCTGCAATGCGTAGGCAGGGTCGCTCTGTCTGCCGCCAGGGGGCGGCCCTGCACGCGGCCCACGTGGCAGAGGTGGGAACCGCCCAGTGGGAGGAGGAGCCCACAGGCCATAGCAGCAGCAGTGGGACCCGTCAGTCAGAGCTGTCCCCATCTGGGCCGCTGTCCGGCGTGGGCGGTAGCAGGGGTCTCCGGCGGGAGCGCTTGAGTCGACGCGGGGGTATCAGCAGCCTCCGCTTCAGCACAGCTATGGGCAACGGAGCGCAGTCCAGGGCAGGGAAGCCTTTGGGGCTGAGGTCAGCTGGGAGGTGGGTGGGGAAATAACTTACCTGCCACTGTGTCCTGGCTGTCTGCTGTGGGGCCCCAGTAGATACTCTCGCCCCGGCGGAAGTTTCGGTGCAGCCGCGTGCAGAGAGTGGCTAGTGTGAGCAGCACTAGCAGGAAGGTCAGGGCCATGGCAGCCCAGGCAGCCTCCTCCGTGCGCGGGGTAGGGCCCCGGGCTACCCGAGGAGGTCCTGCTGCCCGAGGGGCAGGGGAAGCCTGATTCGGGCAGGCACAGCCTCCTGAATTGCCTTGCCCACTAGGTATCGGAGCCTCTGTCCTGGAGCTGGCATTGCTTCCAGATTGCTCAGGTAGCAAGGAGACAGAGGGCACAGAAAGGGCATTACTCCCCTCACCTGGGGTTCCTAAAATGGGCTGCTGGGCCTGTAAGCTCCATGTAGAAGCAAAAGGAATCCTCAGGCCAGAAGGAGTGGGCTGAAGACCAAGGACAGCGCGCATCCCCCTCCTCTTGGCATTACTCAGAGAGGTCTGTCTTAGCCCTCTAGTTGTCACCTCTGCACCAGGAGGTCGCCAGCTCCGCAGGGCAAAGGCCAAAGCTGGAACCTAAGGGGAGAAGAGATAGTAGTCACCCTGCCCTATTCAGATTGACCTTACCCCCAACCAGTCCTGGACCCAGCACCCCTCACCTGCACACACTCTCTTCCACATAGCCTTGCTGTGCTGGAGACTGGCACCAATGGAGAAGGCCCAGAAAGGTTGTCAGAGTGGAACCATACCTTCTTCCTCTGCTTCCTCCGTCGTCGCCTCTTTAGCCAGTGGGCAACCCAGGCTGGCTCTACCCATGCCATTTCCAGTGCCATCCCCCATACTGTCAGCACCAGGGGCTATGAAAGAGGTAACTGTTAGAGCTATGATGAAGGTGGGAAGCAAGAAAAAGGAGGCCATTGAATTTTCTTTCCCTGCACATGGGGCTGCACCTTCTGCCACCACCAGGCCACCATCTTTCATCAATTTCATCAACCACTTACCCTATCCCGAGTAAGGTTGGAGTCAGGAGCAAGTGAGGGCTTAGCCACACAAACGTGGGCAAGAAGGACAAGCTGGAGCTTCAGCCAGGGGTGGGCACAGGGATGGTAGAGAAAGGTGACATCCTCAGTCTGGAGGAAAGGCACAGAGACATCAAGCCAGTTCCAGGACCTTCCCAGAGAATCACAAGTTCTCCTCTCCTGGGGACCACTATAAAGGGACTCCCCAGTTAGTCGGAGGTCCTTCCACTTTCAGGGTCCAGGAAAGGGCAAAGAGCCCTGGGCCCTGGCATGCACTCCAGACTCCAGTGTTTTCTTCATCCCTCCTCTCCATCAAATACCACCACTCAAAACTGAGCCTCTGAGCTTCCAAGACAGCATGACTAGGTGACCCTGTTAGACTCAGACCATACTCTTTAGCTATATTTCTCTGTAGCTGTAATAACTCCACCAATTCCCAGTCTCAATTGTAAGCATCTCCCAAAGACCAAGCCTTCTATTTATTAATCCAATCTATACAGTCAGAATTTCCCAAGAGCATCCAAATACAAAGCATGCAGAGAGCAGGTGCACAATCTCGGGATGAAAATATTTCACCAATCATTATTCTTTGAAAGAGTTGAGCTAGTGCTCAGCACTGTGCTAGATGCTACAGAAGATGTCAAAACTGGATTCTGCCTGCAGGGAATTTATAAGAAACTCAGGGAAACAACTAATGCAAAGGAAAGAGCAAACTAACAAAACTCAAAGCAGTTCATTGTTAAATTTAAGAGACAGGTTATGAGCACATCAGGCAAGGTCTCAAGAAGAGAGACACCAGCACTGGCATGTGAAGATAGGTGGGGATGGAGAGGAGGGTAGGGAGCTGCACACTTTAGGTCAGGGAAGTTCAGGTGTGGAGAATAAACAGGAGCAAAGGTACCACCAATGGTGGTTATGAGCCTGGCATTCACTTGTGTGGTAAATTGACAAACATGACTGAAAGGAATCAAAGATAATGTGAGTCAGATGAAGCTAATTTGACTAAAGCCTGAGAAGACAAGCAGGGAAGCATGGGAAATAAGAAGCCATTGATAGGTTCAGAACAGTGAATGACTTAATGAAAGGGTGACAGTGGCAGCAAAGACAGAGACAGCCATGCAAGCTGAACTCACAGTTTGGAGCTAATAATCTTGAGGCACATGCCTAACATAATGCAGCTTTGGACATTTCAAAGTGCTATCACACACTATAGTGAGTGCTGTCATTCACTTCTTACAGGTGGGGACAGAATTAATACCCTCTCTCATAGAAAACTGGAGCTCAGAAAGTCAGGAGACCTCCCAGCCACACAGGGGAGTTGGGATGGATTTTCTCCTGCTACCCTCAGAGTTCCACTTGCCACACAGCCAGCTACTCAGCAGCATTCGTGACAGCATTGCAGAGGATTCCAGGCCTATGGTTCACTGTCTGCCATCTGTCCTGGGATGGGGAACTGGAAACCTTGCCTCTTTCTGCAGGAAGTGGTAAGGAATGGAGCTGATAAGTAGAAAAGGCTGGGAAATCTGCAGGAGTCTCAGCTGCCTCCAGGTGCAGAGACCAAGGATGGGCCGGCCCCTGCTTGTACTTACCTGTCCTGGTCTCACCTGTGTGTAGGTCACTCTTGGTAACACCTACACATGGGGAAAGAAGAGAGCTTAGAACAGTTGCAGGACTCCGTGTGCGGGATGGAGAGGGAACTGAAGTAAGCTCCAGGCCCGGGACTGGGGTGGAGAAATTGGTAACTGAAGACAGAAGTCCCCAAGAGGGTAACCATGAAGGGTTCGGAGAGGCCAGAGAAGGCTACCTCTTCACACCTCTTTCTCCCTCGGCCCTCCTGGGCTCCTACCTGTGGGGGCAGAGGCCACAAGCCCTCGGGACAATGGGCTCCCGACTCCTCCACCGGCTCAGCCACCACCTGTGGGTCCAAGGCGCAAAGCTGGGGCGTTGGCCTCAGCGAGGGCCCTGTTCTCTCCTTTCCCTGGCCCGGAGTTGGGGTGAAGGGGATTCCTAGTCCCCCCCTCCGCGCGCCACTCTTTCCAGGACAAACTTTAAGCAAAACGCTTTGAGAATCCGAACCGAAGCCTGCCCAGGAGCAGGTCGCCTTACCTCGCTGGAACCCAGGAACCCCGCCAGAGCTGCCAGGAGAAGTAACTGGGGCAAATGCTGAGGAGGCGCCATCCCAGCCCCGCCAGCCGCCGGGCCAAGCAAGGAAACGCGTCGCCCGCCCTGCCCCAGCGCCCAGGCGCCGCCCGCGCGCCCACGTAGATCCCGGGCTCGCGCGCAGTCCTGCCCCCTCCACCCCCGACCGCGCGCTCGTGCCTCGCCCCGCCCCCGCTCCGCCCCCAGCAACCAAGAGTGCGCGCACGCGTCCTAAACCCGAAGCCGGAAAAGTTGTGCATGAACGCAGCTGGAGAGCACCCCCACCTTGCCGGATGATTCGTCCTGACTCGTCTTTGCTGCCTACAGAGTGTAGCTGTAGCGCCTGGGTGGGATCCTAGAGCGGAGTAAAGGGCGGGAAGTGGGAAAACCCGCTTAAAACTCATCAATTGTGACCTGCAGCTAGAAGAGTCAGAATCACGAAGTCCGAACTACCGAAAAGAGAGGATCGCGGCTCTAGAACTTCGTCTTCAACCCATCCCACACTCGTCCTCGAAAATAAGGCCTGAATCCCAAGGAGCCGAGGAGGGTCTCAGCCCCTATTCTCCAGGAGCCCTGGAATGCCGGAGCTAGCCCGCGGGCTACTTTGTTCTCTACCTTCGCCGCGTCCCTCTCTGATCCTTCGCCCAACGGTGGTGTGGGACAGACTGGTCCCCAGGATGTGAAACAGCAACAGACCTCGTCCCCAGCAGGAAGAATTGGCCCCGTCTCCCTCCAGCAGCAAGTCGCCAGCTCTTCAGGATTTTGAGGAATGACAGGGACAAGGGTAGAGTGTGGGGCTTGAGGTGTCCAGCCCAAAACTTGGAAACAGAGCAAACAAAAAATGTGTTATTTCAGCCGTCCCACATATCCCTGACTAGCAAGGGATTTATTGCCCCGCTCCGGAGTAATTGCTGGGCTAATGCAGGAACTCCAGTCTATCCTTGTCATGCCCCTTCGCCGACCTCTTCCTCAACTTATTCCAGGAGGCTTGGGGCTGTTTCTTCTGGGAGAGCCCTTACACGGGAACGTTATTGAGGATTTCCTCTATGTGAGGTCAAGCTTTCGGGGAGTCTCACTCCCGGTGGGCCGCGGTAGTCAACGGGACAGCGCCCTGATGCCTGTAAGGGAAGGAGCAACCTCCCGCCGCAAACTCTTGGCCAGGACCCGACGGCCGTCCTGGCCCTGGCTCCCTCCAACCAAGTGCGGTATCCACCCCCGCCTCCCCGCGTTATTGCGCAGTTGCTGTGCCTGCGGGGCCGAGACACACACTGAGGTCAGAGAGCGCAGCCAAGCAAGGGGAGAGAGGGCGTTCGGTGGCTCTGGGCGCAGCGCAGCAGCCGTGTAGGAACTCTAGAGCCCGCGCCCGGAGCTGCGAGTTATTCACTTCTCTTTTTCTACTTCTCAACAACAGCCCACGAGGGCGCAGAGACCAATCTCCCGGTGCCAGCCACACACTTCATAGGGTGGAGGGACCGCGGCAGGAAGCTCAGATGCCCACCCCTGGCCCCCAAGCCTCAGTCTCCGAGTCTTCCCTAGTCTCTGCTGCTAACTCCCCCAGTCCCGCGCTTCTCAGGCGGGCCCTCACTCCCTCCCTCTAACCCCGGCTCCTTTCACCCTCTGCTCCTGCTTGTCGCAATCCCTGTACAAAGGGCTGGGGGCGGGAGTGGGGGGCGGGAGAGGGGAGCTCGACCCGAACTGGCTGCCTTTGCGGGGCTGCGACCAATCCGGAGCGCGCCCGCCCGCCGGCGCGGGAGGGCCCTGGGCAGCCGCTGGAGGCCGGGCGGAGCCGCGGGCAGAGCGGGGAGATCGCAGAGGGGACTACCCCGCTGCCTGCCGCCTGCCGCCCGCCGCCCGCCGCCCGCCAGAGGCTCTCCAGCCTCACCATGCCGCCGTGGGGCGCCGCCCTCGCGCTGTTTCTGGCAGCGCTCGCCTTGCTCCTTCTGCTCGTCCCGCGGCTCCGGAGCTCCTGGAGGCGCGCCGTTGGAGCAAGGACCCTACCCGGGGCCCTATTTCAAGACGACCACAGAGAGGTGAACAGCAGAAGCCAAGCAGATCAATTCAGCGACGGATTTGAGCCACTGCCCGGTGGGTGCAGCCTGATCTGTAAGCCGTCTGCGCTGGCAAAGTGCCTACTGCGCACCCTGAGACGCTCGGCTGCGCTGGAGCCCGGCCTGCGCTCCTGGCTCTCTGGTCCACACCTGCAGACCCTCTGCCACTTCGTCCTGCCCGTAGGGTCCGGGCCTGAACTGGCCCGGGAGTACCTGCAGTTGGCGGACGACGGGCTGGTGGCCCTCGACTGGGTCGTAGGACCTTGCTCCCGGGGCCGCCGGGTCACCAACGCCGGTAGTCTTCCTGCGGTGCTGCTGGTGATCCCCAATGCGTGGGGGCGCCTCACCCGCAACGTACTCGGCCTCTGTCTGCTTGCCCTGGAGCGTGGCTACTACCCGGTCATCTTCCACCGCCGCGGCCATCACGGCTGCCCTCTGGTGAGTCCCCGGCTACAACCTTTCGGAGATCCGTCCGACCTCAAGGAGGCGGTCACTTACATTCGCTTCCGACACCCGGCGGCCCCCTTGTTTGCGGTGAGCGAGGGCTCGGGCTCGGCGCTGCTGCTGTCCTACCTGGGTGAGTGCGGCTCATCCAGCTACGTGACAGGCGCCGCCTGCATCTCGCCGGTGCTACGCTGTCGCGAGTGGTTCGAGGCCGGCCTGCCCTGGCCCTACGAGCGCGGGTTCCTACTGCACCAGAAGATCACCCTCAGCAGGTGGGTAATGAAGGCCCTAGACCTGCAGGGCAGGGAGAGAATAGAGGTCTTGAGCAGGCGGGGTAGTGGGGACGTGTTCTGCCTGGTATGGACACAGGTGTGGGCCAGTTCGGGCAAAGTTCTTACACATTTTCCAAAGCTGTTCAAACCCCATGTCTAGTCAGAACCAGGGAAGCAAATTTCGAAGCCACAGGTGGCCTCATGGCGTCAGTCAGCATCACTGCTAGATTAGGGACTTTTGTCCTGGCCCCATGCTTCATCTCCTCCCCAGGTGTCCTAGCAACTTGAGCACCTCTCCTGTGGGTAAGCAGAGGTGATACCTGACATTTAGCACTTAGCCCATAGCTTCACAGATCAGCAAAGAGGGCTCTGAAAGCAATAGCAATCCATTATCTGTCCAGAATGTTTACTTAGTCTCTGAGCCAGGAGGTGACAGAAATCAGAAGTATGGCAGCACCTGATTTATTCAAATTCTTTAGACTTGACAAATGTCCTAGGTATGACTCAATGTTTAATTTTTAAAAATTTTAAAGATATTTAATTTTTTTTTTAATTTTCAAAAGAACAATTTAACCACCAGGTGACAGATGAAACTTTCCACTGAGAAAGTCTGAGTGACATTCCCAGCCTTTCCTAGGAGATGGCAGAATGAGGTCAAAGGCATTATGGTAACAGGATGGCGTTGCAAAAAGACCTGGAATATGGACTCAGACATGCTTAGGTTTAAATTCTGAATTTCCATTAAGTTAGTCAACTCCTTTAAGACTCACTTTCTCCTTCATTTAAATGGAGTTAATAACCATCTCCCAATTATTAAAAGCAGAAAACAAAAGCGAAGGGCTGGCATTGGGTAGGTGATCTCTTTCCTTTCCCCATTTGCCTCCTATTTTGAAAAGGTCAAACCCAGAGCTAAACAGCCAGAAGCGCTGCCATGGCAACTCAGAGGGCTGGTGCAGTCCAGGGGCAGTGTGTTCTGATCTGGCTTAATTGCCATATTTTCCACTCCAAAATGACCATCACTGGTGCCAACCTTGGGCACAAGCTGGAGGGTAGAGTGAGGGAAATGTAGAGGAAACCTGTGCCTTTAGGATCTGCCCTTCCATGGATGCTTGGGAGTGAATTCTCAGGGCAAACATCTTTGAATGTTTGCAGGAGATACATGTCTAAATTCAACTAGCCAAGGCTAGATTAATCATCCAAAGGACTGTACTGTCCATCCTGGCCTCCTTATTAGGGCCCCAGGCCCTCTGCAGGGAGCTAGAAATAGTAATGTTATCCCTCTTTCCCAAAACAGTTGCTCTCAGGCCCATTTGGGAACCCATTCAGTAAATTAATTACACTCTAAGTTGCTTTCCCTGCCACCCAGTTACCTAGGACTACCTGTCCCAGGTATACCTGAGCAAGATCACATTAATTTGTTATCATCAGAACAGCACATTAGCATAAAAATATAAAAACTAGTGTAGTAAAAATGTGATTGATTAGGGAGAGGGGAATCGCCTGCTGGTTTTGGATAGTCTGAGCCAGTGAGTTCTTCTAGGAGAAGTCCAGGAGCTAACAGTTCATAACAACCTCCCTGGAGGTGGCTGGAAGCTGAGATTAGGACTAGAGTTGTCCATGTGTATCAGCAGCTGCAAAGTTAAATGCTGGCTCTAGGGCTGAACAGGGACTGGACAGGTAATGCTGTGAATGACAGGCCTGGCAGGAACTGTGACACAGGAAGTCAGCCCATTTGGCCAGACCTTTCCATTTCCCTTGAGAAGCCAGACATCAGCATTTTATTGAATGTATCCCAATTTTAAATTTATTTATTTACGTATTGTACCAGGGATTGAACTCAGAGGCACTTTATCACTGAACTACTTCTCAAGCCCTTTTTATTCTGTATTTTGAGACAGGGTCTATTCAAGTTGCCTAGGGCCTTGATAAATTGCTAAATCTGGCTTCGAACTTGTGCCTCAGTCTCCCAAGTCGCTGAGATTAAAGGCATGCACCACTGTGCCCAGCTGTAGTATAACCTAATTTTAAATGGTGGCCATTAAATGGAAATTTTAAAAAGCACTATACAGTCTAAAAGCCTCTTTGGCCAGAATCTGGCCTATAGGCTGCTTCTCTGTAACCTGCTATTTGCTGGTGTTCTGATTCTTCTTTCTACCTTCCCCATTTCACTTCTACTGACAGGTATGCCACAGCCCTGGAAGACACAGTGGACACCAGCAAGCTGTTCAGGAGTCGCTCCCTGCGAGAGTTTGAGGAGACCCTCTTCTGCCACACCAAGAGTTTCCCCATTAGCTGGGATACCTACTGGGACCGCAATGACCCCCTCCGGGATGTGGATGAGGCAGCGGTGCCTGTACTGTGCATCTGCAGTGCTGATGACCCTGTGTGTGGGCCCCCAGACCACACGCTGCCCACTGAACTCTTCCACAGCAACCCTTACTTCTTCCTGCTACTTAGTCGCCATGGAGGCCACTGTGGCTTCCTGCGTCAGGAGCCCTTGCCAGCCTGGAGCCATGAGGTCATCTTTGAGTCCTTCCGGGCCTTGACTGAGTTTTTCCGAATGGAGGAAAGGATGAAAGGGCTGAGCAGGCGCCGAACATCATTTCTAGGGGGCTGGCGTCGCTGGGGGGCCCTGCAAAAGAGGGAGGTATCTCCCTCTTCAAATCTGGAGGAGATCTTTAGCTGGAAACGATCATATACAAGGTAAGGCTGGGGCAGGAAAGCCTCTGGTCCTATGAGGAAGAACAGAATGGGGCACGGTGGTGTCAAGAAAAGATGGCCAGGACTAAACGGGGCAGCTCCAGCTCTTTGCTCCTAATTGTCCTTTGTCTTTTAAACTGGTCTGTGGAAAGAGATGGAACTTCCAGCAAGCCTGTTCTCACTCCCGTGAGCAGAACTCCTGCCCAGGCTCTGTGAAACACATTCCTGCTCCTCCTGGCCAGCGCTCCTCATTGTCTCCTGTCATCAACTTCATAAGCACCTTTGAAGTCCATGGACTCTGCTCCCTTCCTAGCCATGATTACAAGGAAGATGTTGTTGCATATCATTGGGCTACTCTGTCCCACATAAATAATCAGCTTAGTGACTGATTTTTGAGTTGGAGCCACTTGATGTAAAAAGGACAGGATGTTTGTGTCTCGGTCCCACTTCCCTCATGTGCTCTGTGGTTGTGGCTGTGCTCTGACTTCATGCATCAGCAGCTGGGGAAGAGGCTCCCAGAGTTGCTTGGCTGTTTCTGGCTGGCCTGAGTCTGAGAAGTCAGCAGAGGCAAGAAGTGCTGCACTAACACTGGCTTTAGCCAGGGCAGGCAAGGGTGAGAATGTAAAGTCCTGCTCCTGAGTGCTGGGGTCCAGTCTCTGAGAGGAGTTCCACAAATCTCTTCTGGGAATGGGGCTGAACTGGAGATCCAGCCTAGGCCTTCGAGCCTCACTAGAGCGATCCCACAGGTATTTTAGGAATAGAAAGTGCTCTTACCCCATTGTCTCAAGGTTCTACTAGACCATGGGTTAAGTAGCCAGACACTTGGGCATCTCAGATACTCCCTCCAATTCTGTTTCAGGGGATTCCTTCAGAGAGCCCCAGCCTGAGTTGTTTTTCTCCTGAGATGTGGGCTTTCTCTAAGTTTATGGATGGTATAAACCTTATAACTTTGGATTTCTGGTTTGTTACTCCCTTTTCTGACACTAGTAGTCTCTCCTTTTCTAGAGCCAGGAGAGACATCTGGAACCAGAGGAAATAAAGCTCCAAGAGGTTGACTAGAGCTGACTCAGTGATCTATGAATGTTTCACATTACCATGCTTTGTCTGCTCAATTATTCAGAAGGCCATCCATGTAAAGGCAGAAAAGCTTCTTTCTGAATCTGACTACTCTAAATGGGTGTTCGGTTTTACAAGAACAATACTGAAGACCAGAGTAAAATAAGGTATGGCATACAGACTGATCTACATATCCTGTTTTGGATTAGGCCATTAAAATTTTGTTGACAACAGAATATCTGGTTCCATGAGTTGTTAAAATTCACAAGCACTCCCCAAAGCTAGCTTTCTTTCTTTCTTTCTTTCTTTCTTTCTTCTTTCTTTCTTTCTTTCTTTCTTTCTTTCTTTCTTTCTTTCTTTCCTTCTTTTTTTCTTTCTTTCTTTTTCTTTCTTTTTTCTTTCTTTCTTTCTTTTTCTTTCTTTCTTTCTTTCTTTCTTTCTTTCTTTCTTTCTTTCTTTCTTTCTCTCTCTCTCTCTCTTCTTTCTTTCTCTCTCTCTCTCTCTCTCTCTCTCTCTCTCTCTCTCTCTCTCTCTCTCTCTTTCTTTCCTTCTTTCTTTTTTGCCGTGCTGGGGATTGAACTTAGGACTGCAGATATGGCAAATACTCTACCATTGAGCCATGCCTCTAGCCCAGTTTTATTTTTTCAAAGGAAAGAGTGCAACCTGTTTTGACCTCACAGACAGCAAAACAATTTTAAAAAGATGTTTATGCAAAAAGCCATAAACCAAGACTTGATATGAATTATTCTTAGGGCCCTGGTATCAGATACAGATAATCTTGTCCCAGTCTTCTTCTTTTTTTTTTTTTTTTGGCGGTGCTGGGGTTCAAACCCAGGGCCTTATGCTTGCAAGGCAAGCACTCTACCAACTGAGCTGTCTCCCCAGCCCCCAGTCTTATTCTTTTAGACCAAATAAGAGACTCTGAATTCCAAGAATCTAAACTGAAATACAAACTCAATTGTGCAAGGCACAATGTCCTATTGTGAAAAAATGATCTCCCTCCTTGCTCCTCCTCTTTCACACTCCTTTTTTTTAAACATTCATTCACCATTTCTGAGCAGGAGATATAAGAAACTGAAATATAAAGAGCCAGTCTGTTCTTGGTGAACCACTGCCTTGGTGAAGGTTTTGTTAACGGAGAATTACTGACATCTGGTCACTTACCCCTGTCCCCCAAATATGGCACAGTGGGGATTTCAGTTAAGTGGGGTCTTACAGTCCCATATGTCTTTGGACCAACCATTAAGGCTACAAAATTAGAAGCAACCAAATGGGTTTTAAATCCTAAGGCTTAAAGATTCCCTGGTGGCAAAAATCCGGTAGTTTCTCTAGACCAGATAGTACAGGACTCTCATCCATCAAGAGAAATGATTTTCCTCTATTTTTTATTTTTTTGGAATTTAGCTAGGTTTTTTTTTTTCTTCTTTTTTCTTCCTTTATATGGGCAAGAAAGCTTCCAGAGAGAACAATGTACATATTTTGCATTTACAATTTTTATAATTTTTGGTGGTACTAGGGAATAAACCCAGGAGCACTTCCCCTCTGAGATATACCCCCAGCCCTTTTTATTTATTTATTTATTTTTGAGACAGGGTGTTGCTAAGTTGCTGAGGTTGGCCCCAGACTTGTGATCCTCCTACCTTGGCCTCCCAAGTTTTACAGGTATGTACCACCTATGCCTAGCTCCTGCAGTTAGTTTTTTTGTTTCTAGGTTTTTTCCCCCACTGTTGGGAATTAACCCCAGAACCTCGCACATGCTAGACAAATGTTCTACCACTGTGCAGTTACAGTCTTTTAAGCCCTCAGAGGAACATCAGAACAGCTCCAGTTCCCTTGGACCCTAAGCCCCAAAGACCTAAATCCTAAAACATTTTTCTTCTATGTCCCTCAGGCTGGATATGCACACTGCATATCCCAGAAGACGCTATTTCTCTCATCTCTGCCCATCACTGCTTGAAGACCAGGGCTGAAAAGCTCATTGTTGCCAAGAAAGTACAGTTCCTGTTGAAGCAGGAAAGGCTTGGGTGACCCTGTTGTTTAGCCAGATTGGCTCTGTTTTGGTAAATAACTAATCATGTGAAACCACCTGGATGGAGACCGAGGCACACTATTCTGAGAGGGTGTCCCTTGAACAAAATGGCAGGTTCTGAGTTTGAGGAAGCAAGTCAATAAAACAAATCTGTAAGTACCACTGAAGGGACTGGGGCTATAGCTCAGTGATAGAACACTTGTCTAGCATGTGTGAGCCCAATCCCCAGCACCACCAAAAAAATGAAAAATAAAAAAAGTACCACTGAGTTGGTGTTTTCATGTGGTGAGTCTTTAGAGATCCTCTCAGGTATTCTTGCTTGCCTCCCTTTTCCCTCTTTATTATTTATTAACACCTTCAAATGATAAAGAAAAAGTGATGACTTAAAAGAGATATTATCTCAGAAGTAGAAACCAAGTCCTGTTTCCACTTGGGGATCAGAATGTAGGAAGTAGGCCTCTGACTGTTACTTTCAGTTCTGCCAAGTTCTCACCTCTGATATCAAGACTGCTAAGGTATAATTTCTCATGAAGATTTAGTTTATGTACTTATATAGGGGTTTCCAGAGTGGTTTGGCTGGCGATAGCATATGAAAAACAAAGCACCAAATTCTCTTTGAGAAGACATCATCTGTTTTGAATGAAGATATCCTTTCTAAGACTTGAACACTTTAAGAAAAAGAGGTCTTGACGCAGGAAATGTCATCTTGGCTTTATATATACATAACCTCAAAACCACCCGTCAGAAACTCCTCTGGTACTCATCTTCCATCCAAACCACAAGATCCTTTGTCAGTCAGAAACCCTTAGTAATACCAAATTATCATCTGTTAGAAAGGAACTTTAGCATGAATTCCTTTTCCTGCTTCAACAAGCAAATACATCTGGCCACTTCGGTAGAACTTCCTACTAGGGACATTTGTGATTCTACAGTCAAGCCATAAAAAGCAACATAAGTTGTTTGTACTTGTTGTTATCACAATGTGTAAAGACTGTTTTTAGGAAGGCTTGAGTTCTACACTTAGCAGGGGGATATGAGTGCCTAGAAATGGAATGAATGTCTCAGAAAGCATCAACATTGGGATATTCCAGTTAGACCACCCTTGGCACTTTATGGAGGAAATGTGTGCCAAGAAGTGAGGGTGGCCTTATCAGATAGGTCTTTGCTCAGGGTTGGGGTATATAGCTCAGTGGTAGAATGCTTGCCTAGCATGCCTGAGGCTCTGGGTTCAATCCCCAGAACCATGGGGGACACAGGGACAAAGTCTCTTCCCATCTGTGAATTGAAATAATGTTAATGAAGCTCAGTGGGTTGGGAAGACTTCTGGTTGGTTTTTGAGTTTGAGGATCAAGAGACCATATACCTGACCTGGATACTGGAAGCTGGGAAAACAACAAAGATTTTAATAAAAACGACCTTACCAAAGTGACCAGAGTATTTTTCTAAGATACCTGTAGCTGGGCATAGTAGTGCAGGCCTATAATCCCAGTGACTCTGGAAGGTGAGGCAAGAGGATCACAAGTTTGAGGCTAGTCCAGACAACTTACTGAGACCCTGTCTCAAAACAAAGAAAACACTAAAAAAGGGCTAGGGACATCTCTCAGAGGTAGAGTACCCCTGCATCAATCCCCAGTACAAAAAAATGATATCCATTTTAAAAATTTTGCTCTAGTATTAAGTACCCAGGAAGAGCTAAAATTCTGAAGGTAAAATGGAATTTCATTAAAACAATGAAATACACTAATAAATCAAAAGTAAGTCTCTCTGCCACTCTAGGCTTCCCTGTTAATAAAGTAACACCTTGCCCTAGTGGCTACCACTAGTGTGGCTGAACAAACTTGTTTGCCTCTGAATAGTAAATAAATTGCAGTCTCCCTGCAACACAAGAATGTCATTTCTTAAAGCTTCGTAGACAAATACGTGCTGTTTGTCTTCTGAAGTCCTCTGTGTACTGAGCCATGCTTACCTTCCATGGAGTTCAACAGAGCCTCCCCCAGACATTGTACATTCACTGATTGTTGCCTTGCTTCTGTGGATCTAGCCTGGGCTATGAACACTAACCAGAGGCAGCTCTGTTTATTCAACAAACAGGCCTCCTGCTCTGGGCTAATAATCTCTCAGCAGGCTTTAAACTCCCTGAACATCAAGGGTACATACATAGATTTTCAGTGGGCAATTTGTTTGTGTGTAGGACAAAGTACTAAGGTGGTAATTTGGAGATGTGGATTCTAGTTTCCACTTCATCTATGGTTTAAATGACCCTAGGACAGTTATTTTATTAATTGTTCCATATGCAAAGACAGCAAACATAAGCCTTAATTTATAAAGTCTGTCAAGATATGAGTTAGTGAAAGCATTGTAGATACCATTCTCCAATGCTATTTAAAACCACAACCAGAGCTTAAAGACCTCTATGATGAAGAGGAATCTGCTTTCAGATCAGACTCTTATTCTCCAATCAATACCTTCCAAATCCAAAAAGTTCCAGTTACTCATTCCATTGCAAAATCGGGAAGGCCCTGGAAGTGCAGCACCTTTGAGCCTCACGAGCTCAAATGAGGACATACTTTTCCCCTCACATCCAGAACACAATAGCCTACTGCATTCTCTGGGCAGAGAGAAGTTGAGGCAATTAGACTAGAAGCTTCTTATCTGTATCAAGTACTTCACTCTTACCCATATTTTGCTCACTTTTATAATCCCAACCTTGTGCCCAATAGTCACTAACTTGAAAATCTTTTTTGTTGTTGTGGTTTGTTTTAGTATCAGGGATGAACCCAGGGGCACTTAACACTGAGCCACACCCCCAGCCCCCCCCCCCCCCTTTTTTTTCAGTACTGGGGCTCAAACTCAGGGCCTTGTGCTTGCGAGGCAAGCACTCTACCAGCTGAGCTATCTCCCCAGCCATCCCCAGCCCTTTTTTAAAAATTTTGAGACAGGGTTTCACTAAATTGCTTAGGGCCTTGCTAAACTGCTGAGGCTGGCCTTGAACTTGTGATCCTCCTGCCTCAGTCTCCTGAGTTGCTGAAGATTACAGGGTGTGCCACTGTGCCTGGTCCTGAAGTATATCTTTATGGGAATACAGTTACTTTAAAAAACTAAGCAGACACTCCATGTACTAAAATTACTTTATTACAGTTGATTTTTAAACATTTCCTTTGCTATGATACAAAGGATACTTACAAACAAAATATTACATATGACCTTGTTTTCGCTCTTATGTTCTGACAACTTGGTAACAGCTTTAAATGCACAATCTATACAATTAATACAGGTTATATATGAACTATAAGGTATGCTGAACCAGAAGAATACTGACAATATACTGTACAATAAGCCTTACCAGTTAGTGCTGTGGACCATTTTTACCAAAAGGAAAATGCACATCTGTACAGTCACCTTTACCAGCTGGTGCTGACAGTGAGGGAGAGGCTTCTTCTCCATTGCAACCCTTGATAAGCCTCCACTGTGGGCATCTGTTTGGTCCAAAAATTGAGAGGACTGTGAATATTTAAAATTAGTCATCAGTAAAGTGGTAGAACATCACCACACTTTCAACATAATAAACTCTCACCAAAAAATCAGTCCCAGTTTTAAAAGACCACAAGTCCTTTGTCCACTATGAAAACCCTACAGGCTCAAGGGCTTTGGGAGATGAGAAGATGAAGGCTGCCAAAAAAGGAGGCAAGAAACCAAGCCAAAATCTAGGTCTTGCAAAAATCATCATTTTTCCCTTCACCAAAGGGAACTAGAAATGTACAAATTCATTGATGAACCTCAATGATAACATATCAGTTAGCTGATAACCCTCATTTTATCTGGACCCCTGACTTGTGGGAATAACTGAAATAGATTGTGGATAATAGATACCACTTCTAGAAAATAATATCTTGCTTAGTTAAAACATTCCCTTTAGCCACCAAAGCTGGTCCTGGGCTATGACAGGTGTGCATTCATCTCTCAATGGTCTACTCAGAAATGATAAGGTTACAGCTTTTTTTCTTTTTCTTTTTCTTTTTTTTTTTTTTTAAATAAAAAGGCAATTGACTGAAGCATTTTCTTTTTTTTTAGGTAAATAGCAAAAATAAAAATAAAAACCAACCCTGGCATTTGCACAAATAATGCAAATGGAGTGATATGGCCTTTAAGGAAGGGATTAGTAGAAAGTAAGAGAGACGTGAAGAAAATTCAGAGAAAATGATGTATTTTTTTCTTTTTAAAAATTTCTACATGTGCAAAAAAATCATGCTGTTTAAGGAAAACAAAGGGAAATGAGTACATAAAACTAAAAATATAAATAATGTTTGGATGACTGATAAAAGCAGAAACCAACCTGGGTTACAAAAAGGATTATACATTCAAGATGCTCTTAAACCCAGTGGGATAACTTATGTTAAAATTGTGTTAATAGTTATGTTAAAAATCTCAAGTTTGTTTTTAAATCTTCACAATACAAGCAAAGCTGTTTTAAAATATACACTATACATATTTCTCATAGTCTCTCCAACCACATGAATGTGCATTAGGCTTTTTCATATACTAAAACAAGGGGGTTCTGAAAGCTAAATTGCTTATAGTAACCCATCCATTATTTAAATGTTGAAGTTTTAAGTGGGTTAAAAACTTTAGCAGACTTACATAAATAGGATTTAGCAACACAAGTGTTAATTTAAAAAAACTCTAAAGCATTTACAAATAATCTGGTTGAACAGTCAGGGAAAGTTATGTGCACTATACTTTAAAATGTTATTTACATCAGACCATTACTCTTGTGAAAATTTTCCCTAAAAAGTTAAAAAAAAAAAAAAGGAGAATTTACCTGTTCTAACTTAGCAAAGAAGGATCATAAAAGGAAAGGTAAAGAAAGAACAAAACTATCTCTTAATAGAAACCCCACACATCCCTCTTCAGTTGGATTTCACTCTATGAAACCACCTGTAACTCCTAATAGGCTCATATATCAAGTGTCAAGATAATGTGATAAAAGACCTTGTCAGATAAATTACTGGCCTCAAGTGAACTTGTTTTTTTGTTTTGTTTTTTTGAAATGTTTTCCCACCTTGTGTTTCTGGCTTGGATTGTTTTGGGACTCGTGCAATTAATTGGAAGGGCACTCTTTGTAGGCACAATTCCCATTTTATGTGGAATAAAAGGCAGAAAATGTGTCAGGAAGAAGGGGTGGTGGTTTCTCTGGTAGTGTGAAATGCAAAGGAAGGACAACAGCACATTTGGAATGGGCACCAAATGACAGCTGTCTGGCAATACACCAGGGGCAGCCAACACTTTGATAAGCTAAACATACCTGTTTATCACCCCCCAAAAGGGCTAGAAGTATTCCAATACCCCCTAGGTATTTTGATATATGCCAAACTGTCACACACAGCAGCTAGGAACTGCAAACATTAGGCAGCCGCACCCTTTTTAATTACATAATTCACTCTATGACCATGTGCAATTTATAGTAACAATAATGTTCATGCCTAGGCAATGTATTTGAGGGTTAAGAAAAAGCAAAATGTGCCACAGATAGAAACCTATTCCCATATAACTGGTCTTCATGCTTTCAAGTGGCTCTAATATACCTTGGATACTAAGCCAAGCCATGCAAAAGCAAAGAGTACACACTTTTCATTAACACTGGTATCTCATTTCTAAACCACTGACTCAAAGTTGCCATAAAAACATAACACAAGTACTGAAAGCATACATTTGAGGGTTCATGGATTTTTTTAAAAATGCATTTCCCTCATCTATGTTCACCAGTCTTTTAATACCTTGGCTACAAGGCATATCAGAGAAAGGGAGGTTAAGTGGGGGTAATGTCTAAGGAACATATGTAATTCTGGAAATAGGAAAAGTGTTCCAGAAATGGGATGAATGTGCCAGCAATAAGCATAGTTCATTTCATTTGAAAATTCAGTTAAGGAGCCCATAAACAGTCCCAAACCATAATGTTATCACCTGCATAATTTACATAAACATTAACACACTTGCACTTTATAGACAAGACACACTTCTGTAAACATGGCCACTGGGGGAGGGAGGCTCCCTACCTCACTCATGATTAAGAACATGTAATCATTATATTAAATAAAATTAAGTTTCAAAAGATTTCAAACCTGACCAATAATTAAGCTTCATTTCCCCCATGTTTAACAACATTTAAGCATTTATTCTAAAAATGTCACCTAGGATGGTTTCAGGGTTAGATGCTAGAACCACAACTGGCAATGACAGCAACTCCTCGCTAGCTGGCACAGACTTATAATTTTAGTACAAAATAAAAAAAATACAGAAACTAGGTCAATTTGTTAGCTACATATTTACAGATAATTACATGATTTTTCACTCACAATTGCTAAAAACTATGAGTGAAAGGAAACTGTGCAGGTTGAATTACCCGTACTTTGAGGGGAATTCTTGGGCATCAAGATACCCTTTTTCATTCATCCGGAAGTCTCATCCTTACTCCACTTTTTTATGGCAACTACCTACAGATGTTCAGATTAGTATTGTCCAGTGGGCATTCTTCTGTTTGAGAAGATTAACCTTTTTCTCTACTTAAAGAAGAACCCCTTGTATAATTAAAAACAAAGAATACAAACAGACACACAAATCTCTGAAATTTCAAAGTTTGGGTTGCTGGGAAACATTAACAGTGATGGTGACAAAGCACATGCCTCCTTAGTTTTAATTCTCTGCCTCTCTTTTTTTAAAAATATATCTATCTTTGGGTGGGTGGGAAGTGCAAGTTTAAGAAACTTACAACAGGCAGATAAGGTGCAAAGTTATATATTTGTTATGATCTGAAGAGTACCATTAGGCCGAATAGGTTCTATTCCCTTGTACAAGTGAAATTTTGGAAATCTGAATATAAACAAGGAAAAAAATGAGTCAATACAACTCAGTAGAAAATACAAATGCACAAAAAAGGAAGAGTTCTCAGCTTCACTTTTTTCTAGACAGTGTTTAATAAAACTTACTTCTTTACAAATTAATAGTCATTTCCAATGCAGATCTACTGTAGTGATTGCATAAAAGTGCAGCTAACATAACCAGACACAGCAAAACAGACTTCAATCAGTAGTCCTTGCATTTAAAAGGCAAGTATGCTAAGTGTACAGCACACTCTTCATCATGTAAGGAATTTAAGGATGGGAAATTTCCAGTTCTTAACAATTAAGAATGATCAAGTGCCTTTTAAAAGGCAATGCTATACCTAGGTGGGTATAGTATCATGTCTGATGGGGGAGAGCAAAATGGAGAATTTCTCTTCAATAATGATCTATATTTTGGTAAGCAGCACAAAGATGACAGCCCATGTACTGATTTTATTCCTTAAAGAAGGCTCTAAAATAATGAGAATCTCTTCTTCCAATACTATAGAAGATTCACACTTACACACCTTAAATAAATTATTTTCTGACTTGAATACACACTAGGACACTTCACATTTTGAGCATGGGACAAAATGCAGAACTGTATAAACCTCCAAGGGTGCTGTGTTGGGCCAAATCTCTGCTTGAATAGTAGTGGCTCAGAAGGGGTGGAAGGTGCACAAAGAACTTACTATTAGCAAGCAAGAAGAGGCAGCTAAAAGGAGAAAGTCCCTCACACCATATCCTTTGCTCCCAGTGGCCATTTCCTGTTGATTTTATGCTTTAGGAGTTCCTTACATGCTTTCGTAGTAATTCCTCTGTTGGCTGTTCTGATCCTCAGCAAAATAAATAATTGTTACTATTAATGGACTAAAAATGAGTAAGAGGATCAATGGCATCACAACTAAGAAATACATGCATAAAGTACATAAAGACTGTGTGACTTATTGGTTCTTTTTATCATCTTTGCAGAGGAATCACCACCAGTGTTCTTCCTTTCCACAGTTCATTTCTCTCTGCATCATTTACATTTTAATTGCAGCATGACACAAACTCACAAAAACACTAGTTGGCTCCTTCCCCAGAACAATTTTACTGCACTGTAACTTACGGGTCCATATTTTACTTAACCTTCTTTCCACTCACACAAGTGCTAAGAGGGAATTAAAAAGGGAAAGACTGCACAAATGTTCATCTTCTCATAAATATCAACCCAAAGTACTCAACTCTTCTTTAAAAACACATGCATTCTGGCCATAATTGAGGACTGAAATAACAAAACCAAACAAAAACAACAGAACCTTATTAAGTGCCCTGATGGAAATGTACAGTATGAGTTACATCCACCCATTTATACACACATATAGACACTCATATGTATATACAATATATACATACAAATGATAATAGCTATACCAAAAACGTGCATATTTAACACAGTTTTTAAAAGCCAGTAGATCATGGTATAATACAATTTATTTCCACTAGTGAATGGCACAAATGGAGAAATGCAAAGGAGGTGTTTCAAGTACAATAAAGTCATTTTTCACAGGTGAAAATAAATAGTATTATTCCAGTGTCTAACACAATGTATTCTATAAAAGTTTAAAATACCAGACATTTAGCACTTACAGAAGCAAAAAGTCTGCCTTATGGTTTGAAAAAAACACAAGAGTTTTCAATTTTTGAAAAGGCAGTGAAAAAAAATTGGTGGAAGTAGGAGGGGAATGTCTAGGACAGTTTTTTAGTGTTTTGAATGATGTTTACATGATGTTCAGTCAAAAATCATAATGACTATGCCAAGAAGTTCAATTTACCAATAAATTCTTGACTTAAAAGTACTAAGCATATTACACCTGTGAGTATGACTTCAAATGCAGGACTATTTGCCTCAAAAGAATGGCATCTCCGAATGAAAATATAAACATTTTTTAGCTAACATTATCTATCTAATGAAAATGCTTTCAGATACTCTAATTTGGGGATAGAGTTGAGTTTAAAAGAGGAGAAAAAAATATGTGCAAAGGGGAGGGAATCTAATTAGGAATAAAATGTTTCAAGGTATTTGAGGCTTTGCATTTTTAAAATGTTAGCCCAAAACAGGGAGAAGGGTGAACACAAGAAAACTTTCACTGCCAGGCTCTGGATACCAGATATAGCATCTAAAACTTCTGATATGCTACATAAATTTCCCATACTTAAAATTTTCTTACACACACACACACACACACACACACACACGTATGTATATATAAGTGAACACCAACACCAGGGAGGAGGTAGTGTTAATTTGATCAAATGTTGACATTTGCACACTGATTCAGAAAGTGCTTGCTCTTTCCTTAGGATAACTCATCAAAACCTTTCAAATTTTCCTGTTACCAGTTTCACTATGTGATGATTCCTACCATGTATGAGATCCCTCAGAAGTTAGATCTCATAAACAAATGAACCAATTTGAATCATTTTTGCAGACTACATATATTTTTAATTAAGGTTAGTTTAATGGCATAATCCAGGTATAGTCATAACTTACATATAAAACTGGTTGCCATACAATTAAATTACATACAAAGCCCTACTGGATAGACACTTGGGAGTCAATATTCAATCACTCTTTTATAAGTACATATGATCTCAATGAATTTAAGTGACTCAATTTGACTATGTGAAGTTCACAACTGGACTTTAAAATGTATCACTGGTAGTATTTTGGATTTAAAAGAATTTTGTATGCAAATCTGATCTGCTTTGCATCACAGGGCTAGATCTATGAGGGGTGAGTTTAAAGGTATTCTATATTTGGGGGAATTTTGTTAAATTCTGCAGCTCTTTTTATTTTCCTCCAAATACTTGCTTGAAAGACCTTAAAATATCTAAATGGGGGGAAAATTAGCAAGACTAAAAGTCCTTTTCATTAGATGGAGCAAATATACATATGTACCTAAAAACTGGTGATCTAGAGCAGAGCCTAGAGGACAATAATACATCAGTGTACTACTTGAAGCACTGTCTAGAAGTGTGTGTGAACTCCACTGTGATTTGATTTTTAAAAGACTTATACTAAAATATTAATTTTTCTTCTCATTTCCCTTCAAATCAGTGTCAGAAATTCCTAAAGGGGGGATTCATGGAAACTGGACTGATAACTACCCAGGGAAGACTTAAAATTTGGTTGAGAAAACCAAGACTACATCAGTGACATAATTTGGTCACTAGTTTGGTCTAGGTGAAAAGCATTTTGAGGGACTTGCAGAGTTCAACCTTGGAGCCCTCTGACTACATGAAAAGCAGGATGCAGAGTTAGCAGCAAGTCTTTCAAGGTAACTGGGGAGTGGGCAGGACATCAACTTGTAAGAAATTCTGATCTGTCACAGAAAGGATATTTTTTTTTCTTCAAGTCATATTCACAGCTCCAATTCAACTTCCATACAAGCAATGGAATACCAAATAACATCTGACTTTCAACATTGGGTTGATCCTTCATTATAAAACAAAACACAAAACAAAACAAAACAAAACATGACCCCCCAACTCCACCCCCCCAAAAAAAAGAAGTTAGCTTTTGTCAAGAGATTCCCTGACCACTATAACTTTTATTTATTTATTGTTATGTTTTTTTCATTTAGCAAACTTCCAAGTTCCTTTCAGTAGTACTTTAGCTCTGAGGCTTGAGACTTCTGGAAGTGGTGTTTCTTACTGTGTGATGTTAACCAACTGGTCACTAAGTCTCAATGAACTAGAAGTTTGTAAAGTACTGCAGCAACAAAAACAGCAATTAAAAAATAAGAGGACCTGCACATGCAGCAAAATCTACAGTGGTGATGAGGATTAGTCAGCAGCTGGTAGTCATTGGCTCAGTGACTCCTGGTTCACTATGGCAACTAACATTTAAATAATTGACTATTCTACTTGTAAACAGGAAATCCCATAAGCCAAAAGGGGATAATCAAATTCTGTCTATGTAGTGTGATGAGTATTCCAATAGATGGCAGTTTGCAAATATGGCATCATTCAAATACCTCTGGCATTTGATTTGTATTGGCTATGTCTTTATTTTTGCACAAAGTAAAAGTACTGTTTAAGGTCTTGGAACTTACAGAGCTTAGCTAGGATGATATGTCACAGTATAAGCAACAAAATGTCAGGATATATAGATTTCTTTTCCTTACTAGGTTGCTGGACATACTTATCAGATAAACTTTCTAGGGACCCTCTCACCCTGCTGGTCTACCCCTTTGAAGGCTCACAGGTTTGTTAATGCAACCCTTACACAACTTGTGATTACCTTAAGCAACTTCATCTTACTGTGACACAAAGAAGGCACAACTGAATGAACAAAAATCATTGACAAACTTACAAAGCTTTCAGAAAAAGAAGTAAGTTATTTTCTACCATCTGAAATGATCAATACAATCCCTTAGTGTTTGTGGATTTCTGCTTTTTTACACCAAATGAGGCTGAGAATTCAGACCAATTTAACAAAGAAAATACCCTGGTGGGGGTTGCAGTTGTGTTCCAATAATACCATGTTTCAGCATAGGCTGCCTGCTGTCAGTGGCTCATAAGAACTTGGAAAATGGAAGAATAATTAGATCTTCTCAAAAACTCTTAGGATATGGACACTCTCAAGTGATGACTCAAGCCACTTTGCTGTATTTTATTTCTGCAGTGTTCAGAAAATACCCCCTCTATCTAGTCAATTTCTTTTTACCACATGCATGACATATTTAGTATCAATACCCCTTTTCAAAATTTGCCCCAGTTAAAAAAAACAAACAAACAAAAAAAAAAAACAAAAAAAACCACACACACAAAAAACCCGGCAGCCAAATTCTATGACATCCCAATTAGTAAACACAAAACAGAATGCTTTACAAAAATGAATAAAATATACCATATGCACTCAGCTCCCACACTGTAGTACCCAAGTGAGGAGACTGCTGTGACGATGTCTGTAGGCAGTTTCTTTTGGCAGACAGCTCCAGCGGAATTGCCACTCTCAATTTTAAGTTATGTATAAGACATGTGTGACCCATTTGATATTTGTGAAGTGACACTCGTGCTTCTGCTCATGCCCTGCTCCGTCCGTCCCCCAGAAGCTGTCCGCCTCAAAGCCTGGGGGCTATTGCGGACTCCCATACTGCTACCGCGGGGTACCCCTTGCATTGGACCTGAAGGGTGACCCCATGGCTGGGGTCCACCTTGCATTGGATGGCCCCAAGCTTGTGGTGGGCCACCCATGGGATGACCCCAGTGAGGTCCTGGACCCCCAGTAGGATTGTGAGACCAACCGGAAGCTCCCGGGTAGCTGTGGCTGAATGCCTCAGGGGAGAGGTTAGAAAGGACCATGTTACTAAAACCTAGTCTCATGCTTTCAGAGTCAAAAGCTTCAATTTCTCTAGCTTGACGCTCCAACAGGCTCCGTATTCGTTCTGTTCGTTCATTCTGCAAAGCCAACATTTCTTCTTCAATCTGTTGAGAGTTGGAAAAGGGAAGCAAAAAGAAGGCCAATTTATTTTTTAAAAATCTATAAACTAAAAAGCAATTAAGTGTTCAGCTTAGAAGTAGCTATTTTATGGATGTATACTTAAAATCTCAAGAGATGTACTGTAAAAATGACTTATAAATGTTATTTCTAAAACATGTAAAATCATGTTCTTAAAAACAAAGGCAATAACCTCTATTGAAATAATAAATTAAGACAATTATCATGGATGGCTGCTACATCCATCAGGTAAGAAGTTGTTGGAAAAAGCAAAAGAGTGAGGGGAAAACAGCTTTATCAAATATCAGATACCATAATGTCACTCCAATAAAATAAGTATTGGTGGAGGAATAGACAGATTGATGAAATAAACAGAATGAATTCAGATCCTAGTTTGTAAGTTTTTAACCTAGGACAGGGCTGGGGATGTAGCTCAGTGGTACAGCACCCATCTAACATTCATGAGGCTGAGTTCATTCAATCCTCAAGGGGTGGGGGTGGAGGGAGAAAGATGCAGGACAGGACAAAGCAGTGGTTAATTCAGTGGAGATAAGACAAAAACAAATAACACAGAAAAACTAGCCAACCATCATAATCAGTTATGGGAACCTTGAAAGTATTATAAGTAAGTAAATAATTTATACAGAAAAATACAATAAAATCCAATTAAAAAAATTGTAGTCATAGATGGACAGAATGCCTTTTAAAAATTTCTTTTTTATTTTTATGTGGTGCTAAGGATTGAACTCAGTGTCTCACACATGCTAGGCAAGCGCTCTGCCACTAAGCTACAGCCCCAGCCCATAAAGTTCAATTTTTAAAAGTTGAAGGAAGAGGAGTGCAGTGGTACATGTGTATAATTTCAGTGGCTCAGGAAGCTAAGACCTTAAGCAACTTCACAAGACCCTGCCTCAAAACAAATAGAAAAATCAAGTAAAAGAGAGGGAAATAAAAATGACACCATGATGATACAATCAGCCAATCCAGAATTTAGACATTTCTACAGCACATGATTCAATCCATAATTAAAATAAGAGAGAGGGTACTGATAGAAACTAGAAAGTTTAAAAGGCAATTAGCCAAATGTAATGTATGGACTTTGGGTTTTAATCCAAATAAACCAACTGTAAAGAAGACTGTTTTGCACGCATGATCGCCCACACCTATCATCTCAGCAACTTGGGAGGCTGAGGTAGGAGGATCACAGATTCAAGACTAGCCTCAGCAACTCAGCAAAGCCCTCAGCAAAATAAAGGGTTGGGGATATGGCTCCATGTTAAAACACCCAGGGTTCAATCCCCAAAACTGAAGGAGAGGGGGAAAAAGACTTTTTTGAGCTAATAGGGGAAATTTAGATATGAACTACAAAGTTGTTATTAATTTTGTTAGATATCACAATGGAATTATGGTTATTAAACTTAATTAATGTGAGGTCAAAAAGTTCTGTCAATATTTAGGAGTGAAATGAAGTTATCCTGGGATGTTTAAAGAAAAAAAAAAAAAAACAAAACTCTAGACATTGTCTAAAAAGGCAGGGGTGAGAAAAAATTAGGAAAATATTAATGATTGTTGAAGGTGTGTGATGTGTGTGATGAGTTTTTAGGAACCTCATTGTACTGGTCTTTCTACTTTTGTGTATGTTTGAAATTTTCCATGGTACAAAGTAAAGGAGCACCAAATTATTATTTTGTTTTGTTTGGTGCTGGGGACTGAATCCAGGGACTCCCACATGTTAAGTACATGCTCTACCACTGAGCTACAATCCCATCCCAAATTATCAGGTTTTAAGGCGTTTGAGGGAGTAAGTCAACAGTCATTGTTCTCTACAGGAATCTTGTTGAACAAATATGTTTGGTTTTTAAGTATCAAGCTTATAAAAGTGTGCTTTAAAAAATATACATCTTAACATAGAAAGCACATACAATATAAAATTGGAATAGAATATAATAACACATAACAGATTTATAGGCATAAGATGGAATCATTTACATTATATGGGAGTGTTAAAGAGCAAAGAAATCTTCTCAAAAAAGATGGTTTATACACTTAATTTTGAAGGAAGAACAGAAGGTAACTAGATGCACAAGGCAGACAAAAGGTATTTTTATCACAGGAAAGGTAGAAAGGCATAGAGAAATAATAAGAAGGGCCTGGGAAAGTATAAACAGGTCAGAAGGAATTGGAGTAAGAAGAGTTGAAGAATTAAGCTGGACACAGTAGCAAGCACATCTGTGATCCCAGCAACTGGGAAGGAGAACTATGCAAGAGGATTCCAAATTTGAGCCCAGCCTGGGCAACTTAGGGAGACCCTGTCTCCAAAAGGAAAAAAAAAAAAAAGATTGAGGATGATGTAGCTCAGTGGTAAAACACTACTGGGTTCAAATTCTAGTACCTCAAAAAAATAAATAAATAAAGAGTTTGAAGATTTGTATTCTAAGTATAAAAGTGTTAATAAAATAGGTTTAGAAAGGCATTTCATATGAAAGTTGAAGGAGGAAATAGATTAACGTGAATTTTTCTGAGAGAAAGATATTAAATTGTTAACTGTGGTAATTTCTCAGTGGTGGAATTAAGGATAAATTTTAATTTCTATTTATGTTTCTCAATATTTGCCAAATTAAAAAAAAACATCCAGGGACAGGGATGTAGTTCACAGACCACTTGTCCCAAGTTCAACCCTGATATTCTCCATTTCCACACAACTGAATTTGTAAAATAATTTTCCCATTTTTTAAATATTTCTGTAAAATACCCAATTCATACAGAATTAAATTTATACATCTTTAAGGATTCAAGCTTTTGTTTTAAATAAAAACCTCAAAAATAGGGGCTGGGGTTGTGGCTCAGTGGTAATATGCTTGCCTAGCATGGGTTGAAGCAGTGGGTTTGATCCTCAGTACCACATAAAAATAAATAAATAAATAAAATTAAGGCATTGTGTCCATCTACAACTAAAAAAAATTTTTAAAAACTCAAAAATTCATTCACTAAAATATTTATCTTAATTCAAGATATAATAAATGATGAGAATGTGGTAAGCATATAAATGATCTGAACTTCCTGCATTATCTGAAGGGAACTCAAGATAAAATAAAACCAATGGTACAGAACAGAAAACACAGAGACAAACGCACACATCTACAATCATCTGATCCTTGACAAAGGTGCCAAAAACATACACAGGAGAAAAGGATTTTTTTAACATATGGTGCTAGGAAAACTGGTTATCCATATGTGGAAGACTAAAAGTAGAACCTTATCTCACTCTGACACAAAATGGATCAAAGACCTAGGAATTAGCCCAGGAACTATGCAAGTCCTAGAAGAAAACATAGTGCCCACACTCCAGCATAGAGGCACAGGCAACAACTTTCTCAATAGGACTCCTACCACTCAGGAAGCAATGCCAAAGTTAATAAATGGGATGGCATCAAATTAAAAAGCTTCTGCACAGCAAAGGAAACAATTTGGAATGTGAAGAGAGAACTTACAGAATGGGAGAAAATCTTTGCTACTATTCTTCTGACAGATTTATATCTAGAATATATAAAGAATGCAAAAACAATAACAAAACCCCATATAACCCAATTAATAAATGGGCAAATGAATTAAACAGACACTTCTCCAAAGAAAAAATACAAATGGCCAATAAATATATGAAAAAATGTTCCATATCATTAGTAATTAGGGAAATGCAAATCAAAACTAAAACTGAAATTTTATCTCACACCAGTGAGAATGGCAGCCATCGAGAACACAAACAATAATAAATGCTGGAGAGGATGGGGAAAAATGGAACACTTTTACACTGTTTATGTGACTGTAAATTAGTACAGCCACTACAGAAATCAGTATAGATATTTCTCAAAAGAGTAGGTACGGAACCACCGTATGACCCAGCTATATCACTCCTCAGTATTTATCCTCAAGGATTAAAATCATTATACGATAGTGATACATGCATAACCATGTTTATAGCAGCACAATTCAAAAGAGCCAAACAAGAAACCAGTGTAAGTGTTCATCAATGGATGAATGGATAAAGAAAATGTGGTGTATATACACAATGGCCTTTTATTTGGTCATAAAGAAAATGAAATTGTCATTTGCAGAAAAATGGATGGAACTTGAGACCATTATATTATGGGAAATAAGCCAAAATTAGAAGGTCAAGTAAAGATTGTATGTTCTCTCTCCTGTGGAAGCTTAGAGGCAAAAGGCAGGGAGGGGAGGTTGGTGGGGTGGACAGGGATCTCATGAAAATCAAAGGGAGATCAGTAGAAAAAAGGGACGGGGGCAGAGGAGAGGGAAGAAGTGCTGGTGATACTGGCCAAATTATATTGTGTGCATGTACAAATATGTTACAACAAATCCCATCACATGTACCACTATACTGTGTCAATAAAAAATGTGAAGAGGAAAAACAATAAACAAATTAATGCTTATGAACATTTACCCAAAAAGTATTGTTTCAATTTTATATGCTGCTAAGTTTTGTCATACTTTTTTTTTCCTTTCTTTTGGCAGTGCTGCGGATCAACCTAGGGTCTTGAATATGCCAATTTTTTCAACTAAATAAAATTCAAAACTAAGATTTGTGATAGGTTGTGTCAATCTTTACTTCTTTTAAAACATGTTATTTATTACTACAAACTAGGTAAGTGGTTTCCCTAAGCAAACTTCTGAGAGGTGCTCCCAACCTATCTTCTTAGAAACCAATTATGATCTTTTTGTGTGAATATTTTCATTTTCAAAAAGAAAGATCTTGTAAGATATTCCAATTATTAATTCTTACTTACCAAAATGTTGATACTAAATAAAGTATTGGGAGAAAATTAAATGAGAAAATAATAGTTAAAAAAAAGGCCATCTAGCAGGGCATGGTGGTGCATGCCTTTAATCCTAGCAACTCAGGAGGCTGAGGCAGGAGGATCATCAAGTTCAAAGCCAACTTCAGCAATTTAGCAAAACCCTATCTCAAAATAAAAAATAAATAAATAAATAAAGGAGGCGGCTCAGTGGTTAAATACCCTGGTTTAAATACCTGGTACAAAAAAAAAAAAAAAAAAAAAATCTGTACTTTGAAAATACTACTACCTTTCACTTGTGTAAGATTCACATGAAATTTAATGTTTATAATTATGCTGTTACCTAGCTGAAAACAATGTAAACGAAGGATGAGAAAAACTGAAGTAAGATTTCATGTATACCTAAGTCTCTCTTTGTTAGTATCTCAACTTAAAGGAACAGTTTTTGGTTCACTTGGAAACTTAAAGTAATCTTCAAACAGAATTATTACATTCACTAACATTCACTCTAGTTCTACTTCTATTTATTTTCAGATGACTATGTATCTGTATGAATAGTAAATACAAAGTACAGAAAATATAGCTCTTATGATCTGTCAAAGTATGGAGGGGGAGGATTAAGCCCAGGGCCTTTTGAAAGCTAACTACACAGTCTACTGCTGAGCAATACCCTCAGCCCCAATTTTTCAGAAGTTTTGTAGATAGGGTTCATAGTCTTGGCAAATGTCAACTGACCTCAGACTGCTTTGAAATCATGTACTTTTCACTTGATATGTAAACAGCCCTACAAATCGAGTAACATCTCAAAGCACTATAGATTTATCATTTTTTTTGTTCTTTTAGGCTTCTAAATACTAAAGTATTCTGTATTTTTCCATTATCAAAGTAATATAAATCACATTTAGGAAAAATAAGAATCAATCTATCATACAGCCACTACCAATATTACCAATATTACTTTAAGTATAACTTGGTTTTCTACTTTATTCAAATATCAAAAGCATTTTCCCATGTTAACACTTTTTTTTAGTATCAGGGACTAGACCCAGGAACACTTAATCACTGAGCTACACCCCTAGCCCTTTTTATATTTTATTAGAGACAGGGTCGTGCTAAGGTGCTTACGACCTCATTAAGTTGCTAACTAAGTTAAGTTGATCACCAAGTTGAACTTGTGATCCTCCGGCCTCAGCCTCACGAGCCGCTGGGATTACAGGCATGTACCATTGCATCCAATCCATGTTAATACTTTCTTGAAGGCTTTACTTAAATGACTGAGTAAGACTTTATTTCAGGAACTGGGGATACAGCTCAGTGACAGAGCAAGTGCTTATTAGCATGTGCAAGATGTGCAAGGACTTAGGTTTAATCTCCAGAACTGGGGGGAAATAAAGGTTTTATTAGTGGCTTAGCCATATTTACTTAATTAATTAAATTATACTTCTACTTTAGATGGCTAAGTTATTTTAAGCTAGTATAAAATATGTTACACATATTTGCATATTATTTCCCCATTCTTTTAACTTCTTTTTCTTAAAATAATTGCTAAGTTTTAAATTCCTAACATTGTATAGGCTCAATATACACCTTGAAATTGCTTTCCAAGGTGCACTGATAAAGTACGATAGTGCCACTGTATATTCATCAGTGGATTTTTTTTTTGTTTTTAATATCAGAGATTGAACTCAGGGGCACTGAACCACTGCCCAGCTCTATTTTGTATTTAATTAGAAATAGGGTCTCACTGAGTTACTTAGCACCTTGCTTTTGCTGAGGCTGGCTTTGAATTTGCTATCCTCCTGCCTCAGCATCCTGAGCCACTGGGATTAAGGCATGAGGCACCATGCCTGGTTTGGATATTGGTTTTATGCTCACATTTTATTAGACTTTTCTAACATGGAAGAATTTTTTTATGTATTAAAATAAGACCTTACTGAAAGTGCTAGTTGACCTTTAACTCTGAAACACTAGGTGGAGCTAAAGTTAAAACCATATTTGGAATAGTACCTATTTTTCACACTACCATTTCTAAAATACCATAGGGAATTTTCCTTCAAGTGATAATTAATAAAATATGAAAGTTGAAACCTGACAGATTTTTTAGAGGCGTGTATCTTTCAAAGAAGCTGGTAATAAAAACAGCTGTGCCAGAGAAATAGTAATATCCTGGTACAGTTTTTATGTTATCTTCTGATATCAGTTAAAAAATAAATTTAAGAGAAAAATAAAAGAAAGAAAGGGGCTGGGATAGTGGTAAAGCCTGCAATTCCAGCTATTTGGGAGGCTGAGGCAGGAAAATCAAGAGTTCAAGCCAAGCTGGAAGCAGTGGCACATACCTGTAATCCCACAGGTTCGGGAGGCTGAGATGGGAGAATCTCAAGTTCGAGGCCAGCCTCAGCAATTTAGCAAGATCTTAAGCAACTTAGTGAGACCCTATCTCAAAATAAAAACAAAATGGGCTGGGGATTTATAGTTCAGTGATAAAGCGCTCTGGGTTCAATCCCCAGTACAAAAAAAAAAAAGAAAAGTTCAAGGCCAGTCTGGGCAACATGGTGAGACTATCTCAAAACCGAAATCCAAACCAACAAAAAAAGAAACAGTAACATCTTGTTTTGGCGCTTTTAAAAAGAGATAGGGGCTCAAGTTGTGGCTTAGTGGTGGAGCACTTGCCTAGTATGTGTAAGGCACTGGGTTGATAAAATAAAGGTCTATCAACATCTAAAAAATTTTTTTAAAACAAGGAGATACATTTAAGGGGACTGGATCAGTGATATTGCACATGTCTCACATAAGTGAGGCCTTAGGTTCAATCCCTAGTACTATCACCGCTAACAAAAAATACATAGATTTTTAAATTTAATAAAACTTCTATTTTTATCACAAGAATTACAGGAAATAGAGGAAAATCTACAGGCTTATGATCCACAAACAGTGACAACTTTAGGAGGACCAACAGTTAAGTACTAACAATGTCGAAGGACTTGAGACTATACCAGCTGTTGGGAACTTAAGAATTCTGGGGGCATGGCTCTTAGAGAGAGAGGCTCGGTTTTTGAATTGGAAGTGGCAGCCATCGGTAGGGAATGCCGGAGTTGGTGAGAGGAGTCAGCGCTTGAAGAGGTGGATCACACTGGACTTTTGTTTGAGTGGTGAGGACTCTGTGGTGTGGGTGAGGAAGTCAATAGTAAAAACAATGGCTGACCTTAGTATATTAACATCTACTACTGAGAGGACTAGCTTGGCAGACTCTTCCATTTTGGATTCTAAAGTTACTGAAAGTTCCAAGGAATACTTATTTGTTAGATCTACTTCATGTGTTGAAGGAAATTAAGGTGCCCTGTATAAAGATGGACTCAGTGGAAGAATTTGAAGGTTTGGATTCCCCAGAATTTGAGAATGTATTCGTAGTCATAGACTTCCAGAATTCTGTCTTTAATGACTTATACAAGGCTGATTGTAGAATTATTGGACCACCAGTTGTATTAAACTGTGCACAAAAAGGAGAGCCTTTGCCATTTTCATGTCGCCCACTGTATTGCACAAGCATGATGAATCTCGTGTTATGCTTTACTGGATTCAGGAAGAAAGAGGAACTAGTCAGACTGGTGACATTGGTTCATCATATGGGTGGAGTTATTCGAAAAGACTTTAATTCAAAAGTTACACATTTGGTGGCAAATTGTACAGAAGGAGAAAAATTCAGGGTTGCTGTTAGTCTGGGTACTCCAATTATGAAGCCAGATTGGATTTATAAAGCATGGGAAAGGCGGAATGAACAAGATTTCTGTGCAGCAGTTGATGACTTTAGAAATGAGTTTAAAGTTCCTCCATTTCAAGATTGCATTTTAAGTTTCCTGGGATTCTCAGATGAAGAGAAAACCAGTATGGAAGAAGTGACTGAAATGCAAGGAGGTAGCTGTTTACCTGTTGGAGATGAAAGATGCACTCACCTAATAGTTGAAGAGAATACAGTAAAAGAACTTCCATTTGAACCTTCAAAGAAACTCTATGTTGTCAAGCAAGAGTGGTTCTGGGGAAGCATTCAAATGGATGCTCGTGCTGGAGAAACTATGTATTTGTATGAAAAGGCCAATACTCCTGAACTCAAGAAATCAGTTTCACTGCTTTCTCTAAGTACCCCAAATAGCAATCGCAAAAGACGTCGTTTAAAAGAGACTCTTGCTCAGCTTTCAAGAGAGATAGACATGTCACCTTTTCCACCACGAAAGCGTCCATCAGCTGAACATTCCCTTTCTATAGGGTCACTCCTAGATATTTCCAATACACCAGAGTCTAGCATATACTATGGAGTTATTTCAGGTACCCTTGGAAGAGGAAGGACAGCGTGGTGGGCCTATTCTTGCACCAGAAGAGATTAAGACTATTTTTGGTAGCATCCCAGATATCTTTGATGTACACACTAAGATAAAGGATGATCTTGAAAACCTTATTATTAATTGGGATGAGAGTAAAAGCATTGGTGACATATTTCTTAAATATTCAAAAGGTTTGGTAAAAACCTACCCTCCCTTTGTAAACTTCTTCAAAATGAGCAAGGATACAATTATTAAATGTGAAAAACAGAAACCCAGATTTCATGCATTTCTCAAGATAAATCAAGCTAAACCAGAATGTGGACGGCAAAGCCTTGTCGAACTTCTCATTCGACCAGTACAGAGGTTACCCAGTGTTGCGTTACTTTTAAATGATCTTAAGAAGCATACAGCTGATGAAAATCCTGACAAAAGTACTTTGGAAAAAGCTATTGGATCACTAAAAGAAGTAATGACGCATATCAATGAGGATAAGAGAAAAACAGAAGCACAAAAGCAAATTTTTGATGTTGTTTATGAAGTAGATGGATGCCCAGCTAATCTTTTATCTTCTCACCGAAGCTTAGTGCAACGAGTTGAAACAATTTCTCTAGGTGAGCAACCCTGTGACAGAGGAGAACAAGTGACTCTCTTCCTCTTCAATGACTGCCTCGAGATAGCAAGAAAACGACACAAAGTTATTGGCACTTTTAGGAGTCCTCATGGCCATGCCCGACCTCCAGCTTCTCTTAAGCATATTCACCTAATGCCTCTTTCTCAGATTAAGAAGGTGCTGGACATAAGAGAGACAGAAGATTGCCATAATGCTTTTGCCTTGCTTGTAAGGCCACCAACAGAGCAGGCAAATGTGCTGCTCAGTTTCCAGATGACATCAGATGAACTTCCAAAAGAAAACTGGTTAAAGATGCTGTGTCGACATGTAGCCAACACCATTTGTAAAGCAGATGCTGAGAATCTTATTTACACTGCTGATCCAGAGTCCTTTGAAGTGAATACTAAAGATATGGATAGTACATTGAGTAGAGCATCTAGAGCAATAAAAAAGACTTCAAAAAAGGTTACAAGAGCATTTTCTTTCTCCAAAACTCCAAAAAGAGCTCTACGAATGGCTCTTATGCCATCACATAGCTCAGTGGAGGGAAGAAGTCCTCCCAGCAGTGATAAACATGGAGTGAGTCATCTGCCTAGCACATCATCATTAGCAGGTATCCCATCTCCTTCTCTTGTCAGTCTTCCTTCCTTCTTTGAAAGAAGAAATCATACTTTAAGTAGATCTACAACTCATTTGATATGAAACTTAAAAAAGAAAATCTTCAGAAATATGTAAATTCATATTCAAATAAGAAACTGACTTATGGTACTTGTATTTAGCACTTGGTAAAGCTGGAAAGAAGAAAAGTAACACTAAATAAACTATACCATTTGATTTTCTTCTTGAAAGACTAAGATTTACCTCTTCCATTTCAAGTTAATTCATGTAAAAAAATATATTGATTTTGATATAATTTATCTCTTTGCTTATATTTCTTATCTGAAGACCAGTAATTTAAGTTATTCATGTTATCACTAGCTTTGTAACCCTGATAGAGTAAATAAATTTTATTGTAGGTGTTACCTGTGAATGTTTTTGTATAGTATCAGTGAATGAGTTTATGGAAGTACATATTTGTGTATCTCAATTTGTGCTGAGATTAAATAATATTACAATACTTAATGAATAAAAATCTGCATATATTTCTGATTAAAAAAAAAAAAAAAAGAATTCTGGAACACAGCTCTGAATCCTGGGTACAACTGGTATTCTACCACTTCTCATAATTTCCCAAAATACACACATACACACATGCACACTCCTTTGTATTCTAAAGGATGGAAATTTGGAGATTCTCATTCTATTCTATAATTTATCTGACAAAGAGTAAGTCATAAAAAGTAAATTTTTCAGCCTAACGTTTTCACCTATGTGGAACTGGTTTTACCTTCTGTCCCTCAGTAATCTTCCACCAATCTATGTAGTTTCAGGTCAAGGATGTATAAGTAAAATATATATTCCTGATCCTTTGTCCCTGCCTCTCCCAGGCAATTACTGCAGTTCCTTTTCTTCACTATTCAAGTCTTTATCCAATCTCTTTAGGTAGAGCTAGGTACACAAAAGAAGTGAGGAACATGGAGACAGAGCTGCTACTCTCACAATTCAATTGTTTTCCCATAACCTTAAATTCTTTCTCTAACAACTACTACTAAATTGTATCCCCTGATTTTTAGAACTCATCATTTATAAGGTTCATTACTGAATCAGTCATTTTAAATAAAAATGAAAACAAAAACAGTACCAAACTAGAATTAAGGAAATAAGATATTAGGAAAGAAATGTAATATAACCTGTCAATATTAAAATGTTTTTGATAAAAGTATATACTAGGACAATTATCTTCCTTCTGTTATTTATACCTTTTGTTCTAAGAGTGCCCTGCGGAGGGAGACCCTCTGTTCAAGCTCCCGAAGCTCTCGATCATGTTGTGCCTCAGCTTGCATCTTGATTTTGCTCTGATATGCATTCAACAGCTCCAGTTCCTGCTGCAGCTGCATCTTCAAAACCTGGCATTCTGCTTCCTGTGCTTCATCCAAACGCAGCTGAAAGCAAAAGAAAACAGATCTATCCCACTGTGAGCTATCTATTCATGACTTATGGAAAGGAGAAGGAATGATAGAAAACAGTCTACTCTTTTGTATGCTATATAATTGTATGTGTCCAGGAGTAAACATCTCTGATAAAAAAGGCACAAAAACCAATGATGGTATTATGAAGACCAAGTTATCATAAGCTATTTGGAGGGTGCTTGAATAACTACATTTTTCTTATGAAAAACCTAGAATCTGATTAGGTGATATAAAACTCAATTTCTTCCTCCCTAGTGGAAATAAGTATAAGACAAAGATCAATCAACTACAGCTTACAGGCCAATCTAGGTGGCTGCTTGTTTTATGATAGCCCACAAATTATGAATGATTTTTTGGTGGGGTACAGGAGATTAAACTCATTGGGCACTTAGCCACTGAGCCACATCCCCAGCCCTTTTTATTTTTGAGATAGGGGCTTGCTAAGTTGCTGAGGCTGGCTTTGAATTTGTAATCCTTCTGCTTCAGCCTCCTGAACCACTGGGATTACAGGTGTGCATCACCACGACTAGCTATGTAAAATTTTTATATTTGGAAATGGTTATATTTTAAATGGTTATGTAAGTACTCACATAACATCCTCAACTATGCTTCCTGGTCTGCAAAGCTTAAAATATTTATTATCCGTACCTTTTAATATATTTCATATTTGCACTCAAATATGACCATTTGGATTTCCAATATACTACTACATTTTGCATACCAAAGCTTCTATTACAATCTTGTTAAGCTACTGGGCTCTGTTCTATATCAGGGAGCTGATATAGAACCTCATATCTAAATGCATCAGTGAGAATTCTATACACGTCACGACATTTCCAAGCCATGATGAAAAAAGAAAGAACATGGACTACCATTACTGTTAGTTAGCTTCAGGAGAATAATCATTTTCAACTAATATTTTAATTGCTAGGATTTTATCAGTGGTAGAAGAAAAGAGGCACCAAACTTGTCTGGCCCAAATAAAGCAAACTTACGGCCTGTGTGGAGAGCATTTCATTAATGCTGTGATCATACTGCTCAGCCAAGATGGCTAACTTGCGGGTCTGTTCCTCCTTGAGCCTTTTCAGAACAGCTTTATGCTCACTCTTTGGTGTAGTCTCCAGTAGGTGATTTCTTAATGCTTTGTACTGTCTGGTTTGGATTTTGCAGGTATCCTGAAACTGCTTTTTTATTTGGAGTTCTTTAGACTGGCAAGAAAAAAATGAATGTATGTTTTAACATACTGCATTTGGTATACCTTGTGCATACTTAAATATGAATAAAGGCTAATAAGAAAAGAGGAAAACCGAAAAGGTCAGATGATAAGGTTGCAGGTATTTTCTGCATTTGGCTATTCAGCCAAACTACTGGGTTCTATGCATTTTCACATACACACACCAAAAAAACTAATTTATCACAGGACTTTAAGCAAAACTCGTTCTTTCTTTCTTTCTTTCTTTCTTTTTTTTTTGTGGTGCTAGGGATTGAACCCAGGGCTTTGTGCTTGCAAGGCAAGCACTCTACCAACTGAGCTATATCCCCAGCCCAAAACTTGTTATTTCACTAGTAAATTTAGTGACATGAATAAATATAAAATTAGCTTTAATGACTATGTATACTCATAACCAAAAATTAAATTTCTTCTAAAAACTTAAGTGTAATAAATAAAATATAAAAGCACTTTATTAACAAGGCAAATTTTTACCACATATCTGAGGCAGAAAAAAAATCATGTTTACTTATTTAATTTTTGTGGTTGTAGATGGACAAAATGCCTTTATTTTTATGTGGTGCTAAGGATCAAACCCAGTGCCTCACACATGCTAGGCAAGTATTCTGCCACTGAGCTACAGCCCCAGCCCTTTATTCGGCTTTTTTTTTTTTTAACCACCTGAAATACTTTGCTCCAATTTCTTTTAATGATAATCTCGACTCTTTAACTAACAGTCTATAATAAACCATATTTTTTTGTGCATTCTATGTACCAAACTTGAGGATGACTTGGAAGTCTATATTAGCAGCTGATTCATATTGTTATTATAGTTATCTTTATCTTAAGAGAATAAATTAAGTAGAAAGATACTTAGTAATGGTCTACTCTTTTGCTTTTTTTTTTGTATTGGGGACTTAACCCAGGGGTGCTTAACCATTGAGTCACATCCTCAGCCCTATTTTTGCATTTTATTTAGAGACAGGATCTCACTGAGTTGCTTAGTGCCTCACTTTTGCTGAGGCTGGCTTTGAACTCTCGATCCTCCTGCCTCAGCTTCCTGGCTGCTGGGATTATAGGTGTGCACCACTGCACCTGGTTCATTTTATTTTTTTGAGACAGGGTCTCACTAAGTTGCTCAGGGCTGGCCTCGAACTTGTAATCCTCCTGCTTCAGCTTCCCAACTCACTAGGTTTACAGGCATGTGCCAATGCGCCCAGCATTAATGGTTTACTCTGAACCACAAGCAAAACTTCAAAGTCAGCTGAGTTAATCTCTCAGAGGCTGAACAAAAGCTTTGGGGCTAAGGAGGCACAACCTTCTTTTTGGGGTGATAACAGATATGAGCTACATAAATATTTCTTTTTTTTAAATATATATATTCATTTTTTTAGTTGTCAATGGATTTTTTATTTATTTATATGTGGTGCTGAGTCTCGAACCCAGGGCCCCCCCCCCACATGCCAGGCAAGTGCTCCATCACTGAGCCACAACCCCAGCCTCAAATATTTCTGAGATTAAAAATAATTTGAGTTTAGAGACAGAAGACCATTGGTTTCAGCTTTTGGTTAATCACCAGGCAAGGTATTCTATGAACTCAGAAATGTTTTAATAAGATGAACTATACCTCTCTAAGGTATAGGGGTAGCCTATAAAAAAGAGCATATTAATTTACTATTCTAAGACAGAATCTATAGTTGAATTATTTTACCTTACTATAAATATTCACAGGTATCAAATGGATGATTCAGTATGCATGCAACAAATGCATGTGTGACCAAGTTACACATTTGTCTTTAAAGTCCTTCCCTAGAACATTAATATGAATATTTCCATATTTTTTTTACCAGTTGAGGTAACAAGTCCTAGTCATATACCTTTATTATGTGAAAGGTGAAGAAATGACTACCTAAAAATGACTCTTGGTTTAGTTATGCTTAGTAGCAATACTCTTAAATACTGTTCTTAGTTAACATAATTCTTCCAAGTACTCTAGGAGCACTTGGAACAATGAAGTTTAGACATTCTCTTTTGCCTCTGTAGCATAGCCTCTATACTTTAAAAAATTCTTATAATTTTTTCATTATTTTGGTACGTGGGATTGACTTCAGGGGGTGCTTTGCCACTGAGCTACATTCTCACTTCTAATTTTTTATTTTGAGACAAGGTCTCACTAACTTGCTGAGGTTGGCCTCGAACTTGCGATTTTCCTGTGTCAGACTCCCAAGTTACTGAAACACAGGAATGTGCCACCATGCCTGACTAAAAAATGTGTTTATTGTTGTGCAAAGAAAACTATAATCATTACATACTACTGCCTAATAAGGGGGGGAAAATCCACCCTAATTAAAATTTTTTTCTTCAACATGAGTAATATTAATGCTTTATGCCAAGAATAAACTACATCCCTCAATGGTTGATTCAAGTGAAAACAAGATAACATTACATTATTTCTACTTTGATAACACTGACAAAAAAGATCATATGGATGGTAACTTAAGAAATAGCAGAGTAGGCAATAGGTTTTTACCCCACCCATTCCATAGAAACACCCTCCCGACACACAAATCTTGGTCAACATACGTAAGTGCTAGATCTGAAGTCTCCCCCCTTCTCCATTTTAAAGTTTTACAGAAGGCTGGAAGAGGCAACCATTAAACTTAAGTAAATACAAACAGGACTAGGTGTTAAAAACTATATCAAATTGACTTGTGGAGAGAAAGTTTTATAAGAGGAAAATGGTGATTTTTTTCCCCCTACTAAAGGAAAACCTTGAGCTCATAGAGGCATCCTATTTAAAGTCTGACTATAACTGAAATATTTTTCATTTTTTATGTAGCACCTAAGAAAAATATAGACTATATTTTAATAAGTTCTCAAACTGAAAAGGTTCTAACAATAGGACACAGAGAGTCAAAACAACTATCCATCACTCAAGCCCCAGAGAAATTTAGTCATATCAGATTTATTATGACAAGAGAAAACTAACAAACTTTTAGTTAAATTTAATTCCGGTGCTACTGGCTTTAAAACCATAATTAATTTAACAGACATGTTAAATCACAGGCTAGGTATTCTATGAACACATTTAATAAGAATGTTTTAAAATTCACTGGTGAGCTAGGCACAGTGGTGCACACCAGTCATCCCAGTGGTTTGAGAAGATGAGGCAGAAGGGCCATGAGTTCAAAGCCAGTCTCACCAATTTAGTGAGGCCCTGTCTCAAAATTAAAAATAAAATGGTCTGGGGATACGGCTTAGTGGTTTAAGTGCCCCTGGGTTCAATCCCCAGTACAAAAAAAAATAAGGATTCATTTGATTCAATCTTCTATGTTCATTAAAAGTTATAAAATTTGAAAATTTCTTTAGTCTCAAATTTGGTAAAAGAGAATAGACAAGGTAGCTGAAGGGACAAGGGAAGAGAGGGAAATTATTTTTATATTCTTATATTTCATACAAATCACGTTTAGAGTAAACATTCTAAAAACTATACTACTTGGGACAACAGAGAGAAGCAGATTGCTGACATGTGAAATATAATACCAGCATAGGACATTGGGTACATGTATTTACATTGGAACTGGTGATTGAATGCTGGGGCACTTTACCACTAAGTTATATCCCCAGTCTTCTTTATTTTATTATTATTTTTTTGAGGCAGGGTCTCACAAATTGTTGAGGCTGGCCTTAGCCTACGATTCTTCTGTCTCAGTCACCTGAGTTGGTGAGATTACAGGCATGTGCCAATGTACCCAGTGGACACTGGGTATATTTAAAATGAGAATCTTGATTTTTATGTCCTGGTACTTCCCACAGTAAAGAGTTTTAGTCTCTTTTTTGTACTTTGATGAGAAATACATAAGCTAATGTCTGCAGTTAACAAGCAGTACACATTGAAACCCACTGAAGATGCTAAAAAGCAAAAAGTCTGCTCAATTTCATAGTGACTATACATCTGTCTGAGCGTTTTTCTGCTTCCATGGATGCCTTTTATCTTTTAACCCCTTCAAGAAGCTTACACTAAAGATACCTTCAAACTTTTAGGTTGTTGTCGAACTTCCATGACATGCTTTCTCCTTAGTTCTCGTTCCCTTCGCTTGTTATACTCCAGCTGGTTAGTGAGCTCAGTTTGATGCTGCAATCTGATCAACTCACAGCGCATCTTCTGAATTGTGTTAAGGTGACGAAACTCCAGTTCTTGCATGGATTCATGCTGTCGAAGTAGCATGGCATGCTCTAAGTCCTTCTGAGTCTGTCTTTTGTTTAACTCCTAATCCATAACAAAAAAGACAAAGGTATAATTTACAGTTGGTACAAGACAGAAAAAACAAAATTCTAAGAAAAAGAAACAGATGCAATTAACCCTTTGCTTCAATTATAGCTGCATAGCAAATATTAGGGTTTTGTCACACTTTTTATTTCTGAAGGTGCTAGGCATGAAACCTAGGGCCTTATGCATGCTAAGCAACTAAACCACAGACCCCCTACAGCCCAAGCCTTGTTTCACAGATTTAATGTGAGGAGGAAATAAGTTCATAAATAAAAGTTCCCAGAATACGACCCATCAATGGTGTTCAATAAATGTTATTCTTTAAAATAAGTATTTTTTCAGATCAAAAAGAACAAGTATACACATACACATTATGTAAAATTCAAACTCACCCTCGCTTAAGCCCTGCAAACCCCTCTCCCCAGAGGCCAACAGTTTGATGCATATGCTTCTCATCTTTTTTTTTTTTTTTTACTTATTTGTGACACATTCATTATTTGAAAAACATACAGTTTCAATAATATACACTTCAGACATGTTTAATTTGCTCTCATCATTTAACAGTGTAGAATGTGTGTGTGTGTGTGTATCTCCAGATCAGATCAGTACATAAAGACTCTTCTAAAAGTTCACTGAAAGTCACTGTTCCCCTACATCCCCCTGCCTTTAGGCACGAAAGATTAAACCCAGGGGCATTCTGTCACTGAACTACAACTCTAGACCTTTTGATTTTTTATTTTGAGACAGGATATCACTAGTTGTCCAGGCTGCCCTTTAACTTGCTATCTTCCTACCTTGGTCTCCTGAGTAGCTGGGATTGCAGGTTGTGTGCCACCATGACTGGCTCAAATCTACTTTGTGATACCATTTTTTTCCCAATCATTCCTATGTGACTAGACAAGTACATTGTTTCCATTTTTTGCTTTTTAAAAGTTTCAATAAATATCTATATGTAGTGTATCATATAATCATGTTTTGGTTTTTATTTGGCAGATATAAGAAGTAGAAAAAAGCATACAGGCATGTATTTTAAAAGTTATTACTAGGGACTGGGGATGTGGCTCAGTTTTGGAATGCTTGTGCATGCATGAGGCCCTGAGTTCAATTCCCAGCACCCCAAAAAAAAAAAAAAAAAAAAAAAAAAAAACACACAAAATCCCCTAAAAATAAAAATCAAATCAAAACACTACTGCTAAACCACACTCTGAAAGGGCAGCAGCAACTGATACTCTTACCAACAGTGTCCATTAATCCATGCCACTACCAAGATGAGATATTATCTATCTTTTTAAGTATTTTTTAATCTCATTGATATGTTTTATTAACATTTCTTTGATTATTAGAGTATTTGCAAAATTATGCTACATTTGAAGCTTTTACCTCACTCTCGGAAATAAATTTATTTATGTTCACAGATATCCTGATCATGGGGACAATTGGTTTCATTGGTATAAGTTTCTACATTTGCCCAATCATGTTAATAGCTAACATGATTATAAAAATGCATTAAATGGCAACATATACCTCATGGTACCCATTTCAAATCAGAGGCAAAGGCTGACCAATTATCTGCCTATATTTAAAAGTAAGTATTTATTTTATTCATATATTATTTAAATTGTTTATCGAATGCCTACTATGGGCCAGAAACTGGCAATATAAAGAACTAGACAAAGTCTGCTATTTTATACAACTTCAATTCTGGTGAGGAAAACAAGACTCCCTTTCCCCCAAAGCATGTGTGTGTATGTGCACATGTGTGCATAAGAGGGAAAAGTGCAAGGAATATTTAAAGAAGGGAAAAAGATCTGGTAGTCAGGGAAGGCATGTCTGGGGAAGTGACATTTGAGTGAAGACATAAAGAAAAGAGAAAGCAAGTCCTGTGATTATCTGAGGAAGAGTGACTCAGACACAGAAAAAAAATAAGTGCAAAGACTCTGAATGTGGGATGAGACTGGCAAATATTCAGGAAAGACTCTGGTGATAAAGGATTTTTATTTTCACACCATTTACACACATACCTCCCTGACAAGGTCCTGCTCCAAGTTATGCCGCCCAAGTAACATTCTTCTCTTGAAGCGACGGCATTCCAGCTCTAGGTACTGTCTCTGACGTCGAAGAAGGTTAGCTTCTTCTTCTGCCTGGAAATGTTGTATATTTTCCTTCTGCTTTGAAAGCCACTCTTGTTTTTCTTTTTTAGGGGTGCTCTGGTTTTCATTCAGCTCCTAGCAACATAAAAACAACAAAAACTCAGTTCACAATACATAATTAACTGTATGAACGTGTCACTTGGTATATGGTAACCTTAAATAAAAGGTTCGCATTCTTGATTGCGATACAATCAAGAATGTGAAGAGAGAGCCTAGAGTGAGAGAAAATCTTTTCCACGTGCACTTCAGATAGAGCACTTATATCCAAAATTCATAGAGAACTTACAACACTTTACACCAAAAATACAAAGAACTCAATCAATAAATGGGCCAAGGAACTGGACACTTTATAGAAGAAGACACACAGGCAATTAATAAATATATGAAAAAGTGTTTAACATCTCTAGTAATTAGAGAAATGCAAATTAAAACAACTCTAAGATTTCATCTTACTCCAATTAGAATGGCTATCATCAAGAACATCAACAATAATAGATGTTGGCATGGATGTGAGGAAAAAGGCACACTTTTACATCGTTGGTGCAGCCACTCTGGAAAGCAGTATGGAGAATCCTCAGAAAACTTGGAATGGACCCACCTTTTGACCCAGTTATCCCACTCCTCGGTTTATGCCCAAAGGACTTAAAATCAGCAAACTACAGTAACACAGCCACATCAATGTTTATAGCAGCTCAGTTCACAATAGCTAGATTGTGGAACCAACCTAGATGCCCTTCTCAACAGATGAATGGAAAAAAGAATTCTAATATATATACACAATGGAATACTATTCAGCCATAAAGAAGAATAATATGGCATTTGCAAATTAATGGATGGAACTGGAAAATGTCATGCTAAGTGAAAAGAGCCAAGCCCAAAATACCAAAGGCTGAATGTTTTCCCTGATAAGTGGAGAATGATATATAATGGGGGTGAGCGGGTGGGGAGTGAGAGAAGAATGGGGGAACTTTAGATTATGTAGAAGGAAATGAGGGTGGGTATGAAAAATGGTGGAATGAGACAGACATCATTACCCTATGTACATGTATGATTACACAAATGGTATGAATCTACATTGTGTACAACCATAGAAATGAAATGATGTACCCCATTTGTGTATAATGAGTCAAAGTGCAGTCTGTAAAAAATTAAAAGTTAAAAAAAAAAAGTATTTGATTGCTTTCTCTCTAGTGCTTAGGCAGAGTAATGACCTGGAGAAAGCAGGTAATGTTTCCCTCTTTTTTGAGTTACTTATGAAACAGGACAAGAAAAAGATATATGTACACTAGAAAACCTGCATACTTTTTAGTTTTACACAGTTATATTTTGTTGGTTCCTAGCTTCAAAGGACACAATGATCGTTTATAATAAAGTAAAACACATCCTTCTTTAAAACTTTCCCAAAAAGAGACAAAAGGGAGTGCTTTCAGATAAAAACCACATATGAATTAAAATTAGGGCTAAAATACAGTAAAATATCACCTCAATTTACATTCTTGATATTAAGTTTTCAGCAAAATTACAGATGAGCTAAATGTAAAAGAACTGGAAAGTAAATGGAAAATCAACAAAACCATGATTAGGGGCTGGGGAGATAGCTCAGTTGGTAGAGTGCTTGCCTCGCAAGCACAAGGCCCTGGGTTCAATCCCCAGCATCTCAAATAAAACAAAAACAAAAACAAACAAAAAAAAAACATGATTAGAACAGAAATTTACTTTAGAATGGTACTTAATTTTTAGCACTAATAACCACTGAACAAAGCAAAACAAATGCTTTTTATATCATGTTAAATATCATTTCAAAAACTATTACCATGAAAATGCATTTATATTGGACAAAATGAAAAAAAAAAAAAACAATTGATGATATACTCAATGAGGCAAACTCTACAATGCTAATTAATACTGGTATATTTTCAACCTAAAGAGAATCAATATTATATAAAGTATAAATCAACTATCTTTCCTAGGTATGACTACTATCTTCTTTCCTCTGTTATTCAAGAAAGAGATCACGATTTGGGGCAGGGGAGGGGGAGATACTATGGACTGAACCTAGGGGAGCTTTTACTACTGAGTTATATCCCCATCCCCAGCCATTTTCTTATTCTTTTGAAACAGGATCTCACTAAGTTGCTTAGGGACTTGCTAAACTGCTGAGGATGGCCTCAAACTTTAGATTCTCTTGACTTAGGTTCCCAACTTGATGGGATTACAGGTATGTGCCACCAAGCCTGGCTATAAGAAGATCAATTCCTTACAAGTTTAGTTTATAAGATATTTGAACACATACAAATAAAAAGCATATAAATTAGTAGTTTTGCCAGGCACGGTGTTAGCTGCCTGTGATCCCAAGTGGCCTGGGAGGATGAGGCAAGAGGATTCAAGTTTACGGCCAGCAATTTAGCAAGGTCCTTAGCAACTTAGCAATTCTCTATCATAAAGTAAAAAAATTAGAAGGGCTAGGGATGTAGCTCAGTAGTTAAAACATCCAGTTTTAAGATGTGACCTTGCAGTGTTGTCCCATGCTGGTTTCAAACTTGTGGTCTCAACTGACCCTCAGCCTCCTGAGTAGCTAGGACTACAGGTATGTACCACAGTACCCAGCAGGCTTACCACGCTGAGGCTGGGCTTGCAATACTCTTGCCTCATCCCCCAGAGTTATAGGATTATAGACATGCACCACCACATACAGCACTGGCTTACTTTTAAAGTAAGAAACGTACATTTTTTTTTTTTTCCACAGCTCAAGTATTTTTATTTCTAATGAGTCAGTTAATTACTAGGCCCTTAGGAAAGCTATTATAAATGAAATAATTTACATCTTCAGGAAAGGTTCTTTCTAAGATCCTATTCAACTAGGAAACTCAGGCAGTTAAGGGTAATGAATTATAATCAATATCTTGGCATAAGCTGATACACATTTAGTGGCCACAACCAATAAAAAGAAAATTTTATCCTACTGGCTTTATGAGTTGAGAACCATTAAATATAATTAATAAGCAGGAACCTGACACAAAATTTTTATAAAATAAATACCTCTTTAAGCTGTTCTTTTCGAAGTTTATATTCTCTTTTCTGGGACTCCAAAAAGCTATTGAGTTCTTTCTTCTGTTGGGCCTGAATATGTTGCTGAAATTTTTTCTCCTCATTGGCCATCACTTTAGCCTACGTGAAATTTTTTAAATGAATCAAATTAGTTAAATAATAGACTCAAAGCAGATACATTAAAAGCAGTGGTTTAATATTAATATACATCACTAAAGATACTTTATTTCTTAAGTACAAAGAAATCAGTAGAAACAACACCAAAATAAAATATCTGACCAACTGGAGCTCGTGGCCCACCCCTATAATCCCAGGGGCTTGGGAGGCTGAGGCAGGAGGATCACAAATTAGAACCCAGCCTCAGCAATTTAGCAAGACCTTAAGTTACTCAGTGAGACCCTATCTCAAAATTTAAAAAAAATTTTAAAGGGGCTGGGGATGTGCCTGAGTGGCTAGACACCCCTGGGTTCAATCCCTGGTACAAACAAACAAACAAACAAACAAAACTGACCAATGTTTTTCAGCATCCTTATCATTTAAACTTCGAAGATCCACTAATTTGGAATTCATTTTTAAAATACTGGGATAGATCAGTGATGTAACTCAGTGGTAGAGTACCTTCCTAGCACATGCAGTAAGGCCCCAAGTTAGATCATCGGCACTGCAATAAATAAATAAAATACTGATCTCTTACTGGGCCAAATGTTTTCATTTAACAGGAATATATCCTCCCTTTGAGAAAACAAAACAAACAAGTGTTTTTCTTCAAGTATAATTAAATCTTTTATCTAGATTAACCTAAATTAATTTATATATTAAGTAATGGAATATATTCACCTTTAAATTAAACCTTGAGTTTTTCAGGGACACTTTGGTTGCTGGTACCCCCCAAATCCCCAGTCCCTTTTTATATTTTATTTAGAGGGAGGGAGGGGCTTGACTGATTTGCAGAGGCTGGCTTTGAACTTGTGATCCTCTTGCCTCAGTTTCCTGAATTGCTGGGATTACAGGAGTGTACTACTGCACCCAGCTAAATCTTGACCTTTAATATATATAATAAATACTATGAAAACATTAAATATCAGATATGTATCATTCTATTTTATATTTGCAAATCTTTTTTTTTTCTTCTGGGGGATTGGGGTATCAAGGATTGAATCCAGGGGCACTTAACTATTGAGCCATAATCCCAGCCCTCTTTTCATTTTTTATTTTGAGATTAGGGTCTCACTAAGTTGCCGAGGTTGGCTTTAAACTTCTGACCCTCCAGCCTCAGCTTTACTGGCTGAAATTACAGGTGAGCCTATCATACTATTTCATTTATTACATATGTAATACATATTAACTGTAGAATGTTTCAGAAATACAGAAGAAAAAAGAAAAAAAAAATCTCATGTTTTAGCACTCAGAGATAAACCAATGTAAACATTTTGGTACACACCTGTTTCAATTTTTTTCTAGGACAAAAATTTTAAAACAATATTTTCAACACACTGCACATCCTGTTTCATGAATTGCTTTCCTAAATATGTTAGAATCTACCACTTCACAAGTTACAAAGAGTAATGCCCATCACCTAATAGGATTCAAAATATTTATAATTTTTTTCATTAAAATTATTTTACAGAATACTTTATACAAATTACATAAATGCTATCCCTTTCCTCAAGCAGTTTATTTGGCTCCTGGGAACAGATGCCCCAACATTAAAATGCTATGTTGGTTAATTATGAGATGGACACAAGCTAAAATAAACAAACTAATAATACTGAAACAGCCACCTCTTTTTCCATAGCAGCCTGATGTTTCTTAATAAGTTTCTCCATTTCTGCAGCAAAATTATTACGCTGAGTTTCAAGATCTTTGTCTAATCTGAGGCGGTGTTCATCCATTTCAGCCTTTAGCTTATTTTCCAGAGTCATTAGTTGCTTTTGATGCTGCCGCCTCATTCGCTTATAGCCAGACATCTGTTCTCTAAGCTCAGAGTCCTGCTCATGTTCTTGCATTTGCCTTGTAACCTAGACATACAAAGAAGAAAAGAAGAAAATAAAGCAAAACATTTTTCTTTCAAAATAATTTAGACCATCCTACTATTAACTAACTAGGTAGTTAATTTAAGAGATCCCAATGTTAGCAGCTTCCAATTAAATTTCCGGCAGGTCTTTTAAAGAAACAAACAGGTTCTAAATTCCTATGGGGAATGTAAAGGACCTAGAATGCCAAAATAATCTTCAGAAAAAACAAAGCAAGAGGATGAGCACCACAGTGATCAAGACACTGGTACTGGCAACATACAATACTCCCTTTCAACAAGGACTACAATAAAAAAACCTAGAAATAGACCCACAAATTTTTTTACCAAAAACTCAAGTTAATTCAGAAGGGAAAAAAAAAGTATTTTTAACAAATTCTGCTACGATAAGTTTCTCTACACAGAAAAAACAAACCTTGACTCCCATATCTCTCACTTAATGTAAAACTAATCATCTAAGGAGGATAATTTCTTTTCTTTTCTTTTTTTTTTTTTTTTTTTTTGAGGAGAATGGTTTCTAATCTAAATGTAAAATCTAGACTAATAAAGCAGAAGAAAGCAAAAAATATCTTCATGACCCCAAAGTAAGCAAATATTTCTTGGGCAGGATATAAAAAGTCAATGATCACAAAGAAAAAATATATAAATAGTATATTTAAATTGAGATATAATTCATAGAACCTAAAATTAATCATTTTAAATTGAATGATTCAGTGACATTTAGTCCATTTATCATGTTTTTCAACCATGTGAACTTTATCTATTTACAAAACATGTTTACCACCTCAAAAGAAAATCCTACTCAGTTGCTTGACTTTTTTCTTTCTTTCTTGTTTTTGGTACCAGGGATTGAATCCAGAGGCATTTAACCAATAGCCACATTCACAGCCCTCTTTTTATTCTTTTATTTTAAGACAGGTTCTCTGCCAAGTTGCTGAGACTGGCTTTGAACTTGCAATTCTCCTGCCTCAGTCTTGAGCTGCAGGGATTACAGGTGTGTGCCATCACACCTGGCAGTTACTTCTCATTCTTCCACTTGGCAAACTAACCAATAATTTGCTTTCTGTTTCCACAGGTACCTATTCTCGATATTTCACAAAAATTGTGTGATATATGTATCTAGTTTATTTCACTGTGTTTTTGAGGTTCATTTATGTTGTTGCATAAATCATTATCTCATTCCTTCTTATAGCAGAATCAAATTTGATTATATATGTATATCATAATTAATTTTTCATTCATCCATTGACACACATTTGCACTGGTCCTTTCCTTTTGCCTATTGTGAACAGAGCCTCTATTAATATGTATGTACATGAACTTGTATGTTTTCAGTTCTTTATTTAAAAAATAAAATTTTTTTGGGCAGTGGTGGGATCAACCCAGGGCCTTATAAAATCTGAGTGTGTTCTATCACTGAACTATATTCCTAGTCTATAAAACTGTGTTAGATTGACATTATAATTGTACACATTATGGAGTACAATGTGATGTTTTGACATAAGTATACAATAAATCAAGTCAATTAACATATTCATCACCTCATTTACCAATAATTTTTCACAGACATTTGAAATTTTGTCTTATATTTCAAAATACATATATCATTATTGACTACAGTCACCCAGTTGTGCAACAGATCTCAAAACTTACTTCTCCTATCTGAATCTTTGTGGGCTTTCAATTAACAATTCCCTCTCCCCCTACTCAGCCTCTTTCATTTCAACCTTTTTAGATTCTACATGTAAGTTAAGACTGCGTGGTTTGTATTTCTGTGTCTAGCTTATTTCACTTAGCATAGTGTTTTCTAGATTCATCTATGTTCTTCTAAATGATAGGATCCCCCATTACACACACACACACACACTAGAACCATGTATTCTTCATTCATCATCCACCGATAGATACTTAGGATGATTCCACATCTTGGTTATAGTGAATAATACTACAATAAACCAAGAATGCAGATATTCCTTTCACAACTAATTTCAGTTCCTCTGGCTATTGTTAGTTTCTGTTTGCTTTTGGTGACTGGGTACTGAACCCAGAGTGTTCTATCACGGAGCTGTATCTCTAGCACTTTTTATTTTTTGATATAGGGTCTCACCAAGTTGTCCAGGCTGGCCTTGGATTTGGTATCCTTCTGCCTCAGCCTCCAAGAAGCTGGGAATACAGGTGTGTGCCATCATGCCTGGCTCTACTGTTAGGGTTTTTTTTTTTTTTTTGGTTGTTTTTCATTTGTTTACTGGGGGTTGAAACCAGGGGCACTTAACCACTGAATCACATCCCCAGCACTTTTTATTTATTTAGGGTCTCACTAAATTGCCTACAGTTTCTTAAGTTACTGAAGCTGGCCTTGAAGTTGTGATCCTCCTGCCTCAGCCTCCTGAGTCTTTGGACTTACAGGCACACGCTATCATGCCTGGTACTTCTAAACTGTTTTACATTCCCATCATCAATGTACAAGAGTTCCCTTTTCACTGCATCTTCACCACCTGTATTTAATTTACCTGATGTTTTCAAAGATTTTTTTTGTTTTTTGGTGGTACTAGAATTGAACCCAGGACTTCAAGTATGCTAAGTAAGCACTCTACCACTGAACTACATTTCCAGCTCATTTTATCTTATTTTGAGACAGGGTCTCACTTAGTTGCCCAGGCTGGCCTCAAATATGTGATCTTTCTGCCTCAGACTCCAATTAGAACTCTAACACATTACTAATGGGCACGTGAAATGCTACAATCACTTTTGAAAACTGAAAAAGTTTCTTAAAACTTGACAATTCTACCCTTAGGTTATTTACCTAAAAGAAATTAAAAAACCAGCTGGGCATGGTGGCACACAGCTGTACTCCCAGCTACTTGGAGGCTGAAGTAGAATACCAAGTTTAAGGTCAGCCTGGACAACTTAAGTGAGGCAAATAAAAAATTAAAAAGGGGACTGGGGTTGTGGCTCAGTGGTGGAGCGCTTGCCCAGCATGTGTGAGGCACTGGGTTCAACCCTCAGCAACACAGAAAATAAATACATAAATAAAATAAAAGTATTGTATCCAACTACAAATAAAGTACATTTTAAAAACATTAAAAAGGGCTTGGGGAGGGCTAGGGTTGTAGCTCAGTGATGAAACGCTTACCTAGCATCCGTGTGAGGCACTGGGTTGATCCTCAGCACCACATAAAAATAAATAAAGAAATAAATAAGGGCACTGTGTCCATCTACAACTAAAAAAATAAAAAATAAAAATTTTAAAGGGGGTTTTGGGTATGCAGTATCATGATAAAGTGGTCCTGGGTTCAATCCCAAGTACCACCAAAAATTATAATTTTAAAAAGAGATCACATTCACATGATGACTTGGTCATGAATATTTATAGTGACCTTATGCATTATAGTTCCAAAAGGGAAACAAACCAAAAGTTTATCAACAAAAGAATGGATCAACAAATGATGGTATATTCATACAATGGAAAAGATTTACAGCAATAAAAAAGAATTAACACTGTTGAACACAATAATATCTCGTTTTATGTAATGGTTAACCTAGATGTATATCAATTTAAAAATTCCTCAAATTGAGTATGTAAGATCTGTACATTTTATTGTATAAAGAAAAATTCAAAACAGAAAAAGGCAGGCTGAGTTACAATATAAAGTACTTATAAAATATTATATAGCAATGTTTATTTGTGCAAAAACCTACATGCTCTCTGAATATTTTATTTGTAATATATAGAATTACTAGGTTCAAGAATATAACTATTGCTGGGTACAGTGGCATATACCTGTAATCACACCTGCTCAGGTGGCTGAGGGAGGAGGATCTCGAGTTCAACAGGGACCTCAGCAACTTAGCGAGGCCCTAAGCAACTTGGTGAGATCCTGCCTCTAAATAAAATATTAAAAAAGGGCTGGGGATGTGGCTCAGTGGTTAAGCAATCCCCAGTACCAGAAATAAATAAAATAATTATTTTTCAGGTTTTTGATTTGTCCTTAATTAATTTGAGGAAGCCAACATTTGGGATATGAGACTTGCATGAGAATATTTAATACATGCCAAGTCACAAAGAGGTTTTCCTCTGATCTGGACCTGCTTTTACACATCTACCAAAAGAATCACCAAATAAAATTAAACAATCTTTGCCATTTGTTCTGTTTAAAGCATTATTTTCATGTTGCAGAATAGTAGTGGTGGGGAGGGTGCTGCATTCCTGACTTCACATGCGATTCAGATTCATGGGCATAGGAGTTATAAAATCTGATTATACAGTAATTCTGCTTATTATGTAGCAATTTAGATAATTCCAATACCTTTTTTTTCCTGTCATATTCTCTAAAAATCTACTTTTCATATGATATATTAATGTAATTTCTTTCTATTCCTAGTATCCTTTATTATGTTTTGGTATCACTTAGCTGACTGAACAGAGTTTTAAATGCTCCACTATAACATGTTTGTAATGGACAAATAATCTATATATATTGTTATTTGGGAAATTAGAGTGATTACCATACACCAAATAGGATTATTTGTGATTTCCAAACATTAGCCTCTTTGTGGTTACCCTCATCTATTTCTTTATTGTCAATTCTTAAGTGGAAATACCATTTCTCCTTTCTCCTGTGTGTAAAATCTAATAACTCTAAATGCTCCAGCTTTTTGTTTGATAAATACTTCTTTTTATGTTCCTAATAAAAAGTTATCTGAATAACTATTTAGCACTTTGTAGTTCTGTTAAGTATTTAATATATTCTAAAAGATTAGTTATAGGTGTACATGTCTTGAAGACATTGTTAGTGACATTTTTCAGTGTGCTTTACATATTTTTCTCTTAACAGGCACTTAAATGTTGAACGAATGGAATGCTTTGCAAAATAAACTCCAATACAAAAAATAAGATATATTTATACTTGAGTCTACATTGCCAAAGTCCAACATAAAAAATTATATTTCCCTCTGGGCCCGGGGAAGTACACACCAGTGATGCTGTCCTTATTGTTGCAAAATGTTCTCGATTACGATAGTGTGATTTGTGACGAGATACTTGGGGAGGAGACTGTGGATCTGATGCTCTTGTTCTAGGATCTCCTTCTTCTCTGTAATTTTCTTCTTCCTAAGCAAAGAAAGAGACAGTAACATTTAAGATAAACAAACTTTTTGAAACTTCAAGAAAACTAAAGTTCAAGTTAATTAGATCAATAAATCTAATAATAATTTTAGAAATCAAAAACAAAAAATGAGAATGCTGTCATTTTATCTTCAACATAATTATAATTAGAAATTGTTTTCACAGTGAATGGAATAGTATACAGATTCAGGATAAGGACATGTACACCGCTGGATTTATAACCTACACATTACACATAAAACTGAAAAGTTCTAATGTCACTTAAAAACAAATATAATAAAACATGTAGCTAATACTTTAATAGTAATAAGAATTAATGACACAAAGCTTTTGGATTTTAGAAGCAATACAGCTTAAAACTACCTTTATATTTTTGCCATCTGTCCAAAATAAGCAATTAAAAAAATGTTTGCAAAATATTAAAGAACTGATATTGTTTCTTATAAACTTCCATCCATTAACTGAAGAGGAAGTCAGTTAAGTAATAACCAACTACATATAGAAATAATCCTTTTTTTTTTTTTTGGTTACCAGGGATTGAACCCAGGGGCACCTACCCACTGAGCCACAACCCCAGCCCTATTTTTGTACTTTATTTAGAGACAGGGTCTCACCGAGTTGCTTAGCACCTTGCTTTTGCTGAGGCTGGTTTTGAACTCCTGCCTCAGTCTCCCTAGCCACTGGGATTACAGACGTGTGCCACCACACCCAGCAAAACAATGTTATGACTGATTCCATTGCCTATGAATATAAAAATTAAACGTGATTTTTCCCTTAATAATACTACTGCATAATCATCATTCTTAGTAGCTTTCATGTATGTTAAAATATATCTAACAAAAAATCTGCCATTTTAAGCCAGACTAACTACATTGAAAATGTTGTGTACCCATCACCACTATTTCCAAAACTTTTCCATCACCCCAAACAGAAACTCTGTATCCATTAGCAATAACTTCCATTTCACTTTCCATTCATCCCATGGTAACCTTGAAATCATCCCATATGAATTTTCCTATTATAGACAGATATTTCATTAACTTTAATTATATAGTATTTGTCCTTTTCTGTCTGGCTTATGTCCCTTAGCATGTTTTGGGGTTTTTTTCCTTTTTTTGGGGGGGCGGGTACTGGGAATTGAACACAGGGACACTTTATCACAAGCTACACTCAGGCCCTTTTTTTTTTTTTTTTATTTTGAGACAGGGTCTCACTAAGTTGCTTAGGGCCTCAATAAGTTGCTGAGGTTGGGTTTGAACTTTCAATTCTCCTGCCTCAGCCTACCGAGTCACTGGGATTACAGGCATACACCAGCAAGCCCAGCCTTTAGGATGTTGTTGACACTGACCCATAAAGTTGCATGTTTCAAAACTTCACACCTTTTTCCAAGTGAGTAATATTCCATACAGCACAATTTGCTTATCCATTCATCTGTTGATGAACATTTGGTTTTTTCCCTTTCAGCCACTGTGCCTAATAACTTAAAATACTGTAAGCAATGAAGTTTAAAAATCAGTGCTACAAATTGCTAACAGTTATTGGACTTTTCAAAATTTTCAAGAAAATTTAAAAACTTACACTCAAAATTGTAAATAAGGACGCACCTACATTTCCTATGTTTATAATTTTCCACATATGTATTATTTTAAGGATATAAATATGAAAAGTACAATTCACTTTTGATTTTTACTCATCCCAACTCCTTCATTCTCCAACAGCAATCATTATAAATTTCATGTGCATCTTTCCTATTCTTTAATTTTTATTTTCCATGTAAGAACTTCAAATAATATAGTACATATAATATTTCTATATTTTTTCTCTAAGATTTTTGATTCCATATTCTTGTATTCTTAAAATGTTAGTTTTCTAAATGCAGTTAACAGATTAGGAATCAACAAGACTATTGCCATTTTAAAAAATGTTTCAATCTTTTGAAACTTAAAACTTCCATCACTTAAACTAATAAGATGAAGAAAATTATTTACCAATGTTGAAATTTTTCGCTGAAATCCAAATACTCACAGGTTTTAAATGGATGACAGAACTGTTGGACATCACCGTATGGTCTCCTTCCATCATGTCTAGCTCACTCTTATCATCTGAGGCATCTGGAAGACTGTTAACACTACTGCTTTGGCTGCTGGCACTGATAGACATACTGGGAATAGACTGATTACTTCCAACACTATTCACTGTTCCAGTCCGGCCAACACCATGATCTTGTTCCTAAGGGAAAAGAGCATTATATTAAAATATCTACATCTATTGTGACTTCTTGATTAAAGCATCCAACACAGATTCCACTTGGCACACAGTTATTAGAAAGAAAATCAGAAGCCAGGTATAGTAGTATATGCGAATAATACTAATGACTTGGGAGGCTGAGGCAGGAGGATCACAGCAATTCTGAGGCTATCCTCGGCAATTTAGGGAGACCCTGAGAAACCTGGGGAGATCTTGGCTCAAAACAACAAATAAAAAGAACTGGGCATGTAACTAAGTGGTAAAGTACCCTGGGTTTGATCCCTAGTATGAAAGAAAGAAAGGTAAGAAAGGAAGAAAGGAAGAAAGAGAGAGAAAAAGAAAAGGAAGAGAGAGGGAGAGAGACAGAGAGGGAGAGAGACAGAGACGGAGGGAGGGAGGGAGGGAGAGAGGGAGGGAGGGAGGGAGGGAGGGAGGGAGGGAGGGAGGGAGGAAGGAAGGAAGGAAGGAAGGAAGGAAGGAAGGAAGGAAGGAAGGAAGGAAGGAAGGAAGGAAGGAAGGAAGGAAGGAAGGAAGGAAGGTCTATTGTAAGAAATTCCCTTTATGTGCCAAACTAGGAAGCTTGTCAACTTTTAGTTAATAGAAAAACAAATAAAACTGACCAATAAATTAATAACAAACACCCTGAACTGTTGGGGGGTGGGGGGAGCCAGTTGATCAGTTCTGGACTATTTCCTTTTTTGTTTTTGTTTTGTTTTTTGAGGGTATAGGAGATCAAACTCAGGGCTTTGAGGATGCTAAGCAAGTGTTCTAACCACTGAGCTATATCCCCGATCCAGTTTTGGGTAATATTCAAAGTACTAAATTTTCTCTTAATTGTTTGACATTTTTTGAAAAAACATTTCTATAACAAATGTTATGGGGATAGATATTTCACTCAAATTTCAATGATTCTTATGATCAATGTAAACACTTCCTTAAAAAAAAAAAAAAAATCCTGAGGATCCTGGGGATGTGGTTCAATGGTAGTGTTTGCCTGGCATATGTAAGGCCCAGACAAAATAAATAAATAAGTTTTTTAAATCCTGAAAATGCTTTTTAAAAAATTTTAGTTGTAGATGTACACAATACCTTTATTTTTGTTTATTTATTTTTACCTGGTGCTGAGGACTGAACTAGTGCCTCACACATGCCACATAAGTGCTCTACCATGGAGCTACAACCCTAGCTCAAACACTCCTTTTTGTTCTTATTTTTTACTGAGTACTTTTATAAAGGAGGCTGTTCTTTCTTCCTGAAAGTAAGTCATTAGATTATCTAGCACCAAATAATATTAATTTCTATCTATTCCTGTAAAAACTAAGAATTATAAATTTGTATAAATATATATTATAAATGTTATATGTTTTATAAATACATATAATATATATATATATATAAAATTTATAATTCAGTCTTAATCACAATAGTGTTCAAGTAATCAAGTAGCCATGGGGTTAGGACACTAACATTTTAATAGTCTGTAGTACCAAACTTTTATAAGATATGCTAGAACTTAATGAATACAGATACCATATGCATGTGTGTGTGGGGAGGTGTGTATGTACATATACATATATATTTACAGAATTTTCTTAGATCCCTAGTCTAATAGATGCTTTTAAAGATTTAACCACATAGCTGGGGCTGGGGTCATGGTTCAGTGGTAGGGTGCTCGCCTGGCATACATGAGGCCCTAGGTTGGATCCTCAACACCACATAAAAATAAAATAAAGGTATTGTGTCCACCTACAACTAGAACAAAATGAAAAATTAAAAAAAAAAAAAAAAAAGATTTAACTACATAGCTGCATGTGGTAGCACATGCCTGTAATCCCAGCAATTTAGGAGGTTGAGGTAGGAGGACTGCAAGTTCAAAGCCAGCCCTAGCAATTTAGCAAGGCCCTAAGCAACTTGGTGTGGTCACCTAATGATCACGTCCCACTTTTTTGCAAGAAAAAATTTGGGATAAAATCTGCACTGATTTTGCAGTAAAATATGATATTAGAGTTCTTAATTTTATATCTCATTAGTTATTTAGTGCTACTAAAAAGAAAAAAAAAAGCATCACTCATCGTTTCAGAATACAAAGTGATCTCTCTCATCAAAAAGCAGTAAAAATAACCAAAGATTCAGAATTGGGATGGGGTAAATTTGAAAACTTAGAGGAAAAAAGATAATCCACACATGATACACTTTCTTTGTAATTTTCTTGTGAGGAACTTCTGCAACATTTCTGCCAATCTTTATTTTCATTCTTCTTACGAGGTAACATAGAAGAAAGGTGGCCTTGAGAATGAATTACAAATTTAAATTCATAGGCCTCTACCTACAATAAGTTGAATACTCTAAGCCTTACTTTCCTCATCTGTAAAACAAATATTTTAGAGCCATGTGAATGGAATAAAATTATACAGAACTAAAAGGAACCAGGTTTCTTTGGTTACAGTCAAATGCCTGTTAACTTTCTAATAATTTCTGAATGAGAACAGTCAACTCTCAAGACTATATCATTTCAAGTACTACTACTACTTTTTTTTTTTTTTTGTGGTGCTGGGGATTGAACCCAGGGCCTTGTGCATGCTAGGTAAGCACTCTACCAACTGAGCTATATCCCCAGCCCCCTCATTTCAAGTACTTTTAAAAGCATGTCCGGTGGAACTAAATGATCAAATTAGGGTTCAGTGACAAAGAAATATGAGAGGGATTAGACTACATAAATTTGAACAGTTTTTCCTAATAAAAGACTCTGAACAGCCTTTACCATGCTAAAGTGCACTTAACATTAAAGGGATTGGGCTTAGAGCATGCAATCTAACATAACTAAAACCCTTTTTTCCTAATGGGATAGTGTATAATTAATGTTAAGAAAACGACTTGGGAACCACTGATAGAAAATTATTTGCAATAATGCATAAAGAAAGAAACCCATATGGAGAATTCAAGATTTCAGTCATTATAGGTATTACCTCTTCTTCTTCCTGTGCTTCCACTGTTGGTCCATTATGTGCCTCCTGGAAAAGAAGTTTCTTCATTTTTCGATACTGCAGATTATCCAGCTCTCTTACTGCATCCTTCGTCCTCTGAATAAGATCTATTAACACTGTTTCAGGGCGCTCCCGAAGAACAAACATGTGCTAGATAGGGTGAAGGTAAAAGGTTGACACTTAACTTTTCAATTAGTGCAAAGGTACCCCTTCTCATACTTTAGAATTACTATCTTATGATGCATAATACATAATCTATAGCTATCTAATTCTATTACTGATATTTACAAAATTATCATTTATATACATACACAATATGTCTACATTACTAATCTTGCATGTTTTATAAAACCCAAAAACATAATTTTTTGTTGGTCAACTAAAACTAGAGTTGAAATTATCAAAGGGTATAAACAATAAGAACTGTCTAATCAGAACCCTCAATAAAGGTTTACATATTCTAAGAATTGCTGATTTTATAAAAAAATGTACTTCTGGTTCTGAGTTATATTTGATTTCAACAGAATATTTACTAAGAGGAAATTAAGTAACCTGAACTTAAGATATTATGATTTCCCTTATAGGCTGCACATATAAGATTCTACATAAAATAGTAACATAGATTGACAGTTATTATGTTATTAGTGATTTTTATCAAACATTTAATAAAACTTAACATCAAATGCAGGAAAGTAAAAAGGACAAGTCCACCATTAGGATTATCACTCTTTTGGGTTTTGCTTTTTTTGGCAGTACTGGGGATGAACCCATGGCTTCCTACATACTAGGTTAACACACTAGCTGTGCCCCAGCCTCTATACTGTTACCTTTTTTTTTTTTTAATATACTGTTCCATTTAGATATACTCCTCAGAAATTTTCTGAAGATAGAATTTGTTTTGAAGATAAAAAATTAGCATATAAATTGTAGAAAAACATCTGCCCTCCCTTAAGTTCATGAAATATCCTTGAATTTTTATAACATATACATTTACCTTGTCATTTCAAATTTCTTTCTTTTCTTATGCAAAGAGTTTAAACTACAGACACAATACTGCATTCTACTTTCATTGAAAAGCAACAAAAATAATAGTACTGTTATTTATTTCTGTATTTTGAAACAGGGTCTTCCTATGCTGCCTAGTTTGGCCTCTAACTCCTTGGTTCAAGGAATCCTCCTGCCTTAGCCTCCTTAGCTGCCTAGTTTGGCCTCTAACTCCTTGGTTCAAGGAATCCTCCTGCCTTAGCCTCCTGAGTAGTGGGGATGGGACTATAGGAGTAAACCACTGCACCAGGCTAGCATTGTCATTTCATATACAAATATAACATCTGCAGAATATTTAATAAATGTTTGTGTAAAAATTATTGAACAGTTATCTTAATTCTAGATAGGTTTTTATAATTTTTAATTCTGAGATTAAACTGCTTCATATATTTTTTGTATTAATTTTCTTTTATGACAACTATGAAAAAAATGTAATGAGGACAAAAGAAAAGAAACTCTTTGATGCAAGCCTTGACAACTTAATGAGACCACCTTAAATGTAAAACTAAAAAGGGTTGGAGATGTTGCTCAGTGGTAGAGTAGCTCTATGTTCAGTCCCCAATACTGCAAAGAGAAAAGAGGGAGCAGGGAGGAAGTGGCAGGAAGGAGGAAAGGAAGGAAGAGAGGAAGTAAGAGAGGTGGGAGGGAAGGAAGGAAGAGAAGCTCTTACTACCCACTTCCTATCGTTTCAAATATGGTTATGAAGTTAACACCATGAAGCAAGCAAATGAATAAGCATGGAGACTTGGGATCTAATCATCAAATACCTGACTCTAGTGGGCAGGGTTATTACTATATAAATTAGAAGGGATTCTTTTACTTAGCTTAGTATGTATCACTATTTAAAATATTCAGTCTTATCCAAAAATACTAATTTTTCCCCAGTAATTGCAACTGAACCCAGAGGCCCTCTATCACTGAGCAACATACCAAGCCCCTTACTTATTTTGAAGCAGGTCTTGCTAAATTGCCCAGGCTTATCTCAAACTTGTGATCCCTTCTGCCTCACCCTCCTGAGTCACTGGGATTACAGGCATGCACCACATGCCTGGCCAAAAATACTTAAATTTTATATTTTTAAATTTGATTTTTTTTAAAAATTTACACATAGATTATACTTTTTCTTTCTTTTCTTTGGTGGTACAGGGGATCAAACCCAGGATCTTGCACATAGTATGACATACTCCATCAGCAAGTTATATATCCCCAAACTTGTTTTATTTTTTACTAACATAATTGCTAGATATTTTAGTTTTTGTTGATACTCTGAGTGCCTATTTACTAAGGCTTTCATTTCCAAGCCCATGAGTAAGCTCACAGCATGGAATTCCTCAATCATTACTAAAATTTTACACTGTTCTTCTATATACTTGGCAAATATTACCAAACACATATAATATATATATAATATATATATATATATATACACACACTATTTTATTTATTTATGTATTTATTTATTTGTAGTGCTGGAGGATGAACCCAGGACTTTATGTATACCAGGCAAGTGCTTTACCACTAAGTCACATCCCCAATATGTAATTTGGGGATGTAATTTGTATATCCCCAATATGTAATTTTTAAAATATGTAATTTTTACATATGTAATTTTTAATGTAATATGTAATTACATATTACAATATGTATGTAATACATATTACAAATGTAATTTTTAAAATTACATATGTAATATGTAATATTTGTAATTTTTAATATGTAATTTTTAAAATATGTAATTTTTAAAATTTCTTTGTAGCTTTAAATTAGGTGACATATGAAACACTGATATAAAATTAGCTTATTTAAACGTTGTGAAAAATCAAAAAGATTCCTTAGGGTCACAAAGAGTCAAACCCTACTCATTATTGCCTAATACAGATGTTTTAAGAATTGTTAAAGTCAACATTATCATTATTAGTATTAATAAGATAATCGATCCTTAAATGCAGTAATTTTTGAGACCAAAAAGCATGTATTAATCACGCATTTAAATTAGACAACCAAGCTTGTTAAAAACTCACAACTTAATAAAAAAATATATTCATTGCTAAGTGAGAACAATAAACTCCCATAAAAAAGAAATATTTTGGTTTTTTTCTTTCTTTTTCTTTTTCAAACTCAGGCTGGTGGCCAACTGGCCTCAGACTCTGGAGTACCTGGACTACAGGTATGTACCAACACTCCCAGCAGGAACAAAAATATTGTATCCATTTTAACAGCTTCTTTTCCACGTATTTACCTAAATATAACAGCATATACATTTTTATATTAATATCTAACAGATCAACACATAAGATATGGTAGATAAAAAAAATTAGATCTAAAATTATTCTGTTTTACCAATTTTGAAACAAGACTTTGCTTCACATTAATTAAAGTTTATAGGGGCTGGGGCTAGGTATTAGTAGTACATGCCTATAATCCTGGTAACGTGGGAGGCTAAGGCAAGATGATTCCAAGTTGGAGGCTTGCAACTTAGCAAGACCCTATTTCAAAATAAAAAATAAAAAGAGCTAGGGATGCTACTCAGTGGTAGGGTGCTTGCCTACCATGTGCAAGGTCCTAGGGTTCCATCCCCAGTACAAGAGGGAGGCTCTGGGTTTCTGGGTTTCATTCCCAGGACTATTAAAAAAAAAAAAAAAAAGTTTCCAGAGACAACTGTATAAAAATTTAGCATTTTATGGGTTGGGGGTGTATCTCATATCTCAGTGGTAGAGTGCTTACCCCACATGTATGAGGCCTTGCACTAAAAAAAAAAAAAAAAAAAAAAAAAAGTATTTCAATAAAAACTAGTATATAACTTAATCCCAGTTCAAAAATCAAAGAAAAACAAAACACATTCTTTTTTATCATTTCTCAAGGATAATACAGATTTACAGCATTACAGAACTGACCTTTAAAAGTTCCTCTGATGTTGGACGATCTTGAGGGATTTTCTGGAGGCAAGAATCTACAAAGTTGCGAAAATAATCAGACCTATTGTAAAGGAAAGTATCAAGTGAACATATTGCTATTTTCTTTAAAAAAAAAAAAAAAAAAAAAAAAAAAAAAAAAACACCAAAAATTAAGGCATGTAAGGTTGGAGAAGGAATGGAAAAGAAATAATAATAAAAAAGCAGGGACTATATTTTCATAAGTCTATGAAAAGCTATCTAAAGCAACCAAAAAATCTTAACCATTTTCCAAAGATAAACTTGCACAGATTTTTTTAAAGTTTTAGATAGACACAATACCTTTATTTTATTCATTTATTTTTTTTATGTGGTGCTTGGGATTGAAACCAGTGTTTCACATGTGCTAGAGAAGTGCTCTACCACTGAGCCCTAATCCCAGCCCTTACTTGCACAGATTTTTTTGGAAATTCTGAGACTAAGAGTATAGTTTAATTCAGTGGTAGAGTGTGCTTAGCATTGATGAGGCCTGGGGTTCAACTTCCTGCACCAAAAAACAAAGAAACAAATTCCTACTTCCATATTTTTAACTATCTCAACTCAATTTTACATTGAGGCAAGACAAAAAAGTCTTATTTCCTTCTGCTTTTTTTTTTTTCATTGAAATACAAGATTGTGTTCCTTCTCACTCCCCCAACCCGTTTTCCTTTTCTCTAAGACATCTTTTTAAATTTGCCCCTTAGATCTTTTTTTATATAGCATGTTTTAGAACATCACTTTACCTACCCTGGAGAGAGATCTTTTCATGCCTGAGTTATGAGATGCCCCTGAACAAATGGCTAAGAAAAAGTCTGTATCATATTATTATACAGCATTATTCAGGACAGTTCAATGATTAAGACAGCAAGTAATAATTAGTTCATCAATGTTTTTCTCCAAAATCCAAATAAGATTTTTAAGTTCATTGTAGGCAAGAATGCTTTTTAAATCCCCAAAGTTGCGTACAGTACAAACACAATTTGTGTTCAATATATTTATAACTTACACATATCATGCTATGGTTTAAATATTTTTTTCAATTCAAGATGAAAATTCCCAATGCAACAGTACTGAGAGGCAGGGCCTAATGAGAGGTGTTGAGGTAATGAGGACTTTGTCCACATGAATGGATTAATGCCATCACAAAAAGGGACACAAGGGTCCTGGGGTTGTGGCTCAGTGATAGAACACTTGCCTAGCATGTGTGAAGCTCTGGGTTAGATTTTCAGCACTGCATATAAATAAATGAATAAAATAATGTCCTCAACAACTAAAATTATACATAAGAAAAATATTTAAAAACTGGATGCAAAGATAGGTTTACTCTCTCCTGCTCTTCGGACTAAGAGGACTCAACATTCCTTACCTCCTGAGGATGCAGGGTTCAAGGCACCTTCTTGGAAGCAGAGAGGCTGAACACTAACCTGCTGGCAGTCTTTGTTTTGAACTTCAAAATGGTGAGAAAAAAATTCCTTTTGTATTTTTGGAACCAGGGATTGAACCCAGAGGCACTTGATCACTGAATCACATCTCCAATCTCCAGCCTTTTTTAATTTTTTATTTTGAGAGAGGATCTCACTAAGATTCTTAAAACCTTGACAAGTGGCTGAGGCTGGGTATGAACTTTTGATCATCCTGCCTCAGTCTCCCAGGCTGCTGAGATTATAGGTCTGAGTCACCGTCACTATGCCTGACTCTTCTGCTGTAATTTTTTACCACTGATAAAAAGAACTTCTGGGGTTGGGGTTGTGGCTCAATGGTAGAGCACATGCCTACCATGTGCAAGGTCACTGGGTTCAATCCTCAGCACCACATAAAAATAAATTTAAAAAAAGGTATTGTTTCCAACTATAAGTAAAAAAAAAATATAAAGAAAAGCCCACTTCTATATGTGAATGAACTTAATATTATGAAATCAAGGATGCAGTAGAAGGAACACTGAAGCAATCTGAATAATATAATTATAACTAGAATGATCCCAAGTTTCCAATTATCTGGCAATTTTGATAAAGTCAAATCATTTTACATATGTTTTATAATATATAAATTATAACCTATTCCTCAATCAAATATCACTATAGGTTGCAACAATCTATACATACATTGTTTAAAATATTAATGTTTAAAACTGTTACTTTTATACAATTAGGATTATATGTGTTCTTGAAGTTCTAAAAATATAAATTATTGTAAAAAATCAATATTTTTTATATCCATGTAACAATCTATCCTTTTCTTCTGAACTGAGTTTTATATACATGCTATGAAATGCAGATGAGACAATGTATAAAAACAATATAAGGGTAAAATAAACCTGTTTTAATCTCTTAAGGTAATACAATTTACCTAAATACAATTAAGACATTGTGATAACAGATTATGTAAAAAGCATTTCATTTATAGAATATCACACAGTATTTCTTAATAATACTCACCATTCATTAGACTGTAGTGTAGGGGATTCATTTTGGGCTATGTGATATAAGGCACTCATTGCATTCATATTAAATAAAGGAGGTTTCCTTTCCGCTGTAAAATAAAGGAAACTTTCCTATTAAAATATATGTGTGTGATAAAGGTGAACTCAAGTATTGTTCAAGTTGGAAACAATCTTGCAAAGAAAGTACAAATAACTTTTTCAAGTGAATCAACTGAAAATAAATTGCTGATATAACATCCCACCATTTCAAAATATTTATTTAAATATATAGTTCCTATGAACTAGAACATTTTCCTAAAGAACCATACTATATCCCTTGAAATAGTCTACTTAATAGTGATATACAAGTCTCATCTATTCCCCAAACTCCATGCAAGTTTCATTCTAATGTCCTACGTAGCAAAAGTGAACTTTGATAACTTGAGTCCTTCAAGGAATTTGTTCATTTTATCAAGATGTAAAACTTATAGACATAAATTTGTTCATATTTCCTTAATACCCTTTAATATTTATAAATCCCATAGTGATTAACATCTCTCTTTACTGCAACTGGAAATCTGTGTCTTCTCTTTTGTTCCTAATGAGTATGGCAAGATGTTCACCAACTTTATTGATCTTCTCAAAGAACCAATTTTTTATTTTGCTGATTTTCTCTATTGTTTTTGTTTTCTATAAACTGATTTCTGGTTTGATCTTTATTGTTCCCTTCTACTTGTTTCAGACTCAATTTGCTTTTTCCAGTTTCTTAAGATAAAAGTTGAAGTCACCACCTTTACAATTTTGAAGTAAAAACACTCTTGTGTGGCCCTCAGTTTGGGTTTGTCTACTTCCTATTATTAGATCTGGATCATACATCTTTGGCAGAAATATTTTAAAGTAATGCTATATTTTGCTTACAGTATCCTATGAGAAATACATGATTTCAAGAGATATCCTTAATCATGGTGTTCACTTTGATCACTTGGTAAAGGCCATCTCTGCCAGGGTTCATGTTAGCTTCTTTTTTCTCCTATGTACTTAATAAACATTTTATAAGAAGATATTTTGAATGATTTAAATATCCTGTTTCTTGCAAAGCTTCCATTTATTTATTTATTATAAAGATCCATAGATTTCTACTTTATTTAATAAATTACACAAATCAGGAAGATAAAGACAGAGAACCACAAACTTGAGGGCAGACTCAGCAACTTTGTGAGGTCCTAAGCAACTTAGTGAGACCCTATCTCAAAATAAAAAGTAAAAAATGCTGGGGACACAGTTCAGTGGTAAAGTGACCCTGGATTCAATCCTCAGTATGAAAAAACAGCCGGGACAGTGGCACATGCCTGTGATCCCAATGACTCAGGGAGCTGAGGCAGGAGGATCACAAGTTTAAGGAGAACCTCAGCAATTTAGTGAGGCAGTAAGCAATTTAGTGAGACACTGTCTCAAAATAAAAAATAAAAAGGGTTTGGATGTGGCTCAGTGGTAAAGCACATCTGGGTTCAATCCCCAGTACCCAAAAAAAGTATAAAAATTATATTCTCTCATTTATTATGATGTCCATACTGTCTCATATTTGAGCAGTAGGAACTTTTGTAAAGTTTCTTAAGTTTTAAGAAACTTCAGTTTTTTAAGCTTCTGTGTCTTTTGGACCTTATTATTCTTTGATTTTTTTTTGTTATTCTGGTACATTAAGATGTCCCAGAATCAGCTTGTACTTTCCTACCCTAAATCCTGGATCAACTATTTCCCCAAAAAGGCATGGCATTAGGTATGCTCACTGCTACTGTGGTGTCACTGCTCTCAGGCTCTCAACAAAATTAAGAAACACAAGACTGGCACATTGGTGCACGTCTGTAATCCCAGCAGCTCGGGAGGCTAAGGAAGGAAGATTACAAGTTCTAAGCCAGTCTCAGCAACTTATCAAGGCCCTAAGCAACTCAGTAAGACCCTGTCTCTAAATAAAACATAAAAAAGGGCAGGGATGTGGCTCAGTGGTTAAGTGCCCCTGGGTTAAATCCCTGGTCCAAAAAAAAGGGAATATATACATGTATATATTTATACATGCAATGAATACTAAACATGTTTGTTTCTATACTTAGAAACAAACAAATTCTCTACAATCTCTCACATTCCAATCCAACACTACAGTGTTTATTCTAGTTTTGTTTCATATTTGTAAAGCTCTTTTCTGACAAGATACCTTGTTCTCATTATCCTTAATATACTTTCTTACTTGGTAAGTTCTCCCTGTGTGTAACCAAGTTCCTACCACCTTGGCCACTACCGTCTACCCTGAGCAGATGTGCTCCTTCCCCTGTTCAAATTCTGAATGCATTTTTCATCTACTGTTTCTGACACCCCACTAAAACCAGGTAAATTCTCTCATATTAAGGAACCCTTCAGCACAGAAGCACTTCTCATATTTCTCAGGCTTTGTAACTGTTACAATATCTCTAAATAAGGGTTGCCTCTTCAGACTCTGCCTATATAAGATGATGCTTTCCCTGTGTTGTCACCTCCCCATCCTTCTTGAGTTCTGATATTTCATGTTGAGCTACCTCCATGTTATGAATGCCTTCGTTACCCCACTAGGACTCTGAATCCTTATACCTGACAGTCCCTTTGCATAAATCATCTAACCAATTTCTGATTCCACACACCAGGCTATGAGAACTCTTTATTCTACTCATTTGATTCTGAAACCCACCCCTGATTTACCATGGCCTACTGCCTGTCATGGACACCTACTTACTGTACCTCACCCAGGGGCTTTAAGAGTAAACAGTCTGGGAAAGGAAAAGGTTACTGAAGAAATTCTGAATAAATAAAAGAAAGACATTATCTATTTTTATGGTAACTATTAAAGGTCTTTGACCTGGAAGATTCAACTGACATTTTCTATCTCAAATTCTTATAAGCTACTACTAAACTTGTTTTTGACTTAAACCACATTTATTTTTTTAAAAAGTTAGAGATCTTATTCTATATATAGTATGGTATACCTGTTTATAAAATATCTCTATCCATAAATGTGGATGACAAAATACCACCCAAACTAAAGAATAATGAGATGAAATTGAGATAGAAAAACAAGGTCCAGAAAGTAAATCTCAGAAAACACTATCCAATAAAAAAAAAAAGTATTACAGAAAAAAGGTTCATATTATTTACACTTACATAGGAGAAGAATTATAAAAGGTAAAGTAAATGGGTTCAAATTTCACCATTTTTCCTTATGATTGATACCTCTCAATGGAAAAAGTAGCTTTGTATTTGCATGGAAGCTAGTGCTGACAATAAACTCAGTAACAATTCATATACCTATCTGGCTCACTTCCAGTGGGAGTATTAGTAATTATGCTAGTCCACTGCTTTAAGCCTACTTCTACTTAGAAGCAACACAACAAATGTGTCCATAAAAATCAAACTACTATATGGAGTTGATTCTAATCTCCTTCACCAATTGCAAAACACAATCACAGTGATTTCTAGACCTATTTCCGTGGTCTCCCGTGAATAAAGTCTGTCTCACTATCTTTAAACCAAAACAAAACAAATTGCTACAATAAGGTACACAACCTGACAGCTAATTTTCATACCTAACACGAAGTAATAACTACACTAGGAAAGGGTAAGTTATTTGTGAGTGCTTCAGAACCCTTCTTTGGATGATAAATCTAGTGATAATGGAAACATTCTAGATGTTTTGGAAATATTAATAGTTAGGAATAGAAGGGATATTATTTTAAGACCTAATTTAATAGCAAATATTTCTAACCTACATACATAAAAATTACCAAATAACCAAATCTTTAATAGATTTAGTACTTCCTTTAGGAACCTGATAAAAACCTATAACTAGTAATTGAAATAAACACTGATCAAACTTAATCCAGAAAAATGAAGAACAATGCTTACCAAGTTCAATACATGTTATTCCAAGAGACCATACATCAACTTTGCCATCGTATTGTCCTTCATCCATGGCTAAAATTACCTCTGGGGCCATCCTAAAAACAAAATGTTCATATAAGGTTTTAACAAAAACATATACTATTGTTGTAGAATGTAAGGATGATTTACATAGAGAACACTGGTTTGAATTCCAACCAATATGTGGACATAAGAATTTTTGTAATGGGAAATAGAGGTTGTGAGGTAAATATTTAGCAATACACATAAAGTGTGAGATTCATTCTACCTGTCATGATCATGTAACAGAATCCCAAAAGATCAATTTTGCAGAGAAGAGCTGTGTCTGCATCTGTTCCAAGTCTGCAGATTCCAATATTGCATATCCTTTAGGCCAGTAGTTCTCAAACACCTTGTTCTCAGGATTGCATTTAAAAAGTCTAATTTTGGCTTTAAAGATTGAATTTTACCACTGGAAACAAATATTGTCAGTTGTTTTTCTTAAAATGACAACCTCATTTGAGAAGTATCTGCCATAATTACCAAGACTCTTTCAAATAGTGTTCCATGATAAAAGTGGTTGAGCAGCTTACAACTCCAACAACTACAAAATTATTAATCTTATGTGTGTTTTTTTTTTTTTTTTGGTATAGCTTTACTGAGGTAAAATTGAAGTACAAAAAACCACATATTTGAAGTATGCAATTTGATCACTTTTGTATGTAACCAATATAATCAATATAAAAAGCATTTTCATTACTTTTTAATATCTGAAATCATTCAGACTATTTCCTGCATGATTTATTACATTAGAAACCAATCACCTTAAGATATATAGAACCCCACATGTCAACTATTTCAAAATTAAATGGCACACTTATAAAAATCTGAGAGGTCAAGGAAGAAAGCACAAGAAAAGTAAATAAAAAGTGCTTTGAACCAAGGGATAATAGAAGCTTAAAGTATCAATCTCTGGGATGAAACAGTACTGAGATGAACATTTACAATTTAAAATACTGTATCAGAAAGAAGCTAAAATAACAACTTATCTTGAAAACACGTAGTAGAAAGGGGAAAAAAAAGTAGAAGCAGAAATATATGAAATAAAAGAAAAAATATAGCTAAAACTTAATAAAAACTAGATAAGTCTAATCAAGAAAAAAGCAAGAACATAAAAATTAATATCAATGGAAAGGGAGCAATCAAAATAACCCTACAAATGCTAAAAACATATTACCTTAATATTACAATTGTATGCCAACAGGTGATAGCTTACATTACATGGTCTATATTAGAGAAGGATCCATGTGCTGCTGAGAAGAAAGTGCATTCAGTCACTGATGGATGAAATATTCTATATATGTCTATCAAATCTAAATTACCAATATTTTTTAGTTCTACAGCTGCTTTAGTTTTTGTTTGGAGGATCTATCCAGTGGTGACAGAGGCATGTTAAAGTTACCCAGTATTACTGTGCTGTGGTCTATTTGATTCTTGAAATTGGAAAGGGTTTGTTTGGTGTCAGTAGACACTCCATTGTTTGGGGCATAAATATTTATGATTGTTATATCTTTTTTTTCCCCCTTCTAGAATTTTTATTTATCTTTTTATCTGATCTTTTTAAATTTGTTTTTATTTTTACAGACTGCAAATTTTGATTCATTGTACACAAATGGGGTATATCTTTTCATTTCTATGGTTGTGCACAATGTACATTCATATCATTCATGTAATCATATATGTACACAGGGTAATGATGTCTCTCATTCCACCATTTTTCATACCCCCCCTCTGATTGTTATGCCTTGTTGAGGTGTAATTCCCTTAAGCAATATGAAATCACCTTTTTTTGTCCCTTCTGATTAATTTTGGCTTAAAGTCCACTTTATCTGATATGAGGATAGAAACCCTACTTGTTTATAAGATCTATGTTAGTGATATGTTTTTCCCATCCTTTCACCTTCAGTCCATGGATTATTTTGCCTGTGAGGTGAGTCTTTTGGAGACAGCATTTTGTTGGGTCTTGTTTTTTAATCCAATCCACGAGTCTGTGTCTTTTGATTGTTCAGTTTAGGCCATTAACGTTCAAGATTAATGAGATATGATTTGTATTCCTGGTCATTTGGGTTTATTTCTTGTTTTTAATTTGAATTAGTTTCTCCTTTGATTGACTATTCATTTAATGTAGTTCTTCCTTTTGCTGGTTTTCATTTTTTTTTTTTCCATTTCATCTTCACAGAATATTTTGTTGAGTATAGTGTAGGCTTTCTATTTGCAAATTCTTTTAACATTTGTTTATCACAGAAAGTTTTTATTTCATCTTCAAATCTGAAGCTTAATGTTGCTGGATATGGGATTCTTGATTGGCATTCATTTTCTTTTAGAGCTTGGTATGTAATTCCAGGACTTCCTAGCTTTGAGGGTCTGAGTTGAGAAATCAGCTGAGATCTGAATTGGTTTCCCTTTATCTGATATTTCTCTCTCACAGCCTTTAAAATCCTACCCTTACTCTGTATGCTAGGCATAATCATTATAATGTGTCTTGGAGTGAATCTGTTATAATTTTGTATAATGGGGTCCTGAAAGCCTTTTGTATTTGATTTTCCATTTCATTCTTTAGGCTTGGGAAATTTCCTGATATTACATTGAAAAGACATGCATTCCTCTGGTTTGTCTTCACACCTTCATCTATCCTGATAAATCTTAAATTTGTTCTTTTCACATTTACCCACAGTTCATGGAAGTTCGGTTCATGGTTTCTTAACATCTTCTCTCAGTGGTCAACTCTATTTTCAAGATTGTATATTTTGTCTTCATTGCCTAAGGTTCTGTCTTCCAAGTGGTGTAGTCTGTTGGTGATGTTTTCTATCGAATTGTTAGTTTGGTTTATTATTTCCTTTAGTTAGAGGATTTCTGCTTGTTTTTTCCCCACAATCTCTGCCTCTTTATTGCAGTGATCTTTCACTTCCTGTATTTTCTCTCTATAATTTCATTTTTTATACCATCCTTTACTTCGCAGATAAAGTTTATGTACATTCTAAACTCCTTCTCTGAAATTTCTTCCACTGTGGTGTCAATGGATCCTGTTATTGGAGTATCTTTGTTTTGGGCAATTTGTTCCCTTGTTTTTTCATGTTGTTTGTGTGTCTACCCACCTAGCAGTATAAATCTGAAACAGCAGAGTTTCTACTCTGTGGACTTAACGTGTCCCTGAAGGTTTCCAGTACCTCACCATTTAGGGAAAGACAAATAATAACAACCAATGCAAACAATATACAGCATTAAATCAAATAGTTCCTACTTTGACGTCTACAATGTTAACTATCACAACAAACAAATGATGTGATCAGTTATTGCCTATAATGAAAACAGCAAGTTTGCAAAAGGGTTTATAATTTCAAATGGTGCTCAGGGGGAGAACAGAAGTGATATAGGATGTGATAATTATGAGAGAGGAGGAGAGAAAAAGTAGTAAAAAAAGAAGAGTGAAAGAGAGAACAATAGAGATTGGCTGTTAGCAGAAGAGAATCAAGGAAAACAAGAGAAAAACATATATAAAGTAAAAATTTTAAAAATTAAGAATAAAAGAATATAAAACAAAACTAAAATATACTAATCAAACATCCTAGTTGACAAAAAAAAAAACTAATCCATGAAGAATAACTGGCTTCAAAAATGAGGAAAAAAAAAAAATATGAATATGTATAAATGTCCATATACCATTAAGGTAACAATTAAACAGAGAAAAAGAACAGAAGGAAAAAAAAGATCGGAATTCTTTCCATTGGCATTCAAAAGATTGTTTCTCTTTTCAGTACTTTTAGGTGTGGTTGTCTGAAGAAAGACGCTGCACCCTCTGGACTGCTGAAGTCAGAGAGGTAATCCTGTAGGCGGAATTCCTGGAGGCGGGGTTTAGCTTAGGTGGGCTCCAGTCTCTTTGCTGAAAGTCAACTGGTCTGGAGATTTTAAATCAGCACAGCTCCAGGGCCCTCTACTTATTGGTCCACACTGGAAGACTGTACCCCAGGGATTTCCCTTGGATTCTATTTTTATGGTGGGGGAGCCAATTCTTAGTTCCCTAAGTCACCTGTGTACCTCATGTTTCCTGGTCTCGGGTTCAATTCTTAGTTCCCTAAGTCACCTGTGTACCTCATGTTTCCTGGTCTCGGGTTCAATTTCCACACAATCTCTCCTGCCCCTGCCCTTCTGAGTTCCCTGTCAGATGTGTCTCTCCCAGCTGGTCCTACAAGTAGTTGGATTGGAGAGGGAGGGGTAGAGCCAGGTAGGTTTCCTCAACCAGTTTTCCCCTGTGTAAACTTATCTCCACATTTGATTTTCTCGTGGTCACTTAAGCACATTCTATGTCATGCAGTGTGGGTTTACTGGGTCTGTATTTTGGGCCAAATTCAAGTTTGCCAGGAATTGGTCCCCTTAACTGCCAGTCCCCATGCAGTGGCTGCAAAATGGTTCCTTCCTTAGTCCTCTGCACGCCTCCTGGAGAGATGGCAGCTTCTTTCCCCGCACACAGATATTATGCAGGGCATCCTTCAAGTTTTCTACGTAATGTTCTTTATCTCTAAACACTCTATACCCAAAGAGCCTCAGGTCTCCCAAAAAATGTGGGTTCCTTTAATTCCCTTATACCTTCATTCTGCTCTGGATGGTGCTTGCAGCCCAGCTACAGCAGTGGCTGTGTGGCTGGGGATTTCTTCCTTATTTTATTACATCCAACCTCCTAGGTCCCCAATCTGCTTTGAATGTCATTTTATTTTTTTTATTTTTTTTATTGTAAACAAATGGGATACATGTTGTTTCTCTGTTTGTACATGGCGTAAAGGCATACCATTTGTGTAATCATAAATTTACATAGAGCAATGTTGTTTGATGCATTCTGTTATTTTTTCCCTTCCCCCCACCCCTCCCACCCCTCTTTTCCCTCTATACAGTACTTCCTTCCTCCATACTTGCCCCCCTCCCTAACCCTAACTCTAACCCTAATACTAACCCTTCCCTCCCCCCCATTATGTGTCATCCTCCACTTATTAGCGATATCATTCGTCCTTTGGCTTTTTGAGATTGGCTTATCTCACTTAGCATGATATTCTCCAATTTCATCCATTTGCCTGCAAATGCCATAATTTTATCATTCTTTATGGCTGAGTAATATTCCATTGTATATATATACCACAGCTTCTTTATCCACTCATCAATTGAAGGGCATCTAGGTTCCACAGTCTGGCTATTGTGAATTGACCAGCTATGAACATTGATGTGGCTGTATCTCTGTAGTATGCTGATTTTAAGTCCTTTGGGTATAGGCCAAGGAGTGGGATAGCTGGGTCAAATGGAGGGTCCATTCCAAGTTTTCTAAGGAATCTCCACACTGCTTTCCAGAGTGGCTCTACTTATTTGCAGCCCCACCAGCAATGTATGAGTGTACCTTTCTCCCCACATCCTCGCCAACACCTGTTGTTGCTCGTATTCTTGATAACTGCCATTCTAATTGGGGTGAGATGGAATCTTAGGGTGGTTTTGATTTGCATTTCTCTTATTACTAGAGATGTTGAACATTTTTCCATATGTTTGTTGATTGCCTGTAGATCTTCTTCTGTGAAGTGTCTATTCATTTCCTTAGCCCATTTGTCGAGTGGATTATTTGAATTCTTGGAGTAGAGTTTTTTGAGTTCTTTATAGATTCTGGAGATTAGCGCTCTATCTGAAGTATGAGTGGCAAAGATATTCTCCTACTCTGTAGGCTCTTTCTTCACATTGCTGATAGTTTCCTTTGCTGAGAGAAAGCTTTTTAGTTTGAATCTATCCCAGTTATTGATTCTTGCTTTTATTTCTTGTGCTATGGGAGTCCTGTTAAGGAAGTCTGGTCCTAGGCCGACATGTTGAAGATCTGGACCTACTTTTTCTTCTATAATCTGCAGGGTCTCTGGTCTGATTCCGAGGTCCTTAATCCATTTTGAGTTTAGTTTCGTGCATGGTGACAGATATGGGTTTAGTTTCATTCTGTTGCATATGGATTTCCAATTCTCCCAGCACCATTTGTTGAAGAGGCTATCTTTTCTCCATTGCATATTTTTGGCCCCTTTGTCTAGTATGAGAAAATTGTATTTATTTGGGTTTGTGTCCGTGTCCTCTATTCTGTACCATTGATCTACCTTTCTATTTTGGTACCAATACCATGCCGCTTTTGTTACTATTGCTTTGTAGTAGAGTTGAAGATCTGGTATTGCAATACCCCCCGTTTCACTCTTCCTGCTAAGGATTGCTTTAGCTATTCTGGGTTTCTTATTCTTCCAGATGAATTTCATAATTGCTTGCTCTATTTCTGTAAGGTACGTCATTGGGATTTTAATTGGAATTGCATTGAATTTGTATAGCACTTTAGGTAGTATGGCCATTTTGACAATATTAATTCTTCCTATCCAAGAACATGGAAGATCTTTCCATCTTCTAAGGTGTTCTTTAATTTCTTTCTTTAGTGTTGTATAGTTCTCATTGTAGAGGTCTTTCACCTCTTTTGTGAGATTGATTCCCAAGTATTTTATTTTTTTCGAGGCTATTGTGAATGGGGTAGTTTTCCTAATTTCTCTTTCTGAAGGTTCATCACTTATGTATAAAAATGCGTTGGATTTATGGGCATTGATCTTGTAACCTGCTACTTTACTGAATTCACTTATGAGTTTTAAGAATTTTCTGGTGGAATTTCCTGAATGTCATTTTAAAGTCCCCTCGCTTTTTGTTGTTGTTGTTGTTGCTGTTCACCCACCTTTCTGAGAAGTTGCCTGTCTGTTTTCTTGGTTTCACTCCACGGAGCAGCCAGGAAAGCGACCTCCTCTATTGTGCCATCTTGAAAACTTCTCTCTTATGTGTGTCTTAAGTTATAAAACGAAACACCAATTCATGTCTACAACTAGAGTCTAACTTTTTTTTATTTTTGGTGGTACTGGGAAATTGAATCCAGATACACCTACCTCCCCAGTTGTTGTGGTTTTTTTTTTTTTTTTTTTTTTTTCCCCAGATAGGGTCTGGTAAAGTTGCTTAGGGCCTCACTAAGTTGCTGAGGCTGGCCTTGAATTTGTGATCCTCCAGCTTCAGCCTCCTGAGTTGTTGGGATTATAGGCATGCACTACCACACCTGGCTGTGTCTAACATCCTTGATGATACTTTACCTAAGACTTCATTTGTATTTGGTGTTAAGCATGGATGAACATCTAAAAGAATTACTAACTGCTTCAGTAAGATTAACAACCATCTCCAGCATGTATGTGTATATGTCTAACAACAGGTGTCACATTTGTTCCGAATACACTATATAGAAATTAACAAGTATGTTAATAAAGTAAACTTTCCATTGTCAATAAGTGGATGTTTGATGAGTTTCCTTTAAAATGTTTAAGTTCAGAAAATTTCTAAATTAATCAAAAAGTTAGAGTAATTTTTATATTTTTTAATTGAAGGATCTTTTAGACCCTTTTTAACATCTAATATTCATCACCAATTTCTAAAATGGGGAATTGTTAAGAAGTATTATTGGCTCAGAGAATTCACTTTATAGAGGAAGAAGATTCTACGTATTATAGACTAATGTCCTATATAAGCAGTGGTTTTCAAATTTTTCAATTCACTTACCTCCTAGAACTTATAAAAAATTTTTATCCCCTTGTACCTTTTGGGGTTGATATTTACATTTTATAAATTTTGTAGTATACAAATATTATATATTATAGGTGAGGAAGATACTTAAAATTTGCAGCTGCAGAATCAGTTTAGTTAACTTATTAAAAACACTGTCATATATGCTGGGAGTGGTGGTACATGCCTGTAATCCAAGCTATTCAGCAGGCTGAGGTAGGAAGATTGCAAACTCAAGGCCAGCCAGGGCTAACTTAGCAAGACCCTATCTCAAAACAAAAAGAGGGGGCTAGGATTGAAGCTCAGTGGCAAAGTGCTTTCCTAGCATGTGTGGAGACACTGGGTTCAATCCTTAGCACCACATAAAAAATAAACAAATAAAATAAAATAAAAGCATGCTGTCCATCTATAACTACAAAAAACCAAAAAAAGAACAAAAAGAGTGGGGGGCTCAGTGGTAGAGCACCCCTGGGTTCTAATTCCCAGTACATAAAAAAAATTAATAAAAAACACTGCTATATAACCTAATTAGCAAAACTAACCTGAAGATCTTATCAACCAGACAAATCAGAACCACTTTCTGTCAGAAAAAGGTCCAACTTCATTTTTTGAAGCAGTTTAACATTTTAACATGTCACCACAATCATCATCTCAGGTCCCAAATTCCATACAAGGAAGGAAGGAGGGATGGAAGGAAAGAAGGAAGGCAGGCAAGTAAGTTATTGGAAGAGAAAGAAAATGAGGAGTAAAAGCAAAGAAGAAAGATTACTAGAAAGACTCAGGGCTTTGCCATCAGTGTGTGTCCTGACCCTTCAATATTTCTTACAGATGCCCAACATTCTCAAAATGTCTCTCCAGTGTGCCTCTGAAGCTTTTACATCCCAGAGCAATGCATCATTATAATATTCAAAATAGGTAAGAAGTTTTTCTGTTATAAAGTTGGATAAGGGAGAGTTAAAAGGCAGGTAAGAAAGAGGATACAATGCAGATAGAGAGGGAACATATAGAAGTTAAAGATCTGAAAATTATTCCCTTTAAACTTTTGCTGTCAGATACATACTGAATTATTTACCGAAGAAATTAGGAGATGTCTAGGATTTCCTTCAAAATAATTAGGATGGGAATAAATAGGAGTACACAAAGCAGAAATGGTAATGTTTTGCTGGGTAATTGGTATGTAAAAAAAAAAAAAAAAAAAAAAAAATCTTACTTTTTCCATACATATATGTGAAATTATCCACACAAAGATGTCAAAACAAAACAAATCTGAAAAAATTTCAAATCAGCTACCACTCTTTGTTGTTGTTACCAGGAATTGAACCCAAGGGTATTTAACCACTAAGCCACATCCCCAGACCTTTTTTGTATTTTATTTTGAGACAAAGTCTCACTCAGTTGTTGAGGCTGGCTTTGAACTTGGGATCCTCCTACCTTAGCCTCCTGAGCTGCTGGGATTATAGGTGTGAGATACCATGCCTAGCAGCTACCAGTCTTTAAATATTCTGTCTAAAGATCAGTTATATTAAGTATACTTAAATATAAAGAATATATACAGTTTACCATTTAGCATATCTATCTCCTACTGCACTTGAATTTTATTGACTTTTTTTACTCCTACACCCAATATTTGATGTAGATAGCAACAGAAAAGCAAATGTGGCATGGATAAATGAAAAGATGAAAAAGAAAACAGATAAAAGGATAATACTCTAAATCTGTATTTAAAATTAAGTATAACACGCCAAGTAAAAATGGCCAAAATGACAACTGAATAAAGTATAACCACACATTGTCTATTTCAATTATGAGGATCAATGCCAGATAGAAACATTCTTACCAATATGGTGTTCCCACAAAAGAATTGGCAGGAGATGCCATGGAAGCAGATCCAAAATCAGCAAGTTTCACCTGGCCTGGTTCTGTCAGAAGGATATTTCCTGCTTTGATATCTCTGAGTTTAAGGAACAGAGAAAATTATTTGTCTTTTTTTCATTAGATTATGTTGAAAATGATACAAATCAATTAAGAACTTGTAAGATGGAGAAAATGAAATAAAATTAAGTGCTAGGATAACTTACAATTGTGATAACAAGATTAGATAACAAAAATATAGAATTCAAAAAAAAGAGTAACTTTTCTAAAAGAGAAGATAAATAGCAGTTTAAAAAAAGATAGGTAACTGGGGCTGGGGCTGTGACTCAGTGGTAGAACTCTTGCCTAGTGTGTGTGAGGCACTGGGTTCAATTCTCAGCACCACATATGAATAAGTAAATAAAATAAAGGTTCATCAATAATTAACAAAAGTATTTTTTAAAAAGATAGGTAACTGCAGCATATAGTCTATATTTAAGTTTGTTTATCAAAACAAACAATGGTTTGCAAAACAATTTAATTGGCTAATGATCCCTTCACAATATTTAAGATTTCTGACTATCCCACTTATTTCTTTTAGGAGAAAAAAAGGGGGTGGAGCACAAAGAACTTTATTCTCCAAACTTGTTTTTATTTTTAAAAAGGTCTATTCATATCATTTTCAAACTTCAATATAGTTCTCCTAACTCAATGTGAAGTGAAAACTGAAACATATGGATAATGCAATATTAATGATCCCAACTCTACTTTCAAATATACTTTTCTGAAAGAGCAAACATACTGTCCATCCAAATTAATAAAAGTACGGATAATTACATGATTAATTACATGAGTGGATTGCATTCCAGTGCAAACTATAACATACACTTAACCTTTCAAAAATTAAAAAAGAGAAACTAAATTTCCAAGCACTTGTTCATTCCTTAAGTATTACAATGCATATAAATACTAAGTAGATCTAATTTCCTTCCTCTTATCATAGTATATACTATAGTACATATAGTATATACTATGATTATTCATTTGCTATTATATATGTGAATCTATTTTCATTTTTTTTAAAGTAGGGAGTGTACTTTATTTCTTTGTGATGCTAAGGGACTAAACCTTAGACCTTGTACACAGGGAACTACTTTAAGTCGATAAGAAACTTAGGTTCTAATTCTAACTCTGTTAATCATGTTCTAACAACTGCAAATCCTTTGGACTTTGCTATTCTCTTTTAAAAATATGATAATCCATTATTTCCAATGACCCTATTACCTAGTCTAACATGTATTGCCTGGTTCCAACACATAATTAAAATTAAATTCTATTTTTCACCTAAAATAGTCAAAACAAATAACAGTGTCAAAATGCATTATAAAGTGATTTAATCTCAAAATTACTATCTATTATCAAGGATTATTAAGGATTAATGCTCAAAACCATAGTCTTTGTCCATGTCATGAAATTGATAGGAAAAATTTGGCATTATCAGTTACTAGGAAGACAAAAGATTTGTTAAGTTCTACCTCTCCTCTATTTGGCTTTGCAAACTTTGGGAAATTATAGTAAAAATCTGGGGCATCAACTTTTTTCACCTGTAAAAAGAAAAAGACTATCTATCTGATCCCTGATATCCTTTCCAGTTTGCAAATTAAATGATTCTAAAATTAAGTTTCTACTGCAAGTCCATTACTTTAGAATTCCCAAGAGCATAGGAGGCAAAGATAAAAATTATCCTAAACAGAGAGATCAAGCGTACTACTGTCATTTTTAATTCATGAACAATCAACAAATATGAGTTTATACAATTCTTATTTGGCTATAATCAATAAACATATCAGAGTTACTGAACTATAGAGCTGATAAATGCAATCAATCGCTCGTCACTATGTGATAATTTTCAAAATACTTACCTATGGATCATGGTATGAGAATGTAAGTAGGCTAATCCCTGGAGAGCACCATGTGTAATTGCTGCTATTTCCACTTCTTGTAATGGTTTTTTGTGAACTTAAAATAAAAATTTATTTGAAAAAATTACTACATAAAAGGTTTTGTTTAAAACAATAAACTTAAATATCTGATATATGGGTAATTTTTAAAAACTGATATTTAGCAAGAGAAGTCTTATGATGCTAAAACAGATTACTAACTTTATAAATGGTATACAGTTGTGCTAGCTATTGAAGTATAATTCTCAGCCAATTTCCCTTTTAGTTAACAATATTAAACAACTGTTCATGATTATAAAAGCAAAAGTAAAAGAGAAGTTTCCCATTTATTCTCACTTATCTTTGTTATGAACAGGACAGCAAGCTGATAGACAAAGAATCCAGAAAAATGCTTGTAAAGTCACAAGAGAAAACTTGTTTATTTTATATCCTATGTAAGATTTATAAGGATAACATAACATGCTGAGAATCTGGAAAGAGCTAAGAATTTTACTCTTTCTAGATAGTGTTGTTTATTTTATATTAACATTATTTAAATAATCTCTAACTGAACTGTCATTTTAATCTATTAATACTTTTTTTTTTAATAATCAAAAGAAACCTACCTTCTAGTAAATCTGAAGCAGATCCTAAACAATATTCCATTACAAGCTACACAGGAAGAAAAATTACAAAAACATTAAAATATAAAGATTTATTCTAGTTGAGATAAAATTAATTTGCCCAGAGGTCCAGGGGATAGTTAGAAATAAAACAAACGAGGTATGGTTTACCTTAAAAAATACTTACACATTTATCAGGTTTTTTTAAAAATACTTTTTAGTTGTAGATGGACACAACATCTTTATTTATTATTTTTATGTGGTGCTGAGGATTGAATCCGGTGCCCCACATATGAGAGGCAAGCGCTCTACCACTAAGCCACAGTCCTGGCCCTATCAATTTGTTAAATGTATTTAAATTAAGCTAATAAGGAAGCGATTATCTTTTGATAATGCCAACATGTAATCACTTCTATAAGCTATGCATTTCATATGCAATTACTAATTTAAATTAAAAATAAATGTAGATCTTCTGTTACTATTAAACTACAAAACCAAAATTGATTATTTGGTAAGATGTAGAAAATTGTGTTCTCTGAAACTGTATATACAAAGCTTAGGTAACAATTTAATTTGTTTCTCTTTGTTTCTTGAGCTGGTCTCACTGTGTTGCCCAGGATGGTCTCTGAACTTCTGGGCTCAGCAATCCTCCCTCCTGTCTCCAGAGTAACTACAACTACATGCATGCACCATCAAGCCCAGTTCTAAATAATTTTATTTTTTTAAAACCAAACACAAAGAACCATCTCTGTGCCAAGTATTTTATACATATTAACCATTTTAATCTTCACAAAAACCTTATTAGTTAGGTCCTACTATCTCCTTGTTTTACAGATGGAGAAATCTGAAAGATGTAAGAGTCAACCTGCCCAATGTCACTGCTTTTTCTTCAACCACTGTCCCAGTTTTAGGAGTCACCACCACCAAAATCAAATCAAATAAAAATGTAAACTGGGCGTGGTGGCACACACCTATAATCCCAGTGACATGGGAGACTGGGGCAGAAGTTTGAGGCCAAACTCAGCAATTCATCAAGGCCCTAAGCAACTTGGTTGACATCCATCTCAAAATAAAAAAATAAAAAGTGGGGATGTGGCTCAGTGGTAAAGCAACCATGGGTTCAATATGTAATCCCTGTACCCCCAAAAAAGTATCAAAAAGTTACAAATCTAAGTCAAGAATATTAAAATAATAATCAGCTGTAGCTTATTGCTTATTCAAAATGAGGGGTAATTCTTATTTAAAAGAAATTGAATCTTTCTCTTTAAAAAGTCAGTTATTAGCCAGGCATGTGCCACCCAGGACAAAAAAAAAAAAAATTTCAATTATTATACCTATATCACTATAGAATTATCATCCCACCTCAGTAGTAACAACAGGGTAAAATTAAACTTTACTTCTTCTAACAAAGTGCTTCAATTCTCTAAAATTAATATTATTCAGCCAAAGAATCATGACCAGTTCAATTTTCAATAGAACACACCCAAATTTCACCAAGATTACAATATGTTTATGTTAAAAAAGGGTACAATAACTTATTCTCAAGTTAATAGAATTGTTTTCACAACATTTAGATGGTACCACTGAAAGTATTGGTAGAAACTTTACCACATATATGAAGGTCAACTGAATTCTGGAGAAAATTTGCATTAGACTCGCAAAAGTTCTATTATCTCTTATTGCCTACAAGTTCTAGAAAATGCTGCTTTTCCTCTCACAGTATAAACTAACATTTTAATTGTTTCTGCATACCTTTCCACAACCAGTTCAAGACATTCTGAATTAATTCATTCTAAACTAAAACCAACGAAAATTACAAGGAAAACAGATACCAACCCATGCTGTGTGTTCACGTAAATAGCAGCCTTTGTATTCTATACTGTTGGGATGTTTTATTCTTTGTAGAAACTTGACTTCTTTAATAATATCCTGCCATTTCTGTAGGGAGAAAAAAGAAAGAAGGGAAAGGATTATGAACAGTTGGTTTTCCTGAGAAAGTTATAGGAAAAAAAAGTAATTACTGTATTGAGTTAACAAGAACATAAACTTTGCTTGATTTATGCTGTTTAGACGTAAAAAAAAGTCAGAAAATGAAAAGAAATTATATTCATATAGATTACAATGCAAATGCATAATTTAAAAAATTATTTCATTCATGGTAGGGCAAATTTTAATTTGATAAAATTTATGTTGAGTCTCATTAAATGTTTACAATCACACACTATCAACTGTGTGATAACTATATACCATATTTATTAATTTTTTTCCAAAAGAAAAATCAGTTATTATGCACATACCGTTGTAGAATTACTACCACATCAATCACCTCAATGGTAGCAGCAGGGTAAAATCCTTTGGTTTTTTTTTTTTTTTTTAATTTACATGCCATAAAGTTCACCCATTGTGCTTTTTGGCTTATTTCTCCAGTAATGCTAGGGTTGGTCTTTTCGTTCTTAATTCAAATGAAATAATTCCTCTGAAATTTAAGTTCTAAATGCACATTCTAAAATGTTAGCAGAATTAGTTACGGTATAGGAAAGTTCACAGAAAAAAGCAATAGTATGAAAAGCTTTTATTACACAATTTTTGAGGAGACTTCCTCATCAATACCTACCAGGAAATACAGGTAAACTCCTGACATTAAATCAAGACATCCTCAAGCATTTGGGCCAAATGTTATACATGGTTACTCTTGAGAAGCAACCAGGGAACTCTATAAATATACAGGTTCTTTCACAGGGCACTCTGGCATACTTTTTTTTTTTTTTGGGGGGGGGGTACTGGTTGAATTCAGGGGCACCCAACCACTGGGCCACATCCACAGCCCTATTTTGTATTTCATTTAGAGACAGGGTCTTACTGAGATGCTCAGCACCTTGCTTTTGCTGAGGCTGATTTTGAACTTGTGATCCTCCTGCCTCAGCCTCCTAAGTCTCTGGGATTACAGCATGCACCAATGCACCCAGCTTGGCACACACTTTTAATTAAAACAATTCAGAAGGTTGATGCAGGAGAATCACAAGTTGGAGACCAGCCTGGACAACTTAGTGAAACTGTCTCAAAATAACATGTAAAGGGCAAGGAACATAGCTCAGTGGTAGAATGCTTGCCTAGAATGTACAAGACCCTAGATTCAACACCCAGAACTGCAAAAAAAAAAAAATAAGAAAAGAAAAAAAAAGAAATAGGGCCTTGGATCCAAATGCAGAAATTCTATAGGTCTAGTAGGTATGGCATGGGGATTAGGAATCTGTTTTTTATTCTTGTTTTAGTTTTTGTTTTGTTTTGTTTATTTGTTTTTTGGTACTGGGGACTGAACTCAGGGGCATTCAACCACTGAGACATATCCCCAGCACTATTCTGAATTTTATTCAGAGACAGTGTCTCACTGCGTTGCTTAGCACCTAGATTTTCCTGAGGTTCAATCCTACTGCCTCAGTCTCCTGAAGCTGCAGGGATTACAGATGTTCGCCACCGCCAACTGTTCTTAAATTTTTAAAGTTTTACTGCTTATTTGGACTATATAATTAAGGGCAGAGAAAGCAGTATAATAGAAAACTTTAAGAAATGTTTTGTACTGGATTTAATATCATATACCTCTGATGTTATTTCACATGATCTCAACCAAATACACCAAAATATGTTCAACGTTTTATGTAATATGTGTAAAATATATTATAAAATGCTAAATTCTGAAAACCTATTTTATGAACTTTAAATTTCAAATTTGAATACTCTAGGAGACAAAGTCTTAAAAATTATATACCTCTATATATACAATGGAATATTATTCAGCTATAAAGAATAATAAAACTATGACATTTGCAGGTAAATGGATGAAATTGGAGAATATCATGCTAAGTGAGATAAGCCAATCTCAAAAATCCAAAAGATGAATGATCTCGCTGATAAGTGCATGAAGACACATAATGGAGGGTGGGAGGGGGACAAGAATGGAGGAAGGAGGGACTGTAGAGAGGGAAAAGAGGGGTGGGGAGGAAGGAAAAAATAACAGAATGAATCAAACCTCATTACCCTATGTGAATGTATGATTACACAAATGGTATGCTGTTACTCCATGTACAAACAGAAACAACATGTATCCCATTTGTTTACAATAAAAATAAATTTTTAAAAATTATATACCTCTAATGAAAAAACTTTTATGAAGGACATCAATATTATATGTTAAAGATGGTGCTGTAAACAAACTTTTTGTTCTAGGTATAACTAATCAATTAGACTCAAGTGTAATCAATAGCCTATGAAAGCAAGTCCTAAAGTTGTTTTATACAATGGTAAATAAAATCAAACCTGCAAGAAAGATCAGGAGTTTTTAAGAGATCAAAATGATGGACCATGATATAATCCTAACAGTATTATTATACCCACAAATATGATCATCATCACAAAAAAAGATCCACCATAAATTAGATTCCAAAAAAGTAGGAAACCAAAATCTTTAGTACTGAACCAACAATTCTACTTCTGGGTATATACCCAAAAGAAATGAAAGCAGAGACTCAAAAGAAATATTTTCTGTGGTATACACTATGGAATATTATTCAGCCATAAAGAATAATAATATTATGGCATTTGCAAATAAATGGATGTAATTGGAGAATATCATCCTAAGTGAAATAAGCCAACCCAAAAAACCAAAGGCCGAGTGTTTTCCCTGGTAAGTGGAGAATGATATACAGTAGAGGTGGAGAGTGAGAGAAGAATGGGGGAACTTTAGATTATGTAGAAGGAAATGAAAGGGAGGGGGGTATGAAACATGGTGGAATGAGACAGACATATTTATCCTATGTACATGTATGATTACATGCGTGGTATGAATCTACATCGCGTATAACCATAGAAACGAAATAATGTACCCCATTTTTTATGTACAATGAATCAAAATGCAGTCTGTAAAAAATTAAAAGATAAATAAGAAAAAATAAAATAAAATAAAACAAATATTTTACATTCATAGCAACATTATTCATAATAGCCAAGGGCTGGAAGCAACCCAAGTGTCCATTTATACATGGTACGAACATAAATGTGAAGTGTGTTATGTGTGTATAGTTAGATAGAAAGGCTAACATACAGATATGTGATATATACACACACAAGGGAGTATTTTTCATTCTTAAAAAGGAAGGAAACTATGGTGCACACTACATAAGTTAGTCACAAAAGGATAAATACTGAATGATTTCCATGTACAGAATACCTAGAGTACTCAAATTCATAACAGTAAGAAACACAGAATGGTAGTTGATAAAGGCTGGGAAATGGAGAACTATTGTTTAATGAGTACAGAGTTTCAGTTTAGCAAAATGAAAAAGTTTGGAGAAGAATAGTAACAATCGTGGCACAATAATGTGAATATACTTAATGCTACTGAACTGTACACTTAAAAATGTTTAAGACAGCAAGTTTTGTTATATGTATTTCACCACAATTAAAATCTTTTTAAAATTTTTAAATTACACTGTCAGAATTTTAGATTTAAAAAGTAGATTATGAGCTGGTGATATAGTTCAGAGGTACACCATTTGCCTAGCATGTAGAAGGCCCAGGGTTTAATCCACATACAAAAAAAGAAAAGAAAAAGATTACATTTTATAAATACCTATATAATAAAAAAGAATCAGAATAGTAGTAAACTAAAATATGACATCAATAATTTAATTTTTTTGGTTTTTCAAATCGTTAAATACTGCCTATTTATAGTTTGCTTAAAATAAGCATTAAGCAATTTGTAAACTATTTTAAAAGATTATGTCCCATATAATTTATTGTCATGCATATCTTATTTTAGTTTTTTTTTTAAGATTTTTTAGTTATTGATAAAACCTTTATTTTACTTATTTATATGTGGTACTGTAAATCAAATGAACGCCTCAGACATGCTAGGCAAGCACTCTACCACTGAGCTACAACCCCAGTCCTTCTGTTTTAGTTTTTATTTTTTTTAATTAAAAAAAATTTCTTTTTGCGGTACTGGGGATCGAACTCAGGGCCTTGTGCTTGTGAGGCAAGCACTCTACCAGTTGAGCTATCTCCCGAGCCCTGTTTTAGTTTTTAAAAACTAAAACTAATCACCCTTCCAAGATATAACATATTAAACAGAATAACATATTAAAACACAGTATGAAAAAACTAAAAGCAGGGGACACAAGTTGGGAAGGTTTTTGGGATGGCATTAATGTTTGTTTTCAGCTCTAGGTTAAGAGTTAAATGAGAAAATTCATTAAGATATAAATTTAAGATTTGTACACTTATTTTATTTAATTTTTTTAAGCTTTGAGACAAGGTCTTGGTAAGTTGCTGAGGCTAATTTTGAACTTATGATCCTACTACCTCAGCCTCATGAGTTGATGGGATTACTAGGTGTTCACTACCACTCCCAGCTTATATGCTTTTGTGTGTATCGTACATTAAAATTCCTTAAAGAATTCCAACCTTTGGTCTCTAATTAAAAATAGTATGTTATTCTCTAACATATCTATAAAAATGTAGGGGCTGGGGGTATAGTTCAGTTGGTGGAGCACTTCCTCACAAGCACAAGGCCCTGGGTTCAATCCTCAGCACCACAAAAAAAAAAAAAAAAAAAAAAAAGTATATATTTAACCTACCTCAGTAGATTGCTTTCCACTATAAGACATTTTCTTGATGGCCACCACTTCATTGGTACGCACATCCCGTGCCTACAAAAAAAGAATTTTAAAAGGATCATTGTAAAAATCAATAAATTAAATCTGGGCAAACATTTCTTTGAGAATAAAAGTATTTATGAACAACCATGTCAAAAAGGACATCAAAATGGCTTTTAGTGGGAGAATAAGGAGATGTAAGTCAAAGAATAGAAAAAACATTTAACATATGCTACAAGTCTAAAAATCTAATTACAGCATGAAAACTAAAATTAATGAAATTGTACTGTATTATGGACTTTTGTTAAATAAGTAGGTTCTAGCTGCTTTTGTCACATACAAAAGTAAGTGAGATGACAGATATGTTAACCTACTTCACTTTAGTCCATTTTCCTGTCTCCAAGTATCTCATGTTTATAAACCTCGAATATATACAATAAAATTTATTTTAAAAATAAAATGAACTAAAATCACTCTTTTAAACATTTAAAAAATAACACTATACAGCAAAACTCCTAAAATTACCCAGCTGCTAGTATTTTGGAAAGAGAAATAAAGCAGAATTACCTTTGAATAACCCAGTTGAGAGGAAAAGGTAAACATTTTAGTAATACTAAAAACAGACAAAACCAGACTAGTGATTTACAGGTATGAAATGGACAACTTTCTAGGAAAGAATACATTATTAATACTGGTCCAAAGAAGAAAACACGAGTAAAACAATGGTGGAAGATAGAAAAGAATACCAAATGAATCAATTACCTTTAAAACAGTCTTCAATGGAAAAACAGCCAAGGGAACTTTTCAGGATATGAGGAGGAAGAAAAGGAAAGCTCTCCCACTGATTTTTACAGAGGCATTATGCCCTATAACTAAAACCTTATAAATAGCACAAAATGGAAACTTAATTTCATTTGTAAATTTAGATAGGAAGACTCTAAAATTAACAAACCAAATTTACAAGTCATGAAAAGAACTTTTCTTTTTTGGGGGGGGATTAGTAAATTCCTCAAACATAATAAATCATACCTATTGAAACCAATTGCTAATAAGGATCAAGAGAAGACTTCTAAAATGCTATTATAATGATGATTTAACAAAGTTACAGAAATTCTGAAAAAATTAAAAAGCATAACAGAAGCATAATTTGTTCTCCAAACTTCACCCTCTTCAAAAATGGGTTAAAAAGCCTTTTTTCCCCCAACATTTAAAAAAAAAAAATCAAAACAGAAGCATGACAGTTGACTGCAGCAAAAGGGCAAACTCATTATGTATGAATGAAATAATATGTAAAATTAAGAAGACACAAAACAATAACTGCTAAATATTTTAAATGAGTTCAGTAAAATACTCAGAACCACCTCAGATTATTTGTGGAGAAACATATTTTCAACTCAGGCTTTAGTAAATTCCCAAAAACAGAATGTTCTAAAATTTGATTATGGTGATGGTTGCAAAACTGATATTTAGTTTAAAAAAATCACTGAAATGTACACTTAAAAAACTGATAAATCTGTGTCATGTAAATTACACCTCAAGAACTGAGTGTAGGGGCTGGGGAGATAGCTGGTAGAGTGCTTCCCTTGCAAGCACAAGGCCCTGAGTTCGATCCCCAGTACTGCGCCAAAAAAAAAAAAAAAAAACTGGGTGTAGTGGCACATGCCTGTAATCCCAGCAACTCACAAATTCACAGCTAGCCTCAGCAACTTAATGGGGCCCTAACCAACTTAGAGAGACCCATCTCAAAATAAAAAATGAGCTTTCTACACAGAGCCAACCACAAGTCCCCAAGCCAGCGGAGACCTCCGACCCGCAAGCAGCCTCTGGGACCAGGGCAGGGCAGCCAGAGACCTCTCCAGGCGGCCCTGCCCCCTCTGGACACAGGCTTTTTCCACGGGGTGATCCAAGATGGTGGACTACAGGGTGACTGCATCTCCAGTCGCTACAGAATCCAGGATTCAAGAAGGGGAGGCATTGAGAGACTCAGACTAAAACAGAGCCACGGGCTGAGTCTCCCTCACCTGGTGAAGCTCGGCCCAGGCGGCAGGCCCGGATTCGGGCGGCTTATTAGAGTAGGGCAGGGCAGCTAGAGTCTTCTCCAGGCAGCCCTGGGCACTCTGGCGGTGGGCTCCTCCCACACAGCCAGCTTCTCGGAGCAGGCCCCCCAGTGAGAGCCTTTCCACACAGAGCCAGCTCCAAGCCCTGGAACCAGCAACGGGCTAGGGGTGGCTTTCTTCGGAAGCACTGCATTATCAAGTTACTCCAAGACTTCAGGCTACCAAAGGCTGGGAGGTGATACACTGGAAATCTACAGGGACACTATAAGCCAATAGAGGAAATCTGCAATATCACAGAGTCCCACTGACATCTGACCAATATGAGAAAACAAGGGAAGAAAATGTCCCAAACAAACCTAGATACTATATCAATAAAACCCAATGACAGCACAGCAGAAGAAATGTCAGAAAGGAAGTTCAGAATGTACATAATTAAAACAATCAGGGAAGCAAACGAGGAGATGAAAGAGCAAATGCAGGCATTGAAGGAGGACATGAAAGAGCAAATGCAGGCATTAAATGATCACACTAATCAACAGTTAAAAGAGCAAATATGGGAAGCAAGAGATCATTTCAATAAAGAGTTAGAGATATTGAAAAAAACAAACAGAAATCCTTGAAATGAAGGAAACAATAAACCAAGTTAAAAACTCCATAGAAAGCATAACCAATAGGATAGAACACCTGGAAGACAGAACCTCAGATATTGAAGACAAAATATTTAATCTTGAAAACAAAGTTGACCAAACAGAAAAGATGGTAAGAAATCATGAACAGAATCTACAAGAATTATGGGATAGAATGAAAAGGCCAAATTTAAGAATTATTGGGATTGAGAAAGGCTTAGAGAAACAAACCAAAGGAATGAACAATCTATTCAATGAAATAATATCAGAAAATTTCCCAAATCTGAAGAATGAAATGGAAAACCAAGTACAAGAGGCTTATAGGACTCCAAATATACAAAATTACAACAGACTCACACCAAGGCACATTAATATGAAAATACCTAATATACAAAATAAAGACAGAATTTTAAAGGCCGAGAGAGAAAAGAATCAAATTATATTCAGGGGGAAACCAGTAAGAATATCAGCAGATTTTTCAATCCAGACCCTAAAAGCTAGAAGGGCCTGGAACAACATTTACCAAGCCCTGAAAGAAAACGGATGACAACCAAGAATCTTATACCCAGCAAAACTTACTTTCAGATTTGACGATGAAATAAGATCCTTCCGTGATAAACAAAGCTAAAGGAATTTACAAAAAGAAAGCCGGCATTACAGAACATTCTCAGCAAAATATTCCATGAGAAAGAGATGAAAACCAACGATGCAAATCAGCAACGGGAGGAACTAGCCTAAAGGAATAGCCAAATAAAGGAGAAACCAAATCATGTCAAAAACAAAAATGAGTCAAATGACTGGGAATACAAATCATATCACAATAATAACCCTGAATGTTAATGGCCTGAACTCATCAATCAAAAGATATAGACTGGCGATGGGATTAAAAAGAAAAAAATCCAACAATATGCTGCCTGCAAGAGACTCATCTCATAGAAAGAGATACCCATAGACTAAAGGTGAAAGGCTGGGAAAAAACATACTATACACACGGACACAGCAAAAAAGCTGGAGTATCCATCCTCATTTCAGATAATGTGGACTTCAAGCCAAAACTAGTCAGAAGGGATAAAGAAGGACATTACATACTGCTTAAGGAAAGCATAAATCAGCAAGACATAACAATCATAAATATCTATGCCCCGAACATTGGCTCATCCATGTATGTCAAACAAATCCTTCTCAATTCCAGAAATCAAATAGACCACAACACAATAATACTAGGCAATTTTAACACACCTCTCTCACCGCTGGATAGATCATCCAAACAAAAATTGAATAAAGAAACCATATATCTCAATAACACAATCAACAATTTAGAATTAACTGACTTATCTAGAATATACCATCCAACAAAGAACGAATACACTTTCTTCTCAGCAGCACATGGATCCTTCTCTAAAATAGACCATGTTTTATGCCACAAAGCTACTGTTAGCAAATACAAGAAGATATACTACCTTGTACTCTATCAGATCATAATGGATTGAAATTAGAAATAAATGACAGAATAAAAAACAGAAACTTCTCCAATACCTGGAGATTAAATAATACACTATTATATGATGAATGGATAACAGAGGCTATCAGGAGGGAAATAAAAAAATTCTTAGAAGTAAATGAGAACAAAGACATATCAAAATCTCTGGGACACTATGAAAGCAGTACTTAGAGGAAGATTTATTTCATGGGGCGCATTCAACAAAAGAGTAGAAATCAACAAATAAACGACCTAACACTACAGCTCAAAGCCCTAGAAAAAGAAGAGCAGACCAACACCAAAAGTAGAAGACAGGAAATAGTTAAAATCAGAGCCGAAATCAACGAAATTGAAACAAAACAAACAATCGGAAAAATTAACAAAATAAATAGTTGGTTCTTTGAAAAAATAAACAAAATTGATAAACCCTTAGCCACACTAACAAAGAGAAAGAGGGAGAAAACTCAAATTACTAAAATTCGGAATGAACAAGGAAATATCACAACAGACACGAGTGAAATACAAAACATAATTAGAAGCTATTTTGAAAATCTATACTCCAACAAAACCAAAAAAATTGAAGACATCAACAAGTTTCTAGAGACATATGAATTACCTAAACTGAACGAGGAGGACATACGCAACTTAAATAAATCAATAACAAGCAATGAAACAGAAGAGGTCATCAAAAGCCTACCAAAAGAAAAGTCCGGGACCAGATGGGTTCTCAGCCGAGTTCTACAAAACCTTTAAAGAAGAGCTCATTCCAATACTCCTCAAAGTATTCCATGAAACAGAAGAGGAGGGGACCCTCCCAAACTCATTCTATGAAGCCAATATCACACTGACACCTAAACCAGATAGAGACACATTGAGGAAAGAAAATTTCAGACCAATATCCTTAATGAACATCGATGCAAAAATTCTCAACAAAATTTTAGCAAATCGCATACAAAAACATATTAAAAAGATAGTGTACCACGATCAAGTGGGTTTTATCCCAGGGATGCAAGGTTGGTTCAACATCAGGAAATCAATAAATGTCACTGACCATATCAACAGACTAAAAGTTAAGAATCACATGATTATTTCTATTGATGCAGAAAAAGCTTTCGATAAAATACAGCTTCCCTTCATACTCAAAACACTAGAAAAAATTGGGGTAGTGGGAACATTCCTTAACATTATAAAGGCCATCTACGCTAAGCCCATGGCCAATATCATTCTAAATGGTGAAAAACTGAAAGCATTCCCCTTAAAAACTGGAACAAGACAGGGATGCCCTCTTTCACCACTTCTATTCAATATCGTTCTTGAGACTCTAGCCAGAGCAATTAGACAAACCAAAGAAATTAAAGGGATATAAATTGGAAAAGAAGAACTCAAACTATGCCTGTTTGCTGATGACATGATTTTATACTTAGAGAAACCTGGAAATTCCACCAGAAAACTCTTAGAACTCATAAGTGAATTCAGTAAAGTAGCAGGTTACAATATCAATGCTCATAAATCCAATGCATTTTTATACATAAGTGATGAATTTTCAGAAAGAGAAATTAGGAAAACTACCCCATTCACAATAGCATGGAAAAAAATAAAATACTTGGGAATCAATCTCACAAAAGAGGTGAAAGACCTTTACAATGAGAACTACAGAACACTAAAGAAAGAAATTAAAGAAAACCTTAGAAGATGGAAAGATCTCCCATGTTCTTGGATAGGAAGAATTAATATTGTCAAAATGGCCATAACCAAAAGTGCTATACAGATTTAATGCAATTCCAATTAAAATCCCAATGACGTACCTTACAGAAATAGAGCAAGCAATCATGAAATTCATCTGGAAGAATAAGAAACCCAGAATAGCTAAAGCAATTCTCAGTAGAAAGAGCGAAGCAGGGGGTATCGCAATACCAGATCTTCAACTCTATTACAAAGCAATAGTAACAAAAATGGCATGGTATTGGTACCAAAATAGACAGGTAGATCAATGGTACAGAATAGAGGACACGGACACAAACCCAAATAAATACAATTTTCTCATACTAGACAAAGGGGCCAAAAATATGCAATGGAGAAAAGATAGCCTCTTCAACAAATGGTGCTGGGAAAACTGGAAATCCATATGCAACAGAATGAAACTAAACCCCTATCTCTCACCCTGCACAAAACTCAACTCAAAATGGATCAAGGACCTCGGAATCAGACCAGAGACCCTGCATCTTATAGAAGAAAAAGTAGGTCCAAACCTTCAACTTGTTGGCTTAGGATCAGACTTCCTTAACAGGACTTCCACAGCACAAGAAATAAAAGCAAGAATCAACAACTGGGATAGATTCAAACTAAAAAGCTTTCTCTCAGCAAAGGAAACTATCAGTAATGTGAAGAAAGAGCCTACAGAGTGGGAGAATATCTTTGCCACTCATACTTCAGATAGAGCGCTAATTTCCAGAATCTATAAAGAACTCAAACTCTACACCAAGAATACAAATAATCCAATCAACAAATGGGCTAAGGAAATGAGCAGACACTTCACAGAAGAAGATGTACAAGCAATCAACAGATATATGAAAAAATGTTCAACATCTCTAGTAATAAGAGAAATGCAAATCAAAACTACCCTAAGATTTCATCTCACCCCAATTAGAATGGCGATTATCAAGAACACAAGCAACAATAGGTGTTGGCGAGGATGTGGGGAAAAAGGTACACTCATACATTGCTGGTGGGGCTGCAAATAAGTAGAGCCACTCTGGAAAGCAGTGTGGAGATTCCTCAGAAAGCTTGGAATGGAACCACCATTGGACCCAGCTATCCCACTCCTTGGCCTATACCCAAAGGACTTAAAATCAGCATACTACAGAGATACAGCCACATCAATGTTCATAGCTGCTCAATTCACCATAGCCGGATTGTGGAACCAACTAGATGCCCTTCAGTTGATGGATAAAGAAACTGTGGCATATATATACAATGGAATATTACTGTGCCATGAAGAATGATAAAATTATGGCATTTGCAGGCAAATGGATGAAATTGGAGAGCATCATGCTAAGTGAGATAAGCCAATCTCAAAAAACTAAAGGACGAATGATCTCGCTGATAAGCGAATGAGGACATATAATGGGGGGTAGGAGGGGTTAGCGTTAGGGTTAGGGTTAGGTTTAGGGTTAGGGATAAGGAGGTGGTAAGAATGGAGGAAGGAAGGACTGTATAGAGGGAAAAGAGGGGTGGGAGGGGTGGGGGGGAAGGGGAAAAAATAACAGAATGAATCAAACAACACTGCCCTATGTAAATTTATGATTTTTAATTAAAAAAAAAAAAAGAACACACACACACAAAAATAAAAAAAAAATAAAAAATGAAATGGGCTAGGATGTGCCTCAGCCGTTAAGCATTACTGGGTTCAATCCAATATACATATATCTTTCTCTGTTGTTTTTATTGTTGTTTGTTTTTTAAGACTGGTCTTGCTATGTTACTCAGGGTGAACTCAAACTCCTGGGGTCAAGGAATCCTATTGCATCAGTCTCCTGAGCAGCTGGGACTAAAGTTATGTACCACTACATCCAGTTAAAAAGTTGTTTTTTTAAAAAGGACAGCATTTATAAATTTTGACTTCCAAACTGCTTATAAAAAATTGTATACCAGCCAGACCTAGAGGAACATGATTGTAATTCCAGTGACTTAGGAGGCTGAGGCAGGAAGATAGTAAGTTTGAGACCATCCTAGGCAATGTAATGAGACCCTGTGTCAAAATAAAAAAGTACAAAGGACTGTTGCTGGGCGTGGTGGCACACACCTGTAAACCTAGTGGCTCAGGAGGATGAGGCAGGGGGATTGCAAGTTCAAGGCCAATCTCAGCAACAGCAAGGTGCTAAGCAACTCGGTGAAAGCCTGTCTCTAAATAAAATACAAAATAGGGCTGGGGATGTGTCTCAGTTGTTGAGTGTCCCTGAGTTCAATCCCTGGTATCAAATGAAAAAAAAAAAGAAGTGGGGATGTTATTCAGCGGTAAAGCGCCCTGGTTAAGTTAAATCCTCAGTACAAAAACAAAACAAAAAACATTAAAATAAGCAAAAATTGTTTAAACCAAAAAGTATGATACGTACCATGAGTTCATTAATATATTTATTGTAATACATGACAAGACTAGCAGAATGGACAAAGAAAGAGGTAAACAATTTCCATATTTACTTGCAGTAATATAAAATTAACTAACCAAAGAAAGGATGGAATCCTCTAGTAGAGAATAAGTAAAGTAACAGAGCAGTTTACAAAAGCATTTGTTTACATAATAAAATACTATGTAGGTCAAAACCAAATGAGCTATGGGTAATTAAAGAGGAAAACAATACTACATGCCACCTATTCTCACTGTAAGAGAAAATGGATAAAGATAAAATTAGCTGCAAATCTAAAGACAAACTGAGGTAGTACAGAGCAAAAGAGTAACAAAAAAAAGTAGGAAAAAGAAAATACATATAATCATTGTTTTGTCTCAAACCAGGAAATTGCCTGTGAAGATCCATTTGGGAAATTAAAATGAACTTATTTATATATTTATACAAGAATGATCCAAAATCACGGGATGGGAGGATGGGAGTGCAGGGATAGAGGCCTGTAATCCCAGTAACTCAAGGCCAGCCTCAGTAATTCAGTGAAGCCCTAAGCAACTTAGCAATACTCTACCTCAAAAAAGCGGGGTGGGGAGGGATTGGGTACATAGTTCAATGGCAAAGCACATTTAGATTCAATCCCCAGTACCAAAATAAATAAATAAATAAATGAACAAACAAACAAACAAATCCTTTTTTTTCCCTGTGTTGGGGATCGAACTCAGGGCCTTGTGTTTGCAAGGCAAGCACTCTACCAACTGAGCTATCCCCATACCAAGAATTATTTTTAAAAAGAAGAATGATTCAAAATCACTATTGATAATTATTCTCATAACATAAATGTGAATAACACTGAACAATTTATGTAACTGTTGGAGAATATATAATTTGTAAACACTATAAAAAAGCACAGATTAGTATAATCTTATACTAGGAAATACTATATTCCATTTTTAAAAGTGAATAACCAAAAAACTTTTACAAAGTAAATAAATGACTATTAGGATCACATATGTGGTCTGCCACATTTGTTAGCAAACTATCTAGTTCCTAAGTAGGTATTCTTTTTGTCTCTTTAATTTTCCTGTATACTATGGCCTACCTACTGACATCATGTTGGTTCTATTTAAAGTACTGGAGACTAAAAGAGAATGTCTATCTTCTTTGCAATCTACAACAATCCTCTTAGATATCTGATCCTCTGGTTTGGTTTCAAATACTATGGTGCCAATCTGTGATTAGCTTGCCTGATGAGACAGCAATACTAGATGCCTCAATTAGAATATTTTTTAATTTAACATGATTCCTACAGCCAATTAATGAAAATTCAAGGATATGCTATAAGGACTACTTTTAGTTATCTAAAGAGAAGGTCTTTCCTCTATCAACAAAACACTGTATTTAATCCTATCATGGGCTGGGGGTTAGCATAAACAAAAGTACAGAAGAATATACATACATATCGGGCTTTATTTGATACCACAGAATACCCAGAATACCTAGAAATGGAATTTCAGCAAATAGATTCAATTCTAGGCTACATTCAAACTTTTCTTATCTATATGTTGTATATTTCCCAGACATCAAGACAATAAGAGAAAAACTTGTGCTTTTGGTCAGTTGGTCAGTTGTCCCTGAGTTCCTAGGACTGTCTTAACCTTAACTTCAGATTTTGGCTTCTGAAGTCAGCATTTAAAGAACAAATTTCTCCCTTTATTTTATTATATGAGTCTGTTAAAACACACAGTGAAGTCAGTATAGCACAGTAATCCCCTACATGTCTTCCTCTAGATTGGTAATTGGGAAACTTGGGGCTTGGGATGTAGATTAGTGAAAGAGCACTTGCCTAGCATGTGCAATTCCCAACACCATACTCAGAAAAAAATTCAATCCAAGAAATTAGAGGGCAGAATTATTTCAGTCCACAAGTTTAAGAAGTTTAAGACCAGTTGGACCCTAAACAACAAAAACAAAACAGTACTAACAAACACTAATACATATAAAAAACGCCTACAAATAAAATAGAGGGGGCGGGGGGGTGGGGAGAACATGCAATTTTTTAAAAAGGGCAAAATATTTTAACAAATGCTGCCCAAAGATATTTAAATAGCCATTAAGTCCATGAAAAGGCACTCAGCATAACCAATCATGAAGAAAAGATAAATTAAAACCATACTGAGCTGCAATAGGGTTGTGTGTATGTCATATCAGCTATTTGGAAAGTTGAGTGTGGATGATCACTTGAGATCATGAGTTCAAGTCCAGCATGGGCAAATTGGTGAGACACCCTCTCATAACAAAATAAAAACCATATTAAAGGACTATTACACATCTATCACAATAGCTCAAATTAAAATGACTGTCAACACCAAATGCTGGAGAGGATATAGAGCAAACAGAATTCTCGTGCACTGCTACCAGGAGTATACAGTTTCTGTCTTGATAAAAAAAGTGTGGTAATTGGTTACAAAATTAAACTTACATCTGCACTATGACCCAAAAATTCCATTCTTAGTATTTAATGCAGAAAAATAGAAACTTAAGTCTACAAAGAGACCTGGTAAGAATGTTCATAGCAATTTTATTCATAAAAGCCAAAAAGCATATGAGAACACTATTGCCTATGAATTAGATAATAAAACTCATAGAAACCCCAAAATTACCTAACTCAAGAAAATTTTTAAAAATCTCAATAGATCTATAACAAATAAAGAGTTGATCTGTAATCAAAAACCTCCCCAAGAGGCTGGGCATGGTGGCACACACCATGCCCAATGGCTCCAGAGGCTGAGGCAGGAGGACTGCCAAGTTCAAAATCACTCTCAGCCATTTAGGGAGACCCTGAGCAACTTATCGAGACCCTGTCTCAAAATAAAACATAAGAAATAAAAAACAGGCTAGTGATGTAACTCAATTTTAACCACCCCTGGGTTTAATCCCCAGTATCAAAACAAAAACCTCCCAAGAGAAAGAAAAGTCTAGAATCAAATGGCTTCCCTAGTGAAAAAACCACCCTACACACACACACACACACACACACACACACACACACACATTTTTTAGTTATAGATGGTCACAATACCTTTGTTTTATTTATTTATTTTTTCATGGTTCTAAGGATCAAACCCAGTACCTTATATGTGCCAGGCAAGCACTCTACCACTGAGCCACAACCCCAGCCCCTACATGTATATCTTTAACACATAATGTTTATATGTATATACTGTCATTTACCATTTTTCTAAAAAAAAAAAAAAAAAAAATCATGTTTTATTTTGTGGTACTTATTTTTCATATTAATAAGTGTTTATGTATACCAGTTGCTCTTTAGATTTTGTAATATATGTATCTGATATACCATAATTTGCCTCTATTTTTGCTATTAAATATAATGCTGTGATGAATATCATTATATTCCTTATGGGTTTTTTATTTTGTTTTGTTTTTGTCAATTTGAGGGTAAAAGGAAAGGAAAATAAGGCAATGTGAACAGCTGTTAAAATTTGAGCAACTAGGACAGGAAAAATAAATCAAAGTCATCCAAGTTTCAAAGGAATAAGTAAAATAGCTCCATTTGCAGAGGATGTGTTCCTAAATATAGAAATCCCAAAGAATTCAAAAGAAAGCTATCAAAGCAAATAAATTCAGCTAACTTGTCAGATACAAGATTAATACACAAATCAGCTGTTTATATACACCAGCAATAAACAATTCAAAGAGGAAATTTAGAAAGTAATTCAATTTAGAAATAAATTTAAGGGAAGTGAAACATTTGTACGTTTAAAACTGCAAAACAGAGACTGGGGAGATAGCTCAGCGGTAGAGTGCTTGTCCAGCATGTACAAGGTCCTTGTTTGAATTCCTAGCACCACAGAACAGAAAAACAAAAACAAACAAATTAAAAAAAAAAAAAAAAAAAGCTCTGAAATACAGCTGTTAAGAAATTAAAGATCTAAACAGATATTTAGAAAGTCATCCTGTGTTCATGGATTTAGAAGACTTAATATTGAATTTTAAGGGGCCCTAAATTATCTTTATAAAGAATAATAAGTTGGGAGAAAAAACTTCTTGAAATCAAACTTACTACAAAGCCACAATAATTAAAATAGTATGGTACTGACATAAAGGTAGGCATACAAAAAAATGCAACAGAATTGAGAGTTCAGAAATAAACCTAGACAATATAGTGAACTCATTTGAAAAGGATGCCAAGGCTATTCAATGGGTAAACAATAATCTCTTCAATAAATGGTTACCAGGACATATGCAAAGGAATGAAGTGGGACCACCCCCTCAATATCATACCAAAACAACAACAAACTACCTCAAAATGTGCCAATGACTTAAATATAAGAGCTCAAATCATAGAATTCTAAAAAGGAAACACAGGGTAAATTTTCATGACCTTGGATTCAGTAATGGATTTTTTAAAAAGTTTTTGGTACTGGGGATTGAACCCAGGTTTTCACATATGGTAGGCAAGCACTCCACCATTCATTGGGCTACAATCCGCAGACTTTTTTATTTTGAGACTGAGCCTCACTAAGTTGCCCATACTGGTCTTGACTTGTGATCCTTCTGCCTCAGCCTCCTGAGTACCTGGGATTACACACATGTGCCACCATTCCTGGTCTGGCAATGGGTCTTTAGATATGATAACGAAAGCATGAGCTACAAAAGAAAACACAGATTTGGACTTCACTGAAATGTAAATTTCTGTGTATCAAAACATTTTATCAAGAAAAGGAAGAGATACACTACAGAATGAGAGAAAATGTGTGCAAATCATGATAAAGATTTACTATCCTGAGCTGGGAGTACAATTCAGTGATACAACACTTGCCTAGCATGCTGGAGACCTTGGGTTAGATACCCAAGCACTGCATAAAAGAAAAAAAAAGAAAAGAAAATTTAATACCCTGAATATATATAAAGAACTCCTACACCTTAACAACAAAGAAAAAACAACAATTTCACAAATGGGCAAAGAAGAAATACAAATGACACATGAAATATAAACGGCACATGAAAAGATGCTCAACATCATCAGTCATTAAAGAAATGCAAATCAAAACCTCAATGAGATCTTCACACCTAGTATGAGGGCTATAATCAAAATAACAATTAAAACAACAACAGGCATTGTCACAGATGTAGACATGCTGGAACACTTTTATTCAGCCGGTGGTGCAACTATTGTGATGCAGTTTGGCAGTTCCTCTAATATAATCAGAGAACCTATAATTCCATTCCTCAGTATATACTCAAAATTGAAAACAGGAACTTGTTGAGAAAACAATATCACAAAGTATGGCCATTTGACATGATCAGTAAGTACTCTGAACTAAAATGCAGACTCAGAGATCTCTGACCTTCTTTTGTGACCCTCTCTCTTCCTCAAAGCCCAAAGAGGGGTTTTCTCTTGAAGTTTTAAATTGTGCGCTGTTTTGAGTAATTTCCTCCATTCTGCCCAGGACATGAATAAATCATCCCTTTGTCCAGAGTATCCATGGTACATATGCTACCCATCCATTAATGAGTTAGTAGACCCCTCGGTTACCAGATTAACTGCTACAGTATCCAGTGCTTGTGTATAAGTAATGATTTAACAGCTCTAAAGCAGAGTAGTAATGCTGGCAATTTGCATGTGTCAAAGGGAAACCATAAAGTGTTTCCTATAAGTAAAACAGTAACATTATAAAAGTTCTTGACTTAATAGCGAGAGGAAAAAACCTATATGCTTTTGTTGATAAAATCTACAGTAAGAATGAATCTATTCATGAAATTATAAAAAAAAGAAATTTGTGCTAGTTTTGCTATCACACTCAAACTGCAAAAATTATAGCCACTGTGCATGATAGATGTTCAGTTAAAATGGAAAAGACATGAGACATGAGGCTGAAATATATTTCAGTGCTAGAGTGCTTGCCTAGCATTCATGACAGCCTTGGTTCCATCCCCATGGGGAGGGAGGGAGGGAGGGAGGGAGGGAGGGAGGGAGGGAGGGAGGAAGGAAGGAAGGAAGCAAGGGAGGGAGAGAGGGAGAGAGGGAGGGAGGGAGAAAGGTGGAGAGGGAAGGAGGGGCATTAAGTTATAAGGCTCAGTACTATCTTTGGTTTTGGGCATCCACTGGGGATCTTGGAATATATCAAGAAGTGAGAGGGATTTTGTGTAGGGAAGTTTTAAATTTTCTTTTCTCCCCAAAGGTTCAATAATTCTAGGCTTTTAATGAACTGGCAAAAGAGAAACAAAATTTTAAAAGCATATAAATTTATTAACTTACAGAAATACAAGAGACATACACAAAATAGGAGACTTAAAGAAAAGGCCAAGGATTTTAGGACAGCATAGAAGAAATCAAGACAGATAAAAGGAAGGAAAAAGAAAATATAACTTAAATCTGAAAGTCCTGTGCTACAGTTCCTCATACCTCCACCCTCAAAGCCTTACTTCTTCCCAGAACTGTTACTCCCCAAGTTCTATTTTCTAAGCCTGTTACTCTCCAATCTGTGGGAAACCTGTAAATCTTAAAGTAACCAAAATGTTACTCGCTTATGAAAATTACCTTGTACAGTAGCCAACTAACAGATTAAGAAAAGAGAGAGACAATATTTTAAGAAACTTAAAATCAAGGGTGATTTTCCACATCGTCTACTGATGGGATAATGGAGAGCACATCAGCCGAAGGATCCTGAGAAAGATTAGACTACATAATTCGTCTTGTGATCACCAGGCTAATCTTCCTCACTTATCACATACCTTCCCATGCGCATTCCTCACCAAGTTTCCTTGGAAAGAGCCGCCTAAGGACCCTAAAAGCATCTCCCACTCTCTAGGTGGCCCGCATTCTCTCTCTTTTCAAAATATTATTTTAGTTGTTGAGGGACCTTTATTTATTTATTTATATGTGGTGCTGAGAATCAAACCCAGTGCCTCATACATGCTAGGCAAGTGCTCTACCACTGAGCTACAACCCCAGCCCCTGAATTCTCTCTTGAATGTTTATTCTTTGCTTTACCCAAAGCACATCTTGCTCCCATGAATGTGTCTCTACCTTCCAAAATAAATCTGTGTCTCTAACTAATGCTTCCTTAAATTCGTTTTTTTTTTTTTATTATTTTTTTAGTTGTAGATGGACACAATACCTTCATTTATTTTTATGTAGTACTGAGAATCAAACCCAATGCCTCACACAACACTATGCAAATGCTCTCCCTCTAAAGCCACAACCCCAGCCCCTTAAATTCATTTTTTATGATGTCTGTCAAGAACCCCACTGGTCCTGAGTTGAGGTTCCCTCACGAGTTGAGGTTCCCTTACTCTGGAACTCCTCAGACTTCCTCCATTGACAGTTGAACATTAAATAGCATTTTGAGCTACAAAAAGAATTAGGGGTTTGAGGTTGCTGGGTGGTAGTAACAGCAAGCCAGGGAGTTTGAGGAGAGGAAGTCGAAGTGGATAAGATTGTCTATTAAAGTCTCCCAAATAACAGTCATCTATAATCTTTCTGGGTCAGGTGTCAGAAACCTGATCTTATATTTCCATGAAAAGAACTTTACTAAGTGAATAGGAAAAGCCTCTGCCTGTATGTAGTTTACTAATATAGATGAATTTAAACTTTCTTTTTCATAAAGGAATGGCTTTTGAGAGCCAACCCTGTGTCAGCAAAAAGCATACATTTTCTCTTATCAATTCAAAGTTGCCAAAAAAAGGTGAGATATTTTGATCTCCCTTAATTCTATCTTTTGTCAAAACATTTGGCCTTTTGTCTTTGGTTCCAGAAGGAACTGAGATAGAGGTGAAAGTCGGTCTTCTGTTTTTCTAAGAAGCCCCTTTCAACCACACCTGAGCTTACAGTAACCCATTAAGTCCAGAGTTTTCATTTCTGGGAATATTTTAGTAAAATTGACATAGGTGTGTAAAATAGGTTGGAAATCATAATCGAAAGCTTTCTCATCATTAAGAACAAAAATATACATTATCTTATAAATAGGACACTGGGACAATATAATATCCTTTGCATATGTAAGTCACCCTATAAATAGGACAGTGGACATATTTATAAAAGATACGACATAGTATCTTTTACATATATAAGCTATCCTATAAATAGGACATTGGGCACATATGATATTTGTTTGCTGGAACAAAAGGGGTAAAGAGGTTGTTTGTGGAAAGTCCCTAGATAGCCACAGGATGGTGGGTTGGTTGCCTGGGGAACAAACCACATACTCAGGTTTGGAACTCACAACCTCACCCCCACCTTCAGAAGAAGGGAAAGATTCTGAAAGTTGAGTCAATTACCAGTAGCCAATAATTTAATCAATCATTGTAATAAAAAGCCCAAAAGGACTGAGTTCAGGGGCTCCCAAGAAGATAAATAAGAACATATCTAGCATTCTAGATCTCATTCTACATCTCTTTGACTGTATGAAGAGGTGAATTTGTATCTTTAAAACATCCTATATATAATCATATAATAAACTGTTTCCCTTAATGCTGTAAACCACTCCAGTAAATTAACAAAACCCAAGGAGGGGTTGTTGAAACCCAGATTTATAGATGGTCAAGAAACACAACCTAGAGATTTCAACTGGCATCTGAAGTGGGGATGAAGCAGTCTTATGGAACTGAACCCTCAACCTGTGGAATCTGACATTATCTCCAGGTCCTACTGGTACAAAACTGAATTAGAGGACATAGAGTTGGTGTTTGCTACAGAACTGATTGCTTAATGTTTGAGGACACATCTGGTATACGAAGCATGTTGTGAGAGCATACTAAGAATTCTTCTACAGACCGAACTCTATGTCTCTTTTTATTTTTGTCTTTTACTCTGACACAAGCTTTGAACACTTACAAAATAGACCGCTCCAAAGCTTCCATGGCCAATTTCTCTGAGATCTGTGAAGAGCTTTTCTGGATCTTCTTTGAAGAAGAGTTCTGCAATTTCAGGGTCCTTTAGACTGCCTGCTCTGTTAGTTGATGGCATCCTGCTGGGCAGTCAGCTGTCTTATTCTAATTTTATACTGCTATCCCAATCCTTGGTTCATCTGTATGAATGAAGCCACGTTGGCATAAAGTACTGTAGAGAAATAAGAAAAAGAAAAAAGCAGATAAGTTAAAAGCTGCTAAAAATAATTAAGATCATTTACTGATAGCACCCACGAAATTATGTCAGGCCTAGAATTTCACTGAAATGATAGTGTGGGCTACTATTGCAGTAGTTCCTAAACCTGGCTCATTATCACCTGTGGCACTTAAAAAAAAAAAAAAAAAAAACTAAAGTAAAGCACTTTTAAAATTTAGATACATCTTTATATCTCAGAAGGCTTTCTATGTCAATATTTAAAATTGTATCCAATTCTAAACTGGGTATGGTGGTGTGGTGGCACATGCTTGTAATACCAGTGAATGGGGAGCAGGGAGGCTAAGAAAGGAAAATCTTAGGTTCGAAGCCAGATTGGACAACTTAGTAAGATGCTGTCTCAAAATAAAAAAAATAAAAAGGACTGGAGATGTAATTCAGTGGTAAAGCACCCCTGGGTTCAACTCCCAGTATGGGGGGAAAAAAAAAGAAAAAGAAGAAAAGGTTCATCTAATTTGATACAGTCTGTGAGCAGAAGAGATAATACATTACAAAGATTATTAAAAATAAACAAAATAGCCAGGCAAGGTGGTGCATGCCTGTAATCCCAGAGTCTCGAAGGCTGAGGCAGAAGAATCAAAAGTTCAAAAGTAACCTCAGTAACTTAGTGAGACTCTGTCTCTAAATAAAACATAAAAAGGGATGGGGTTGTGGCTCAGTGGTTAAGTACCCCTGGGTTCAATCCCTGGTACCAAACCAAACCAAACAAAACCACAGACATAATAATCCAAGATTTACTCACAGTTTGCTTTTAACAACAGGAAAACTCTATTAATGATTTTATACATAATACACAAAAGTTGTAAACTTAGCACAATTTCTTTTCCTTTGGGATATCATATGGTTCTATTAACCAAATCTTATGCAATAGGAGAAAGTATGAATTCAACCCAAACAAAAGCTGATTTATCTGATTTACATTAAAATATGGCCTTTATCAACTAACTCCTTAACTAAGAAGACTTAAAGACAACCAGTAAATTCTTTGATATTCTGCTACCAACTCATGTACATCAGATTCTCCAATTTTTAAAATAGCTGTCCTAATTGAGACACTTCAGAATCTGGGTTCTGGAATGATGTTGCCTGAATGTGAATCTCAAAGCTGTGAATCTGGGTAGTCTCATTTTCCTAATCTGTAAAATGAAAATGATAACCTACTTCATAGAGTAGTTGTGAGGATTAAATGAGTTACTAAGTGTAAGCACAGACTAATACTATGGTATAAAAAAATGTTAGCTATTTTCTTTTAACCCACTTAATTTCAGCAATTTTTAAAAACTTCAGAATTGCAAGCCATGGCCAAGTGCACTTGTAATTCCAGCAATTCAAGAGGCTGAGGCAGAAGGATCTCAAGTTCCAGGCCACTTTCAGCAATTTTAGGGAGATTCTGCCTCAAAAAAAAAATAAAAGGGGCTGGAAATGTAGCTCAGTGGTAAAGGGTTCAATCTCCAGTACCAAAAACAAAATAAAACAAAAACCCTTTTGAAGTTATTTCATTAGACTTCTAAGGGGGGGAAAAAAGCTCCATTCAATTCTTCCTATGCCCTTTATGTAACTTCCAAGCAAGTTTCATTCTTAGTGAAATAAATGAAGCAATTTTAATTCCTGTTAGAAGATGTCTTTGCAACTATATAATAAAACATATTTATATGCCCTTTGTACCTCCCTAACATAATACTACACTGCAGTCAAAAGGTTTACATTGTTAATTTGTATTTAATTTCTAACATATGTCCATGGTTGCCAGATATACTTTAACCAATTTCCCTACTTCGGAAATTACCTAGAACAATGAGTATAAATTACATTTCTCCCAAGACATGTGAACCTAAGAAAGTCACTTAACTTCCCATCCCCAAAATGTGACAGTTGAACTAAATTCCATATAAACTGATAATATTTAAGGTGTTGGGAATGTAGCTCAGTTTTAGTATTCTAAGAATTACTTTATGATGGGCATGGTGATACATGCCTGTAATCCCAACAAACTCAGGAGGGTAAGGAAAGAGGATGGAAGTTTCAGGACAGTCTCAGCAACTTAACAAGACTGGTCTCAAAGTAAAAATAAAAAGGGCTAGGAATGTTGTTCAAGGATAGAGTATCACTGGGTTCAATCCCCAGTGATCACAAATAATTACTTCATGTAAAATTTTTTTAACCAGATTTATGACTTGTATCTTCTCTTATCTGCCTAACGAATTCCCACTCAAATCTTTCAAGATTAGATTAAATGTCCTAACGCATACAAGTTTTAACACTTTAGGAAGAGTTGGTCACTCTACATATCTCAAAACATCCTGCAAGTATTTATAATATTATATTGCAATTCTTGCAATTCTCTCTCTCTCTCTCTCTCTCTCTCTCTCTCTCTCTCTCTCTCTCTCTCTCTCTCTCTCTCTCTCCTCTACACAGGCAAACAAAATGAGTCTTATTAATCTTTGTATCATTTCTCCACCTCCTACGTCCTACTTCCTACAGTTAATATTAAATATTGATTAAACTAAAGACTTTAATTATCTTCTATACAACCCCCTAAAAATGATTTTTCTTCCATATGTATTTGATGAACAGTATATATAAGATTATGATACACAAAACATTAAAGTTGATATAGAATAAATTCATAGCACTCTCTAGAAAATCAGATAGATAAAAATACTAAGAGAATAAGAACACTTGCTCTACTAACTACCAAAAGACAACACACATCTACTGATCTACTTGACAACATAAAGAAAGAAAACTTATATAGCTCAGTGGTAGAGTGCTTACCTTGGGGAGGGAACCAAAGTTCAATCCCCAGCACCACAAAATATAAACAAAACTTGGGAGGATGTACCACAAGACAACAAAAGCAGAAAGACAAATGATAAATTTGGGGGGAAAAGGGTTAATATCCCTAGTATGTAAAGAGTTTGAAAGACAGGTAAGACAAAGACATCCCAAAATCCCAAATGTGTAGTTTCAAAGAAAGATAAGAATAAGGCAGTAACGAAGAGTGAACATTTTGTGAAGATGACAAACAGCCACGAAATAAGTGAAAATATGTTCAACATTACTGAAGGTAAGAGAAATACAAACTAAAACCATCCTAAGATTTCATTTACTATCTATCAGAAAGGCAAAACCTCACCATACACACTGATAGTAAGATAGAAAGGACACATACACTTTCATTAGCAGTAAAAATGCTAAAAAGTACAAGCACTACAAAGAATATCTAGTAAATTCATATAGGCAATTACCATTTCACCCAAAATCCTCCTTTAAGGAATCTATACCAAGAAAGAATATTTACACTAAATATAAGAAATGATAAATGCACAATGTAGTTTAAGAAGGACCATTTGTGTAACAGAAGATTACAAACAAGTTAATGTCTATCACATGGGCACTGATCAAATAAATTGTGCACCTATACTAAACACCAACAAACTTCCTCTGTAAAAGTCCAGACAGCACGTATTTTAGGCTTTGTGAGACAAATGACAAAAATCAAAGATATTATATAGGTATTTGTAAGACAAAATAGAATTTGTTTATAAAAATGTATTGACAACTTTCAAAATATAATTAAGTTCTTTTTTTGTAATGCCAGTTTAGTAATGGGAACAATGAAATTCTTTTTTAGGGGGATTATATTTTGCTAAATAGGTCCAAAGTAAAGTTACATGCTCATCAGAATTTTTTCTGTTTATCTGTTAATGCTGATCTATAATGACATTTACTTATTCTATCTATAATGACATTTACTTATTCATTGCACCCAGTCCTTTGAAAATTCCATACAAATAGGTACTGCCAAATATTGATACAAATCCATGAACATATGGTTTTAACTGAGCATATCTGTCTCTCAAAAGACACATACAATTTCATTGGCTTCTTCTCTTGATATTTGTCTTTACCATGTCACCACTTTGCAGATCAACCACATCTAACTGAAAGTTATGTGGAAGCTCCTCAACTGCAATTAAATGAACATTAAAATATGGAAATTTCCTCTGCACCTTCGTCAAGGTCTGAAAAATAGTGCTGGAACTGTAGTTTAATCTCAGAAAATACATCTGGGGCAAATCTTTATCAGAATGTAGATCTTTCTGTTTTAGCATCTGACAGCATGTAAAGCATATAAAGAAGCTTGATATTACCTGTGATTCAAAAAAACATTGCAAATGATTTCATAATAGAATGCTTCCAATAAGCACTATTTTGCCTTATAATTTTAATTTAAATGCATTCAGAAACATTATCAAATCTGCATCAAAGTAAATATCCAAAGTCAATCAGTGTTCAGCAATAACAGTTAAAAATCTCATATTCAAAATAATTTAATTTGAGCCATAGGTAATACACTCTACATCATGTACAACCAAAGAAATGAACAGTTGTGTTCCAACTGTACAATGAATCAAAATGCATTCTGCTATTAGAACAAATAACAAAATTTTTAAAAAGTCACAATACCACTTTAGCACTGATAAACCATTAATCTGCTGTGTGGCAGGTAGGCAGTAGCAAAAGTCAAGATAGTTTCTGTAGGTGTCGAAATTTCACAGAAGGGAAGATAGTAAAGTCCAAAGGAGTTTTAAGTTCACCATTGAGATTACTGGTCAGTAACAGATCCAATTATTTTCCATAAAATATCTGCTAATAAAAAATGTAATAAACAGGCTTTAAAACATAAATGAATCCAACTAAGTCTTTTTCTGCTTGATGCGTACTTTCACCCCCAACAATTCTTGTTTTGTTGTTATTGTTGTTTTGGTAATTATTGTTTTGGTACCGGGGATGGAATCCAGGCACACTTAACCACTGAACCACATCTCAGCCCTTTTTTTTATGTTTTGAGACAGGGTCTCACTAAGTCCTTAGGGTCTCACTAAATTGCTGAGGTTGGCCTCAAACTTGCAATTCTCCTGCCTCAGCCTCCTGAGTTCCTGGGATTACAGGCTCACTCCACCACATCCAGCTTCATCACCATCAATTCTAACACATCAAATTCCACTTCAGGTGATACTGAATTAATCTTTGTTCACCTTTGAAAATATTCTCACTTGGAGTTGATGATATCTGCAGATTACTCATAGAAGCTAACTATTTAGGCCCTTCGAATGTGGCATGGACTCCTCAAATAAGCAAACGAGCAGTATAAAGTAACTTCTATTGACTGATCAAGAGCCAAGGATAATCACTTAAAATCACTTATGTTTGTTTTCTCTCTCTGTCTCTCTCTTTCTTTTGTACCAGGGATTGAACTCAGGGGCACTTAACCACTGAGTGACATCCCCAGCCCTTTTTTATGTTTTCTTTAGAGACAGGGTCTCACTGAGTTGCTAAGTGCCTTGCTGACCTGCTGAGGCTGGCTTTGAACTTGTGATCCTCTTGACTCAGCCTCCAGAGTTGCTGTGCTTGATTTTTAATGCACTATTTGCTATTACCCCTAATGTCCTCAACTCTTTGAACAGTTCTTCTCAATGTAAGGTGAACTGTGTTAAGTTGATTTTCTATGTACACATTTTTTCCTCTGCTACAATCAAATATGATCTAAATCACTCATCATCAGTAAAGGACTTTCCATGCTTAGCTAACATGAGTTACTCAAGTTTGCTTTAGTCAGTTTCATTTTCATATTTTATTTTTGTGAAGAAATCATGCTATAATAACATACTCTTTTAAATGTTTTAATTTTTCTGTTGTTCTGCAATCAATTGGTAATATTGTAATAGGGCTTAGTCTGGAAATACCTGTGTATATCATGTTATTTTAGCTAAACTAGTCTTGTTGCATAATAAACAAAACACTTTGCTACCTAATTTGATAATAAAACAACCACTCTCTGATGGACTTTAAAAGCATGACATTATTCAATTTAAATTGTTGTGACATGATGGATATGCACTAGTAATAAAAATAAATGGATTAAATGTTGCAGTTCAGTGATAGGTGTTGAGTTATAATTGCATTAAAGAAATTGTATTGTGCCAAGCTGTGGTGTCAAAGGATGAAAACATCACTCTGATGTAACTACTCAATTTTGCCACTGAGGCACAAAAGCCTGCAAATGTATAAATGAATAAGCTGAATGTATTTTACAATAAAACTATTTACTGATACTCAAAATCTGAATTTCATGCCATTTTCATTTGCCACAAAACACTATTCTTCTTTTGTTTTTCTCCATTTAAAAACGTGAGAAACATACTTAGGAGCCATACAAAAAAAGTCAGGCAGCAGGACAGATTTGGTCCTTGTGCCAATTGGCAACCCCTGATTTATACAATGGAGATTTATACAGTTATAAAAAGAGGAATATTACTACATTATGCTATGAACTAATCTGTAGGTTATACTTTCGTAAAAAATAAAGCGAAGTACAGAACAGTGTACATAATATGCTACTTTTTATTCAAGGGTGAAGAAGATGAAGAGATGAAAACCAATGAAATAATAAATAAAAAACACAAGTTGCCCAGGATGACCTCGAACTCGCCACCTTCCTGCCTCAGACTCTCCAGTTGGTGGGATTACAAGTATTTGTCAGTGCACCTGGCCCAATCTTAAAATACTTTAATCATCATATTGTTAATAAATACCACTATAGAAGTATTTAAACTACAGAAATGAGTAAGTATGTTAATGTCATGAGGAATCAAATAAAACATACAAAACCTAAGTAAAAACCTTGCAATCGTGCAGAAGTCTAAAATCTATGAGAGAAACTGTCTTTCTGGTGAGAGGAACTGGGAAAAGGGAACATAGAAAGCTGAAAAGTACAAGGGTAATTCTGGAGAGAAGATAAATGGAAAAGAGATTTACTAATTCTGTATATCAACCAACACAAATACTAATTTATACAAGCAAAGAATAAATTCAGAGAAGTAAAGCAAAGACTTTGAGAACTGTGATATAAACCACTACCCAATCTTCAGACTGCACTTAAGAGACAAATGCGTATACACAGAGCATAGCCAAGGTTTTGAAAACAGAACTTAGAACTTCTACCCACAAAAAGTAAGATAGATCTCATCATGTAAATCATCTAAGCTGGGTTAATGTATACTGATAAGAACAAATAAACATTCCCAGGGGATATTAATAGGGCTTAGAAAGGACAATACAATATTCAAAACGTCCAGGATAAAATCCAAATTACTCTACTTGCAAAAACAAACCAAACACACACACACACACACACACACACACACACACACACACACAGAAAGAAAAATATGACAAAATATCAAGGGAAAAAAGAACCAACAAATGATTACTTTGAGATGACTCATGTTAGAATTATCAAAGACTTTAAACAGCTATTTATAACAACAATAAATGAGACAATGGCTAACATTCTTAAAACAAAGACACAGATTCTCAACAGAGAAATATAAGCTACAAAAAAGAATCATATGGAAAAATTAAAACTGAAAATAAAGTATCCAAAAAAAAAATTTTTTTTGGAGGGGGGTGCTGGGGATCGAACCCAGGGCCTTGTGCTTATAAGGCAAGCACTCTACCGACTGAGCTATCTCCCCAGCCCCCCCCAAAATTTTTTTAACTAACTGCCATGGACTCAATAGTAGAGGGCACAATAGAGGAAAGAGTCAGTGAACCTGAAGACAAAACAGAGAAAAAGGGTAGGGAAAAAAAAAAAAAAATGAGTAGAGTCTGATGGTGAGTGGGTCAATATTAAATGGTTTAAGTTTCAATCACTGAAGATGCACAGAGGGTAAACAGATAGAGAAAAAAAATGGTAATGTCAGATAATTTCCCAAATTTGGCAAAAGACCTAAGCTGACAAATTCAAGAAGCTCAGCCAACCCCAAAGAGGACAAATTCAAAGAAAACCAAGACTAGACATATCAAAATCAAAATGCTAAAAAACAAAATATAAAGTAAAATTAGAAATTATTATAGATTTCTCATTGGAAACAATGGAGTCCAGAGAAATTAGAACAGTATATTGAAGGATTATAAAAGGAAAGAACTGCCAACTCAGAATCCTTTACCTAACAAAAGTTTTCTTCAGAAATGAAGGTGGAAGGGAGGGAAGAGGCAGGGTAGATAAATTCTTAAATAAAGGAAAACTAAGATAATCTATCACCTACAAATCTGTGCTAAAAGAAATGCAAAATGTATTAAGAAAGAAAGAAAGAAAGACAGAAAGAAAGGAAGAAAGGAAGAAAGAAAGAAAGAAAGAAAGAAAGAAAGAAAGAAAGAGAAAGAAAGAAAGCTGGAATAGCTATATTCATCAAAATAGTCATACAAAGTAGACTTCAGAGCTAGGAGAATTACAAGTAATAAAGAGGGACATTATATAATAATATGTCCTTTTTTTAAATTCCAAATTTATATGCACCTGACAACAAACCTTCAAATTACATAGAGTAAAAACTGGTACAACAAAAAGACAAACCGACAAATTAACCATTACCTTTTGAGACTCCGACACTTCTCAGAAACTTAAAAAAAAAAAAGTAGTCAGAAATCAGTATGACTACAGAGTAACATTATCAACTAACTTGACCTGACATTCCTGGAATAATCTGCCTAATGACAATAGAATACACATTCTTTTCAAGTGCATATATAACATAAACACAAAATAGATCATGTTCTGAACCTTAAACAAACCCTAACAACTGAAAAAGAATACAACTCATATAAAATTATATAATCTGACTATAGTGTAATTAAAATTAAAATCAGTAAGAAAAAGATAACTTTTTTAAGTGCTGTATTGGGGATTGAGCTAAGGGGTGCTTTAGCACTGACTTGTATCCCCAGTCTTTTTAAATCTTTATTTTGAAACTAGGTTTCACTAAGTTACTGAAGTTCTCACTAAGATTGTGAGGCTGGTCTCAAATTTGCAGTCCTTCTGCCTAAATTTCCCAAATGGTTAGAATTACAAGCATGCACCACAATGCCAGGCAAGAAAAATAACTTACAAAAAAAAATTGGGGGTTGCGGTTGTAGCTCAGTGGTAGAGTACTTGCCTAGCACGTGTGAGGCACTTGGTTTTGATCCTCAGCACGACATAAAAGTAAATAAATAAAATAAAGGTATAAAAAAATTACTAAAAAAACTAATTTCTAAAAAAATCCAAATATTTGGAAATTAAACAACATATTCTAAGTAACTCAAAGGTCAATGAATAAGTTTGAGGAAAATTGAAAAAGATTACGAACTGTGTGAAAATTATAATACAACATAAAATTTACAGGATACAGCTAGAAGCTGTCCTTAGAGGAAAATTTCTAGTATTAAATGCTATGTTAAGAAAAATAAAGTCTCAGTTGGGTATGGTGGTATATACCAAGAACAGAACAAAAATTGATAAAATGCAAAACAAAAGCCAACAGAGAAAAATCTGTAAATTAAAAAACTGGTCCTTTGGGTCTGAGGAATAATAAAACTTAAGACCTCTAGCCAAACTAACCAAGGAAAATAAGAGCAGACACAAATTACTAATAATGGAAATGAAAGATGATACATCATTACAGACCCTATGGACAGCAAAATGTTCAGGAATTACAATGAACAGCTCTCAGCTCATAAATTTGAAAACACAGAAGACATGGATAAATTACTTGACAAATATAAATCACCAAAACTCACTCAAGAAGAAATAGATATTCTGAATAATCATATATATATTAAAAAATTAAATTCAGCTGTGTATGATGGCACATGCCTGTAATCCTGGTGATATGAAAAGCCAAGGTAGGAGGATTGTAAGTTTCAGGCCAAGTTCAGAAACTTATGAAGACCCTGTCTCAAAATAAAAAATAAAAAGGGCTGGGAGTGTAGCTCAGTGGTAGAGCACCTGCCTATCTGAGTTCAATCTCCAGTGGGGGGGGGGGGGGGGGGGGGAGGGAGGGGGATGGTAGAAAAGTATATCACAAAAAAATGAGGATTTATGATCAATATACATCATGATATGAAAGTAAAAATTCTTGTGGTTATCAGAGACAGAGAAGGGTAGCAGGTAAGAGGGGACAGAGGGAGAATGGTCTATGGGTAAAGAGGTACAGGTGGGGAGGAGGAATAACCTAAAGTTCCAGTAGACTGTTCTGAGTTTGAATCCCAATACCATGTGGTGGGTAGGGAGGGGCTAGTAGAGTATTTTGACGATTGTCAATACAAAGAAATGAATGATAGTTTGAAGTGACAGATAAGCCAGTTACCCTGATCTAATCATTGCACACTAGATACATGTATTGAAAAATATCAGTCCACCCCCATAAAAATGCACAATTATGTCAATTTAAAAATGTTTTTAATACTAAGGATTGAATCCAGGGAAGTTTTACTACTGAGCTATACCCCAGTTCTTTTTACTTTTTGTTTTGAGACAGGGTCTCACTAAGTTGCTTAGGACTTTGCTAAATTGCTGAGGCTGCCCTCAGACTCCGAACTGTTTTGCTTCAGCCTCCAGAGTAGCTGGATTACGGGCATGTATGCCACCACACCCAAATGTGTCAATTTTCAAAACGACAAAAAATCTTTAGTAATTGGTGTGAAATTTTTTTCAGCCATAAAGAAAAATGAAATTATGGCATTTTCAGAAAAATGGATGGAACTTGAGACCATCATGTTAAGCAAAATAAGTCAAACTCAAGGTCAAGGTCAGGCTGGGGTTGTGGCTCAGTGGGAGACCACTTACCTGGGTTCAATTCTAAGTACTACATATTTATAAACAAGTAAATAAAATAAATCCATCGACAATTTAAAAACAATTTTTTAAAAGAAGGTCAAGGGTCATATATTTTCTCTCATATGCAGAAGTTAGAGGATAAAAAAGAAAAGTGGGGGTGGATCTCCTAAAAATCAAAGGGAGATCAGTAGAGGAAAGGGACCAAAGGGTGAGAGGGAGTGAGGGAGAGGGGGGGAAGTGTTGGGAAGTGATATTGGCCAAATTATATTGTTATATTGTGTGCATGTATGAATATGTAACAATAAATCCCATCATTACATACAACTATAATGCACCAATTAAAAATGTGGGGAAAAATTTTTAGGACAGATGTTTATTAAAAAAACAAAGACTCCTCCGTAAAATAACAGTACATCAATTCCAACAATATATAAAAATAATACTACAGCATAACAAAGTGGGACTTACCCAGAAGTGCAAGCCTGATTCAACAATAGAAAAACCACTGTAACTCTCCATTCTAAATAGACTAAAGAAGAAATAACACATGATCATATCAACCGAAGCAGAAAATCAATTTGACAAACACAACATCCATTCAAGTTAAAGACTCTCAAGAAACAAGGAATAGGGCTGGGGAGATAGCTCAGCTGGTAAAGTGCTTGCCTTGCAAGCACAAGGCTCTGAGTTCGATCCCCAGTACTGCAAAAAAGAAAAAAAAAAAGAAAGAAACACACAAGGAATAGAGGGAAAAATCCTTAACTTAAGGATATTTATAAAAAAACTATAGTTAATATCATACTTAATGCTTGAACACTAAAAGCTCTCCCCTAAAGATTACAAATAAGACAAAAACTCTGCTCTAATCACAGCATTGACGTGGCATTAGAAGTTCCAGTTGGTGTCACAGGCAAGAAAAATAAATAAAAGGCATACATAATAGAAAAAGGAAGAAAACTTTATGATTACTGACAATATTCTTGTGCACATGAAAAATCCCAAGAAATGCACAAAATAGCAAGGGGGGAAAAACAGAATATTTACATAAAATTCTAATAAAATAGAAGTAGTGTGTGTGTGTGTGTGTGTGTGTGTGTGTGTGTTGGTTTTGTTTTTGTGGAGTTTTCTGTTTGTTTTTTCAGTGCTTAGGATCAAACCCAGGACCTTACACATGCTAAGTAAGTGATCTATCACTGAGCTACATCCCCAGTCCTTTTAAGTAGAATTTATATAGTAAGAACAAAAAACACTGATGGAAGAAATCAAAGTTAACTGAGCTAAATAGACAGATGTGCTTTGTTTATGGAGTGAATGACTCAATATTGCTTTGAGGCAATTCTTCCTAATCCAGAAATTCAGTGATTCATAGATTCAATGCAATCTCCAATACAACAAAATATTTTGTAATTACCAATAAACTAAGTCTAAAATGTACATGAAAAGGGAAAAGATTCAAATTAGGCTAAATAATTTTTAAAAGAATAAAGTTGAAGGACTCATACTGCCTGATTTCAAGACTTGATGTAAGCTACAAATAGTCAAGCAGTGTGATACTAAATGAAAGGATAGATATAAGTCAATAAAACAAGAGGCAGGGTAAGTATGGAGGAAGGAAGTACTGTATAGAGGGTAAAGAGGGGTGGGAGGGGTGGGGGGAAGGGAAAAAATAACAGAATGAATCAAACAACATTACTCTATGTAAATTTATGATTACACAAATGGTATGCCTTTACGCCATGTACAAACAGAGAAACAACATGTATCCCATTTGTTTACAATAAAAAAAAATAAAATAAATAAAACAAGAGGCAGAGAAACAGAACATACAAAATATGATCAATTGTCTTTTTTAATATTGTTGATGGACCTTTATTTGTTTATATATGGTGCTAAGAAAAGATTTTTAATAGTGTTGATGGACCTTTATTTGTTTATATATGGTGCTAAGAAAAGAACCCAGTGCCTCACACATGCTAAAAGCAAGTGCTCTACCATTGAGTTACAACCCCAGTCCTGATTAATTTTTGACAAAGATGCGACAGAGCAAAGATAATCTTTTGATTAATAAGACATCCATATGTATAAAAATGAATTTTAACTTAGATCTCAGACCTACAGAAAATTCAAAAATTATTTACATCATATAAAAATTTAACACCATAAAACATTTAAAAGGAAAAACAGGAGAAAACATTTGTAACGTTGGGCTAACCAAAGAATTCTTAGATACAATATCAAAAGTTTAATACATAAAAGACAAAACAATTTGTATTTCATCAAAATTAGTAAGAAACTTGGGCTGGGGATGTGGTTAAGTGCCCTGAGGTCAAGCCCCGGTACCAAAATAATAAGAAGAAGAAGAACAACAACAACAACAACAACAACTACAACTTATTTTGTAGCCAGGTACAATGGCATGCCTTTAATCCCAGCAGCTCGGAAGGCTGATCGAAAGTTCAAGGCCAACCTCAGCAACTTAGCAAGGCCCTAAACAACTTGTAAGACCCTATCTCAAAATAAAAAATAAAAAAGGCTGGATATGGATCAGTGATTAAGCGCTCCTGGGTTCAATATCTGGTACTAAAATAAAGAACTTATCTTGCAAAGAGCACTATTAAAAGAAAAAAGATTCTCTTCAATCTTCAAGCCAGAGATCAGAAGAGAAATATTTTCAAATCATATTTCTGAAAAACGATTTGTATCCAGAATACATAAAAAAACCTCCGGAAACTCAATAATAAAAGTCTAGGGATGAATTCTTGGGGTAATAAAACTATGAAGAAACTCCCAGAAGTGATTACTATGTAAGAACAGTGGTCAACCTAGGAAAAAGAGAGGGGGTTTTAACACCTAGAAGAAATTATGGAATGGCTAGTTAGCCAAATTCTATTTCTGGCCCACGACAGTAGTTATAAAGGTTCTATTTTTGTTGTTGTTGTTTTCTTAACTTTTTGGTTCTAGAGGAACACAATACCTTAATTTTATTAATTTTTATGTGGTGTCAGGGATTGAACCCAGTGCCTTAGGCATACTAGCCAAGTGCTCTATCACTGAGTTACAATCCCAGCCCTTTTTAATTTTTATTTTGAGCTGGGGAGATAGCTCAGTCGGTAGAGTGCTTGCCTTGCAAGCACGAGGCCCTGGGTTCGATCCCCAGCACCGCAAAAAAAAAAAAAAAAAAAAGACTTAATTTCCTCATAAACCTAACAAATACAAGAAAATTTTTATTTTGAGATAGGGTCTCACTAAGTTGCCAAGGCTGGCATAAACTAGTGATCTTCCTGCCTCAATCTCCAGAGTTAATGGGATTAGAGGCATGTGCCAAGTCACTAAATTACAGGGGTATGATTTAAGTTACACACATTTGTTATATGCGTTTTTTTTTTTCTTTTCTTTTTGTGGTACCAGAGATTGAACCCAGAGCCTTGTGTGTGCATATGTCTTTTATATACTATGTTTAATTTTATCATAAATATTAAAGAAAAAATTGAATATATGATGGAGAATCAATTACATGTAATAACATGCTCAGGAAAGATGGCAATATACAAAAACATTAAAGGTTCCTTTTGTCCAATATTATGGACAATATTTACAAATCAATATACTTTGCCTACATTCCAAATTTTAAAAAAATAATCAATCATATGTTCAACTTTAACAACCAAAAAAAAGATGCATAACACTTAAGCATATTTTTTGTACTGTTACAAAATAACAAAATGAAAAATAAGACAAAATAATATGAGAACTACAAAAAAGTTAGAAAGCTCTGAAATATACCATTACACTATTAGGCTAGAATTAACAATATCCTTTGCATATGCTAGGCAAGCACTCCACCACTGAGCCATACCTCCAGTCCCACAAGTAACATATTTAATAGTGAATCACTGAAAAATTTCCTCCTAAAATCAGAAAAGGCAAAGATGTCTGGTCTCATTACTTCTATTCAACATTGTGCTAGAAATTCTAGCCAGGGCAACTAGGCAAGAGGAAAAAAAGGTATTCGATTAAAAAGGAAGAAGGTAAATCTCTATTCACAGGGTGACATGATACTATCTAAAAGAAACCCTGAAGAATCAACAAAAAGGGCAGGGGTTGTGGCTCAGTGGTAGAGCACTTGCCTAGCATGTGTGAAGCATTGATTCAATTCTCAGCACCACATAAAAATAAAAATAAATAAATGAATTTTAAAAAGTCCACTGACAACTAAAAAATGTTTAAATATATATATAAAATCTGTCCTGGTGTGGTGGCATACGCCTGTAATCCCAGCAGCTGGGGAGGCTGAGGCAGGAAGATTCTGAGTTCAAAGTCAGCCTCAGCAAAAGCAAAGCACTAAGTAACTCGATGAGACCCTGTCTCTAAATAAAATGTAAAAGAGGGCTGGAGATATGGTTCATTGGTCAAGTGCCCCTGAGTTCAACCCCAGTACTCTCCCCAACCCCAAAAAATCTAATCTGTACTTAGATAGAAATATCACTGAAGTATTTTGCCATATCCTTTCAACAAAGAACATAAAAAGAAATTAACAACTATATAAATGGTCAATGAGATTTTATTTGAGTCTACAAAAAAAGTAGACCAGAAAAGACTATCATTTATTAGGTTATTTGTGGTTGAAAAATAAAAATCATGATTTTTGTGGGTGGTGTCATTTTATTCAATCCAAAATCATGTATCTCCAAGAAAGCTGATAAAACTAGAATAAAAATCTTGTATACTTTATTTTAAAATCTCAAATAAGAGATTTCAGAATTAAGTAACTGTTCTACATCTGCAAAACACACTCAAATAACTGACAATACTATCAGTCAAAAGCAACAGAATCAGAAGATGGGGGAAGGATACTGATAATCACAGCACATTCTGTATTCCTTGAGGAATGAATGCTCCTTGGAACAACAGTAATGACATCATGGTATTCCATCTTTTAAGAACCTTAAATTTTTTACAAAAAGAACATTTTTGATCCTAAGCAAATAATTTAATATCATAAAGTCCTTTTCCCTGCATCTGTTCATCAAAAGGTTCGAGCTTAGAAAACAGCCAACTTAATCAAATGTTTGATCCCTTTAGAAAAAGAAAAATGCCTAGTTACACAGAAGCAGCAGAGATTATACTATCTACTGTATCCTCCCTCAACAGATAGATGGACAGAGACATACATGCTTATCATTATAACAATAACTGGAAGCTGAGTGCAGTGGTACTCACCTGTAATCCCAGTGACTCTGGAGGCTGAAACAGGAGGATTGCAAGTTTGAGGCCAGCCTCCGCAACTTAGCAATACCCTGTCTCAAAATAAAACATAAAAAGGGCTGGGGATGTAGCTCAGTGGTAAAGCATCCTAGAGTTCAATTTCTAGTACAAAAAAAAAAAAAAAAACTGGAAAAATGCAACTGAAAAGTATCACTAATAAGATAAATTGATATGATCTGGGCATAATGTACAAAGCACTAATTTGATGCTTACTGTTTCAACTTGAGTAATATATATATATATATATATATATATATATATATATATATATATATGCATGTATACTTATATAATTTTTTTGGAAGACTACTAGGGAATGATCCAGGGGCACTTACTTTACCACTGAGTTATAGCCCTAGTTTTATTATTTTTCATTTTTATTTTTGTGATACTAGGGATTGAACCCAGGAGTGTTTTATTACTGAGCCACATCCCCAGTCCTTTTTATCTATCTTTATTTTTTTAGTTGTAAATGGACATAATACCTTTATTTTATTTATTTATTTTTATGTCATCCTGAGCCTAAGGATCAAACCCAGTGCCTCAAACATGTTAGGCAAGCACTCTACCACTGAGCCACAACCCCAGCCCTTATTTTTTATTTTCTATTTTGAGACAAGGTCTCACTAAGTTGCTTTGGGCCTTGCTAAATTGTTAAGGATGGTCTCAAACTTGCTATCCTCCCATCTCAGCCTCCCTAGTCACTGGGATTACAGGTGTGCACCACTGTACTCAGCATACTTTAATTTAAAAAAGGGAAATATAGGCAATTTTTCAAAAAAAGGTCTTAAACATACAACCTTATTAGTTATAATTCTATGCATTTTTCTTACTCCAATTATTCTAGACATGTGAAACTTTCATGTACCTTTCACAGTCCTATATATGATAAGCCAATATTAAAAGCTATATGATTAAGATTACAACTGAAATGTTGAAATTATTTATTTATTTATTTATTTATTTATTTATTTTGCGCTGGGGATTGAACCCAGGGTCTTGTACTTGCAATTGCAAGGCAAGCACTCTACCAATTGAGCTATCTCCCCAGCCCAATGTTGAAATTATTTAATATTTAGTACATAATGCTAATCTGTACCAAAATGCATGAAATCTTTCCATTTATGGGATGTTTGCAGGTGAGATGAATTAATTTTAAAAAATGAATTTCTTTGTTAATTCAACTTAACTATGGATTAGAAAACAAAGTGGTAACAGTTTATCTTCATTTAAGAAAACAAAAAACATCCAGAGAAAAATGATCACCTTTTGAGCTAAATCTCAAAGCTTTATTATACCAAGAGAAAAGAAATAAGCAATTGACCTTGGTTGTAGGCTTCATTTTTATTTCACTCTTTTTCTTTCTTTTGTTTGGGTGGGAGTTGTTTAGCTGTTATTGTTTGAAAATGATAAATAAGATTATATAACGGGAAATTCTGGTTAACTGCTTGCTGAAACACTAATATAATAACAACTGAAATCAATTTTAGTTCTTCACATTTAACAACATGTATGATTTTAAAATACTATTATTTCTTACTAATTTTTATGGATTATTTCATGCAAATATATAAAATTAGAATATGGAAACAAAAAACAGTGAAAAGGAATCATTGATAAACCTGAAGAGATTCCCTTATCCCCAGAAATAAAATCATTAGCAGAACAAAAACAGGGTAAAGAACTATTAAATGTAAGCCTTAAATTTCTAGATAACAACAAACTTCAATACACTATTCTGCTTAAAATCTTGATTTGGGGTTAAAAAAAAAAAGCCAAGTCTACCCATTAAAAAGGCACATCTAAAATAAATGAAATAAAGATTGAGTACAATATGATAAGCCATGTTTAGTGAAAAAATAAGAGCAGAATGGTGTACGAACTATATAGTATGCTGTGCGTGTGTGTGAGCAGGGAGAAAAACAAGGGTTTGGATATCGATATGTATAGACTGTCCCTGGAGTAATATTTCAGTAAATATTTAATATTACTTGCCTCCAGAGAAAGATATCGGGCCTCTAATGAACAAAGGTTGATTTTACACTCTTAAGTACACAGCCTCAGAAGCCAAACTGCCTGAGTCAGAATTTCAATCCCTCTACTAGCTGTGTCAAGTCACTGAACTTGTCTATGGCTCAGTGTTCTTCACTGTAAAATAGATTAGTACTACACTTAGGATTGTTGTGAGCATTATTACTGTTAAGCAGTATGTATGGCTATAACACCACTGTTTTTCTAGAAAATTTAACATTACTATTTTCTACTCTTGGTAAACTAGAACTATAAAGAAACTTTCTTAACCATTATATTCTATTTAATGGTGAAATACATTTCTATCAGTCAAGAAAGAAGTCTATCATCTATTATTCAACACTGTTCCAGATGTACTAGCTTTGTTAGCAAGTATCATAATACATAAAGCATTACTGGAAGACAATAATAACAAAAAAGTAGGTTCCATGAATAAGACAGTTCACAGAATCAGAATTACAAATAGCCAATAAAAAAGTATGCAGTCAGGCAGAGATAAGCAATAGTCAGTAGTTTACAAAAAGAAAGTCAACCATAAAAAAAGAAAACTCAAAAACAAAAGTTGGCTTCAAAAATAAAAAAGAAGAAAGAAAACTCAAGTAAATCAGGAATGAAAGCAGGGACAATTACTACCAAATTTACAATACAAAAAAGAATTACATTAGAAATAGTATGAAAAACCAGTTAAAAACTGAGATGAAATGCTCAAATTCCTAAAATCACACAAACAACCGAAACTTACTGAAGGAAATAGGAAATCTCAACAAACCTTTAACAAATAGAGATTAATAAATCAGTAAAAACAAAAATTTCAGCAAAAAAAAAGCCTTGGACTAAATAGCTTCTACCAAATATTTAAAGAAAAAGTAATACCAAGTCATTTTATGAAGCCAGTATTGCCTGGATACCAAAGCCAAAGATATCACCCCAAAAGAAAATTACAAACCAATATCTCTTATTGAATATATATGCAAAAATCTTCAACAAAATATTATGAAACTGAATCCAGCAGTTGAAAGGATTACACATCATGACCAAGTGAGATTTATTCTAGGAATGCAAGCATGTTTCAACATATGAATATCAATGTAATACATCACATAAAATAAAATGAAGGAAAAAATATATAATCATTTCAATAGATGCAGAAAATGCATTTGACAAAATCCATTACTCCTTTATGATCAAAAAACACTCAACAAACTAGGACTAGATTGGAATTTCCTCAACCTGATAAAAAGTATCTAAGAAAAACCCACAAGTAACTTATTTTTTTTCAGTATTGGTGCTAGAACCCAGTGCCCTGCATATGCTAGGTAAGCACTCCACCACTGAGCCATACCTCCAGTCCCACAAGTAACATATTTAATAGTGAATCACTGAAAAATTTCCTCCTAAAATCAGGAAAGGCAAAGATGTCTGGTCTCATTACTTCTATTCAACATTGTGCTAGAAATTCTAGCCAGGGCAACTAGGCAAGAGGAAAAAAAGGTATTCGATTAAAAAGGAAGAAGGTAAATCTCTATTCACAGGTGACATGATATTATCTAAAGGAAACCCTAAAGAATCAACAAAAAGGACGGGGGTTGTGGCTCAGTGGTAAAGCACTTGCCTAGCAAGTGTGAGGGGCTGGGTTCCATCCTCAGCACCACATAAAAATAAATAAATTAAATAAAGGCATTGTGTCCATCTATAACTAAGTGTGTGTGTGTGTGTGTGTGTGTGTGTGTGTGTGTGTGTGTGTACATATATATACACATATTTTTTAAAAAAGAATCAGCAAAAAAAAAAACTTTTTAGAAAAAAAGAGTTTAACATAAACCAATGAGTAATAACCTCCTATCCAAGCTCTTTCTAGTCTTGTTATCTCAAATCTTTTCCACTATTCCTCTTACTTGTTACATTAATATTTAGTAAGTACAAATTTGGGCAAGGAAATTCTTAAGAGGAGTCACAGAATTACTACTTGTGCATTTATTTTGTCTTTTAACTCAACACCATGATAAAAGTTCAAATTACAAACCAGGCACAGTGGTGCATGCCTGTCCCACAGGCTTCAGGCTGAGACAGGAGGATCATGGGTTCAAAGCCAGCCTCAGTAAAAGCAAGACACTAAGCAAATCAGTGAGACTCTGCTCCAAGTAAAATACAAAATAGGGCTGGGGATGTGGTCAGTGGTCAAGTGCCCCTCAGTTCAATCCCTGGTACCTCCCCCTCAAATTTCAAATTACAAAATAAAAGTTCAAATCAATATATACAGCAATTAATAACTTCACCATATGTCTTAATCTTTCCTGTCCTTTCTCTTAGGCTATTTATTCCTAAATCTCAGCAATTTTTATCAAAGGCCCTCCATGCCACCTGAAATAATCCACTTTCTACATTCTTCACAAACCTATCCCATTCCTTTTTCAAATCTTACTTAAATCCTAAGCCCATGAAGTTTTCACAAAACCTCAATTCAAATTAATTCCTTATATATAGTAAAATATTATATATATATATTCTCATTTTGTATCTAGTACAACATTCATTTTATTCTGATTATATTCTAGTTGTTTATATGCCTATGCCCAAGACTACATCATAAGCTTCTAGAGTTCCTCCACAGAAACCAACAATTTCACAGAGGCAAAAAAAAAAAAAAAAAGTTTGTTGAATGGCTATTTAAATACCTATCATTTCATTTATTTCTATGTCTCTTTGTACACTCTGTCAAGTTTAGGTAACTGTGAATATTTTTTCAACTGCTACTCCAATTATAAAAAAGAAGACAGGCACAGTGGCACGTGTCAAATCTAAGTTAATCTCCTCTCTACATATTATCTATCTTAATTGCTTGCATCACACTGAATATAAACTCTAAGGTAAAATTTATCCCTAAATTAAATCTAAATATGTGATTACTTTCCAAAGAGCAAAACCAATACCATGTCCTAAGGAATTACAAAAACAATACAAAGATAAAATCTATGTAATAGATTCTGAATCATTAACAGTGGATGTAATGATGAGTTAAATATTGTACATCATCAGTTTTGCTGTTAACACTTACTTTGAAAATAATTTTACCATAAAGAGCATTACACATTTACTTATGTTCAATTTCAGCCCTGAGAAACACTAGGTGAATGCAGATAACTGCATCCAGCTGAACCAAGTATATTAATTGTATGCTCTTACCTGTTTTCTTAAACAGATGTTCCCAGCATCTGGAGCCTTGCTGATCTGGAAGAGGCTGTCCCTCCCAGAATTAGTTCTCAAGAGATATTGAACAACTCACCTATAAGCATACCTTTCATATGTAAATCAAATCACCTCCTTTAACTAGTTCTTACATACCAGGCCAATATTCCTCCACTTTAATCACCCCAGGGCTTGTTACCAGACAACTCAAGACAGCCTCTACAACTCCATAGACTACTGAAATTACTAAAATTAGCTAATTCTAAACCTGCCCAACCTGCCTCCCCTATTCCTTCCCATAGAAACCACAACAAAGGCTCTTTCCCGAAGATCCTCAGTTCCCTCTGCTTCAGGACTGACCTTGGTGCTTCCCCATGTGGTAGTGCATGACATAGGAGGCCCCTCTTCTAGAAACTATGGTGACAAACTACCTTTTCAAGGGCAGTTTCTCTGTTGGCCTTATCATACCTGAATAATAATAAAACCTACATTTTAAAAAATCAAGCCACATAATACACAAAACACACATACACAGAGACACCTTAAACGTATTACTATACCAGCTACAGTCATTTACATTTGGTGTTAAAATTTGCCACCTGAGGGGCTGGGGTTGTGGCTCAGTGGTAGAGTGCTCGCCTAGCATGTGTGAGGCCCTGGGTTTGATCCTCAGCATCACATAAAAAAAATAAAATAAAGGTACTGTGCCCACCTACAACTAAAAATAATATTTAAAAAAAAATCTGCCACCTGAGTTCAGATAACCTATAGTCCCACTGCACAATAAATCGTGAATTGCAACCCTTTCTATACTCATTTCCTTACATCTCTTTCAAGGTAAAGTGCAGTATTTATCACAGTATTTATGTATCCATTAATCATTTAATTTATGTAAAACCATACCTCCATTTTTATTCTGTTCTTATCTTTTTGTGTATATGTGTGGTACTGGGAACTGAACTGAACTTAGGGGTAGGTGAGCACTCTACCACTGAGATAATCCCCAGACCTTTATCTTTTTTTCAAAGTGTGACAGATGAAGCTTCTAAGTGTTATACTCGTATGCTTATTTTCTCTGTGAGTTCTGTGGGTTTTATAGTATAATTTTGCAAAACATGGTGGTTTTTAGAACTGCATGTTTTGCAACAGCAGAATTGCCGGTACTTATAAAATATCTTGAGGTTCATGACTATTTTCTAACACATAGTGATTCTGTGAACTGTACTTTTCCTATAATTACACTGTAAATTTCTTACTATAAAGATATCAATCATCTGCTTCTCTGGAACGTTTTAATGAATAATTAGTCTGATGCATGCCTGTAATTCCAGCTACTTGGGAGACCAAGGCAGAAGGATGACAATTTTAAGGCCAGTGTCAGCAACTTAGTGATACCCTGACTCAAAATAAAAAATAGCCAGGCGTGGTGGTGCACATCTGTAATCCCAGAGGCCCGGGAGGCTGAGGCAGGAGGATCACAAGTTCAAAGCCAGACTCAGCAACTTAGCAAGGCCCTAAGTAACTCAGTGAGACCCTGTCTCTAAATAAAATAAAAAAGTGCTGGGGATGTGGCTCAGTGGTTAAACACCCCTTGATTCACTTCCCAATACCAAAACTATATAAATAAAAATAAAATTAAAATTAAAAATTTTTAAATTAAAAAGGGCTGGGAATGTTGCTCAGTGGTACAGCACTCATTAGCAGCCATGGGTTCTGTTCCCAGCACTGCAAATAATAATAATAATTTGCTACTTAATCTAAATAACTCTCTTACATTCTTTTTTATTTTGGTGCTGGGGACTAAATACATTCTTTTTAATCAGGTTCACTGAAGTAATTTAGTAATTTTATTTTCAATACAATTCACCCGTTTTAAACATAGAATTTGATAAACTTTTTTTTTTTTTTGGTACCAGGGATTAAACCCAGGGACCCTTAACCACCAAGCTGTATCCCCAGTCCATTTTTATATTTTATGAGAGAGAGAGTCAGTCTTGCTGAATTGCTTAGGACCTCACTAAGTTCCTGTGGCTGGGTTTGAACCCTCCATTCTCCTGCCTCAGCTTCCGGAGCCTCTGGGTTTATAGGTGTGTACCACCATGTCCTGCTCATCACTTTTTTTTTTTAATTTATTTTTATTGTAAACAAATGGGATACATCTTGTTTCTCTGTTTGCTCATCACTTTTTTTACATGTGTATACAGTCTTGATACTAACATCAGAACAAAAAATATTTCTATTACCCCAAAAAGTTTCCACAGCCCTTGATCCAATTTCTGTCACTGTAATTTTGCCTTTCCTAGATCTTCATATAAATGGAATCAAATATCTTGTAATCTTTTTATGGCTTTTTTTTAATTTAAAATAATGCTTTTTAGATTCATCTCTATCGTTACTGAATAGCATTCAATTCTATGCATAACAGTTCATCAATTCTCCAGTTGACAGTCTCTGAGTAGAGTCTAATTTGGGGCTAATGTGCATAAACTTGCTATAATACTGATTTGTATTTAAGTCTTTTGTGAGCACATGTACTTTCATTTATCTTGGGTAAATTCTAGGAGTGGAACTGACAGTAAATGTATATTTAACTTTTTTTAAAAAATTTCTTTAGTTGTAGATGGACACCATATTTTATTTTATTTTATTTATTTATTGTTAATGTGGTGCTAAGGATGGAACCCAAAGCCTCACACGTGCTAGGTGAGCACTCTACCATTGAGTCACAACCCCAGCCCAATTGTACATTTAACTTTTTAAGACTGTTTTCCAAATTGACTAACATTTTGCTTTCCTACCAACAATATATTTGCTTATCCACTTCTTCACCAACACGTGGTGCTGTGGTCACAGGCATTCTCTACTTTTCCCTATAATTAATCTCATAAACCACTAGAGTCAATTAGATGTTAAAGATTGCCAAGATGTCATAAAAGACACAAAAATTAATCTTTAATAATTTAAAACTTCACTCTGCTCCAAGGTCACAGAAATAGAATTTAGATCTGAAAGGAACCCTGGAAAAAATTGTATACTTTCAGCTAACAAAATGATAGGCAAGAAGTAGAGTCAGGATATAGGCTCAGAGGTAGAGAGCATGCTTAGCATGCACAAAGCTATGGAGTCAATTCCCAGCACATGAAAAAAAAGAAAAAGTTCAAATTACTTTCTCAGAGTTTATCATTATTAGATGCTCTTCTAAACACTTCACATATAATAAATAACTCAGATGATTCTCACAGCAACTCTATGAGACCTATACTTTTATCTACTTATTTATTTGGCAGTGCTGGGAATTAAACCCAAGTCCTCACACCTTAGGCAAGTATTCTACCACTGAGGTACATCCCCAGCCCAAAACCTGTATTTTTAATAATTCCACTTTACAGACAGGGATACTGAGACACAAAGATTAGTTTACCAAAGACAAGCAGCTAGTAAGTGATGTATGGCCACAAATCGACCCTAGATTCCATAGTCTTTTTTTTCCTTCTCGTTTCTCTTACTATTACTTTTTTTTTTGGGGGGGGGGGGAGGGGGGTGCTGGGAATTAAACCCAGGGCCTTACCAACTGAGCCATAACTCCAGTCCTTTCTAAATATTTGTTGTTTGTTTTATTTTTGTTTTTTCTGTGCTGGGGATTGAAAATGGCTTCACACGTGCTAAGCAAACACTCTACCACCTAGCCCTGTCCCATAGTCTTTATTTATTTATTTATTTTATAGTGGGGAGTGAACCCAGGGGTGCCTAACCTACATCCCCAGTCCTTTTTATTTTTTATTTTGAGACAAGGTCTTGCTAAGTTGCTTAAGGTCTCTAAGTTGCTAAGGCTGGCTTTGAACGTGTGCTCCTCCTGCCTTAGCCTCCCAAGCCTCTGGGATTACAGGTGTGTGCTACCTTACCAGACTCACAGTCCTTATTTTTAGCGGTTACCTCTAACACAGAAAACCAGGGCTCAAGGTCTCTCTAGCTTATCAGATACAGCATCTCTAAAAGATCCTGCCTTGACTACAGTACACCTTTAGTATGTAAAATACATCTATAGCATCTGGAATCACATCCCAGGAAGAACAGATCAGTGTAAGAAAGTCTTTGGTTTAATAGAACCTTCAGTTTCTAAAAATGTCATTTGGTTACACCCTACATATTAAATCCTAAAATTAAAATAAATTCTTGTTCTTTCCTATTTTTCTTTCAAATAGACTACAAGAGAGAAGCCCTGCATTTGTGAAGGTACACGGATATAGAATTTAATGTATGACAGTTAATACCTCTAAATTAATCAATTGTTTAGAAAGAAAACCTTCTACTACAGTTACAACAAGCAATTTTTAAAAGTAAATACATAATACATAAGACATTATTTTAAAACTACAGAGATAGCAAGCCCAAAATCCTGGATTTAATCCTCGGCACCAAAAAAAAAAAAAAAAAACTACTAAGACATTTGTATATCAAAACCAGCAAAGTATCACTGGTGAAAGGAATATAAAGGAGACTAAGATTCAGAGTTTGCTCCCCTGATAAACATTAACATTTTCTTAAAGTGGTTTGTTTTTTGGTTTTGTTTTGTTTTTCAAGAAAGTTGTATTGTTGGAGATTGATCCAGGGCCTCATCCATGCTAGGCAAGCACTCTACCACTGATTCAGCCTCAGACCAACCTTAAAATTTGTAATGAGAAATAGGTCAAGAGTACAAAAATGTTTTTGATGAGTATTAAATGAGAGATACGTAAAGAAACATAGTGCTCACGACCAACAAGCACTTCATTGAAAACTCCTCTGCTTTCTTCAATTTCTGGTTATCATCTCCATTTGGGAAACTTCCCTTAATCCAATGACTTCTTCTAGGCACAATTAATTGGTTTTGTGTGTATGATACTCCCATTAAGATTTGTTTACACTCATTTTAGCACTTACATCATCTCACTGTACTATTTTATATATCTCAACCTATCACTAGGGTGAATTCCTCAAAGGCACAGGCTATCTTATTTCTGAATCTGATATACAATGTCTCTCATAGATAGCAGGTGTTCAAAAAATGTCACAGTGATTATAAAAATTACACAGATGAACAAAGAAAAATGTTTTTACTAAGCAGAATCGGGGACAGTATAAATAAAAATCTGGCACTCATCCATATTCTGTCAAATTAGAATTATGCTTCTAATTGTGGTCCACAGAACACTTATAGAAGAATCCCTCAGGGGGCTGGGGATAAAGCTCAGTTGGTAGAGTGCTTGCTTCACAAGCACAAGGTCCTGGGTTCAATCCTCAGCCCCACCAAAAAAAAAAAAAAGAATCCCTTAGGGTGTCTTATTTTAAATATATACATTTAAACCTAAATCTGAGTTTTTGAAAATGTAGTTCAGGAATCTGCAATTTTTATATAAGCAGCATTTTTTTGCTAAACTAATGGCTAACAGTAGATTAGAATAACAAAAAGAAGCAACTATTAAATGTACATTTAAATAGGAAAATGCATAATGATCAGTTCAACATTACACCTCAAAGTCCTTAAAATTCATGAAGTTATTTCATTAAATCTACTACTGGATCAAAGCCAATTATAAACCAAGTCTAGTGATAAATTGTGTTCAGTATTTGTAAATAGGAGAATCTGAGGGATAAAATACAACTATCTTCAAATAATTTACCATATGACATTCTCCCTAATACAGAACTTAGAAGTGAAAAGGGGCAACAGTTAAAATATGAATAGTTTATCCTGTACCAAATCATGCCCAAACCTGAGAATAAGCAGCAAAATACAAATTACTTCAAACTATTAAAAAATATATATCTGCTCTTACTTACCTCCATGATACACTCAATATGAAGATCTACTTTACAGATGACCTTCTAAGCCATTCTATCTTGCTTAGGAATCCAAAAAGAAAACACAGGCACTTTAAACAATGTACATGGTTATACATCTTTCCTTTCAAGTCCCATACTACTAACAGAACATCTTGTTAATTAATATTTTGAGGTGAGATTTTAAAAAAGAAAACTTTCATTAATTTATTTCAATAATGGGGATTGAAACCAGGGCCTCATGCATGCTAGGCAAGCTCATTCTCTCACTTGGCTATTTCCCCATACCTTTTTTATTTTTCTAAGACAGGGTCTAACCAAATTGCCTAGGCTGGCACTGAACTTGGGATTTTCCTACCTCAGTGTTCTTGTAGCTGGAATTAGATGTGAACCACCTCACTAACAATTTTCTTTTGGAGAAAGGTCTGGCTATGTTTCCCAGGCTGGATTAAAACTTCTGGGCTCAAGTAATCCTACTGTTTCACCTTTCCAAGTACCTGGAAGTTTAGGCACCCCTTAACTCTTAAAATTATGTGTTCATTTAAAGAAAGGAAAAATAACCAAGCATGGTGGCGCATGCTTATAATCCTAGCTACTCAGGAGGTTGAAGCAGGAGGATCACAAGTTTAAGAGTCCTCTTCTGACATCTCTCTTTCCTTTACTCATAACCCAATCTATCACCATGGCTTGTGGATTTGTCCTCCTAAATCTTTCTAAACTTGGCCCATTTTCTTCCATCTCTGCAATACCTTAAACTACGACTTTATCTCACTTGCGCTACTTGCTGTAACAACCTCCTCAACAGTGCCATTGCACATACTCTTGGCAAATCTCCAATTCATTTGGTCTATTACAATGAGAATGATCTTTCAAAATGCAAATTTGATCATGTCATTCTATTTTAAAGTATTCAATGCCTTTATTCCGTACTTCGGTTGAAATAAAAATCCTGTGAAGTTCAAGGATTTGTATCTTCTTACCCTAGTTATCAAGCTTCTTTTTTTCACCATGTTCCTCCTTCCACAAAGCCTTAAACACATAGTGACTGAGAACACCAGTTAAGAATTATATTACCTAAGTCCCAAAACTATATTTATCAACATACCAACTGTATATCCTTGGGCAAATAACTTAACCTCCATCTTAGTTTTCTCATCTCTACAATGTTTTGTTTCACTGTAAAATATTCAAGGAAAATAAAGTTATTTAGGTGCTTCGTTCATTTCATTAGGATGCCATACCAGAATAACTGACTTACAATATAAAATTCAAAATCCTTCAACACACAATGTTCCAGGAGCTAGTCCTTCCTACCAGGGGTCTCTTAAGTTACCAAACCTTTGCAGTAATTTTTAAAAAGGTACTTCCTCCAAGGATATGCAGTCCCCTAACAACACATGAGTAATGTAGCACAAGCTGAATTTCAACCCTCACTCATCCACTTAGCCAAATGTACTTGGCTTATAATCACATTCCTATCATATCATATCATGTCTTTCCTCAATCCTTCAACTGTAGCTTGGGATCCTTTTATTCCCACCTATGACCAAGAATACTATACCTACTGTCTTCCAATTCCCAACTTGGATTTGGAGCCTATCCTTTGTATTCCTGTGATGTAATATCTGTGCCAGACACAGTGGCACATGCTTTAATTCGAGCTACTTGTGAGTCTGAGGAAGGAGGACAAGTTGGAAGCCAGCCTCGGGAACTTAGCAAGATCCTATCTCAAATTAAAAAAAAAAAAAAAAAAAGGCAGGGGATGGGGGTGTGGATATATAGCTTTGTGGCAAAGCACTCCTGGGTTCAACCAGAGTGGCAAAAAAAGAAAAAAAAAAAAAAAAAAATAGAAGAAAAAAATAAAGTATCTGTGGTACTACATTTGTACTGGTTTATAATTACATATTTTGTCCTTTGTATCCTTGCCCAGTACAAAAATACCTCTTAGAGATATAATTTTTATCTTCCTATTTTCACCTACTAGATAGTACTAAAACATAGTAAATTTCAAACTAATATCACCATGAAGGAAACAGATTCTTATGTAAAACATTAAAAGATGGATCAAAAATACTTAAATTGGGCTAGGGATATAGAGCTCAATGGTAGTGCATTTGCCTAGCATGCACAAGGCTCTGGGTTTGATCCCCAGCACTGCTTCAGGAAGAAAATAAATAGAGTCAATATAATCTAGTTTCACTTGATTTTAGATTGGAAGAATAATGTTTTCAATCTTAACTATAATCTATTAATATCTCCCCTATAGTAAAATGTTTGAAAGTGAACAGTGTGAAGAAATCCTGTATGAACCAAAACCAGTAAGTATTTACTAAAAAATTTAATGGTCAATTGAACTACTAACTACTCCCTGGTTTTCATGATAAAGGCAAGGCATTATATCTCAAATAGCATACTAACATTTATTACAGGTACAATAATTGTGAAGAAAAAGTATAAGCAGAAAAAAATGTCAAAACATCCAGAACTATTAATCCATGCAAGTTGTTTCACACAATTTTCTGAAAAGCAAAAAGAGAAACTAAAGGTCATCAGTCTACAAAGAAAACCCATGACAGGTCATTTTACTCATAACATAAAAACAGGCAATTGCTACTACTGCTCTTATTCTTTCTACCAGGGAACCACAACTTCCAAAGAAAGAGATGTACGCTACCCAACTTCTACACTTTGGCAACCAAGGAGAGCTAGATCAGTTTTCCTATTTCACTGCCTGGTACCTTTTCTTTCCTGAGCAAATGTTACTGTGTCTCTACTTACACAGATGGTGATTAAATAACATAGTATATGCTTAATAAATTGTTATTCAGTAGCAACTGTGAAAGTCCATGTTTCTCCATCTGGCCAATAAACTAAGTTTTATATCTTCTGATGTTTTCTACAATATACTAATTTTACAACAAGGCAAATGAAGGAAAAAAGTGTAAGGCTTTTTATGTGATACAGGAATATCAGCAAGCCTTGTAAACCTCCAAACTACAACTTCAATTTAATGAATCAATTATATTATAGTAAGTATGCTTATAAAACAATAGCTCATTCCATGAAAACAATGTGCAATTATTCCAAATGATGCTATTTTGAAAGGTTATAGCAATGGCTCTTCACTATTAAAAGTATTGAGTATATTAATATTTAACTTCACAGCACTGGGTTGCAAAACCCAGATTGCTGTAGTTAATATGACTTCATTTAATTGGGCACAGTGGCACACATCTATAACCATAGCAATCTGGGGAGGCTGAAGCAGGAGGATCCCAACTCTGAGGTCAACCAGGACTACTTAGCAAGACCCTGTCTCCAAATAAAATTAAATTATAAAGGGTTGAGTACGTAGCTGAGTAGTAGTAGAGTACCTGAGTTCAATCCTCAGTACCACCACCAACAACAACAAAAAAAATAGAATCACATTCATAAATAAATGTTACTGGCGTATGCCATCACAATGTGACCAGTAATCATGCTACAACACTAGCCATAATAATAAAACAAGATTTTAACCAAGCAAATTTTTTTGAAACTTCTTGTATACACATTTGGGATCAACTATGGCTCCTCAGGAAGGATTTATCTTTCTCCTATAAACACTGGAAAAATATAAAACTACTTTTCAGACAATAAACAAGAAGATTACAATCTTAAAAGAAGCTAAATAAGCAAGGCTAATTTCTATGGCTAGAGGTTTTCTATCTGAAAACATTTTCTGGAATGTGATATGGGAAAGAGGTTCTGAGTAAAGTCTCACCAAGCCAGGAAGACAGAAATCACAGTTTAAGAAGGCTGAACTATATAAAGGAAGAGAGCTGCCTGGGGAAAATATTACCATACTGTTTAGAGGACATCTTCAGTATTTGACTAAATACTAAGCTGCACATGCATAGTACAAAACTCCACAGGGACAGAAAAAGATCAATGGGAACAATTGATCCAAAGTTCACATAGGACTGGGAAATGTCTGAATTCCAACTCGAACTCTCTCCAAGGTAGAGAGTTCTCCATAAAGACCTAGAACATTTAGGATTTGTGTGTGTGTGTGTGTGTGTGTGTGTGTGCGCGCGCGCGCGTGTGTATGAGAGAGAGAGAGAGAGAGAGAGAGAGAGAGAGAGAGAGAGAGAGAGAGAGAGAGAGAGAGAGAGAGAGAGATATGTTGGGGACTGAAACCAGGGCCTTATGCATGCTAGGAAAGTAGTCTACTATCTGAGCTATATCCCCAGCTCCCTCCTATAGAATATAGTAGAGACCCTAAAAAGGTACCTATCTTTGTTATTGTAATAGTGGGGATTAAACTCAGGGCCTCATACATGCTAGGCAAGTACTCTACCACAGAGCTATACCCTAGCCCGAAGATGAATATCTTACAAGTAGGGCTAAATTAGCTCTAGAAAAAAGACTACTCTAAATACAACTTAATAAAGCTTAAAGAACAGTACAACTTGGAATGCTGCTCAGTGGCAGACCACTTGCCTAGCCCGTGCAAGGCTCTAGGTTCAACCCTCAAAACTGCCAAGAAGAAAGAAAAAAAAAAAAAAGCAGTCTGAAAAGAATCAAGTCAACCCACGACGAAGTGTAATACTCTTTAAAGGTAGTCAAAACTTTAGCATACAAAAATGTAAAACTGACAACATACTCACCCAATCAAAAATTAAAAGAGGGGGCTGGGGATATAGCTCAGTTGGTAGAGTGCTTGCCTTGCAAGCACAAGGCCCGGGTTCAAACCCCCAGCATGGCAAAAAAAAAAAAAAAAAAGAGAGAGAGAGATGCAAAAACCAATCAACCAACCAAAGGAAATGTTAGCCATAACCAGCAGAAAAATCTGCTCAACAAAAAAAAAGATCTCATGGGCTGGGGTTGTGGCTCAGTGGTAGATCACTTGCCTGGCATGTGTGACACCCTGGATTTGATCCTCAGCACTACATATAAATAAATAAATAAAATAAAGATCCATCAACAACTTAAAATATATTTAAAAAAAAAAACATCACATAATTAAACGGAAATCAGCAGTCAAGGACATTATGTTAATTATTATAAAAATGTTCAAGTAGTTGGGCACAATGACACACATGTATAAACCCAGCAACTCCCCAGGCTGAGGCAGGAGGATTGCAGGTTCAAAGCCAGCCTCACCAATTTGGCCAGGCCTTGAGCAACTTCTCAAGACCCTATCTCAAAATAAAATATAAAAAAGGGCTAGGGGATGTGGCTCAATGGTAAAGCACCCCTGGGTTCAATCCCTTACACACACACACACACACACACACACACACACATATATTATTATATATACTCTCAATATATAATCCCAGCAACCTGGAAGGCTGGGGCAGGAAGATTACAAATTTAAGGTTAGCCACAGCAACTTAGCAAGACCCTGTCTCACAATAAAAACTATTTTAAAAGGTCTGGGGATATAGATCAGTGGTAAAGTTCCCCTAGGTTGAATCTACAGTACTGCAATAAAAAATAAATAAATAAGAAAAAAATAAAATGGGTCTTTAAGAGATGAAAATTACAATTTTCAGAAGTAAAAATGTACTACATGGGCGTAACAGCATGTATGACACCACAGAAAAAATATCTATCAGTCTGAAAATGATCCATTAACATGAGGTACAGCAATAAAAACTAACCAAATAAAAGTACAGATAAAAACTAATGAAATAAAAATGTACAGAATCCCAGTGACTAGGGATAATATTAACTGTGGTCTAACACATGTCATTAGAATACCACATGGGAGGGTAGAATAAACTGAACATTATTAGAAGAAATAACTAAAAACTTTAAATTTTGATGGAAATTATAAGACTACTGATTCAAGAAGTGCAATAAACACCTACCAGGATAACCTCAAATCAAGACCATGGCATATGATAATCAGTTTCCTGAAAAGCTAGTGAGAAAGTCTAGAGCTGGGGTGTAGCTCAGAGGTAGAGCAATCCCCAACAAGTGTTCAAGACCTGAGTTAGCTCTCCAGCACTCGTGCGTGTGTGTGTGTGTGTGTGTGTGTATGAGAGAGAGACAGACAGACAGACACAGAGGTAGGAGCGAGGGAGGAAGGAAAAGAAAAAAATTTATGTCAGTCAGCACTCTTTAGAGAAGGCCAGGAAAAAGATGTATTATGTAAAGAGGAACAAAGATAAGAATAACTGCAGATTTCTCATCTAAAACTATGCAAGTCAAATCAAAACATGATAAAGTCAGACACACACTGAGACTGTCTCAGAAAAACAAAAAGAAATAACAGTATGAGATCTTTAAAGGGCTACAAAGAAAATAACAAATATCAATTGCAAATACAATGTAAAGTAAAAATACACTTACAAAATGAAGGTAACACTATATACCTATCAGAATGACTAAATTTTAAAAAATTATATAATCAAATGCTGTGAAATAAGCCAGTCACAAAGGTCAATATCATATGATTACTTTTATATTAAAGCAGACAAATTCAGAGATAGAAGGTAGAAGAGTGGTTGCCAAGAGCTGGGGAAGGAAAGAATGAAGAATTGTTTATTGATGATTGAGTTTCAGTTGGAAAATATGAAAAAGATCTGGAGATGGAAGGCAGTGATGGTTATCCAACAATGTGAATATATGCAATGCCACAAAAAAGTAATAATCTTAAAAATGATTAAAGAGATATAGCTCAGTGATAGAGCACTTACCTAGCTTGTAAAAGGCCCTTGGTTGATCCCCAGAAACAGATAGGCAGGGGGGCAGAGCAGGGGGACAAGGTGGACAAAAAGATTAAAATGCTAAATTTGTTATGTTTATTTTCCACAATTAAAAAAAAATGGGAGTGAGGAGGTACCACCTCCAAAAAAAAGCATCTGACAAATGAATGTCTTCATTCATGACAAAAACTCTTAGAAAACTACAAACAGAAGGGAACTTCCTTAGCGAGGCATAGTGGCACACGCCTGTACTCCCAGCTACTTGTGAGGTTGAGTCAGGAGGATCTGAAATGCAAGGACAGTCTCAGAAATTTAGTGAGAACCTGTCTCAAAATAAAATTTAAAAAAGGAGTTCAGTGATAAAGTGTTACTGGGTTCAATTACCAGTAGAGAGAGAGAGAGCTTCCTTTACTGAATAAAGAGAATCTATAAAAACCCTACCAAGCTGGGGTTGTAGCTCTGTAGTACAGCACTTGCCTGGCCTGTGTGAGGCACTGGTTCAAATCTCTGCACCACATTTAAATAAATAAAGGAATTGTGTCCATTAAAAAAAAAAAAAAAAACTATTTAGTTGGGTGGAGTGGCACACAACTGTAATCCCAGCAGCTTGGGAGGCTGAGGATCAAGAGTTCGAAGCCGGCCTCAGCAAAAGTGAGGTGCTAAGCAACTCAGTGAGACCCTGTCTATAAATAAAAAACAAAAAAGAGCTGGGGTTGTGGCTCAGTCGTAGAGTGTTCTCCTAGCACATATGAGGCACAGGCTTCGAACCTCAGTACCATATAAAAATAAATAAAGTTATTGTGTCCATCTACAAATTTTATATATATATATATATATGTATATATATATATATATATATATATATATTTTTTTTTTTTTTTTTTTTAAGCCCTATAGTTAGCCAGGAGCAATGGCATGCCTGTAACAATCCCAGCAACTTAGAAGGTCGAGGCAGGACGCAAGCTGGAGCAACTAAGTGAGACCCTATCTCAAAACAAAAAGGACTGGGGGTTTTGCTCAGTGGGAAAGCACCCTTGGGTTTAATTCCCAGCACCAAAAAAAAAAAAATCTATAATTAGTAAGTCAGTATCATATATAATAATATATAATAATATATTATTATATTAATATTTAATATATAATAATATTTTCTTAATGTGAGGAACAAGGCAAAGAGCCATTCTCATCACACCTGCACAACACTACAGTGCAATAAATCAAGAAAAAAGAAGTCAAAAACATTCAGATTGATAAGGAAGAAATAAAACTGTCTATTCACAATTGTCTCACAGAAAATCCCAATCTATAAAATAGCTACCAGAACTAAGTAGTGAATTTACCAACTTTGCAGAATACAAAATCAGTACACAAAAATCAAATGTATTTTTATGTATTAGTAATGAAATTGAAATTTGGAGAAAAAAGTAATGTTTATAATAACACCAAAATCATAAAACTGAGGCTACAGATGTAGCTCAGTGGTAGAACATTTGTCTAGCATGCACAAGGACTAAGTTAGATCCCAGCACCACAAAACAAAACATTAAACCCTAATGAAATATTTAGGCATATTTTCCCCCTGTGCTGGGTATCAAACCCAGAGTCCTATTCATGCTAGACAAGCTCTCTACCACCGTGCTACACACAACTGACAACTACAATATATTAATGAAAGAAGTCAAAAGCTACCCAAATAAATGGAAGGGCATGTAATATTCAAAGATTGGAAGGCTGAATATTGCTGATGTGAACTGTCCCCACAATGATCCAAAAGTTCAACAAAATCCCCAAAGACCAGCAGTACCTTTTTGTAGAAATGACAAACTAGTTCTGAATGCACATAAAAAAGCAAAGCACCTATAACAGCCAAAATAATTTTGAAGAAAAGAATTTGGAGGCCTCAATCTAACTGATTTCAAAACCTACCATAAAACTATAATAATCAAGATAGTACAATACTGTAAGAGAAACAGATTAATGGAACACAATAGAGTCCTTAGAAGAAGACTCATACACATATGGTCAATTAATTTTCATAAAAGATACTAACAGCAGGGCACAGTGGCACACACTTGTAATCCCAGCGACTCAGGAGTCTGAGAAAAGAGGATTGAAAGTTTGAGGCCAGCCTCCGCAACTTAGTGAAACCCTTCGCAACTTACTGAGACCGTTAGCAACTAAGCAAGACCCTGTCTCAAAAAAGTGAAAAGAGCTAGGAATGTAGCTCAGTGGTAAAGTACCACTGGGGTGAAACCCCAGTACCAAAAAATGTAAAAGAAAGAAAAATATACTAAAGGTCTGCAGAAGCCCATTGGGTAACTAAAAGCAGGATAAAGTTTGGCATCTGTGACTTCATTTTTTATCTACTCTCTGTTATCTTAAACTGTTTGACCTGCTCAGCTCTACACATAGGTATTTTAATCATTTACAGGTGTTCGTCTAAAAACAAGTAGTCCAAAGTTTGATTAATCTAAAGTTTACCTAACCTATCTTGTCCCCTTCAAGACCGAGAAAAGATTTACAGCATGCTATTTCAGACCCCTGGAGTAGCACATAGAAGTATCCAGTCATTGGGCTGGGAAGATAGGTCAGTTGGTAGAGTGCTTGCCTTGCATGCACAAGGCCCTGGGTTCAATCCCCAGCATTACCAAAAAAAAAAAAAAAAAAAAAAAAAAAAAAAAATCCAGTTATTGGCAAACAGCAGAGTCTTGTAGACACATCGCCCTATAATGAGACAATCCCCCTAAGCAGAAGCAATCACAGGAACCAAACTGCCTCCTTCCAGGGTCACCGGTCTGACAATAAACATTTTAAGTATCAAGTGGAAAATGCCTCCTCATGTGGTAACAAAATCTCCAGGGCCATCTTATGAAAGAGAACTGAAATAGTAATCCACCAGACCTTGTCTGACCAAGACTGCTTTTTTATGTATACCTCTTGGCCCCTTAGCCCAATTCTTACTCTATTTAAACCTACAAGCTCGTGGGAGAACCTTGAAGGCAGAGTTGAGATGCTGGATCTCAATTGCCTTCTCAATATGGCCATACTGGTTCAAGTTCCTTTCCTGCTTTTCAACCATTACCTTTTCTGTTCGGTTTTTGGAGCAAATGGCTAGACCTGGTTTGTTGGAGTCCTAGAGTCATAGTATAGAACTGATATTGATTTTGTCTTTATAATTATTCTAAGTTTATGTAAGATTAGGGGGAGCTGGGTGAAGTGGGTATCTGTACATTGTACTAATTTTGCAACTGTTGTGTAAGCCTAAAATTATTACAAAATTTAAAATACAAAAAAGAATGCCTGCCTCTTTAGTGAAATCTCCAAAGTTCTAAGTCCTTAACTAAGAGGTATGTATTAAAATAACATTAAGGCATTTACTTTGATTTCTATAATTAAAACCATGAAATGACTATTACATTTTCCAATACTAATCCCTTTGGAATTAATGAATATTTATGGTACACCAGAACATTACTGAATGGAGAGATGAATTTAATTCAAAACAATTTTTTTTTTTCTTTTTCTTCTAAACAATTCTTTTAACAGCTTTTTAAATAAAAAGGCAATCACATACAGAAAAAAGAGAAACAAATCACCCTTTAAAAAAACGTAAAAAGGGCTGAGGTTGTAGCTCAGTGATAGAGCACTTGCCTAGCACATGTGAGGCACTGGGTTCAACCCTGAGCACCACATATCAATCAATCAATAAAGGCATTGGGTCCATCTACAACTATATATATATATATATATATATATTTTTTTTTTTTTTTTTTTTTTTTTTTTTTTTTTTTAATGTAAAAAGGGCTGTATATGTAGCTCAGTGATAATACTGGTGTACTTGGCATGCAAGGCCCTGGGTTTATCCCCAGCAAAAAAACAAACAAAACTGGAACATCCCTCCTCTTTTAATTTATTTTATTTTTTCCTCTTTATGGTGCTGGAGATTAACTCAAGGCATTCTACATGCTAACGGGCAGGCACAGAGCTCTACCCCCAGTTCCAGAAATACCAGTGTTGAACATGTTAGAAAATACAGTAGCAGGAAATAATTAACATTAAGATTTAGTAACAGTCCATGTATCAATATCCAAATATTTTCAATAACTCCTAGTGCAGAGGAAGCCAAAAAAAAAAAAAATCAAACATTGCCATTTCTGATTTTTATTCAATTTTCTTTCCTACTTTGTTTTTTGGTACTAGGGATTGAATCCAGGGCACTTTACCACTGAGCTGTATCCGGATCCAGTCCTTTTATTTTTTATTTTGAGACAGCATCTCACTAAGTTGCTCAGGGCCTCCCTAAATTGCTGAGGCCAGCCTCAAACTTTCAATCCTCCTTCCTCCGCCTAAGTCACTGGGATTACAGGTGTGTGCCACCACAAAAGGCCTCAATTTGCTTTCACTGGATCTAACTAAACAACTATGAAATCAACGGATAAACAAAAATAATAATAATTATAATTCATTCAACATTTACAAGGCCTCTATAATGTGCCAAGTACTATCCTAGATGCTAGAGACTCAGAAATGATTAAGTTGAAGAGGCAAATATAGGAACAATTGGAATTTCATTTAACAAATATTTATTGAATAATAAAAAATGAATAAGGTAACTCTGCCATGAAGATAACCCCTTTTAGAAAACTGAGTTAAAAATCTACTTTTGTACATCCACATGCAATGTCACACACCTATAATCCCAGCAACTCAGGAGGCTGAGACAGGAGAATCTCAAGTTCACATTCAGTCTTAGCAATTTAGCAAAGCCCTAAGCAACTTAGTGAGACACTGCCTCAAAAAATTCAAAGAATAAAAAGGACAGGGGATGTGGTTCAGTGGTAAAATGTCTCTGGGTTCAATCCCCACTACCAAACAATATTTACCTTTGTACAGTACCAACATGATGAATATAATTTCAGGTGGAAAACTAAAATATTATCAGTTCAAAAAATTTTATTCAATGTAGTTTAAAATTAAACAAGGTTAGATTTTCTTTTTTCTCCTTATTGAAAAAGTTTGGTTTTTTTTCTTTACTTTTCTTGCTCTCTTTTCCTTTTGTTTACCTGTTCCCTCAGAGTCTCTTTCTCCCTTTTTTGCATGCTAACATCCAATTTCTTTTGATTACACTCTCACCCTTTCTATTACCTAGAACTTCTGTATATTCTTTTCTTATTCCATTAACAGTCACATTCTATATCCCTCTGCATCCTCTTTGTCCTCCCCATTTGAAATTGCAGACCTTATTGCCAATATGTTTGTTTTAGTGAAGATAATATTTGAACTCATTCTGTTTATAATGACAATTTTGTTATTGTCCTCATAGGGGCTATTTGGTCTAGGATTGCATAGAGTCTGAATTGGGCACTGCTAATATTTATCTCCCCTTAAAGAAAGGGTTTTGGAAACCTATAGGGCCACTATAAGCCTATGGGAGAAATCTGCAATACCCCAGATCTGCACTGCTAGAGGGGAAGATACATGAACAACATGAAAAAACAAGGGAAGAAAATGATCCAAACAAATCTAGATTCGATATTAATAAAATTAAACAAGGCTAAAAGATGACACGTGTATACCTCCAGCTTGCATTAAAAGAAGAAGCCATCAGTATGTTCTACTTGATCTGTTGTATTAATTTCCAATATATAATTGTCCCTTTCCTGGTGCTTCAATTAATTTCTCTAGAACTTTTCTCTAAATGGGTTGAAAATTTTTTTTGCATTAAATCTAACAAGTATTTGAATATTACATGTAACTACTTCCTTCCATGCTTTGAAAAAAGGAAGTTACAGACAACCTATCCACTTCTTTCAACACTGAATATCATGGATATTTTCAGACTATTTTACTACACAATTCATTTTATTATCCTAGTTTTATTTTCACCTGTTTATTTTATTTTTTAGTTGTAGATGAACATAATACCTTTATTATCTTTTTTTTTTAATGTGGTGCTGAGAATTGAACCCAGTGCCTCCCACATGCTAGGCAAGGCTCACTCTACCACTGAGCCACAACCCCAGCCCCACCTGTTTATTTTTATTGTTTATACATATGTATTTTATGTTAAGCCACCTGAAATCAGATAACTTAATATGACTTCAAAAATTGTGCTTTTTTGGGGCTGCGGTTGTAGCTCAGTGGCAGAGTGCTTGCCTAGAATGTGTGAGGCACTGGGTTCGATCCTCAGCACCACATTAAAATAAACATATAAAGGCATGTTGTCCATCTACAACTATAAAAAAAAAAATTTAAAAATTGTGCTTTTTCTAATGCAAAAAATTGAATGGGGGAGCTGGGGTTGTGGCTCAGTGGTAGGCACTTGCCTACTATGTGTAAGGTCCTGGGTTCGATCCTCAGCACCACACAAAAAATTAATTAATGAAATGTATTGTGTTCATCTACAACTAAAAATATTTTTTTAATTGAATGGGCATCTTTCGATGTCAAGTCAAAGGACAATACAAATATTTGAAGTGAAAAAGCCCCAAAGTGGTTTATCTGTATTAAAGTTTATAATTACACATAATGTCCGAAGAATCATAAACATATTCTTTCAAAGGTCAAACCAGTTTCACCATATCTTCTTTTTTTAATCACCCACAGTACTTTGTATTTGGTACTTCATTATATAGTAACACCAAATACTTAACATTTTAAAAGGTTTTTCCTGGGAATTGAAGAACACCACTCTGAGAATCAACAGTTTATATTTTTTCATAAAAGATATACACATGGTTAACAAGCATGCAAAAAGATGATCATCACTTTAATCACTAAAAAAATGCAAATCAAAGCCACAAAGAAGTATCATTTCACATCCACTAGGATGGTTATAAAAAATGGAGGATGTTGAAAATCTGGAACCTTCATGCCTTTCTGGAGATCATGTCAAATGTTTCAGTTCCTATGAAAAATAGTTAGCAATTCCATAAAAGGTTAAATACAGAATTACTATATATCCCAGTAATTTAACTTCCAAGTATATACTCAAAGACTAAAATTGGGTACTCAAACAAATACATATAGAGGCACAGTCACAGCAGCACTACTCACAATAGCCAAAATATGAAAAACAATCTAAACATCCGCAAATAGATGAATGGAAAAACAAACTGGGGTATTCACTTGCAAAAGAGTATTATTCAGTTATGAAAAGGAATGAAGTAAGTACTATAATATGCTACAATGTGAATGAAGGTCCAAAATCAGACACAGAAGCATATTATATGATTTCATGTGCATGAAGTATCCAGAAGCAAATCCAAAGCCAAAAAATGAAGATTTATAATTATCAGGGGCAAGGAAGAAAGGAAATTACTGAACACCTACTAAGTAGGCATAGGGTTTGCCTTCAGAGTAAATTAGTACTTTGGATGAATAAATGTGGTAGCTGGACAACACTGTATGTTAATTAAATACGAATGAATTTTTCATTTTAAAATGCTTAATTTTATGTTATATGAATTTTTCCTCACTTTTTAAAGAATTTGAAACAAATATGTCCTAACTCAACTAAGCACTTCCATGCATTCTTAGCTTTCCTTAATAAAGTGGAGCTCTCTAAACATAATTAATATTTTCCTGTTGACTCAGAATCGTGATCGTGAATAACAAAAGACTGTATGAGTAAGCCATCCCTCATGTCTTAATTATCTCAGCCTCAGTTGTCACATCTGTAAAATGTCAGTTTTTGCTAGCTTGCAGGTGCACATACAAAACAAATTACATATGATATCAAGAAATTCACATACTTATTGTAACCCATTCAAGCAATTCCTGTAGACTCAGCACTAGGGATTAGGAATGAAGCACATAATAATTTTATCTCTATGATCCTTTCCAGTTCTAAATTTCTAAGTCTGTTGTAGTGTAACACAGTGGGATAGCCTCAAGATTTGCATTGGCTAGGGGAGCTGTACTGTGTGCTTTTTCCTTCTTTTATAAATAGTTATCCAAGTTCACTGTCAAATACACTATGATTGCTAACTGCTATCCAACACTTGCAAGGTACAGTTATTCCAACAATCAGGAGTCTATGGCAGGAGAATTGCAGGTTTGCAACTCAGCAAGAACCTGAGGACCTTAGCAAAACACTTTCTCAAAAAATAAAGAGCTGGGGATGTAGCTCAGTGGTAGAACACTCCCGTTCAATCCCCAGTACCACACACACAGATTTTTCTCCAATTAGACTCTATTCAACAATTAGTACTATATATCCTATGCTAGTCATTTAAAAGGAGGAATTCAAAATAATGATAGTCCAGGTAAAAACTAAAACAATTAGCCCTGCATGATGGCAAACACTATAATTTCAACTACTCAGGAGGCTGAGGCAAGAGGATCCCAAGATCCAGGCCAGCCTGGGCAACTTAGCAAGATACTGTTTCAAAATTTAAAAAATAATAAAAAGGGCTACGATGTACCTCAGTACATCCCCCTCAATTCAACCCCCAGCACCACAAATACAAACACATATGCACACACACACACTTGCACAAACCCTAAGACAATTAAGTAATTACAAAACAAGAAAAACACCTCATTAATTACTAAACTGGGACATTGATAATGAGCCAAAAATAATTTCAAGAAGAACAAGGACAGTGTAAGTTGGAGGGTTGGGGACAATTTCATTGGAAGACGACTTAAATGAACAGGGAGGACAGGACAGATGAAATCAAAAAGGCATTAAAGGGACATCATGAACACAGGCAAAGAAAGAAAATATAAAATGGGCCGTGTGCTGGACAATAATGTGAAATAAGGTCACAATATGTGTGAAGGAGCTAATCACAGTTAACCTTAAAAATTAAACAAAAGAATTACTTACAGGGCTGGGGAGATAGCTCAGTCAGTAGAGTGCTTGCCTTGCATGCACAAGGCCCTGGGTTCGATCCCCAGCACCAAAAAAAAAAAAAAAAAAAAAAAAAAGAATTACTTACAAAAAATAATCTATGGTAAAGAACAAGAATGAGAGAGGTTATTGAGGGGCAAAGGACAAGAGGGAGCCTGTTGGAATGTTAGAAACTTTCAAGTAATAAATTTTGCATGTCATTCAGGGAAATATTTGTTACCCTGTTTAAACACAAAAAGAAAGAAACCTTCTATAGCTTTAATCTGAGTAGTAGAAACATTTGTAAAACTTCATTCATGGGTATTTTACTATTTGTATAACATACCACAAGTACGAAATAAGATACAAATAATTGCAGAAATGACACAGTAATACCTTTGTAATTTTGAACAAGTGCAAGAGGAGTGCTAGAGTTAAGAATGTATCTCAGTGGCAGAGTGCTTGTCCAGCATGCATAAGGTCCTGATTTCAATTCCTAGCACCCCAAGGGGGGGAAAAAGAGTGCTATATTAGGAGATAAGTCTTCTAGTAATACATGAAAGGATTTGAACGGGCAGAGGATGAAAATCTTTTAAGTAATATGCAATTAAGATAAATATACTAGCTGACACCTAACATAATATATCAGGAATTATTCTAAGATCTGTATATATAAAATTGCTTCCAATCCTCTTAATAACCCTATGTGAAATGCATTATTATTATTCATATTGTACAGATGATCAAACTTATGCTCAGAGAGCTTAAGTGATTTGCTCACTTAAGGTTAACTGTGATTTGCAAATTCACACAGCAATAAGAACATCAATGACAATAAACTTTTCATCACACACATAAGGGGCACTTTACCACTAAGCTACACTACCAGATCTTTCTACATGACCATAAATATACAACAAATCAAAAACACAACAAGGTTATCAACAGATGCCCAGTGCGATGGCACATGCCAATAATTCCAGCAACTCTGATAGGCTGAAGGAAGATGGAAAATCTGAGGCCTGCCTCGGCAATTCAGTGAGACTATCTCAAAATAAAAAACTAAGGGGCTGTTAAGAGTGCCCTTGGGTTCAATTCCCAGCAATGTAGGGGCGGGGGTAGGGGTGGGGGCTACTAAAATGCTGCTCACAGGCCTTGAGTGAATCTAGCAGCAACAGCCCTTATCCACATCTTGTAACTTCAATATCAGCACCACCCTATCACAAGCCTCACTCAGAATTACACCATCTACATCATCCTTACTTCCCCTACTCCTAAAATAAACTTCGCAAAAAAAGTAGTTTCTCACAAGAAAGTTACAGATCCCTAGAAAAGAGAATAAAGAAACATTTCAAAAGAAGAAATACTATGACTTCATAATCTATTGTGTGAATTTATGTAGGAAAGAATCAAAAACAATCCCAAAATTTCTAACTTGGAAGACTTCAGGTTATTAACAAAAACAAAAATACAGCCAGTCACAATGATACATGCTTATAATCCCAGCAGCACAGGAGATTGAGGCAGGAGCATGGAAAATTCAAAGCCAGCCTCAGAAACTTAGCCAGGCCCTAGGTAACTTAGGGAGATCTTGTCTCAGAATAAAAAACGAAAAGGGTGGGCTGCAGAGATAGCTCAGCTGGTAGAGTGCTTGCCTCACAAGCATAAGGCCCTGAGTTTGATCCCCAGTACCTAAAAAAAAAAAAAAAAAAAAAAAAAAATTTAGGCAAAAAAAAATAAAAAGGGCTGAGGGCCAAGCACAATGGCACACACCTGTAATCCCGAGGCTGAGAAAGGAGGACTGCGAGTTCAAAGCCAGCCTCAGCATTGGCAAGGCATGAATAAGCAACACAGTGAGAGCCTGTCTCTAAATAAAATACAAAATAGGGCTGGGGATGCAGCTCAGTGGTCAAGTGCTCCTGAGTTCAATCCCTAGTACCCCCCCCCCCAAAAAAGGGGGTGCTGAGGATGTGGCTCAGTGGTTAAGTGCCCCTAGGTTGAATCCCTGGTACAAAGGAAAGAAAGAAAAATACATGTCCATAAAAAGACCTATACAAAAACATTCATAGCAGCTTTATCCAATAATAGTCAAATACCAATACTTTATCTAAATAATAGCCAAAAACCAGAAATGATTCAAATATCAACCAACAGCTAGGAAAGCAGCTCAGTGGTAGATAGCTTACCTAGCATGTGCAAGGCCCTGGGTTCAATCCAGCACTGCCAAAAGAAAAAAGGCTAAGGAACAGACTCAGTAGCATACACCTGTAATCCCCAAAACTCTGGAGGCTGAGGCAGGCTGACTTTAAGCTCAAGGCCAGCCTCAGCAATTTAGCAAGACCCTGTCTCAAACATACACACACACACACACACACACACACAAAGGTTGGGCTTGTAGTTCAGTGATAAAGTAATTGCCTATCATGGACAAGGCCCTGGATTTGATTCCCACAGGTACAAAACCAAAAACAAAAAAAAAAACAAAACAAGCAGGGTGTAGCTCAGTGGTTGAACATTTACCTAAATATGAGACCTTAGCTTTAATCTCTAATACTGGGGGAAAAAAATGCTTGAATCTTCATATCATAATGCAATCTGAAGAAAATAAAGTTAAATAATAAATACTAGTCTTGGACACCATTTTATTTTTATTTTTTCCCTAATAGAATTTATTTTAAAAAACAGAATGAGGTCTGAAGCTGTAGCTCAGTGGCAGAACGCTTGTCTAGCATGTGTGAGGCTTTGGGTTCAATTCTTAGCATCACATAAAAATAAACAGATAAAATAAAAGCATTCTGTCCATCTACAACTAAAAAAAAAGAATGATAGTATACTCTCACACATTAACTATCAAATAAACTAGATTTTATATCAATTATTTTGCTTACTTACCCAAAGTAACATTTCATTTCTCAACAGAACTACCTTATTGTTAATGAACGATTTACCACCTCAACGACAGTCACTGAACACATTTTAAATGTTTGCTTATTTATTTCACCATTCCTGTCCTAATATATTCAGTGCCATCATCTGAAAGACTAAAAGAAAATTTGTCTTTATAAGGCTATTAAATGTTAACCAGATACCTTATTAAATCTAGTTGTTTAAGCTATTTTACATATACATATATATTTTTTGGGGGGGAGGGATACTAGGAATTGAACCCAGGGGCACTTTACCATCCCCAGTTCTTTTTACTTTTTGAGACAGGGTCTCACTAAGTTGCTGAGACTGGCCTCAAACTTTCGATCCTCCTGCCTCAGCCTCCTGATTCACTGAGATTACAGGCATGCACCACCATGCCCAGTTTCCTTTTACTTTTTGTTTTTGTTTTTTTGTTGTTTTTTTTTTTTGTGTGTGTGTGGGGAGGGTGGGGTACCAGGGATTGAACTCAGGGGCACTCAACCACTGAGCCACATCCCAGCCCTTTTTTGTTTTTTTATTCAGAGACAGGGTCTTACTGAGTTGCTTAGCATCTCGATGTTGCTGAGGCTGGCTTTGAATTCAATCCTCTTGCCTCAGCCTCCTGAAGCCACTGGAATAACAGGTGTGGCTAGCAACATTTTTTTTTTTTTTCTTTTTGTAGTTGTAGATGGACAGCATGCCTTTATTTTATTTATTTTAATGTGGTGCTAAGGATTGAAACCAGTGCCTCACATATGCTAAGAAAGTGTTCTGCTACTGAGCTATAGTCCCAGCCCCTTCCTTTTACTTTTGATTAAACTTGCTGGTGTTGTTTTATAGAAATGAACATTCACAGATAAAACACAAAAATACATGTCACTAAACTAAATTTAAAAGATCTTTTATTTACTCCATTTTTTATTTTTTATTTTTTGGTAGAGAATGAAAAACATTATTAACAACTACATATCAAAGTAAAAAATCTGAAAGTAGCACATTATATTGTCCCTCCTGGGGTTCAAAACCCTTGAATTCTAGGAAACAAAGCCAACTGAAATACCATACTTCTGTTATGTGATGATCTCTATAAAACTTCACAATCATCATCAACCATTTATACAGTTTCTATGTAACAATGAGGAACAAAGTTTCCTTATTAAGTACAATTACATGCTAAAAAGTAATTATAGTTTTCACAGCTCTAGAATATGGATACTTTTGGCAGAGACAAAGCTTTTCCAATTTTCAATGACAACTAAACTCCTGAGTCTAAATGAAGAAAAAATAACCTTGAACTTATTTAGTAATTCTGTTCATCAACTTTTAATGAAATTTCTTTTTCAGTATCCATGAGAATAAATTGGTAAAAAATCGATCCAAAATACAAACAAGAGATTCATAACTGCTAACATAACATCAACCAAACTGGTGTGGTGGCACATCCCTGTAACCCCAGCTACTTAGGCAACTGAGACAGGAAGATCTCAAATTTGAGGCGGCCTAAGTGGCAGCTTAGTGAGACCCTGTTTCAAAAAGAGAAAAAAGGTAGGGGAGGGTATTTGGGAAGCTGTGACCAAGGAGGAATTTAAAAGTAAATAGACTGGCTCCTATGTTCACTGCTAATCAACCTGGGGTTCCAGACTGGTCTGAAAGCATGCAGGAGCTCTCTCTGCCTACCCAGCAGTTTCCTACTGAAGACTGGAGAGTTCCCAGTCAGCAACTGAGTGGGTAGGAAAAACCATCAACTGGTCTTGAGCTATTCTTTTGCAGACACTTAAGCAAAATGGAAATAAGGTTATGAAAAATAAACAGTAGATTCTGAAAAAATGGGGAAGGGTTAGGGATGTAGTTCAGTGTAGAGAACCCCTGGATTCAATTCATAGTACTGCAAAAAAATAAAAAATAAAATTGACCAAAACATAAGGACTATGGTTAGATATAAGACACTGAAGCACACTGAAATCCTTTTATTATAAAGGATATTTACAATATTAAGAAGTCACAAAAATTTTATTAAAATACATATTACAATTCCTATTTTAAAATTAAATCTACGTCCCCCCACAAATAATTTTTAATATGCCCCAAATAAAAAGTTCTCATACAGGATGTGATGCCACATGCCTATGATTCCAGCAACTTGGGAGGCTGAGTCAGGAGTATTATAAGTTTAAGGCCAGCCTCAGCAACTTGGTGAGGCTCTAAGCAATTTAGCAAGAACCCTTTCTCAAAAAATAAAAAAGGACTGAGAAAGAATACAGCTCAGTAGTAAAGCATCCCTGGATTCAATTCCCAATACCAAAAAAAAAAAAAATCTTGCTGGGTACAGTGCAGTGAGCCTATAGAAGAGATCTCCCCTCACCCCCACTACAGGGCACTTTAGTACTGAGCTATATCCCTGCTCTTTTTATTGTTCAAGACAGGATCTCATTAAGTTGCCCAAGTTGGCCTCAAACTTGAAATGCTTCTGCCTCTGTTTCCCAAATAGCTGGGATTACAATCATGAGCTAGTGTGCCAAGCCAGGATGTTCCCTTGAGCCCAGGGGGTCAAAGCCAGCCTGCACAACATAGTAAGACCCTGTCTCAATTTAAAAAAAAAAAAAAAAGTTTCCTTTTTTAATAAATTCTGCAATTCATGAGAAACTGCATTCAAACATAGGGTATGACATGCACTTCCCAAATCAAAACATCAAAATTTGCCAGGCACGGTGGCACAGGCCTATAATCCCAGTGGCTTTAGAGACTGAGCCAGGAGGATCATGAGTTCAAAGTCAATCTCAGCAACTTAGCAAAGTCCTAAGTACCCCTGAGATAAATCCCCAGTGGGGGGGGAAAAAATCAAAATTTAACCATCATTCCCCAAACTGCTAATACCCTGCCTAGGATCTCTTAGACCAAATCCTCTATACCCTCCAACTTTGAGATCTAGGAAAGATAAATATGCCCAACATGACTACCAAGTAAACTGTGACTGGAGTCAGTACAGATAAAGGGTAGAGTTGCTTACACAAAAACGTAAAAAATAAATAAAAGCATTCTTCAGAGATATGAAATTAGAAGTAAAAATAGGCCTGGAGCATTTGTCTAGCATACATTAGAACCTGGGTTCAATATCCAGCAATGGTAGAAAGGAAGAAATGAAAGTAAAAGGGACGAGGTGAAAAATTTCAAATAAAGTTAACTGGATGCCCAGAACACAAAAAGTGTCCCATAATAATGCTTATCCTTACTCTGACACTGCCAATTACCTTTTTTTTTTTTAATTCTAATTCTCAAAACTGAATTCACAAGCCATTAATGGGTCAATACCTAAGAAGCAATGGCTTAGAAGAACTAACAATCATACGAAAGTTCTTGCTTTCTTTCTTATGAATATCTAGCTTGAGAAAACTATTCAGGAGAAAGAAAAATTGACAGGACAAAATCCATCCAGGACATGGACAGTGTCTTAATGGAACATAATTATCACTTAGAGTTTGTTGAATTAATATGTTTTGAAATATAAAGCATTTGCAAGATGAAGACATACCTACAAATACCACCTAAGTAAAAAGGCTTAGAAGAAAATGAGTATTCCAATGGCCTTCAAAATCAAGGATGGTGAAAGGAGCTCCAGGAGGCAAATTGGGGTATCAAATTTTTCTTAAATAATAAAATGAAATGCCAAAGGAGAAAAAAAATTTCATTCCTTAGAACAAGGCTTTACATCCAGGGGCTGGGGAGATAGCTCAGTTGGTAGAGTGCTTGCCTTACAAGCACAAGGCCCTGGGTTCGATCCCCAGCACCGCAAAAAAGAACAGGCTTTACATCCAACCAAGGAAAAAAGAAACCCCTCATAGATTAAATCTTCACTTTAGGGCCTGCAATCCCAGCTACTTGGAAAGTTGAGGCAGAATAGCATTTGGAGGTCAGCCTGGGTAATTTCGCAATACTCTGTCTCAAAATAAAAATAAAAAGGACTGGGGGCCAGGCACAGTGGTGTGTGCCTGTAATCCCTAGGAGACTGAGGCAGAAGCATAGTGAGTTCAAAATCAGCTTCAGCAAAAGCAAGGCACTAAGCAACTCAATGAGACCCTGTCTCTAAATAAAATACAAAATAGGGCTGGGGATGAGGCTAAGTGGTCAAGTGTTCCTAAGTTCAAACCCCAGTATCCCCCAAAAAACAAAAACAAAAACAAAAACTACTGGGGATGTTACTCTGTGGCAGAGCAGCTGCCTAGTATACACAAGGTCCTAGGTTTATAGCTTTAAAAATAATAACAGCAGGGACTTGGGGGTGTAGCTTAATGGCAATAGGGCACATACATGCACAAGGCCTTGGGTTAAATCCTAAGACTCCCCATACCCTCCCCCACCTCAATAAAAAAAAAAAAAAAAAAAACCCTCACATTAGTATTAGGTAGTAATACATAATAGTCCACCATAGATACAGAGTTAGTAAACTACCCTGATATACTCATCATTTCTAACCATATTATATGTCAGACTCCAAATGTATAAACCCAACTTCGAATCAAAATTATAGAACACAATTCATTCTTTTGCATGTTTGTCTGTTTTTACAGTGCTGGAGATCAATCCCAAAGCCTCACATATCACAAGCAAGTGGTCTACCCTCATCCCCTGCAATTCATTCTTAAATATTTTACTCCCTATTATTCATTCATAAACATTTATTAAGTAGCTAGTTGGTTAGCCAACTTATTAAGTAGTTACTATATATCAAACAATACCTTAAGTACCTAACAAGGGTTATCATTCTTAAATCTAACTCAGTCAAGTAAACACTTTTGCTATAAAAAAGTCCTTTTGCTATAAAAAAGAAAAATTCAGGCTCAAAAAGTTAAAGAGGTTACATAGCTAATAAATGGTAACATTAAGATACACTAAGTGCCAGTTTTATTATTATTCGTGTCTGAAAATCAGAAAGTTTTGTTCCATTCTATTATTTTATAATTCTTTCTCAGAAACTAAATTTTGAATGCCTTTCTAAACCTTGCAGTAATTCACCTACATCTAAACCTGCATAAAATTATTTGATCAATTAATTTACCAAAAGGAAAAATAGGCCTTCTTCTCAGCTGAAAGATAGAGGGCAATAAAATATAGTTATATTTAAATAATAACTTAAGGGGCAGTTACAGTTATATTTAAATAATAACCTATAGATCAGTAGTAGAGCGCTTGTCTACCATGCATGATACCCTGAAGTTCAATCCCCAGCACTGCAAAAATAAAAAAATATTAATCATGAGCATAACTGACATTGGCCTTTTTTTTTTTTTTTTTTTTGAGATGGGGTCTTGATATGTTGCCCAGGCTGGCATCAAGTGATTCTCCAACTTAGCTCAAGAGCATTTCTACCAGGCTGTGGTACTATGAAAAGTACTAAGTAACCTGTACCTTTTACTTACTTTATAGGCCAAGTCCTTCTCCCACAACCTGTCACTCCCACCCAATCCCTTACTAGGGGTTGAACTCAGAGGCACTCTACACTAAGCTACATTTCAAGTTTGGTTTTTAGTTTGTTTTGGTTTTGTTTTTGTATTTGGAATCAGGGATTAAACTCCGGGACACTCAACCACTGAGTCACATCCCCAGTCCTATTTTGTATTTTATTTAGAGAAAGGGTCTCACTGAGTTGCTTAGTGCCTCAATGTTGCTGAGGCTGGCTTTTTAATTCATGATCCTTCTGCCTCAGCCATCAGAGCCATGTGTGCCACCACGCCCAGTTCAAGCCCATTTTATCTCTTATTTTGAGACAGCTTCTTGCTACATTGCCCAGGCTAGCCTCAAACTTGCTATCCTGCCTCTGTCTCCAGAATAGCCGGAATTACAGGCATATGCCACTAGGCCCAGCCAGGTACTTTTGAGAAACTTCATTTTTTATTTTTAAATGGACACACTTTTATTTTATTTGTTTTTATGTGGTGCTGAGGATCAAATCCAGTGCCTCACACATGCCAGGCTGGCGCTTTCCCACTGAGCTACAACCATAGTCCAGAAACTTCTACCTTTTAGGAACCACTTAATTGTGTCACCATGTAAGAAGGTACAGCCTTCTTACATTTCTTACTATATTTCTTACTATATTTCAGAACAAAAAGTCTGCTTCTAGAACAAGTGGAAGGAACCAATATAGAAATAGAAATAATTGTTATCAAATGATAACAGATACACCTCAACTGAAAATAATCATTTCTAGTTTTTCTACGTGGATTTTTCCATGTGGATTTTTTAGAAGAGACATCTTTAATGAAATTAAAAATAAATTCTTAATCACTAAAAACTCAACTACTTTAACCCAATAATGGAATATAAAGGAACAAAATATTACAGGTTGACTCTTCTCAGTTCCATTTTATAACAGGAAACCTTGAAGAATATAAAAAAATAATCCAGTCATGAACAAGTTCAGAAACCTAAAAGGCAGATGAACATATGTTGGCACCCTGCTTAATGGAACAATTCAATTTTATGCAAGACTTGACTACAGAAATAGTAGTCAATAGTCAAAACATTTTAGAAGAGATTCATTCATATATGATCCTAAACTGAATCCTTAACTCATACCAAAAAGTTCCTACTTTCTTAAAGGTTAAATCTGTATAAAATAGCTGTTATTAAAAAAAAAAAACTACTTATAACCAAAAAGAGATACAAATGAGAAATTAACTGACTTTAATAAACAAATTAGTCAAATGCAAAACAATTACTTCCAGGTACTATGAAGAACCAATTAATCTCAGTTCTACATGAAATGCCAACAGTTGGCAAAGATAACTTCTGGATTTACTAAGTATTCATGTCTACAAGAATCAACAAATTATTAAAATAAATTATACTTTTTTTGTTAGTTAAGAGTATCCAGTCATTGTAGTATCCTAATAACTAATCAATTTCTTTCTTATTGATAGAATGGCATCAAAGAATGGAACCAAATATCATGCATGTGTATTCTTTAAAAATTTTTTTTAATTGTAGATGGATGCAATACCTTTATTTTTATGTGGTGCTTAGGATCAAACCCAGTGCCTCACACATGCTAGGCAAGTGCTCTATCACTGAGGTACAACCACAATCCCCATGTATATGTCTTGATAAACAAATCATTTCTTATTAACACATATTCAATTACTTGCCATATCCACAGTTCTCCACAAGTCTACATTACAGAAAAGAAAACAATAATTTTCTACTCAGTAATCACTCATACATTTTAGCCTTACACACTACTGCATCTCTTTAAAATCTCTCAAGAACAGGGTGAGGTGGTGTGCATCTGTAATCCCAGCTGAGGCAGGAGGATCACAAATTTGAGGCCAGCCTCAGGAATTCAGCAAGACCCTGTCTCAAAACAAAAAATAAAAGGACTGGGTATGTTGTTCAGTCGTAAGTGCCCCTGGGTTCAATCACTAGTACCCAAAAACCCTCCCAGAGGCTTGGGGATGTAGCTCAGTGGTAGAGCACTTGCTTAGCATGTACAAGGCTTTGGGCTCAATACACACACACACAAACACACACACACAAAAAAAACCTTTCGGAGTTTTAATTTATTTTAATACTACCCTTCAGTTTGGAACAATGTTTTGTTATTGTAAAAGTCTCTAAACCAGTTGATTCTAAGAAATTCCTCCATGTATAAGACATGAGATTATAACCAAATTAACGAATCAGATATCAGAATGCCAAAAATTAAGTCATTAAAAGGGAATCCAAAGAAAGAGCCAGTTGTGAAAGAACAGGAAGTGATGTACACTGCCATTTTGACATGAACTATTTAGAAACATAAGAAGTGCCATACTAATCTGGAATCAACCCAGACTAATAGCTCTCAGTATTCTCTGACAGTGACATCAGAGGTCATCTTCTGAAATAACCCTCAGGCAGTTTTTCCTTAACAACAAATTTAGCTAATTGATCCTGAACACACTTTTACCATTTCTAGGCAGAATTCCTATCAGCTATGGAAAACAGTATTTTAGTTATCCTCAGGAGTACCACTTATGCTGAAATATAGCAAATAGTTAACCTACACCATGTGTATATTCTTAAGTTTTGTAGCTTTTATTGATAAATCCTCTCTTCCTGCAATCTTTCTAAGATAAACAACTGTCTCTACTGAACAGTAGGCATGGACATACACATGCTAGTACATATGAATTCATTATCAACAAACCATAATCTACAGAATTACACTTTATGGCATAATTTGCCACATAGGAGAAAACTCTACACATTACAACATGCAGCTTTGCACCATGAAATAAAGATTCAAATGAATAGTGCTGCTTAAATTAAATGAATTGAGATGAACATCATAAGGGAATAAAGAAGGCAAAGAGCATTCTATTTTTATGCGGGAAAAAATAATACTACATCAAAATCATTAAATAAGATAATAGAAACTATTAGTGCCCAGCACTATTGCTAACAACATCTTTAAATCCCTGTATTCAAACAGGTTTCAAAATGCAACACACCAAGAAAGCTCTGGGTACATTTAATAATAACATAAATACAGAAGTATTTTTTAAATAATTCACTAAGTAAAGCTTAAACTCCAACTACAACTTGTATGTAAAATATCAAGACAAATCATAGCTGTGATATTACATTTTAGTCATCTTCATCACTTTGGGAAAATTATTTAATTCTAATATTCATATATGGAACATTTTTAAATCACTTCCCCAGTAAATCTAAATGCTTACAGGAAAAAATGTATTGACAGTACATCAAGATTCCTTCAGGACTTAAAGACTACTTTTTGGTCACAAAAAGCATGTGGCAACGTTAAAATTATTGTCGTTATTTATCGTTACCCAGGACAAAACCATTATGTATACTGCAAACCAACAGAGATGATTTTTTTAAAAACAAGTGACATGAAGCAAAAGTAAAAAAAAAAAAAAAAAAAAAAAAAAAAAATGGCTAACAATATAGATTTATCATAGTATAATTGGGCAGATTAATGTCTATTATCTTGCATTTCCTTATGAAACAGAGCATTTGCTACAGAAAGGTTTGTAAACAAATCATTTTCAGAAAATTCCAATTTCAATATTCTACAAAATAATATTACCCTTTAAAATCCACAGCCCAGGCACAAATGTCTATCAAAAAGCCTGTCTGTATGTAATAATTTTTAATAACTTCAAATATTCCAAAAGTCATAGGAAGGAAAAAAGAAAAATAAAGGGATACAAAATTATTTTATTTGAATTCTAACAAAAATTCAACTTGGTCCCCAAAACAAAGTCAATCCAGATCTGTCTCTCTCAGGAAGAGAGCAAGAGACATCAAAATTGTTCCAATATGAGGGGTTCCCTGGAAGGGCCATACCCCCCTAACAATAACAACAGAAGCAACTATACTTCCCATGGACAGATCTCAGGGGAAGAGTATTAACGGTACTGTTATCGATTTGAAATCAAAGGAAAAAAGAGTAACCTTTGCAAGGGAAGCGCCATTACTTCCCTCTCCTGTTCCCCCTCCCTTCAGTGTATACATGGGTCCGTGTATGAAGAAACTGCCTTGGACTTCTGCAGCATTGCAGTAGACTAGACGATGAGGAAGGGGGAAGGGTAAGGGGAAAGAAACGCTTCCATTACCCCTAAAAAGGAGTATAGATTTCCTGAGGGAGGGGTGGAATCCACCCAGCAGGCTGCTCAGAGCAGTCTCCCTTCCCAAGAATACAGAGACACTACAAAGGAGGAGGAGGAACGGGAGGAGCAGAAGGACCAGAAGGCAAAGGGACCTCGCGCCTTTAAATCGGGGTGCACATCAATCCTATCTCCCTACGAGGGCCACACCTTCCTCGAAACATCCCTTCCACCACCCCTTCCGGTGACCCTTAGGAAAAAGGAATGTAATTGCTCCTGCCCCTCATAACAGGAGGGCGCCCAACTAACCAGCTTCTTCACCCCACCCACAGAATCACAGACCCTCCTTGTCTCCCTCCCCCACCCCACTCCCACATCCCTTCTTCCGTAGAGGCCTGAATGGGCCGAATTTCCCCGCCCCCCCGCCAGGTCTGCTTTCCCGAAGCAGAGGTGCCCTTACCCTTTAGCCGACAGGTCTATAGCGAAGTAGGCAAGAGCAGCCCCCTGCAGCGCTCAGGTGGCTGCTAGCTGGAGGGCGAGGTGTGAGGAGGAGGGGGCCTGGCGAACGACCGCCGCCCCCCCCCCGCGGAGCCCCGGCGAGCCGCCCAGCCCAAGCTCTGCGACAAGGGGCGGGGAGGGGGGCGGCGAGGGGACGACCAGAGTCGAGGAGGCGCCCTCAGCGCTTGGGCTCAGCTAAGATGGCGCGGGGAAGTGCCCGGAGCCGCCGCCGCCGCCTTGGGGGAACCGGCCCGGGCCTCGGCCGCCTCCCGTCCTCACACAGCCGAGGCCCTCTCGGTCCCCCGCCGCGGCCCTTCGGCGGGCGGGCCCACGCGCGGCCCTCCGCCACCACCACCACCACCCCTGGGAAGGGGGCGCTCACAAAGAGAAGAGAGGCCGCGGGCCGGCCGGCGGGCGGCGGGGCGGGGTCCCCAGGGGCCGGGAGGCCTTAGAGGCTCGCGGGTGCTTAGCACTCTTGGCCCGCGAAGGGCGCTGGGCGAGCGGGACCCCTCCTCTCTCCTCAAGCAGGCAGCGGTACCGACTCACTCTCTTTGCCACCCTCCCTCTCTCCCTCCGAGCCCTGAAGCCACAGAGCCCGGCCGCTGCCCAGGTTCCCCCCCTTCCCAGACACCACTCCCCTCCTCCCGACAGTCATCCCAGTCTCCGATCTCGCGAGATTTCCCTCGTGACAGGCCCGACCCTGCGCAAGACCCGACTACGTACGTGCGTGCGCCCTCGCGGGAGCGCGCAAACCCTTTCGTTGGGCCGGGTCGCCGTAGTAGCCCACAGTTCTATCCTCTGTCCATCCTAGCCTAAGCTTTCACTCAGCTTTCGGAGCTCCAGTGCCACGCGGGCGTCAGGTGCTATAGTCCCCGGAAGTCTGAGGAAGATTAACTTGTCTGCACTCCCCTCCAAAGCATCCGCCCCTCCACTAATAGTGCTGGTGTGAAAGTTTGCCCTAAAGTGTAAAATATCTCATTCCTCACACACCATACTTCAACTCTTCCTTGGAATTCAGAGGTAACCTGAGCAGCGTAATCAATATGTAAATGAGTTTTCAGATTCTAATAGTTTATAGTAAATTTTGGAAAGGCATGAAAACTTGGAAAATATAACTTAAGCAACCCTGTATATCGGTGATGGTACGAAAGCTACTTCAAAAGATTCTGCGGGCTGGGCGGGGTGGCACACGTCTGTAATCCCAAGCGGCTTGGGAGGCAGAGGCAGGAGGATCCAGAGTTCAAAGCCAGCCTCAACAAAAGTGGGGGGTGGGTATGAAACTCAAGGAGACCCTGTCTCTAAATAAAATACAAAATAGGGCTAGGGATGTGGCTCAGCGGTCGGATGTCCCAGAGTTCAATCCCCAGTACAAAAAAAAAAAAAATTACTTTGGTGGTTTGGTAGGTTGAGTGATGGCGGTTTTTAGGAACAAGTGCAGCAAACCAAAGGATCCTAAGGCGCTTATGCAGGGAAAGGTAGAACTCATTTTGGGCGGTCTGTGCCTAGTAGCGCATGCCTATAATCCCAGCAGTTTGGGAAGCTAAGGCAGTAGGATCACGTTTGAGGCCAGCCTCATTATCTCATTGAGACCCTGTCTCAAAATTAAAATAAAAAGAACCGGAGGACTGGAGATGGGACTCAGTGGTTTCAGTGGTTAAGTGCCCCAGGGTTCAATCCTTGGTATCAAAAAAAAAAAAAAAGACTGGTGATGTGACCCAGTAGTAAAGCCCCCTGGGATCAGTCCCCAATAAAATTCAGGTGAATAATTTTTCTTATTTTTTTTTAGGAAAAAACCCTTCGGTGGTTCTTAACTCAAGAACACTTTTAAGGACTAGGATTGTAGCTCTGTGGTAGAGCGCTTTCCTTGCATGTGTGAGGCACTGGGTTTGATCCTCAGCACCACAAAAAAATAAAGGTATTGTGTCAATCTACAACTAAAAAAATTTTTTTAATAAAATACCTTTAGTACATCTGAAGTGCAGTCATGAAAAATCGTGGCTCTTCAACCAACATAACTGAGACAAATACATCTGTTTGGTTTACTTTGAAAGAAATTTCTTTGGAGCAGTGATTGGAAGTTTCAGTAAGCTTATCAGAAAAACAGAGCATATGATTTGGTCTGGATACTTTCTCCTGTAGTAGGGGTACTCTGTGAATCATTCCTTTTTTATATATTTTTTTCACAAATTTATTTATTTATTTATTTATTGGGTCCACCTTTATTTTATTCATTTATTTATATGTGGTGCTGAGAATCAAACCCAGTGCCTCACACATGCTAGGTAAATGCTCTATCACTGAGCCACAACCCCAGCCCCACATTCCTCTTTTTGCCTACATTGTCAACCACTATCAAGTGACATCTTTCCCTCAGCATATAAAAACTTGCCCTCCCTCCTTTTGGGATGGGAGTTGTGGGGAGATTACCATCTTCATCTCTTCACAGCCAAGCTGCTTGGGAAACGTAAATCTCCCCACCTCCACTGAAACTGATCTTGCTGAGGTCAGGAGTGACCTTGGTTGCTATATCTAGTGAAGTCATTTAATCCTGTCCTTCCTGTCATCCACAATATTTGACATAGTTGACACTCCTTCCATCTTGAAACTGTGTTCCTCCTTGGCTTTTCAACACCACTCAAAACCAGTTTTCCTTCTACCTTCCTTTCCTGGCAGGGCCTTTCTTCCTCTACCCAACCTTTAAAAGATGCCCCTCCAATTCTGTTCTGTTCCAGCAAGAAAATTATTACAGCAAGAATGTCCTCTTCTAAGAGCTAGGAGTATAGCCCAGAGGTAGAGCACACACTTTTAGCATGTGGTGCAACCCCGGGTCCAATACCTAATACTTCCCCTCCGAAAAAGAATGTTCTCTTCCATCTAATTGTTTCACATATTGGGGAGAAACAGGTTCAGAGTTTCCCATGGTATATTTTTATGGAAAATCCCAAATGTAAACAAAAGGATTAGAATAGAATAATAAACTTATTGGGCTGGGGACATAGCTCAGTGATAGAATGCTTACCTAGCATAAGTGATGCCCTGGGTTCCCCAGCACTGCAAAAGAAGAAAAAGAAGTGGAGGTTAGGAGGACAGGGAGGAAGGGGAGGAATAGGAAGAAGCCACCTTATGTCCATCACCCAACTTCAACTATTTGTAACACTTTACCATTCTTATTTCTCCTGTTTTCTCACAAACCTTTCCCCTCCACACAGCCCAAATTTTATTTTATTTCACTTTATTTTATTTTATTTTAATTTGGCATGTGGTACCGGAGATTTAACTCAAGGACTGTCTACCAATGAGCTATCCCCAGCTCTTTATTATTTTGATAAACAGTGTCTTGCTAAATTATCTGGACTGACCTCAACTTTGTGGCCTCCCCAGTAGCTGAAATTACAGGTATGTACCACTGTGCCCAGAACCAAAAAAAAAAAAAAAATTAGTTCTACCTCTTCCCTTAGGGCACTCTAGTTTGCTGCTCTGTTCCAAAACCTGCTCATCATCTTGCCCAGCTCCCCTGGAGTATTTTTAAGTAAATATCTTGTAAACCATAACATTTCACCATACATACTTTAATATGTATTGCTAACAAAGACTTTTTTTACAAAGACTTTTAATGTAAAATAACCACAATATTATTATCACACCTTTATAAATTTTTTAATCCTTTAATATCACTTAATACTCAATCCATGTTCAGTTTTTCCCAATAATTTCCAGAATGCCTTTTATAGTTCATTTATCTGATCAAGATCTGAACACCACCAAAAAATATCACCAAAGCTTATGAGATTAATAAAATGTGGATCCAGAATTTGTCCTCATGTTCGTTTGAGAGTAAAAACCTGTGAGAGCAACCACAAGCCTCTACTACCTTAATAAAAGGTACTGTAAGATTAAAAAAAAAAACTGACAAATTTTCCATTTTGCATGATTGATAAATATGTCCATAAATTTCCTTTTCATGTGTAAAAGCGTCATTTCATTTTTCCTTTTTTTTTAAACCTAGAGATACTTTTTTTTACAACTGAGCTATGCCTCTGATCTTTTTTATTTTTTAATTTTAATTTTATTTTTTTAATTTTTTAATTTAATTTTGAGCCACAATGCCAGCCCCCTGCTTGCTTGCTTGCTTTTTTTTTTTTTTTTGGTACTGGGATTAAACCCAGGGGTGCTTTAACCACTAAGCAACATAACTGGATTCGGGGTTTTTTTTTTGTTTGTTTTTTGTTTTTTTTGAGACAGAATCTTGCTAAATTGTTGAAGGTCTTGCTTAACTTCTGAGGCTGACCTTGAACTTTCAATCCTCCCGTCTCAGGCATATGCCATCACGCCTGGCACAAATGCTTTCTTAAATTTTCTTTCTTTTCTGCTTTCCCTCCTTTTTTCTTTTGTTTGAAATTTATTTATTTAGAGGTGGCACATTCCTGTAAATCCCAGCAACTCTAGAGACTGAGGCAGAAGGACTGTAAGTTCAAGGCCAGCCTCAGCACCTAAGCGAGGCCCTAAGCAACTTAGTGAGAGCCTGTCTCAAAAATAAAAAATAAAAAGGCTAGGGAATGTCGCTCAGTGGTAAATTGTCTCTGGGTTCATCCCCAATACCAAAAAAAAAAAGAAAAAAAGAAAGATAGGATGAAGTTTATTTGTTGAAGAAATCAGATCATAGACCTTGTACAATTTTTTGCATTCTGGATTTGGCCCATTGCATCCTCATAATATCATTCCATATGTTATTTCACATTTGCTTCAATGCTTAAACTTCCTGTAAACTGTAGTTAAATCTAAAGTTTGATTATATTTATGGCATACTTGTTTTTATAAGAATGTTGTATGGGTATGGGCCTGGGGATATAGCTCAGTTGGTAGAGTGCCTGCCTCACAAGCACAAGGCCCTGGGTTCAACCCCCAGCACCGCAAAAAAACAAATAAAGAAAGAAAGAATGTTGTATGGGTGATTTTTTATGTTTTCTATCTGCCACCACCTCATACTTACCTCCACCTCCACCATAAATTATAGTTCCTCTCTTTTCTATTTCCCCAACACTAAGAGAGTTTTTTGTTTTGTTTTGTTTTGTTTTGTTTTATTGGTGGTGGTGGTGATTTAACCTAAGGCCTCCCAAATGCTAGGCAAGTACTCTACCACTGAGCTATACTCTCAGCCCCAAAGACATCTTAAGAGACCCTGGATGTCTTTTATTTTATTCCATCTCTGTGCCTGTGATATGGTGTTAATAGGTTTCCCTCCTCAAATTTTTATGTTGCGTACACACGTACACACACACACAAGCTTTCTTAACATTAAGTTTATTTAAGAAGAAAACACCATTAATAAATACTGCAAACCACAGCAGTTATTTCATGTAAAAATTAATTTTAAAATATAATAACATTTGTCAATGTAATGAAAGTAATAAGTTAATGCCTAGAAGAGTTGCAGATATTGCAGTTCCTGTGGACTTAACTCCTGAACATTTCTCTTTGATTCCCACTGCCCCCTCTGTGGTGGTTCATAACTCCCAGTTTTTCAACTGGTTGCTATAATTGCCTTCTAACTAGTACCTGCATCTCCTCCATCAGTATGCCTCATTCTCTATACCAAGGTGAGTAGTTTTAATGTTCCTAAAATGCAATTTCTAAAAGCTGAAAGTGTCATTTCCCTGCATAAAACTCTTCCATGACTTCCCTTAAAACTCGTCAATGGTCTTCTTTAGAATGTTCCCAACATCCTGAACAATGATTCGATATTCTGCTAACTGCTAACACACTGTCTCCAGGACATCCACTGCATTCCTCCGCCTGACATGCCTTCTCTAGTTGATAATATCCTTCAAGTTAGAGTGTCATCTCCCTTAAGAAACTTTCTCATATCTCAATTAAGTATTTCTTAAGTTTGTAAATTAGGGTCAGAAAGCTGTGGAGAGAGCTATGGATACCAACTACATTTTGACCTTAATAGAAAAGTTACTCAAGACCGCTGGGCATGGTGGCCCATGCCAATAATGCCAGAAACTCAGAAGGCTAAAGTATAAGGATCATAAGTTCAAGGCTAGTTTCTACAACTTAGTGAGGCCCTTCCTCAAAAGAAAAAAATTAAAACAAGGTGCAATTCAGTGGTAAAACACCCCTGGGTTCTATTTTCAGGGCAATGAAGAAAAAAAAAAAAAAAAAAAACAGAAAGAAAGGAAGGAAGGTAGGTAGGTTACCTAAGCAATGACAAAACCAAGAACAACCTCTTTCCATGTGTTCTTATTTAATCCTCACAACGAACCTGAGAGGTAGATACTATTAATGAACTTACAACATTTGCTCCGATCACATAACTGATAAGTGGAGAGCCAGAATTTGAACCCAAAGGTGTGACTGAGTCCAAACGAACTATCTTTCCATCATATGGTATTATTAGCACTTACAACCAAGGGTACTTTGATGCTACATACGAATTTCTAGTGTGTATAAGAGATGCCTGAACAGGTATGATGCCATTGTATTTGTTGTCACTCATGTATTAATATCTGAAAAGATAACTTGTCAATCTGTCACTGGTTGCACTGTTAAGAATAGAGTATCGGTCCAATGAAACTCTTTTCATTTTTGTAACTCAAGTAAAGGATTGAGTCATGTTCAAGTCAATTTAACGAATACTTGTTAAAATCCTAATGTGTGTTAAGTTTAAAATACAGAAGGAGCAAACAGAACTAACATTTATGGAGTTACTCTGTGCCAAGCAGTATATGAAGCAAGTGCTTATATTCATTATTCCTTTCATCTTCCCCACATCCTTGTTAGAGGGATGATTGATGATGATGATTCTTGATACAGAAAAAGAAAGCTCAGAGAAGTTAAGTAACTTTGTGCAACATCACACCCCTAGCAAAAGAAAAGCTAAAATTAGAATACAGACTCTGATTATTAAGTCCCTATTTTTTTCACTACCTCCCAGTCCACTTCCCCAAAACTTCTCTCCCACCCTACCTCCAGGAACTCAAAATCTTATAGAAATAAGATCTGCATGTACAAAACATTTAAATAATGATGTAAAACAACCTGTGAGGAAAGGATGCACACAACCAGATCTTACTTTTAAAGAAACCAGTGGTTATGGGCCTCAATTTCCAATCTAATGAAAGTAAACTAAAATGATCTCTAGAAGCTTTTTATTTTTTTACTTTATTTTTTAATTTTTTAATTTTTTTTGTGTTTGCTGGGGATTAAACCCAGGGCCTTGTGCATGTGAAGCAAGCATTCTATCAACTGAGCTATATCCCCAACCCTCTAGAGTCCCTTTTAGGTCAAAAATCTGTAGAGGAATGATGCAAATAATACAGGCAAATAATTTGAATTCTGAAATGTGTGTGTGTGTGTACATGTGTCTTACTAGGTTGCCTACAGTGGCCCCAAACTCCTGGTCTCAAGAGATCCTCCTGCTTCAGTTTCCTAAGTTCTAGGACTACAGGCATACACCACTGTGCCTAACTAGTGTGTGGATATTTAGAAACAGAAAAAGAAAAGTATTTTGATATTCTGATAGAATATTCTATTTGAATATTAAAATCTGGGGAGAAATTCATTGCTTGTGGTGATATCCCAATCCAGGGTTAGCTAATGTGTAAATTTTTTGCAATCGCATCATTATTATCACAGAAATCTCTATTTTCTCACAGTAGAAGGCAAAAAACAATAAAACCAAGTGAAAGGGTATTTGGTGAGAATTATGTAATGATTAGAATTACTAGTTTAGGGCCAGGCACAGTGGTATATGCCTATAATCCCAGCTACTTCATAGTCTGAGACAGAAGAATAAAAAGTTTAATGCCAGTCTCAGCAATTTATCAAGACCCTATCTCAAAATTTAAAATAAAAAGGTTTGGGGGTGTAGCTCAGTGATAGAGCACCCCCGGATTTAATACTCAGTATCACAAAAAAGGAAGAAAAAAGAAAAAATTACCAGTTTAGAAACTAGAGGTAAGGCACTCCATGGAACTGATAATCATCAAATAAATGAATGAGGGAATGAATGCATGAATAAATAAATAAATAAATAAATAAATAAATAAATAACTGGAAGTCCATTCAGTATGTCTTGGGATGTTATCAGTGCATCCTTAGACTTTATTTTATTTTATTTTATTTTATTTTATTTTTTTACAAAGAAAGGTTTTTTCTTTTTTAAATTTGTTTTAATTAGTTATATATGACAATAGAATGCATTTAGACACATCATACATAAATGGAGTATAACTTCGCATTCTTCTGTTTGTACATGATGGAGAGTTACATCAGATGTGTAATCATATATGCACATAGGGTAATAATGTCCAATTCATTCTACTATCCTTCTTATCCCCATATCACATTCATAGAATTTTATCTTTAGGTGTCAGGACCAACAAACTATAAATAGGTTGTAATGTAATGTGGCTATCATATGTCACTTAGATATGCCTAGTATAAGCAAAGTTTCACAGGCTTGATCATGAACAGAGTTACTTTTTTCGGGGGAGGGTACTGGGAATTGAACCCAGAGGTACTTTACCACTGAGTACATCTCTAGCCCTTTTTTATTTTGTGTTTTAAGGAAGGGTCTCACTAAGTTGTTTAGGGTCTCTCTAAATTGCTGAAGCTGACCTCAAACTTGTGATCCTCCTGCCTCAGCCTCATGAGTTGCTGGGATTACATGCACCACTTGCCCGCCAGCTAGAGTTGCTTCTTGAGCTCTATATTCTCATATAATGGAACCCTTTTTGTGAACATCTTTTTAAAATGCCAGTCTTGTGCAAAAGGCCCTGGGTTCTATCCCTAGTACTTGAAGGGGAAAAAAAAAAAAAAAAAAAAAAAAAAAAAAGCTAGTCTTTTAAAAATGCACTGTGTGGGGAAGGACCAAATTCTTCTTCCATTTTAACCCACAGGAATAAATAAATGCTGAGCCAAGGTACCAAAGGATGGTAGAATGCAATTCAGTATGATAAAGTCCTGACCTAGAAATCTTCCAGTCCAGTCTCAAGTATCAGATAAGTTTCTATTGCAAGCCATGAATAAGTTAGATTATAGCCACTCTAGAGTCCAAAAGAAATCCAACCCTGAAGAAATTAAGTAGTAAAGAGAGAGAGAGAGAGAAAGAAACAAAATAATAGTTTAAAACATTAACTTTGGGGTTCCACTTCTATTACTTACTAATGTCAATGACCACCTTATTTTGTCATTTTTATAACTATGCAGAGTGTGGGTTTCTTCATATGTAGAATGGGGTTGACATTACTCTTCTCAGAGGGTTCTTTGAGGATTAGATAAAATAACATGTAAAGTGCTTAGCTTAGTTCCATGCCTAGTCTATGGAAAATGTTTTGAGCAGTTATTGTGTATGTGTAAGGGGATAAATATTCATCCCACTGCTCTGACACTACCCTCTGGAAGGCATTCCATGATCAGTGCATCACAACCGTGATTGTCTGGAACATCTGTGACAGTGGGAAGGGTTGGGCAGCATGTTTGTGGACTGAGAGGTTTTTTGGAATGTATCTTCAGGACCAATTGGCGATTTTGTCATGCCCTTTTCTTTGGCTGACATCTACCAAGATTTAAAAAAAAAAAAAAAAAAAAACTATGGGAATTTCTACTAGATTTGTGCCACACAGAATATAAAACAGAAACAGCTAGCAATCAAACATAAAATAAGTTGACATTTTATTGTCCCAGGATTGTATTTGGGCCTCCTCTTCAGACTTCCCTTAGGTAGTAGTACTGTACTAATAAGAAGTCTTTTGGTTTTGGTTGAAAATGATAATTCAAATCAGTTTAAGCTGCAGGGGAGGGCGGGTGGGAGGAAATTGTGTGTATGTTGCTGGGGATTGAACCCAGCGTCTCACACATGCTAAGCAAGTGTTCTACTACTGAACTACATCCCCAGGTTTAAAAAGAAAGAAAGAAAGGGGGGGGGGGGGGGAGGAAGAGAGGGAGGGAGGAAGGGAGGAAGGGAAGAAAGAAAGAAAGAAAATTTATTAGACCTCATTACTGAAAAATCAGTGTTTTACAAACTAAAAGAATTTGTAGGGGTTGGGAGTATAGCTCAGCAATAAAGCCCACTTGCCTAGTATGTGTGAGGCCACAGGTTTGATTACAGACACCACCAAAGAAAAAAAAAATTTCATCAGCTGTTTCTGTTTCTTCTTTTTCTGTCTCTCCACATACTTTAGCCAGCTACCAATTCCTGGGTTTCTCTATAGGCTGAATTTTGTTATAAAGTTGTATGTGGCTGTTGGGCATGGTGGCAACACCTGTAATCCCAGCGAATCAGGAGGATAAAGCAGAAAGATCATAAGTTTGAGGTCAGCCTAGATGATTTAGCAAGACCCTATCAAAATGAAAAATGAAAAGGATTGAGGATATAGCTCAGTGATAGAGCCCCCCACTGGGTTCAATCCCTAGTACTGAAGAAAAAATTTGTATGTGTCCATCCTGGGGACAGGAGTTTCAGGGGTTGCTTCCCACAAGGGCAACCTAGTTTAATGTACTCCACTAAATGTTGCCATTGATAGTGTCTACACACAGGAAATAAATCAGGAAAACTTCTAATATGGGTTTTTTGTTTGTTTGTTTGTTTGGGTACAGGGGATTGAACTGAGGGATACCTGGCCACTGAGCCACATCCCCAGCCCTATTTTGTATTTTAGTTAGAGAGAGGTTCTCACTGAGTTAGTTAGCGCCTTGCTTTTGCTGAGGCTGTCTTTGAACTCCCTGTCCTCCTGCCTCAGCTTCCCAAGCCACTGGGATTACAGGTATGTACCACCACTCCCAGTTTCTAATATGGGTTTTAATCAAGTGCTTCCTTTACTGATAAATTATACTCACTAGAGATGGGAGACTGTCTCAAAGTTCAGGTTTTATACAACATTTAAGTTTGCCTGATTTATGACCTTTCCTACATAAACTGCTCCCTCTTATCTATTATCTGAAAATTCCTGAATAGGGGAAAGAGGTCTCATCTAATTATCAAGTGGTACCATGTAAATAGTTATCATGAAATTTATTATTTCTCCTCTTCATAAATCTTGACACAGAATATCAGAATATTGTGGATGTAGAATTTGAAGGCATTTAAGACTTTGTGAGTATAAGTAGATAACAACTGAGAGTTTGCCTGGGGACACCTGTAATCCCAGCTCTTTGGGAGGTTGAGGCAGGAGGATAGCAAGTTCGAAGTCAGCCTCAGCAACTTAGCAAGGTCCTAAGCAACTTAGCGGGACCCTGTCTCAAAATAAAATATAAAAAGGTCTGGGGATGTGGCTCAGTGGTTAAGAACCCCTGGGTTCAATCCCTGATACCAAAAAACAAACAAACAAACAAAAACTGGGAGCTTATGAACTATGGGCATAGTTCCATAGAGGTCTCATTTGGATCAAACTGAGGAAAAATTGTATCTTAGTAGTTTATTTCATGCAGCAGAGGAATGCTGGACCAGGGATGGAGGGGGAGGGGAGTGAAAGGAACAGCTACAGAAGGTCCAGAATTATATCATTTCACTTCAGTGACCCCTCTCCACACCTGGCCTGAAAGCAAAGGGAAACTTCTCACCCTGGAAAAACAGTTCACATAATCCAAATGAACAGCTCTGAGTGCTCTAGTTTGGGCCCTGTGTCATATGTCCTTTCCTAAGCCAGTTACTTTGCCAAGGTGTGAGATATTTTGATTACCTAGCTATGATTGTATGATCACCTTGTGTCAAGAGTCAGAGTAACACCCCCACAATAAGTACATCGAATGATGGAGAGGTAATTCCCAGAAGGAATGTAGCATACTTTTTGCCAAAAGAGGGAGAAATTCTGGACAGACAAAAACAACAGACATTCACTAAAAGTAGAACGGAACTTCTGGTGAGGCCAAATGATGGGGATGCTAGCTAGAGTAGACTATGTTAGTGCTTATTGTGGTCAGATAAAAAGAAAGCAACTATCACCTGGATACAGTAGAACTTTCATATCTATGACCTCTTTTGATCTTCACCACAACTCTCAGAAATGAGCAAGTTACACTCATTTTACAGAATACACTTTTGAGACTCAAGCGATACAAAGAAGTCCTGCAGAAAACACGATTCATATGACAGGCGTGACTCTGGTATGTACATTAGATGGAGAAGTAGATGCTTTCCAACGTTTTTGAAAACTTAGACAACCCTGAAAACATCTGGCATGTGCAAGAACCCAGAAATGCCCTTCAGTCAGACACACAGTACCAAGGTGACAACTTTCAAATGACTCTGGAATGTGTGTACATCTTTTCCTAGCATTCTCGGTCACACTAACCTTTATAGGTTATTCTCCTATATACTGCAGACAAACAACATTAAGTCACTCATTTTTATCCCCATATCCCATACCTAACCCAATTTCTGGCTCAGCAGAAAATGTTTGTGTAATGACTGAATCGATAAATAGCAAATGTTTATTGAATGTTAATTATGTACATTATGTAGACTGTGGATGTAGAAATGAATAACATCATTCCTATCTCAAGGAGATCACAGCCTCATGGGAAGGGCCACAAATAAATAATTCTCTGACATTTAGGACTGTTTGGTTATAAAAGACAGAGAACCAGACAGAAAGTAGCTTAAGGGAAATTCAAATATTTTGGTTTACACATACTGAAAGAAAAAAAAAAAAAAAGGTCCAGGGTAAGGGCTGGCTCAGGAAGTTACTTCTGGGGCTTAAATGATCTGGTTTCATCTCTAAACATGCCTTTCACTGCGTTGCCTTGGGTCCGGGACTTCATAGCAAAAGGAGCAGCAATTCCAGTCCTTACATTCTCTCAAGGTTGTGAAAGTGGGTTTGTGGCTTGACCATACCTGACAAGTTGAGCAAACTCTCTGTGCCAGGCTGAGGATGTGGCTCAGAAGTAGATTCTGTGTTTAATGTGCGTAAGGTCATTGGCTCAATCCCAGCACCACGAAAAGACAAAACAAAACTCTCTGGTCCTCAGTTCCGCCATTTTTTAAAAATATTTTTTAGTTGTCGATAGACCTTTATTTTATTTATTTTTATATATGTTGCTGAAGATCAGACCCAGTGCCACACACATACAAGCTCTCTTCCACTGAGCCACAACCCAGCCCAGTTCCACCATTTGTAAGAGGCAATAATAATCATAGCTACACAACGTGGTTATTGTGAGGAGTCAATAGTTTAGTGTTTAGAATTCTCCCTGACATCGACTAAGCCCTCAATAAATGTTAACTATTTCATTATCATTGTCATCATCATCAAATGTCAGGGAAAAGTGTGTGTGTGTAAGAAACAGAGCGAGAGAAAAAATTCTCCAAAATGCTAGAGAAAAATATTATGCTTTCATTGACTCTACTTGGATCACGTGCCCATCCCAGACTTGAGGGAAAGTCATACACTATACACTGTGCATACAGACCGATTTAGGCTGATAAACAAATTCCATCCTTAGAATACAATACAGTCAACTTCACAAGAACCACAGAGACTGTAAAAAGAGGAGGGGCTGGTTTCCAGCAAGAAATTAAGGTACGGTTATCAGAAAGAAAGGCAATGGATGCTAGCCTAGGAAAATAAAAGATGGGCAACCCAACTGGCTTTATAGGCTTTATAAGATAGTCTGACCAGAACTGTGATCAAGAGAAGCATTAAAACCCATCTAAAGGAGCTTCTGACCCAGACTAGGAAGAATTTCTTTCTTTTTTTTCCCTTCCTTTCTTTTCTCAGAAACGTGTCTCACCTGATCCTTCTGTCTCAGTCTCCTGAGTAGAAAAATTGATTTCTTTTCATCAATGGCCTAGGTACCCTAATCCAAAAGGGTAGAACTTTTAAAAACAAATTACAATAAAATATACATAGCGTAAAATCTATTATTTAACCTTTCCCCCCAAGCCTTTCTCCCCAGCACCCCGCCCCGCTTACTGCAGTTCCAGGAATCAATCCCAGGGCCTTGTGCTTGGGAAGTGCTTGGGAAGCGCTGTACTACTGAGCTATGCCCCCAGTCCTTCATTTCACCCAGTTTTAAGTGGCATCTCATTGCTGGGCTGGGGATACAGCTTAGTGGTAGAGCATTTGCTTAGCATGTACAAAGTCCTGGATTTAATCCCCAATACTTAAAACAAAAACCCCACATTGTTATGAAACTATCACCACCATTGATCTCCAGAACTTTTTCATCTTCCAAAACGGAAATACCATACACTTTAAACAATAACTCCGGGTTCAGGGTCATAGCTCGGGTTAGAGTGCTTGGGTTCGATCCTCAGTATCACATAAAAAAATAAGTAAATAAAATTAAGGTATTATGTCCACCTACAACTAAAACAAATTAAAAACAAAACAACAACCAATAACTCATCATTTCTCCTGTTCCCTAACTCTGATCACCACCATTCTACTTTCTGTCTCTATAAGTTTGGCCATTTGGGGTACCTATATAAGTAGAATCACACAGAATTTGTCTTGTGACTTGCTTATTTCACTTAGCATATTGTCTTCAAGGTTCATCAATGCTGTAACATGTGTCAGAATGACTTTCCTTTTTAAGGCTAATATTCCATTGCATTATTTATCTCATTTTGTTTATCCATTTATTTGTCAGCGGACACTTGGGTGGCTTCCATCTTTTAACTGTCATAAATGTTTCCAGGAACATGGGTGTACAAATAATCTGTTCAAGTCCCTACTTTCCGTTTTTTGGTTATATAGGAGTTGAACTTTTTAAAAGAGAACAAATGCAACTTTCTTAACTATTTTATTTTTTCTCTTTTTGAAAGGCTATGTAAAATTCTCATACTCTCATGCCACTTCTGGCCTTGATGATGACTCCTGCATTACCAAACCCAGAAAGTCAGCCCTTATTGCTTAGGACATACATGAATACAAAGATTTTCCCCCATCACCACCATGAGACCAAGCAGCCTGTTTTGGAATTAGATAATGCATTGAGAAAGCTTGCTTTCCTCTCAGATCAGACTCTTTGAATGATAGGAAGAACATTAGAGTTAGAACTTAGGTTTCCTGGGAGGGAACATGCCAGCTGTGAAAAGCCCAAAGTTGTAAATTGTCAGATGGTGACTATCTGTGAAACCTGTCAAGATTCCTGACAGCTCAGCTGAGAACCTAATTACCAGTTACAAAAAAAGACAGGAAAAACGTGTTGTCAGAGGTTGCCTGGTCAGAGAGAATGAGGTACAGTGTCCTGGCCTCCTCATCAGCCTCCTTCTTGTTTCAACTAGAGCAAAACACATTAGTATAATTGACATTACATATGTTTATTATCTGGAACAAAGGAGCCATGTCCAACCACAACCCTGTGTCAGCTGAGTCTTTGGTAATCACATAAATTGAACAGTGGCACTTGACCCAATTTTATAAACACTTCCTATATTCTCAGTGCCAAGGATAATACCATCTGTACTTACCTTTTCTCCTGAAGTTTATAGACCTCCTTGTTTCCTGGAGTGATGAAGAGCAATGATCCTTTGTTCTGGTGAAATCCAAAGAGGGATAATGAGTTACCTAAAGTCACACAGTCAATTTGCAACCAAACATCTTTTCTTCCAAGGAAAATAGTATAAAAATAGTATAAGAAAATTAGCAGTCTCGGGCAGTCTATCCACAGAACTGCCAGCGGGAGCTATGGAGGCCTACGAACAGGTCCAGAAGGGACCGCTGAAGCTGAAAGGCCTCGCAGAGCTCGGCGTGAACAAGCGGAAGAAGAAAAAGAAGGACAAAGACAAGGCGAAACTTCTAGAAGCGATGTGAACAAGCAAAAAGAACGAAGAGGAGAAACGGCGCTGCCTGGACAAGCGGACGCCGGCCCAGGGCCTTCGAGAAGATGCAGGAGAAGCGGCAAATGGAGAGGATCCTGAAGAAAGCATCCAAAACCCACAAGCAGAGAGTGGAGGACTTCAACAGGCACCTGGATACACTCACAGAGCATTACGATATCCCCAAAGTCAGCTGGACCAAGTAGCGTCCTGGTCCTGGCTGTAGAGGAGCATCGAGGGACGGCAGAAAGCAAAGTCAGGATTATCTTTGGTTGCTTTGGTATTTTCTGGAAACATTCTTTTACACACACCCATGCCTCTTCTGCTGAAACAGTACTTTTCAAAACTGTATCCCTTCAATCCAGAACTTGATTAAAGTAAGACTGTCCTCTTAGTTAATTTTGGCTTTTTGGTAGTGCATTGAAGGTAATTAGTTTGAATTGAAAGTTCTGGATTTATCTAGAGGCTAAACTGTGACTCACTGTATGAGTGGCATGTTAAAAAGTTTCTAGAGTTGTATCTGACATGCTGAGGCCAGCCAGCCATCCTCACCTGGATGAGATCGGACTCCAGAGGACAAGAAGCTAAAACCAGCCTGGCCCACGACGTGCAGAACCCACCAGACCTACACAGGCTGCTCTGACCTGGGACTTACGTTTTTCCATCGAGGCCCTGGGGAAGCCACCTGCAGCTCAGTGGCCTTCAGAAAGCTCCTCAGCCACCTACCTGTTCAGTGATGCCATGCAGCCTGGATGGCAGAGCAGCCGCCCTAGACCAGGATGGAACGTGAATATAGGCCCTGTCCCCTTCTAAGCCAGTGGCCTGTTTTCAGTCCCTCTCCCCAGAACCTTTTCCCAACACCATCTGGCGGGTGTTGCCGTGGCAGAGTTGCTGGCTGACCACGGCTCTCTCTAATGGAGTCCAGGCACATCTGCCTCACAGCCCTCACCCCAGCGCCCAGCTGTGTGTGTTGAGAGGTGGCACATCACTTGGAGCCTCTTTGGCATTCCTGGGCCGAGGACCCTCCTGGGGGACAGACCAGGGCAGAGCCCCAGCACAGAGATGGGTACAGTGGAGCCGCAGGATCCTGGTGGAAGAGCTGGAGTCTTGGAGGGTCTGCTTGTGCCCCGACAGGATCAAATGGCAACCGGTAAACCACAGAATAAAGCAAACCCAGCTAGGAAAAAAAAAAAAAAAAAAAAAAAAAGAAAATTAGCAGTCTTCACCAAGAATCCCTAAATTGGAGAAAAGCAACATTAGTGTACTCACATGCTGCTTTTTTTCAAAATCTTCTAGTCTTAACAAAACACACACATTTCCCACTCTCCTTTCTTTCCCCAAGTGCATCAGCAGTACTTGAGTATGAAGGTTACCTTCTCAGTGGGAAATTTATTTTTCAGGTTTTTGAAAACAAGAATCTGACACTCACAGCCTCAGGGAACAAAGAGAGATAATTAATATTTATTAGGCACCTATTATGGTCTAGATTCTATGTCTTGCCTCTATCTAATTTAATCTGTAAGTCAACTGGCAAAGTAGGTGCTATATACATGATTGATGCCATACCGGTAACTCAGATTAAGTAAATTGCCCAAGCTCACACAGCTAGTAAGTGGCAAAGCAGCTTGGTCTGGTGGTTCATGCCTATAGTCCCAGCTACTCAGGTGGTTGAGGCAAAGGATCACTTAAGTCCAGAAGTGCAAGGCCCTATGTTGGACTCCCAGAACTGGGGTGAGAAATGCCTTGCTCAAATAGAAGGCATTCAAACAAAACACTCCATCAGAATCAAAGACTCTGCAGAGAATTGGGAATGGAAAATGGGAGGAATGAAGGGAAAAGAAGTGGATGAGGAACAAGAAGGACCAGGAAGGGAATATGCCTGGGAAATTAATGATAATGGGAGTCATTCTCAGAGACCTTCCACCTATACCCACAGAACATGCATAAGCTGACACTCTTTTTTTTTTTTTTCTTCATTCACCATTTATTTTTCTCTTCTGTGAAAGGATTAGCAGGATGGGCTCAGTGGGAAAGGAGGCCCCTGTGGGATCCTGTTACCAGCCATCTGTGTTCTGTTCTTTACTTTCAAACAAGACAGCTCCAAAACTCTGAACTGAAGAGGGAGTTGGAGCTGCATACAGATCAGCGGAGCTGTTGCTAACAGCTCTGACGCCTGCAGGATGACTCAACCCTCTGTGCCTGGTGGAGTCAGCTGTGGTCCCCTGGAGCCTCCCACTCTAGGGAGAAAATGAGAGATGTGAGAAAGTGGCTCTGGGAAAGGAAGGAGAACCCTTGATCTTGGGAGAACCCTTGATAGGATGAAATGCTCTGAGACAGTTAAGAGTTCCAGTCGAGGGGTTGGGGTTGTGGCTCAGTGGTACAGCACTTGCCTAGTATGTGTTAGGCACTGGGTTTAATTCTCAGCACCACATATAAATAAGTAAATAAATAAATAAGTAAATAAAATAAAAGGTCCAACAACAACTAATAATATACATATATATGTATGTACGTGTGTGTGTGTATATATATATATATTTCAGTTGATGATGGGGGAGGAATTACAGGTAACTGCAGAAAGCACAATACTCTCTACATTTTGCTGCTTCCCAAAAGGAGTATATGGTCAGCAAAAGCCAGAGAGCTTGAGCCAGGAATGCAGCCCAAATACAAATCTCACTCACCTCCCTGGTGAATTTTACCCAGGTACAGGCAGCTCCTACTATTACCTCACTTTCCAAGGAACCCTCAGGCTGTTCCTATTCCTACAGAGCACCATTAATACTTTAGAATGTTTTTGTGGGAGACAGTTGCTACTTCAGACCACTCCCCTAGTCATTCACACAGATCTCTGAGACACAGGCAATTAGGAAGAAGAAACCATGCCAGGAAGTTCTTAGGTAGCCTTCCTGTTTGCTAGGGGTTTTGCTACTTGTGTATCCATAGTGCAAGTGGCATCTGGATTTACCCTATGCAAATACACAAACACTTTTCTTCGCCCCCTCTCACTCCTGAACAACCCTGGCTTCCCTCAAAGAGCTGTCTTTTCAGTTGGCTCCTTATCGTTCACCAATAAATAGCCCCCTCCCAGGTTTGGCTTCCGGTTGCCATGGCAACTCAAAGGAACCGGTTGAAGCTGCCAATAAAGGCATCTGCAAGAGCTCCCTATAGCCAGACTCCTTTAAAAACAATAGTACAAAGTGGAATCACCACTTTACCTACCCTCTCCGCCACATACCCTACATACACACTCTATTGTTGGTTTCATGGAGAGACTGTCAGTTCTTGGAATAACTGAGAAAGTGGTTGGTTAGCCCTGCACGAAAGGTTTTTATGCTCTGATACAATTCTTTCTTTAGATGCTGGCCTAGAAATCTGATCAATCTACTAGGTGTTCATACCTCTAAGGGGTCAAGGAATTTACAAAATAAGTCTGCATATGCCCTTTACTTATATTTCATTTTTCTGTGCCTACAGGAAGAATCTGTGTATTTGGTATTTCAGAGCTCACACGAAGGATGAGAAGACTCTTGATGTTCTCATATGTGTAAAAGAGCTCTGTACATGAGTGTTCAAATATTCATTTTTAAAAAAATGTTTTTTGTAGTTGTAGATGGACAGAATGCCTTTATTTTATTTGTTTATTTTTATGTGGTGCTAAGGATCAAACCCAGTGCCTCACACATGGTAGACAAGCGCTCTCCCACTGAGTTACAGCCCCAGCCCCAAATATTCATGTTAACTGCTATTCCCTGTCCTCATTCCCCTTTAGTTCAGGCTATATGGCACAGTAGTTAAGCAATTAGTCTCTGGAGCCAAACTTCTGATTTGAATCCCTTTTCCCCCCTATGCTTTGGCAAGCCTTTCTCTTTATTTCACTTTCCCCATCTGTAAAATGAGGAAAATAATAGTATCTACTTCAGAGGGCTTTATATAGATGAAGTAAATTAAAATCTACAAAGTGCTTAGGACAATATCTGGCTTTATATTCCAAACATCTTTAATATATCAAGTATACTGCTGGACACAGTGTGCTGCTGGGAAACATAGACAAAGTACTCTGTCCTTAAAGAGTTCATAGTCTCATATTCTCATGCTAGAAATAGACAAACCAATAATTATGGGTAATGTGATAGGTATTTCTCTAAATGAAGAGAGCAAAAAGAGGAGGGAGTCAGAATTTAAACCTGAAGAATACTTGGGTTTCCCCAAAACAGAGAAATGGTTTATCTGTTAGGTACTCTTGAGTTACAAAGTACAACTCACTCCACGTAGCACACCAATTTTAAAGATATACGTCACAGAAGCTTAGGAAACGTAAGAGCCCAGAAAAGAAAGACACAGCAGTTTTAGTGTTTTACTCTGATGCTTAATCATTAGCATGACTTAGCTATTTTTCCTCCTGGAAGAACCTCTTTTAGCACTATCAATTTTTTCCTTTTTCTTTTCTTTTTTTTCCCCTAGATGTTGATAGGCCTTTATTTTATTCATTTATTTATATGTGGTGCTGAGAATTGAACCCAGTTCCTCACATGTGCCAGGCAAGTGCTCTACCACTGCGCCACAACCCCAGCCCCTCATTCCTTTTTCTTCACTTTTTATTTCTTCATTGCTTGTCTCAACCTGTCATGAATCAGAATTTATTTTATTTTTTCTTTAGGTATCTTTTTAGCTCTTGTTCTTACCCTTAGTAAGTAGCGCTCTGTGTGTGTGTGTGTGTGTGTGTGTGTGTGTGTGTGTGTGAGAGAGAGAGAGAGAGAGAGAGAGAGAGAGAGAGAGAGAGAGAGAGAGAGAGAGAGAGAGAGATGGGGAATGAACTCAGGGCCTCAAGAATGCTGAGCGGTTGCTCTACTATTGAGCTATTCTCTTAGCCTTCTCCTTTTTTCTAACTCTGATTTTAGAGAGTAAGAGAATCTGATCAATCTACTCCTTTCTTGGTGCCAGGTATGGCATAAATTACGAATTATGCTCTTGATTATTCACCATTGCATCAGATGCCAATTCTGGTCCAGTCAGCTAAGGCAAAAGACCTCTATGGGTCATGACTATTGCTACCTAAGGCTGTCTCTTCAACAGAGGTTATGGGTGGGAAAGTTTCCTTGGAAAGGAAAGCTGGACTTAGCAGTCACTTTGCTCTATATAAAACAGAAAGAAGAAACAACATGTACAAAAAGCATGGTAAAAAGAGTTGCAGTGAGTCTGCGGTTGATTCAACAGAAATTTATTGAGGTATTGCTTCATACCAGTCATTATGCCAGGAGTGAGTAACAAATGCTATGGGGAATGCTGGACAGGTTGCTATGGAAGCCCACTGTAGGATCACCTGAACCAGACATGGGGAGTCAACAAAGACTTCTTAAAGAAAGGAAACTTCACATTGGGAGTTATTGGGATAAATAGAAGGATGGCACATTCCAGGATCTGAAAGAAGCTTAATGAGGATATCAGAAAATGAGGGGGAATAATAAGAATTAGGCAGGGACTACTGAATTCAAGGCCCAGTAATTGTAGTTACCAATTAGAGAACTGAGCACTAAAATAAAATCAGTGATTACGTATATTAGCTTATTTAATCCTCCCAACAACTCAATGAGGTAGGAAAGTTTATTCTTCACATTTTTGTAGGTGAGGAAACCAAAGTTCAGTGAGATTTGATAACTTTCTTATGATCATATAAATAGCAAGTCCCCCATCTGCTAACAATGAAATTATACTTACTTTGTAGGTCACATAAAGAATATGGTAGTATTTATTTTGAGAATGATGGGAAGTCATTGAGGGATTTTTAAGAAATCTGCATTTTGGAAAGAGCAGTTTTGCTACAGACTACACAGATTTAAGGCAGACAAAGGATATATAGGGAGACTACTGGGATTCTTCTGTAGACCAGGTGAGAGGGGTAGTGACTTGAACTGGGATAATAAATTTGAGGTGAATGTAATCATTCATGTATTATTATTCATGTATTATTAATCATTCATGTATTATTATTCATGTATTATTATTGTTTTTATTAATTTTTGGGGGGAGGGATAGTGGGGATTGAACCCAGGAAGGCTTACTACTAAACTACATCCCTAGCCCTTTTTATTTTTATTTTATTTTTTTAAATTTTGAGACAGGGTCTCACTACATTGCTTAGGGCCTAGCTAAGTTGCTGAGGTGACCTTGAACTTTTAATCCTCCTGCCTCATTCTCCCTAGTTGCTGGGATTACAGATGTGTGCCATTGTGCTCAGCATTATAACTATTTTTTTGAGACAGTTTCGCCATGTTGCCTATGCTCCCAAGCTGACCTCAAACTTATGACTATCCTGCCTCACTTTTCCAAGTATCAGGGACTACAGGTGTGTGCCACAGTGTTCAACTTCATGTTTCTTTGTTTTGTCTGTGCTACTGAGAATTGAACTCAAGGCCTCATGTATGCTAGACAAGCACCCTTACCACTGAGCTACACTCCCAGTCTTTTTTACTTTATTTTGAGACAGGGAGGATCTCACTAAATTGTGAAGGCTGGCCTTGAACTTGCTATCTTTCTGCCTCAGATGCCTGAGATTACAGGTATACACCATGCCCAATCTTCATGTATCAATTTGATTAATAAACATTTAATGAGGGGGTTGGGGTTGTTTCTCAGTGGTAGAGCACTTGTCTAGCATGTGTGAGGCACTGGGTTCGATTCTCAGCACCACATATAAATAGATGAATAAAATAAAGTTCTATCAACACCTAAAAAATACTAAAAAAAAAAAAAATATATATATATATATATTTAATGAGTTTCCAGGAAGAGTGTTATGCACTAAGGATACAAAGATGAGTAAGGAAGATAAAGTCCCTGTCCTCAAAGAGCTTAGTGTCTAAAGAGAATAGTAAGAACTAATGATGAATTGGGTGTGCTAGTGATAGAAAAGAAGTAGTTTGGTATAATTCACTGACTTCTAATTAGCTCCAACACCCATGCTCTTCACCATGCTACTTCCCCAAGAATTTGTATGTTAGTAGGTACAAAGGATGAAAAAGTGAAGTGAGGGAGGAAGATCAAGGAGAATATGGGGAGAGCCTTGAATACCATTCATATCAGTTCAGACTTGATTCTGGAGAGTTTTAGCAAGGCATTGGAAATGTATAAACCGAAAAATAGCTTGGTCAGATATACTTGTTAACAAGATTAAAATTTATTCCTCTCTAACACTTAGAATTCCTCTAGGGCTAATTAACCAGTCTGCAAGGATGAGAATGCTCTAATCTTCTTTTTGTATTCTGCCCTCTAGTGGTAATAAGAAAAACAGCAAATTCCAACTTCACCAGTTTATAAGGTTTGTAAATTAACTTTGATTTGCACTGAATATCCTGACTCCTGTACCTCTAGAAAAGTTTTATTATTCAGACGGCCTTCAGCAGAGATTGTCCATTCATTTTGAGATTCCCCCAGCTTATGGACACAGCTCTATATCTGACTGTAAACATCCTTCTGGGAATTCTCACCAGCCTGATCCCCAAACCTCCTGCCCCACTTCCACTTTGTTGGGCTCTTTTCAGTGCCCTGCCTTGCATCTCACAGAAGGCAGTCATGAGCAGTTTGCAAAAGCTAACACTGCTGCCCTCAGGTGGGAACCTGGTGAAGTGCACCTTACGTTTCTGTAACCACTGCCCTCCTTTTCAGAAAGGCAACTTTTTAAACCTGGTATTTTAGTGAGATCTTTTTCCTTTACATCTGAGTTATAAAAAGATAGTGCCCCTTTCTGCTCAAACCTAAGGAAGCAATGTGGAGAAAGTAAAAGTAGATGTCCTCACCATGGATCCATGGATTCATCAGTGTTAACATCACCATTTCACCATTATGGGCAATAGACTCTTTTTTTTTTTTTTTTTTTTTTTTTAATATATGACTTTCTTTTTTAAAATATATATATTTTAAATTGTAGGTGGACACATAACCTTTATTTTTATGTGATGCCAAGTATCAAACCCACGGCCTCACACATGCTAGGTGAGTGCGCTACTACAGAGCCACAACCTTAGCCTGGCAAGAGACTCTTAAAACAACTTTGAGAAGTTTTGGAAATAGAAGAAATAGAAGACAGGGGAAGTGAAGGGCAACCTTTTCCAGAACATTTCCTGCTTTCTTTGGAAAACGATTTTTTTTTTTTTTGGTCCCAGGGATTGAACCCAGGGGCGCTTAACCACTGGGTCACATTCCCAGTCCTTTTTAAATATTTTATGTAGAGACAGGATCTCACTGAGTTGCTTAGGGCTTTGTTAAATACTGAGGCTAGCTTCCTTCTTGAGCCTCCTGAGCTGCTGGGATTACAGATGTGGGCCACCATGCCCGGCTGGAAAACGATGTTTTATTTTACACCTTGACCTTCAGTCCCTTTGCCCCAGTCCCTGTGCTTCATAGAACTCTGGCAACGTACACCATAAAAAGAGAGACTTATTAATTTATGTAGCTTGAAAATAAACACGAATTGCTTCTTAAAAATCCAGGTGATTTAAACACCCTCTACCAAAGTACTTTTGTCCTCCTCTCCAATTTTAAAGAACTTGGGTCACAATCTCCTCCATTCATTGAATCAGCATTCAGTGGCAAAGTGACACTTTAAATCTTATCTCAGCTAAGATAACTCCTCTACCTCCTAAAAGGGTAGTTTTATGAATTAAACACTGATGTTGTTTTTCTGATTTAGCACATATACACCACTCACAGATAATTTACTCCTGAATTTCTTTTAAAGTCAGGGGTCTTAAGATTTCTGACCAGACAGATCCCTCCCCCATTTAAGCCCTCTACTCACTCAGGAATTTGCGATGGAAATAGTACTGCTTACTGGAGTACTGCTTACTGCATACCAGTGCTGCCCAGAGAGCAGAGTGGCCGTTGCCATGGGGGCAAAAGTGTTTGTATAGAACCATCTATACAGGTTTGTAGGCCTAAGGATTGTTTCAATTCAGAGCTGACTGGATTGGAATTGAGCCAGTCCCTCATTTTACAGATGAGGAAACTGAGGCCCAAGACTTAGTTAAACAACTAAGGTCCGAGGTAAAGTTAGAATCAGAGTTGTGTCTTTCTTAATGTATCATCCTTTGTAGTAAAACACTTCTTCTGGGGATGAGGATATAGCTCAGTGGTACAAGCATGCTCTAGAGGCCCTGGGTTTGATCCCAGTGCCACACACACATATACACACACAAAACAAAACCAGAACCATAAAACAACACCCTTGCTGGTTGGTGGCTTGCTTCTGTCAGTTCCACTAATGCCAGTGTGCTATTTCAGCACCATCAGTCCAAGACAGAAGTGCCAGGAAATGTAGCACTGGCAACAATGTGAATGTATATATCCTTGTATTTGCATGCCTATCTAGGCTTGCATCAAATTATATGTGTACATCTAAGTGTGACTGCACTAACTGGGTATTTGTATAGTTCTCTGATAACTGAAATTCCTTAAACATTAGTTTCCTTAAGAGTGAAATTGAATGAGAAACAGTACCTATCTCAAAGAATTAAATGAGATAATGTGGTATTTAAAGTACTTAGCATAGTTACTGACATATAATAAATGTTTGATATTGCATTATTACTATTATGCCTTACTGTGATGGAACGTGTCTGGAGCTGCCTTCAAAGCACTGGCTAAATGCCTTAATTTTTTTCTTTTAATTTTCACAACAAACTTTTGAAGTACATTCTTTCATTTATCTGTACAGAACTGATGAGAAAACTACACACCTGGAGAGGTTGAATAAGGTCCCAAAGTTAGGAAATAGCTGAGCAAGAATCAAAACCAGGTCTGGGGCTGAGGTTGTGGCTCCATGGTAGAGCGCTCGCCTAGCATGAGTGAGGCCCTAGGTTTGATCCTCAGTACCACAGAAAAATACAATAAAGGCATTGTGTCCACCTACAACTAAAACAAAATATTAAAAACAAAAACAGGTCTGCCTAATGTTAATGCCCTCAATCTTTTTTTTTTTTTTTTTAAATTTTGTTTTTTAGTTGTAGGCGGAAGGCGGACACAATACATTTATTTTATTTTTATGTGGTGCCGAGGATGGAACCCAGGGCCTCACGCTAGGCGAGCTCTCTACCACTGAGCCACAACCCCCACCCAATGCCCTCAATCTTAACAGATAGTATTCTTTTCTTATAGAAACAAGAAGGGATAACTGGACTATTATAGTGAAATTAGACTTGTTTGCTAGAACTCTAAGTCAAATTTGTTAGAAATAAATTGCATGTGGAATGGGCTGGCTTATCATATAAATATATTTTCATTAAACCCACTGAGGACTTGGGCTGTAATTTAGTGATAGAGCGCTTGCCTAGCATGTGCTGAGGCCCTGGGTTTTATCCCCAGCACTAAAAAAAAACAAATCAAACCAAACAAAAAAGAAAACAAAAAAAAACAAAAGCATTGTCCGTGTTTGTTTTCACTTCCCTTTTGGAAAGACCCTACTTAGCCATTTGATACAAGACACAGCTTCCCAATGACTGACTGCCATTTTTTTCAAAATTCTATTGTTTCAAGACTTGTAGCTAGTCCTGTTGAAATTTTTGTAAAAAAATACCAATCAAATTGAAATCATGTTACCAAATGCTTGGGAATCCTACTTATTTAGTAAGCTCTCTATTATTTAAAATCTCTTCAGGCATGAGAGATAGACATTAAACATGTTTAATAGATACTCTCCCATTCTAGTTAAAAGTGCCAGTTTTGGGGCTGGGGTTATGGCTCAGCAGTAGAGTGCTCACCTAGCACATGTGAGGCACTGGGTTCGATCCTCAGCACCACATAAAAATAAATAAATAAAAATAAAGGTGTCCATCTATAACCAAAAAAAATATTTTTTAAAAAAGTGCCAGTTTTAGGAACTTCCATAGTCTCACACATTTAGTTTCTATCAGATCAGTTTCATTCAGACTTTAGTTGTTCTTGACTGTTTCCTTTTCTTCTTTCTTTCTTCTCCTTCTGTGATTATCATCCATCCCTACACCTTCAACTATCCCTGCTACATGTATAAAACTACCACATCAATCCTATTAATTTGACAAACATTAATTAACTTCTTGCTACAATCTGGATCTCATTTGGGTAGTCAAACATCTGTCCTAAGTTCAGATGTTTATGGAACATCTTTAAAAGGATTTGGTGAGCTATCTGACATCCCCCTAAAAATATAACTTTGGGCCAAGAAAGTACCTTGTCGTCTCTGTGCCTCAATCTTGGCATTACCTCTAGGACCCTCCTTTACATTAGCTATTCACAGTCTCCAGGAATCCACTATACTGATTCTGCAAATCTCCTTGTCTTGTACAACTTGGGAGTGATGCTAGAAATAACCAGTGTTAGAACCTCAAAATCAAGAACACCCAGAACAAAGTCATCACCTTCCTCCCCAAACCACACTGCTTTTAATTTCCTCTAGTATTCATTTAGTAAAAGCAATATTTCCCTAAAAATCCCCTAAAATCTTCTAAGTCCCTCTCAGCCCAGTTACCATTTAATAACTACAGTAATGTTAAAACACAAACCCAGTCATGTTATTCTCCTGATTAGAACCATTCCACACCTTTTCCCAGTGGTCTAAACATGTAATTCAAATTCCTTCCTGGGACCTAGAAGAGACCCTGAACAATCCAGCCTCTACCCAAATATCCATTTTTTGTGATACTGGGGATTGACCCCTGGTGTGCCTACCGCTTAGCTATATCCCAGCCATTTTTTAAAATTTACTTTTAAATTTTAAGACAAGGAAGGTCTTGCTAAATTGCCTGGGCTCAAATTTATAATCCTTCTGCCTCAACTTGCTTAGTAGCTGGGATTACATATGTGTGTCATTGCACCTGGTTCCTGCCATATTCTAGTCATATGGAACATGCAAAATTCTATCCAGCTTTAAGGCTTGAGCAAAAGCTCTTCCATGGTTGACTTCTCTATTCCACCTCTCCAACCTGGCTGTCATCTCTATTGTACCATTATTCTTTCTCACAGCACCATTTGTTTCTCTTCTTTAAATTTTTTTTAGATGTTGATAGACCTTTACTTTATTCATTCATTTATATGTGGTGCTGAGAATCAAACCCAGTGCCTCACACATGCTAGGCAAGCACTCTACCACTGAGCCACAATCCCAGCCCCCATTTGTTTCTTTCTTTCTTTTTTTTAGTTTTGGGGATTGAACTCAGAAGCACTCGACCACTTGAACCACATCCCCAGCCTGATTTTGTGTTTTATTTAGAGACAGTGTCTCACTGAGTTGCTTAGTACCTTGATTTTGCTGAGGCTGGCTTTGAACTCACTATCCTTCTGCCTTAACCTCCTGAGCTGCTGGCATTCACCACCATGCCCTGCTAATTTTTTTATTTTATTTTATTTTTTTTTTTTTTAATTTTGAGACAGGGTCTTGCTGAATTGCTTAGGGCCTCGCTGAGTTGCTGAGGTTGACTTTGAACTTGCTGTCCTCCTGTCTCAGCCTCCTGAGCCACTGGGATTATAGGTGTGTGCCACCAACCATTTTTTTTTTCTTCATAGCATTTATCCTAATGAAAATATCCAAAATTTTAGAACATACCTATTTGTAGTGTACCTTCCCTATTAGATGGTATGCTCCATGAGGGCAGGGACCATGGCTGCTTAGTTCATTAGTGTTTATCATGCATCTAGCAGAATGCCTAGCACATAGTAAATAATAGTAGTTGATACCATTGTTCCTTGTGAACTCCATTCTCATTCTGCAAAATGACTGTTTAAAGCTTTACCACTCTCGAAGTAGCTCCTTTAATCTTTAGGTTCTTCAAATCTGACTAGAAATTACTCTTTTTTTTTTTCTTTTCAGTCATGGGGATTGAATGCAGGGAAATTCTGCCATTGAGCTAGATCCATAGCCCTTTTTGTTTTTTATTTTTTTAAACTTTTTTTTTTCTTTTTTTAGTTCCAGATGGACACAATACATTTATTTTATATGTGATGCTGAGGATTGAACCCAGTGCCTCACATGTGCTAGGCAAGTGCTCTACCACTGAGCCACAACCCCAGCCCCCTGTTTTTTATTTTGAGACAAGGTCTTGCTAAATTGCTGAGGCTGACCTTAAATCTGTGATCCTCCTGCCTCCGCCTACCATGTCGCTGGGATTAGAGGTATGTACCACCAAACTCAGTTCCTATTTTCATTTATTATAATTTCTTTAAATGTTTGAGTAACACTGGACCACTCAGCATTCTATTACACTAAGGTAGGAGAAGAAATTTAAAAATAGGTAGAAAGGAGCCAAGCATGGTAGTGCATGCCTATAATTACAGCAATGTGGGAAACTGAGGCAGGAGGATTGCAAGTTCAAGGCTAACCTCAACCATTTAGTGAGAATCCTTTGCAACTTAGTGAGACACTGTCTTAAAAGAAAAATGAAAAGGACTGGGAATGCAACTTAGCAGTAGAGTGTCTGGGTTCAATTCCCAGTATCAAAAAAAAAAAGGTAAAAAGGAGACATAAAGGAAGGACAATGAAATATGATTTTCATTCAAAAGGTCTGTAACCTTTTCCAGGAGTGTCACTCCCAGATTCCTAGGAAATCTGTAATCTACCTGTATACTGTTAATTAACTCACAATAAATTGTAAGTAAGGCTGGGCACGGTGGCGCACACCTATAATCCCAGCGACTTGGGAGGCTGAGACAGGAGGATTGTGAGTTCAAAGCCAACCTCAGCAATTTAGCAAGGTCCTAAGTAACTCAGTGAGACCCTGTCTCTAAATAAAGTACAAAATAGGGCTGCGGATATGGTTCAGTGGGAAAGTGCCCCTGAGTTCAATCCCCAGTACCAAAAAAAAAAAAAAAAAAAAAAAAAAAAATTGTAAGTAAGGAGAGGTGGAGAGGTGATATTTTCAGAAACTTAACTTAGGGGGACTTTCTAGCACTATCATTATCACTTGATCAGATAATGACCACATCAGCCTAAGGGTCCTAAGACTGACCAAACCATCATAAACCAGTTTAGACAACATCAGAGTGACTTCATTCCTACATACCTCTCCACACCCACTCCCAGAAAACCCAAAACTATGTCTGTCTTAAGATGGTCTGCCTTCTCCCTTAAATTCATAGTCCTTGCTTTACCCTTAAAGGCATCTCTCTCTTCAGATTGTCTCCATTCTCCCTTGAATATATACCTACTTTTTTAGAAATTATTTTTATATATTTTTAGTTGTTGATAGACCTTTATTTTATTTGTATGCAGTGCTGAGAATCCAACCCAGGGCCTCACACATGCTAGGCAAGTGCTCTACCACTGAGCCCCAACCCCAGTCCTTGATGTCCAGCTCAAAGGGCAGGCACAGTCCCTCTTCATTTTTTCCCTCATAACCCACAATTAACTGCTCTCTTATATGAATTCTCGGAACCTTTCCTAATACTTTTACATGAATGTCACACAGTTTATCTGTGTTATTTGTGTAGATCTCCTACCCTAGAGGGTGAATTCTTTTTTCTTCCGCAGGTACTAGGGATTGAACCCAGGGCCTCATGCATGCTAGCAAGTGCTCACCACTGAACTATATATCCCCAGCCCTAGAAAGTAAATTTATAATTTATTTATTTATTTTTAATTTGTTTTGTGGTGCTAGGGATCCAACCCAAGGTCTTGTGCATGCCAGGAAAATAGTATGTATGTACTATGAACTACACCACCAGACTGAGGGAGAAATCTTTAAATAAAAGAATTTTATTTTCTTCTTTAAATCCCCACTACCCAACACAATTCCTTTCTTTTGTTCTTTCTTTTATTGTACTGGGGATTGAACCCAGGGTCACTCTACCACAGCCCTTTTTATTTGTTAGTTTTAAATGATCTCACTAAGTTGCTTGGGGCTTTGCTAACTTGCTGAGGCTGCCCTCGAACTTGCAATCCTCCTGTCTCACCCTCTAGAGTCACTGGAATTACAGGCATGTGCCACTGCATCCAGTCAGAACAGAATAGCTGTAGAAGATGTCCAGGGATTGTCCCAGAAACTAGTAATGAGACAACCTAATAGGACTCTGAGAAAAGGAAATGTGCTAATTTCCTCACATACATCTTCTCTTCAAAAGCTACAGAAATCCTTAAAGAAGCCTCTTTTGAGACTTTTTTTCCACATAGAAAACCAGAGAAAATCAGGAATGAAGTGAAGACTGAGTGAAGTCAGCCATCCTTGGACTGACCAGTAGGGTTTTAAGAAAAAGTGAGGGACTCATTACTCCTGAAAAATGGAAGGCGACCTTTTGTAACTTTCCTTCATTCTACAATGATGAGCTGGGTTCTATCTCCAGATATTTGATTTAATTGGTCTAGCATATAAGCATCGATATTTTTTAAAAGTTCCCTAAATGATTAATGTGCTGCCAGGATGGAGAACCAATTCTTAGAATGATGTTAGACTGAATATTTATGTCCTCCCCAAATTCACATGCTGAAGTTCTGAATCCTTGTTGTGGTATTTGGAGATGGAACTTTTGGGAGGTAATTAGGTTTAGATGAAATCATGAGAGAAGGTCACCATATTGATATTAATATCCTTATAAAAAGGAGAAGAAACCAGACTGCTTTCTTTTTCTCCCTATCCTGTTGAGGACACAACTAGAAGACAGGCATTTGCAAGCCAGGACAAGGGCTGTCATCAAGAACCTGGTCATACTGACACACTGACATTGGACTTCCCAGCCTCCAAAATTGTAAGCAATAAATACTTGTTGTTTAAATCACCCAGCCTATGGTATTTGGCAATGGAGGCTCCAGCTGATTGAGACAAACAGCAATCTACTGGTCTTTCAAATGAATGAGAGTGAACAGAAATAATATAAGATACTGAGAATTTTAAGATATATAAAATATATATATAAAGATATATAAATATAAATATTATAAATATAAACAGAAATATATATAATATATTTATATAATATAATATAAATATATTTATATTATATTATATATATTTATAATATATAATATATATATGATATATTTATATCATATAATATAATAAAATAAATATATATAAAGATATATATAAAGATATGTAAATATAAATATAAATATAAACATAAATATAAATATACTTATAATATAATAATAATATATTATAATGATATATAATAATAATAATATATTATTAAGTCATATATAAAATATACTTAATAATAGAAATTATTTTATTATATTATATATATTATATATTATATAACATATATTATATATTATAGTATATAAACATATTTATAATATAATATATTTTATAATATAATATTATTTTATTAATATTTATATAATATATTATTTTATATAATATAATATATTTATATTTATATAATATATTTATGTTTATATTTATATTTATAATATTTATATTTATAGATATTATAAATATAAACATAAATATATATTTATGTTTATATTTTTATATATAGTATATATTTACATATAAATATTAACATATAAATATATTTACTTATAAATATAAACATATAAATATAAATATATAAATATAAACATATAAATATAAGATACTGAGATTCAATAAATAATCATTATTATTCAAAGCACTTTGAAATATTGCCTGGCACATTAAAAAATGACCAATAAACACATTTAGTAGTAATAGTATTAGCATTATCGTAGCCAACATCAGACAACATCAGACAAATATCAGACAACATCAGACAAACATCAGACAACATCAGATAAACAACTGGGCTGGAAATGGTGACATATGCCTGTAATCCCAGTTACTGTGGAGGTTGAAGCAGGAGGATCACAAGTTTGAGGAGAGCCTGAATACCTTAGTGAGACCTTATCTCAAAACAAAATAAAAAAAGAACTAGGGGGCTGGGGATGTAACTCAGATGAAGAGGCTTGCCTAGCATGCTTGAAGTCCTGAGTGAAATCCCCAATCAAAAATAAATTGGGTGCAGCAGCACGACTATAATCCCAGCATTTTAGGAGCTCAGGCAGGAGGATCATAAGTTCAAAGACAGCCTCAGTAATTTATCTAGGCCCCAAGCAACTTAGTGAGACCCTGTCTCAAAATAAAAATAAAGGACTGGGGATTTGGCTCAGTGGTTAAGTGCCCCTGGGTTCAATGCCTGGTACCAAAACATATAAATAAATTGATTAAAAAGTTAAAAAAAGAAAAGGAAAACAAAACAAACAAACAAACAAAAATAAACCAAAATGGGTTGTAACAAAATTGGTTGTACTTCCTTTAATTTTCAATAAAGAATTTGAGGTAAACTATTTTCCTGATAAAGAGATTTAGACTTGGTTGAGTGGTCTGACCAAGGTTTCAGAGTCAAGATTCAAATTTATGACTAAAATTCTTTTTTCACCTTTTCCCCATGGCTCTGGGGATGGAACCTAGGGTCCTGCACAAGCTAGGCAAGTGCTGCACCATTGAGCTACATTCCCCATCCCAAATTATGACTGAAATCCTAATGGCTTTCATTATACCAGGATAGTCCAGGACATTTTTTTGCACCCTGATTTAGAATCCAAAACTGACTCAAGTTTTTGACAGTATGAGGTAGGGAAAAAAATCCAGAGTTGGGTCAAATTTTCACCAGGAAGCACTGTATTTCTCTTAGCTAATATTCTTTGTTAAAGAACCATCTTATTGGGGGCTGGGGAGATAGCTCAGTCAGTAGAGTGCTTGCCTTATAAGCACAAAGCCCTGGGTTCGATCCCCAGCACCCCCCAAAAAAAGGACCATCTGTCTTATTCCAGGGATGTAGTTCAATGGTAGAGCACTTGCCTAGTGTGGTTAAGACCCTGGATTTGATCCAAGCACCATCAAAAAATAAAAAATCTCTTTTTTGACACTGCGATAACATTTTCTTCTGTGGTCCCACATTGGAGCAGCCTTTATTAAAATTGTATCAGAATTATTTGATTAACTTTCTTTTCCCTTCATCTTGCTATGAACAAGTAGGTGAATCATATCCTATTTATCTCCATTCTCCTAACAACAGCAATTAGATACTGGCTGATTCACTGGAGATGCTTAATAAATGATTGTTAAACAAATTAATAGGTGAATAGGCCTTTGGGTGTCATTTAGGCTTGAAGTGATGATGCAATTGCAGAGGATATATTTTTGCATTATTTGGGCCCATATCTGTATATCACACTAGGTGATAAATGTTTTGATACTCTATTTTGCATTATTCATATTTGTAGCTTCCACAGGATCAGTATTCAAGATCCTGTTGAGAAACACAGTAGGATTCATATGTTTTAACTGGGGCAAAGTTCATCCATAAACTTAACAGACATTTATTGGATTCTTCCTATATACAGAAAACTGTGAGAGATAGGATGTGTAAAAGGTTAGACCAGGATTAGTTTTATAGGTGATGCAAATCTGGAACTGGATTTTACAAATCTTAAAAATGGGATCGTAAAGTGACAGGGCATTTTAGGTTATAGGAAGGATAAAATCAAAAGGAGAGAGGCAAGAATGATTATGGTATGTGTGGGAGGCATTGAGTTAGTAGTATGAAGTGTCTATAGTCATTTGTTTTCACCAAATACATAGAGATGACTAAGAAATGCCAGAAAAGAGGAATGGGGGGAGTAGTCAATGGTAAGGCACTTGCCTAGCATTTGTGAGACCCTGTACTGAAATCCCCAGCACTGAAAAAAAAAGCGGGGGGGCGGGGGGTGGGGGCTACAGGAAAAGAAAATCAATATCATTAGTTATTAAGGAACTTCACCCTTACTAGCATGGTTATAAGAAAAAAGAGTAACAATGCCAAGTGTTGATGAGAATGTGGAGAAATTGGAACTTTCCATACATTGTTGGTGAAATATAAAATGAGATTGTGACTTTGGAAAACAGTTTGGTGGGAGTTTCTAAAAAGTTCAACATGAACTTACCCTATGATTCAGCAATTTTCCTAAGTATTGCCCAAGAGGAATGAAAATATATATCCACACAAAAATTTGTATGCAAATGTTCTTAACAGTATTATTCATAATAACCAAAAAGTGGAAATAACCCAAATGTACATCAGCTTGGTGAACAGATAAACAAAACACAGTATATTCATACATTGAAACTGTTCAACAATAAGAAGGAATGAAGTACAGACACAGACTTCAAAAACATCATACTATGTGAAAAAAAGTCAGACACAAAAGATTTCATTTACATGCAATGTAGGATTCCATTATATAAGTTACAAAAGCCAACACTACAGAAACAGAAAGCTGATTAGTAGTTGTCTGGGCTGGGGGCAGGAGCAGGAATTAACTGCAAATGAGCACAAGAAAACTTTTGGGGGTGAGGGAAACTTTCAAAAGTACAACTCTAAATTTACTTAAAATTATTGAATTGTACACTTATGAAAGGTGAATTTATTTATTTATTTATTTTAAAAATATTTTTAGTTGTAGATGGACACAAAGCCTTTATTTTATTCACTTTTTTTTTTGTGGTGCTCTGGGTGGAACTCAATGCCTCACATGTGCTAGGCAAGTGCTGTACTCAGTGGAGCCACAACCCCAGTCCAGAAAAGGTGAATTTATGATTTGTAAATTATGTCTAAAAAAAGTTTTGGGGATTGAGAAGATACAGGCCAGCTTAAATCAAACCCTGACTCTACCACTACCTAGCTTTGAGACTTAGATGAGTTATTTTGGTTTTGTTATCTTCCATCTTCCCATCCTTGTAAAACAGGGATGATAAAAATAGTACTGTAGCTACCCAGTGAAGGCTAAGTAAGGTCATGGCAGTAAAGCGGGTAACGGTAATTGCTCAGTGAAGGTTAGTTCCTATTACTAGCATTATTGGGAGACAGTAAGGAGAGCAGTCTGATAGGATGAGCATGTGGCCCCTGTGGAGGGGCATGAGAGCTGGGGTGCATTAAGTAAAGTGGGGATAGTTGATAGAAACTAGTTTGTGCTTATTTTCAAAAGGTGCATGAAAGGATTGAACCCAGGGGTGCTTAGCCACTAAGCCACATCCCTAGCCTTTTTATATTTTTTTATTTTGAGACAGTGTCTCACCAAGTTGCTTATGCTGAAGCTGGCTTTGAACTTGTAATTCAACTGTGAGACTTTTGAGAAGTCTCACAGTTGAAGTTTTCTAGATGAAAACTCTAGATAGGTAAATAATAAGGGAAAAGAAGGAAGTGATAACTGAATAAGTAGAGCTTGAAAACATATCCCTTTCTAAATTGAATTTGTATATAGGTAAACAAATTTTACTTAATTTTGTTTACTCATGTTATTCATTCATTCATTCATTCAACTAAATGTGTAAATAACAGATAATAGGAGTACCTATAAAACCAGGCACTGTGGTACACGTCTATAACCCCAGCTACTCAGGAAGCTGAGGCAGGAAGATTTCAAGTTTGAGGACAGCCTGAGCAAATAAAAAAGGCTGGGGATGTAGCTCAGTGGTATAGTTTGCCTAGCATGCATATGGCCCTGAGTTCAATGCCCAGTGGAGGTGGAGGTCGAAGGAGGAGAGTATATCCTGTATAGAGTTGTCATAAATTAGATCAGTTAATTCTTGTACAGTTTAAACAGATTATGTTATATATCATTAAAGAATTGGATTTGAGCTTCCAAGAATTGTTTTTGAACCCATTAATATTAAGGCTCAGTAGTTAAGTGGCAGCTCAGAACTGTTGTACCACAAGTTTTTGTTAAAAGTAGAATCTAGAATTCATGGCCATTCTATAGTTTTCAAAAATTTAACTGAGAAAAATAATCTTTATGAAAAAAATGCAATTAGCTCATCCATGCCTTTTTAAAGGTCTGTGGTTCTTTTTCGTGCTGAAGTCTTAGGTGTCTTTGAAACTTAATGAAAATTCTAGAGCAGTAGTTCACAAACCAAACAGTCATTTTTTTTTTTTTTTTTTTTTTTTTTTAAGATACTGGGGATCAAACCAGTGCCTTGTGCACACTGGGCAAGTGCTATATCAGCCATGTACACCTCAACCGAGGAGCCTTTCTTTTTTTGTGTGTGTGTGGTGCTGGGGATTGAACCCAGGTCCTTGTACACACACTCTACCAACTGAGCTATATTCCCAGCCCAAAAAACCCTAAAAAATAATGGAGCTTTTGTTTATATGAGTTATACACATCAATAATTACTATATTAGAAATTAAAGCAAAATAACAGTAAACCTATTACCAATAAATAACTTTTTTTGGTGAAAAAAATCTATAAATTCCAAAACAACAAATAATGTAATAAGTGTTGATGTATTACATTCTTATAAATTTCTTTAATGTCTTCTTTAGCTAGATTGTCATGTATGTATATGCCTTTAGTCTGTGATGATGTGTTGTTTTACTTGATATATATAAAGAACATTTAAACTACTTTTTTTCCTTTGTTCAGTGCTGGGGATTGAACTCAGGGCCTTGTGCTAAGCATGCACTCTACTACTGAGCTAAACTCATAGGCCCTCAACAAGTGATCATTTCTTAAAGATTAGTTGCAATGCGGCATCTAAAAACCACATAAATGAACTTTTTGTTCCCTGTTTCATTAAAATTCATTGGTATTTCTTGCTCTTAAAGTAAATCTTTTACCCATGCATGATTTAATGTATACACTGGTGTTTTGAAAAATATTGGTCTGCTCAGTTATACATATTTTCCAAATATTAGTATCTTTACTTATACAATATCAAGCAAATGTGGTTTTATGCAGGGGTATGCTGGGGATCAAGCCCAAGGACTCATGCATGCTAGGCAAGTGCTTGACCATTGAACTACACCCCAGCCTTCATTACACATTATCAAAATATCATATTTATTATATTAGGAAAGTTTTTTAAGTGTTGGGAAACTATTAAGCTCAAAATAGTGGATAAAAGTCTGCTAAAATTCTAAGTTTTACTTGAAAACTCAAATTTTATCATTGGCAAGAAACACTTGAAAACTCAAATTTTATCATTGGCAAGAAACACTATCAGTTATTTTCCTTAAAAGTACAAACTCACTTTGTTCATTTTTTGGGGAAAATACCCAAATCTGAATAGACACAGTTTGATAGTTAACTATTCTTTCAAATAAAAATGGTTGTCAATGAGAAAAAGTAGCTAGCTTAGCTCATAGTTTGATGAAGCACACAAATGTGGTTTATTTTTCTGTCATTGTTGGGGATTGAACCCAGGGCCTTGCACAGGCTAAGTGCATACTTAACTGCTGGGCCACCTCTGCTGCCCCACACAAATGTTTTTCAAGACAACCATCCATCATTCTTTGATACACAGCTGAAGTTTCATGCATATTTCCCATTCTGACATAACAAAACAAGTAATTAAAAACATGTGTAACAATGGGGAGCAATTTAATAAAAAATTTTTTTTCTACTTCATCAAGGACATTCTTATATAAAACTGCATCCTTTTGTTCATTATTTAATTGCAAGTGGATGGTGGTAAATACAATCAATACTGGTATGGTTTGGTGTCACCACCTTGTGTCCTGCTAACAAACCTATCATTGCTTTTGCAACATTAACGCAATTATCAGCACAGTGAAAAGAGCAAATAACATTTTAGTATTATGCATATCAGTCACTTTCTCTCTCTCTCTCTCTCTCTCTCGTTTTTTTCCTTTTCTTTCTTTTGGTACTGAGAATTGAACCCAGGGTTACCAGTGAGCTACATTCCCAATCCTTTTTTATTTTATACAGGGTCTCATTAAGTTGCTGAGGTTGGCCTTGAACCTGCAATCCTCTTGCCTCGGCCTCCGCTGAGTCACTGGGATTGTAGGCGAGTGCCACTGTACCCAGCAGCCACTCTCCCTTTAAACACCACTGTTCTATGCACTTACTATCCAAATTAGGATCTGAAGATCAGCTGCAGTGGCATTACCTAGAAGCTTGTCAGAAATGCAAAAACTCAGGCCTAACCCCAGATATCAATATTTACATTTTACCATAATCCTTAGGTCTTTTGTATTCACGTTCACTTTGCACATTAGAAACACTTGTGTAGCAACAAATTCCATCATTATGTACAACTATAATAATGCACCAATAAAAAATGTGGAGAAAAAAAAAAAAAAAGTAAAGAAACACTTGGTAAGCTTATCACCCATGCCCAGTTTCCTCCAGTCCATTTAAATCAGGATATCTAGGGTCACTAAGTGATTCTAAAATACAAACTTGAAAACTACTGCTCTGAGTTTTTTCCCCAGGAAAATGTATCTACTCATGCACACAATATTTTTGCACAAGATTTCAGAGAATTTTTTTAAGTTGTCACTGAGCTAAACCGTTAGCCACTTTCAGAGAATTTAGAATATCCTAAATGTTGTCCGTGAACTTCAAATTAAGAAATTTTACACTAGATTTTTAAATAAAAACTTCCCAAGGATCAGATAAAATCAGGAGAGAGTTGTCTATCTTCAAAGTAGTATAATAATTATATTCATAATCATAATAACAAATAGTCTTTATTGTACATATTTAATAATATGTGTTCAACTTTTATTATGGGCACTATAAGAAATAGCCTGTCAAAATTTCTTTTCATGTGTACTATAAGGAATGTGTTGTTGAAGGTGAAATTGTTCACTAGATTTGTTTTATGAGAGAAGCTGGGCGTGGTGGCAACACACTTTGTATCCCAGTTACTCAAGAAGCTGAGGCAGGAAGATTGACAAGTTTGAGACCAGCCTGGGCAATTTAGCAAGACCTTGTCTTAAAAAAAAAAAAAAAAAAATTGCTCTCTGAGAGAAACATAGGAAAAATTTGTAAGCCTTATCTTCAGGGACTGTGGTGATTTTCCTTAAGTAACCAGACTGTTCTTGCTTATGAACACTGCAAATGTTGCAACTGATTGCTTTCTTGTGTTTTTATTGGTTGCCAGGGAGCTTAAAGTAGAGATTTTGTTTTGCCCTTAGCATGGTAGAACTTCTTAAAGTGGTGTTCTTGCAAGAAGACAAACTATAGACAAATGTGTTAATTATCAATTAAAGTAAAGTAGGGCTGGAGATGTGACTTAGTGGTTGAGTGGATTAACTGCATGCATGAGTCCCTGGATTAAATTTCCAGGACTACAACAAAAAAATGACAATTCTACAAAACTCCACCTTGGGAATCTCTAACAAAGTCAGAATTTGTCCTTTTTCTTAAGTGATAAAATACTCTTTAACTGAACGTCTGTTATGTGTCAGTTTCTAGGCTGAATATAGTATCAGGAAATGGAAAACCCCCACAGAAAAGTTAAATAAACAAGTCCTCCAAGTAAGAAAAGAAAAAAAGTTATTAGTGGCTTTAAAATCTTTATATTACTTAGCCCACTTATTAATTGGGGTTATTTGGTTTTTTTGGCGTTAAGTTTTTTAGTTCTTTATATATTCTGGGGCTTAGTGCTCTATCTGAGGCACATGTGGTAAAGATTTTCTCCCTTCTGTAGGCTCTCTCTTCACGTTATTGATTGCTTCCTTTGCTTAGAAGAAGCTTTTTAGTTTAGTCCCATTTATTGATTCTTAATTTTACATTTTGTGCTTTAGGAGTCTTGTTAAGGAAGTCAGGTCCTAAGCCAACATGATGAAGGTTTGGGCCTACTTTTTCTTCTATCTAGCGCAGTGTCTCTGTTTTAGTGCCTAAATCTTTGATCCACTTTGAGTTGATTACTGTGCAGGGTGAGAGATAGAGGTTTAATTTCATTTTGTTACATATGGATCTCCAGTTTTCCCAGCACTGTTTTTTGAATAGGCTATCTTTTATCCAATGTATGTTTTTGGTACCTTTGTCTAGTACGAGATAACCATATTTATGTGAATTTGTCTCTGTGTCTTCTATTTTGTACCATTGGTTTACATATCTACTTCACTGCCAATACCGTGCCATTTTGTTACTATTGCTCTGTAATATAGTTTAAGGTCTGCTATTGTTATGCCTCCTGCTTCACTTTTCTTGCTAAGGAGAATAAGTCTATTCTGGGTCTCTTATTTTTCCAAATGAATTTCATGATTGTTTTTTTCAGTCCTATGAAGAATATCATTCGGATTTTAATAGAAATTGCATTAAATCTGTATAATACTTTTGGTAGTATGGCCATTTTGACAATAATAATTCTGCCTATCCAAGAGCATGGGAGATCGTTCCATCTTCTAAGGTCTTCTTCAATTTCTTTCCTTAGTGTTCTGTAGTTTTCATTGTAGAGGACTTTCACCTCTTTTGTTAGATCGATTCCCAAGGCTTTTTTTTTTTAGGCTATTGTGCATGGGGTCATTTTCCTAATTTCTCTTGCAGTGGATTCATCACTTATGTATAGAAATGCATTTGATTTGTGGGTATTGATTTTATATCCTGCTACTTTGCTGAATTTATTTATTAGTTCTAGAAGTTTTCTGGTAGAATTTTTTGGATCTTCTAAATATAGAATCATGTCAAATAACCCAATCAATAAATGGACTAAGGAACTGAACAGAAGAAGAAGAAGAAGAAGAAGAAGAAGAAGAAGAAGAAATACAATTGATCAACAAACATGAAAAAGTGTTCATCATCTCTAGCAATTGGAGAAATGCAAATCAAAACTACTCTTAAGATTTCATCTCACTCCAGTCAGAATGGCAATGATCAAAAATACAAGCAATAATAAGTGTTGGCAAGGATATGGGGGGAAAGGTATGCTTATACATTGCTGGTGGGACTACAAATTGGTGCAACCACTATGGAAAGCAGTATAGAAATTCCTCAGAAAACTTGGAATGGAATCATTTGACCCAACTATCCCACTCCTTGATTTATACCCAAAGGACTTAAAATCAGCAAACCACAGTGATGCAGTCACATCAATATTTATAGCAGCTCAATTCATAATAGCTAAACTATGGAACCAACCTAAATGCCCTTTGACAGATGAATGGTTAAAGAAAATGTGATACATTGGAATATTACTCAGCCTTGAAAAAGAATGAAATTATGGTATTTGCAGGTAAATGGATAGAACTAGAGAATATCATGCTAAGTGAAATAAGCCAATCCCCCAAAACCAAAGACTGAAAGTTTTCTCTGATCCATAGTTGGGGTTTAGGATTGTGCAGTGGGGAGTGAGGGGAGAGGTGGGGCAGGACGGGAAGGACAGTAGAATGAGACAGACATTATCCTATATACATGTATGATTACACTACTCGTGTGACTCTGAACCACGTACAGAGAGAAGAATGAGAAGTTATGCTCCATTTGTGTACAATGTGTCAAAATGCATTTTACTGTCATGTATAACTAATTAGAACAAACTTTTAAATATCTTTATGTTACTTAACCAAATGATTCCACTTCTGAAGATTTACCCTAAGAAAATAAGTTAACAGAAGGGGGAAAAAGTACGTGTGTTGAGAGTCATTGTCTTATAATATTGAGAACAAGTTTTTACCAAGTGTATTAGATACTTAACAATTATTTCTCAGAAAAGTGGGATGATTAAATGAAATAATACATGGTAATTACTTAGTTCAGTGCAAGTCACAAACCATATGCTTAATAAAAGGTGACTTACAGGTCTTAAAAATAACAAGACATCCACATCTCTGAAATGCTGATCTCTGTCTCCTTTCAACCCCCCACATTCATATTTAACAGAGACTTATACACTTGATTTGTTTTGTTTTTTTGGTTCTGGGGATTTGAACCCAGGAGTGCTTTACCAGTGCTACATCCCCAGCCCGTTCTATTTTTGATTTTGAGATAGTGTCTTGCTAAGTTGCTTAAGGCCTCACTCATTTGCTGAGGCTGGCTTTGAACTTGCAATCCCAGTTGCTGGGTTTACCGGCTGAGACTTGTACACTTGAAAAATTGTCTTAGGAAGGCTAACTGTGCTTCCATAGCTCAAGTAGGTTCCCATACTCTCAATTCCCTACAATTTCTACTTTCTCATTTGGAGACTATCATTCTACCTCACACCAATAATATCTTCTAAAAGTACCTATAAGAACTGCTATAGGGTTGGGGTTGTGGCTCAGTGATAGAGTGCTTGCCTAACATGCGAAAGGCACTGGGTTCAATCTCCAACACCACATTAAAAAAACTAAATAAACAAAATAAAGCTACTGTGTCCATCTACAACTAAAAATATTTTTTTAAAAAAGAACTGCTATAACCACTTTGAAGTCTCAAGCTGAACAATCTTTTTTTAAAAAATTTATTGTATCCTTTTTTAAAAATACCTTTGTTTTTATTTATTTATTTTTATGTGGTGCTGAGGATAGAACCCAGTACCTCATATGTGCCACGTAAGCACTCTACCACTGAGCTGCACCTCTAGCCCTGAGCCGAACATTCTTACAGGAGAGAGAATTACTGCTGTACTACCTATATCCTCATATTTTCCCCCTCAGATCCCCATGTGGAAGTTTCTAGGATTCCTGCCAAAATCCTACAGGAGTTCTAAGAGCTACTGCTTCTAGAATTTTCTCCCAAGTTTCCACTATCCTCCCTTTTTCCACCTTTAGGCCCAGTGGTGGAGCTAAAACCTAGTTAGTGGGCAATTTTGTGTTGCCCAATCAGAACTTTGTGTGTGTGCGTTGCTGGGGATTGAACCCAGGGCTTCACACTCGCTGGGCAAGTGCTCCACCACTGAACTACACCCAACTCCATGCCTAATCAGAAACTGAACTCAAGAATACTTTTTACTGTGGAGCTAGAATTTCAAAGGAAGACAAAGGTTAAATAAACTTTTGTGTGTTAATCTATGACTTACCAATTCTGTCCAATTAAACTAACATTTGCTAAGTACTTGCTACTTGCCAAAGACAAGTTTGAAGTATTGGGGGTACAAAGTAAAGCAGAATAATGTCCTTCATTTCTATTGGCCAAAAAGAATTTGGCAGGTAGCAGAAACAGGGATTTAAAGTCAGGGTTCTTTCCAACAAAAATCAAGGTAAACCGGGTCACTTAAAATCATTGGTCAGGTTAGAGAACTAGGTTCACAGTTCTGTGCCCCAGGGCAATATCTAAAATCTAACCACAGAACCATCTTTAGGGTATCCACTGCCACTGCTATGGAGTACCAATATACAGCAACTTAAACTGCCAATATCATTGGAACAGGGGATCAGACAACACGGTTTTCACTACTGCCATTGCCATCCAGGAATTTCTTCTTACTTCAGGAATCAGGCCCACCAAATTTCCCTTCCTTGGATCACTGACTTCTGATTAAAACCTGAGTAACTATGTCTGTTTAGCGAAGTGTAGATTCTGTGCCCACTCCCTAACTTAAAGGAGGTTGAAAAAGTAACTGACACATTTAGAAGTATTTGTGTGTGTGTGTTTGTGTGTGTGTGTGTGTGTGCGCTTGCGCTTGCGCACATTACTAAGGATTGAACCCAGGGATTCCCAGCCCTTTTGATTTTTCATTTTGGGACAGGGTCTCTTTAAGTTGCCCATACTGTCCTCAAACTTGCAATCTCCTCTCAGCCTCCCAAGTAGGTGGGATTATAGTAGTGCACCACCACGTCCAGCCAACACTTGCAGTTTCTATCAAGAAAGCAACTCTGCTTCTCATCAAGTTTCATATCTCAGAATTTCCTGAACATAGGAAGAGGCTTCCCTTGCTGCATTTTGAAAACAATAACAAATGTCTACTAAAGAGGAAGAGAGGAGGATGATATGAGGTTGGAGAAGCAAGCAGGGACCAGATAATTCAGGGTTTTACAGGAGATAATAAGGAATCTGGATTGCATTATAAATACAATGGGAAACCCTGGAATGACTTTAAGCTGGAGAATGCCATGACTGGATTTGTTTTTTAAAAAGATGATTGTAGTTACTGTGTACAGAGGACAGTAGGGAGGCAAAAGTAGAAGAAGGGTCCAGGCAGGGTGGCACACACTCATAATCCCAGTAATTTAGGAGACTGAGATAGAAGGAGTACAAGTTCAAAGCCAGCCTCAGCAATTTGGTGAGACTCTCCCCGCCCCCACCGCCCCCCAAAAAAGAAATGAAAACAGACTGGGGATGGAGCTCAGTGGGAGAGCACCCCTGGGTTTTTTGGTACTGCAGAGTACCAAAAAAATAAAAAAAATAGAAGAAGGTAGACAAGTTTTGGGGTCACTAAAGTAGTGGCATGAATGAATGCAGCAGCAAGAGAAAATGGACAGGGGCTGGGGCTGTAGCGTAGTGGCAGAGCACTTGCCTAGCAGGTATGAGGCACTGGATTCAATCCTTAGCACCACATAAAAACAAACAAACAAACAAATAAATAAAATAATTATTTAAAAAGGGAAGGACAGATTACACATATTCATTGTCTTAGAGGCAGAGCAACAGTGCTTGCTGATGGAAGGTGAGGGACTCAAGGATGACTCTGGTTTTTAGTAACTGAGAGTGGAGGTGGTGTCCTTTACTAAGAATGGGAAAACTAAAGGAAATTGGGCTTAGAAGAAAATTAAGATTAAAAGAGCATCAAGGACCAAGTCTCAATTAACAGTGTGCTAGGTAATTTTTGTGGCTTCAAATATGCCCACAAAAATCTTTGATACTCCTTTCTTCAAGAGGCTGAGCTTTGGGGCTGGGGAGATAGCTCAGTTGGTACAGTGCCTGCCTCCCATGTACAAGGCCCTGGGTTCAATCCCTAGCACTGCAAAAAAAAAAAGGTTGAGCTTGATCCTATTTCACTTGAATGGGGTTAGATTTAGTGACTTGCTTCTAATGCATAGAATATCATAGAAGTCATAATGTCTGACTTCACTTAGTAGGTCTTGTTTGTTATTTCCACAATCCCAGAGTGCTTGGGACTCTACGAGATGGGCTATACGGCCTGCTTTAAGAATTTTTTGCTCTACCAGGGATTGAACCCAGGATCTCAAACACTGAGTTACATCCCCTTTTGAGACAGGGTCTCACCTAATTTCCCAGACTGGGCCTTCAATCATCCTGCCTCAACCTCCTTATAGATGTGAGCCACTGCACCTGGCTTGCAATTTCTTTCTTGTACTCTCTCAGATCACTCTGGAGGACGCAGCTGTCATTTTGTGAAGTCACTCCAACAGTCCTACAAGAGGTTTACCTTTCGAGAAACTAAGGACTTCTGCTATCAGTCATAGGAGTCCACCATTTTGGAAGCAGATCCTAGACCCAGTTGAGACTTCAGATAATTAGTGCCTGACCAAATTCCAAAATTTTTTTGTATTTTCTTTTTTTTTTTTTTTTTTTTTGTGGTGCTGGGGATTGAACTCAGGGCCTTGTGCTTGCAAGGCAAGCGCTCTACTAACTGAGCTATATCCCCAGCCCTGTATTTCCTTTTTTTAAAAAATCATGTTTTTTATTCAATTATATCAATTGTACAAATTAATGGATTTTACTGTGACATTTCTATACATGTATGTATTGTGCTTTGATCATATCCACCCTCCCTACTATCCTCTCTTGCCCTCCCCACACAGTTCAGCCTATTTTGTATTTTATTTAGAGACAGGATCTCACTGAGTTGCTTAGTCACTTGCTTTTACTGAGGCTGGCTTTCCCCTTTCGTAGTAGTCTGTGATTAGGTCGTTTTTATTTGTTCATTTCCATATATGATAGAAGATGTGTGATATGTACCTTTCTGTGTCTGGCTGAATTAATTGAACATGATAACCTCCAGTTATCCATCTTTCTGCAAATGACATGATTTCATTCTTCTTTATGGATGAATAAAATTTCATTGCGAATATATACCATATTTTTTTATCCATTCATGTGTTGATGGACACCTAGGATGATTCTATATCTTGGCTATTGTGAATAGTTTCACAATAAACATTGGTATGAAGGTATCTCTTGTATGCTAACTTTGTTTCCTTCAGGTATATAGTCAGGAGTGCATATATAATATATATATGCATATATATAGCTGCATTATAATAGATCTATTTTTAGTTTTTGAAGGAATCTCCATATGGTTTTCCATAGTGGTTGTACTAATTTATATTCCCACCAAGAGTGTATAAATGTTCCTTTTTCTTTTCTTCATATTCTTTTTTTTTTTTTTTGGGGGTGCTGGGGATCGAACCCAGGGCCTTATGCTTACAAGGCAAGCACTCTACCGACTGAGGTGTCTCCCCAGCCCTTTCTTCATATTCTTGACAGCATTTTAAAAAATATATAAAATAGACATTCTTATTGGGGTGACATGTAATCTCAGTTAAGTTGATTTGCATTACCCTGATGGCTAAAGATGTTGAACATTTTTTCATATATTTATCAGACATTTGTATTTATTCTTTAGTGAATTATCTGTTCAGATCATGTGCTCATTTATTGATTGGATTACTTCTTCTTTTATTAACTTTTTTGAGTTATTTACATATTCTGGATGTCAATCCTGTGTCAGATGAATAGCTGGCACTTGTCTGAATCTTAATTGCAACTTTTTGAGAAACCCTGAGTCAGAACTACCCAGCTAAAATTACTTACATCCATATTCCTTATCCTCAGCAATTGAGATAATAAATAAATGTTTATTATGCCAGACATGGTGGTCCATGCCTGCAATTCCAGCTACTTGGGAGGATGAGTTAGGAAAATCTCAAGTTTGAGGCCAGCCTCAGCAATTTAGTGAGATCCTATCTTAAAATAAAAAATGAAATGCTGGACTCAGTGGCACATGCCTTTAATTCCAGAAGCTCAGGAGGCAGAGACAGGAGGATTGTGAATTCAAAGTCAGCCTCAGTAAAAGTGAGGCACTAAGCAACTCAGTGAGACCCTGTCTCTAAATAAAATACAAAATAGGGCTGGGGATGTGGCTCAGTGGTTGAGTGCCCCTTGAATTCAATCCCTGGTACCCCCTCAAACAAAATAAATAAATAAAATAAAAAGGGCTGGGGATATAGTTCAGTAATACTGGGTTCAATCCCCAGTACCAAAAAAATTAAAAATGTTTGTTTTGTTAAGTCACTAAATTTGCATAATTTATTGCATAACAATGCAATAATTAAAATTAATAATAATAACATATTTATATAATAAATAAAATATTTATTGTTATTAATTTATTGTATAACAATTGCTAACTCACATGATACTTTTCCTACATTTTCTCTATTCTTATAGTACTCCATGTGTTACTTATTTATACCTATTTTACTAAAGAGGGTGACATGCCCAAGGACTCATAGCTAGTAACTTTTGGAACAGATGGTAATTTTTTTTTTTTTTTTTTTTTTTTTTTTGGCAGTGCTGGGAATCGAACCCAGGGCCTTGTGCTTGCAAGGCAAGCACTCTACTGATTGAGCTATCTCCCTAGCCCCAGATGGTAATTTACAGAACTAGAATTAGAACCCAAACTAGTAGCAAACCTTCTTGCTTTCTTCCCAACAAAAATCTCATCCCACTCCCTACCCCCTGCTCCTGCACACTTATAATTTGTATGTTTGTGTGTGTGTTCCATCTTTTTATTTTACCCTCTCTTTTTCTCTTGACACTCTGTTCTTGTATTATTTCAGCTCTCCTTCTGTGGA